>NW_025335268.1:122579432-123320511 GCF_004798865.1 Varanus komodoensis
GGATTTTGCCCTGCCTAGGGTTTGTCTGCCGGGTGATCAAACAAACCATAGTTTGCTTCCTCAGTCCCTGTGTTGTTTCCTTCCTTCCTCCTTTCCCAGTCCCGCTCTGTACCCCAGATGCCTTTCAAGTGCTATAGTAATAGCGTACACAGTGGATGGTTTGTTGTTGTTTACTGCTCTTGTCCACCACCTCTGCAGCTTGGCAAAACGACCCTTGAATGACCCATACTATTGGCTTCCCATGTAACAAAAGCCCATGGTTTAAACAACACAAAGTTTAATACTCAACAACAAACACGGTTTTCTTTCTCAGTGATTCGTGGTTAACAAATACTCGCTTGCTAGTGCAGCTGCATTCATACTTCAAGATGATCCAGAATTCAACAATACTATCATGCTTAATTATATGCTTAATTGTCTCTACTAAACCTAAGAACTCCCCTACCACCATCATTAATAGTTACAGGTGTCAACCAAAAGAAGATTAACTGCATAACTTTATACAGAGATGCAAGAATAGCCCTGGAGAGGAAAATCCAACATTTGTTTTTAGATTACATGCACATGTGTTGCAGCAAGCAACATTTAAGGGTTTCCTTCCCTGTGAGAATGAATGGGGAATGTTTCATCGAAGGTTGTGTTTGCCTCCCAAGAGTTTAGCAGGCATTTGTGCTATATATCCTTTAAAAAACAAGAACCCTGCAGCCCAACTTATGTAGAGCATATTTTGCAACAGTGAAAATATTTTAATTGATTGATCTAACTCAGCCTTTCCCAACTAGCTGCCCGCCATATATGTTGGACTGCAACTCTCATCATTCCCAATATAGTTCACGTTGGCTGGAAATGACAAAGAGGTTCACCCTGCCGGCACATCCTGGGGGAATCGGATAGGGAAAAAACTAATCTCACTAGTCTAACAGTCTTCATTTGTATTGGAAGTTCCTTTTTAAAGAAAATAAATACATTATACATTTGCAAATTTCCCAATAATTTTCTGAAATATTCTGGTGAAAGATCAGGTGATAGTCATCACGTACAGGCAATATTTGTGGCCTAATCCACTAGTCATGGATTTGGAGATCTGGTTTATAATTGGGCTCCTAGTACAGTCTCCTTCATGTTGCCCAAAGAGGGAAATTAAGTATTTCAGCACTGACCTCCTCTTACTCTTGCTGAACTTCAACACTGCCATGAGCGGGGGTGGATTTAGATTATTACCAGGTGTTTCTGAAAATCCTAACTTCAGTTCAATGCTCATTTATTTTAGAGAGGAATAAAAAAATCACCTAATAATTTGTCTTAGCTATTTCCATTGCTATGTACCATAAATTCTGACCCAAGTGGCTCGAATGTCCAGGTAGCCACAATAGTAATTTCCTTTTCTTCATCATCTGTTTCAGCACAAGATGCCCTAAAGCATCCTTCCTCAACCTGTTGCCCTCCAGTTGTTTTAGACTCTAACTCCCATGATTCCTGTCCATTAACTATAACAGCTGGGGTTGATGGGAGCCGAAGACCAAAACATCCAAGTAAACTGAGTAAAGTGAGAACAGACCACTAGTTCTCTAACTACTTAACTGATTCCCTCCATCCTCCAATGGCACCTTACACAATAGCACAGCATTTTATTTATTTATTTATTTATTTATTTATTAAAACATTTCTATGCTGCCCCATTCGCCGAAGCCTCGGGGCGGCTCACAACATAAATTAAAATACAAAAGATAACAATATAAAATAAGTCGCCCTGGCCAGGGCTACACTGTGTAACCATGCGGCATCACAGAAAGATCAGAGCAATGGCCAGCCCATGTAAAAACTAAAAGACCACATTGAACACATACACATCAGATGTGAAAGCTCTTCGTCATATGCCTACAGGTGCTTTCCTTATTTTGAGACAAACAACGGGCATATTGCAATGGATAACATAGATTGTCAGGGCACTACATGGCAAAAAGAATTCATAAGGAGAACTCTAACAGGACACCAAAAGATACTTTGCTTGATTGTTTATAAGGGACACAAAAGGATCTATACTGTGGCAACTTCTCCGGGAAAGAAATTAGGAGGGTGTGTACTTGGAGGAGGGCTTTCTCTGCGGTGGCGCCTAAGTTATGGAACGCGCTCCCCAGAGAGGTCCGCCTGGCGAAGACCTTTTTATTCAAGTGGCATTTTAACTGTTAATATTATTGGATTTTATCTGGCCAGGGCGGCTTATTTTATACTGAATTTTTGTATTTTAATTTAATGTTTATATTCTTGATTTATATTATAATTATTTTAACTTATTGTTGTAAGCCGCCCCAAGGCTTCGGCGAATGGGGCAGCATAAAAATGTTTTAATAAATAAATAAATAAATAAACTTCTTTATATTAATTCTTTTCAGTGGATAAGAGAAGCCTGATACAGTTGCCATATTCTGGCATGAGGCTTAGTCTACATTGGAATAGCAAATATTCATACGGATACAATATGAGAAGGGGTCCCATCAAACAAGACAGGCACTATCTCATAAAGGAAATTAAGGGAAAAAATGTACCTTTTCGGGGGGGGGGGGTTAGTATTAGCAAGCTGACCTTTTTTGTTTTTTCCATCTGTTGTATTTGGATAGTTTTTATGAGTGTCTTATTTTTCTGTGAACTGCACTGGGATTCATTTTTGGTGGAACTACTATTATCAATATAGTTCTAAATATTGTTCTTCCCAAGAATGTCATAACATAAGATCACCAGATATAGCACATTTATTAAAATTATAATTAGCATTTTTGATGAAATATGCTGGACTTTCTTAATCCCAGGAGGGAATGATACAATACGAGGAGTCCTGATATAATAGGTCAGGATGAAAGACAATGGCAAAATTACAAACAGGAATGCCTTTGAGTCACAACAGTCACACATACAATGTGCTCCTGGAAGGTTACTTTTTCAGAACTTAACACAACAGGGCAAGCACTGCCCCTTCTCTTCCTGTAAATCAGAGACAATATAAGGGACACTGCAAGGAGGGTTTCCTTATTCTCCCTTTTGGCCTTAAATTTACTAGATTTTTAGCTGCAAAAGAGATGCCACAGCCACTTGTACCGTTCATCAAGCTGTCCTGTCAAATATAGGAATACACCTGGCAGCATGTCTGTGCATTCACAGCACTGCGTACAGCCGGACCCCCATATCTGCGGGGATAGTTCCAAGCCCCTCAGTGCAGGTCTGAAACTGCAGATAATAGTGAACAATACATACATATACAATTCAACATATACATTTCTTTTTTTGACAATTTCATGAAGAGAAGATTCGTTCTTACCATACATCCTAGCAACCTCACCATACATTTTTTTTCTTTTGAGAAATGGAGAAATTCCATTTAAAGGAAGCACTTTACTACTTCTCTTTTGGAGAGAGGTCAGCCAGGTTAAGTAAAAATGCATTAACTGAACCAGTGAATTTGTGCATCTTGCAGTATATTAAAAAGGTAGCAGAGGTGTCCTGGTTACCTAAGGGCCTGGGACTCAGGTACCCGAAAAGCTGCCTCCTACACAAATGCATTTATATGAATACAGTTTTTGAAGGTTCTCCTCTGGGTGCTTCTAAGCCTGCCTTTCACAGCCTAATGCCCCCCCCCCCCATGTTTTGGGACTTGGCTCTGTGGCCTGGTCCAAAACCTTGACCTTCTCAGCTGTGGCCTTCCAGCTTTGAAATGTCCATCCTAAGTAGGCTTACTGGGCACGAAATCTTCATGCCTTTTCAGCGCTAGGGCATCTTTTTATGCTAAGGGCCACCCTTCTTCAGGAATAATTTCTTAGAGGAAGACTTGTGACAAGAGTCCAAAGAAGGGCAACCTCTTCTGCCTCTGTGCCCCTTTTTCTGTCCCTCTGATTCCTCCTTTCTCTCCCTCATCTGGCCATGCCCAGCAGACTACCAGCTTAGGGAGGGACCATTCTTGCCAGATGTCTGAGCTGACACTTCCAGAGGCCTTTTGAGATTCTGCTGAGGGCCACTAGGTGCCCATCAGTGACCTAACAGATTAAGGAAGCAGTTGTATACCACCTCAGGTAATCACTCCATCTATCTCAAAATTGTACACTGACTGACAACAGTTCTCTGCACTCTTGCGGAGTCTCCTGGAGCCCTACTGAGAAATGTCAGGAGTTAAACCTGGAGCCTTTTTTTAATGCAAAACATAAGCCCCATCTCAGAGCAACAGCCCCTTCCAGTGCAAGAGAGCCAGACTTAGAGCAGGAGAGGCATTCCTTGAGCCGCATTTTCCATTAATGCTGTGCTGAACTTCTCTGTCTATGTTATATTTGAGGAGCGAAAGGTGAGTGAAGAGGCTCCCTGAGATTTCTGAAAAGTCCCCTAGAGGACTTAACCAAGACTTTCCCCCTTGGGGCTTTTCAGTGCTGCCTCCTCCTGAGTGCCCAAAAGCAAAGTGAAGAGAAAGAACGGGAGGCAGCGGAGCATCTGGGGTTGTTACCTTCTAACAACAAAACCAGAAATGTCTTGCTCGTGCTATGGTCTGAAGTTGACTTGTTTGAAATTAATCATAGTCCATGCTCACCAAACTATGTTTGTTTGTTGATCTGAAGAACACAGCAAACTAACCAGAAGTGGAAAAGCACTCAGACTCCTCTTCCCAATCAAGCCTAGGGAGGAGGCAGTGGGCTCCCCATGGATTCTTTCCTGCTAATTCATGTTGCACTAAACTATGAGTTTTAGCGTGGCAAGCAAATGCTGCCTGAGAGTGCGACAGAACCTACAAACTGATACTCTGTAAATCACATCCAAACAGGATCAAATTATTATGTGTTCCAATCAGATACTGCTCAGGAAGCAGACAATTCTCTCTTCTCAGAACCAGTAAAATTGGGGAGGTGATTGCAGATCCACAGCATGCCTAATCTCTGCTGAAACTGCAAACAAGGAGGGCCAGTTATTGTCAATAGGGCTGGTGGTTTCTGCAAGACAAGCACAGATCCCACAAGGAAACTGGACCAAGAGCTGCCAAACTTGTTTCACGAAAGGTATCAGACTGTAGCAATTGACATTACTTCTAGTTCTGTTTGAAGGCAGTTCAGACTCCTATGCAAAACAGTAAATCACATTTTCAAACACATTCACTGTCAGCTTAAAACAGTTGTGTATAGACTGTTATGCTCTTATATCTGGGGAAGCGAAAACCATAGTCCTGTGTACACTGTCCTGGAAACAAGTCCAAAAGAACATAGTGAGATTTATTTCTACTTAAATAACAGTGGGCAGCACAGAAGAAGCGTAGAATTTGGTTTTTATCAGAAGCACAGATATTATTAGTCCCATGAAACACAGTTTTCAGGCTCATAATTCCCATCAGTAGCATACTTCAATATGAGAGAACCTGTGGCTGGAGAAGGGAATGTTTTTAGCCTAAGGATTGCACCAATATCAACAATACAAGGCCAGATTTCTTCAGATGCGTTGGAAAACATACACTGAGGCATTCATCAAATCCTTGCACAGATATGGTTCTACATCCTAATTTGCAAGGGTGGTTTCATGTGCAGGAACCACATTTTGTACACTCAGTTTCTAAAAATCTGGACTCTTCAGAAAGTCCTGCAAACTGGATAGAAATAATTTCAGAAAGTTGTGCAGCTGCATATAGGTCAACTAATTAGTCAAAGTAACGATGATGTTTTGAAATTCCTTAGAATGCTTCTTCAGGCTGGATATTAGGCCGAGAGGGAGAGGAAGGATGAGAAAGATGTTCCTAGGCACTGTGAAAACCCCAAATCTGCACTTATAAGATGGGGTGTGCGCAAGGTGTTCTGCAAACTTGCAGGTACATATGTTAAGTCCTACTGTGCTGAATGGGACATACATATATTTGCAGCCTTAATTAAGTTAAATGATCATTGAGTACTGGCCATGATGGCTGGGGCTTAGGGAAGTTCTACTCCAAAGTATTTGGAAGGCACCAGGTTGCCTGTCCCAAAGCTAGACCGTGTGAGGTGCAAAACAGATGTAAATATTAAACTGAAGGTGATGAAGAGTAATGTTTATTTAATTATTATATTTATATCTTGCCCCATCTCCAAGGAATTCAAAGCAGCATATACAGTTCTTTCCATTTTATCCCCATCACTCCCCTGTGAGGAAGATTAGGTTGAAAGGCAGTGACTAACTCATTATCACCTAGTGAGTTTCATAGTTGAACCGAGATTTAGCAGTGTGCTACTCTTGCAATGCTTTGTAACACTACATACAAAACAAACAATAGATGCTCTCCCTTTGAAAATATAAAATTAGTCATTTGGCTCTCTTTCTGTAGCTCTACATGGAATTAACCAAAGTGGAGATCTGCTTTAGCAGTATATTATGTATATAAATGAAAAGCATCCAATTATCATTTATTAAAATACATAGTAGCTTTCCGACAGAAGTGTTTTGATACATTTTAACAATCAAATGCCATACCATTGTATGGTATGGTACATGTGAATTTTTCATTTTTAAAAACTGCATATAAAAATTCAAATCTTACTTAATTAGATTTCTAGCAGGACTTACAAAATATTGTGTTAACTGGTGTTAACACTCTATTTAGAGGAGCTCTTTGGAGCTACAGAGGTGCAGAAAGTATTATGCTATTTTTCATAATACTATCTTGCTGCCTCTGACTTACCTACTCTGACTAGATCTTCAACCTTATTTAAAAAAAGGAGGTCTTGTGAAGCTATAAATGACCCAATAATCACCACCTTATCTTACATGATTGTGTACAGACACTTTTAAAACAGAAGAAAGTTGCTACAGAAGAGGCACACTGGAGTGGTTCAGATTAAAGGTGCATTCCTTCTTTAAAATTAAAGTAGGTTACATACTCGTCCACAGTGAGAAAGTTTGGGCAGATGGTATCTTTACTGAATTGATAATATAAATACATAATATAAGACATAGCTATCTTTTTTCTGAAGCCATAATCCTCATAGGATAACACTAACAAGTTATTAGCTCCCTCGAAGGAAAATACATCAGTATATGAAGGCATTTCATTAGCAGACATCTATAGGTGAACCCACAGAACTATTACTATCACTCATTCATTTCTATATATTGCAGTGTAATCTTAAATAAGTTTATTCAAAAATAATCCCAGTTGAATTCAATTCACTTCCTTATTAACAGTGCAATCCTCTATGTGCCTACTCACAAATCAGTCAGTGCTGCTTACTTCCACACTAGTTTCTATAGGATTTGAACCTCAGTAAGCCTGCACTGATTCATGGGAAAAGTACATAACTTGGTGACTTATTTTCAGCTCTTTTCTACACCTTGCCAGAGCTCTATAAGCGAGTTGAAACCTTGGCCGCCACCCCTGCCTCAAAGCAGCTAGAAGTTCAGCCTGAAAGCAAGTCAGTGTCCTGCTCCCTGCCCCCACCCCCACCCCCACATTGGGTCCCAACACAAACGTAACTCATTTAAAAGGCTCCTGGGCACAGTTAAGAGGCAATCCCTCCAAAGAAGCAGGTTTTCATTTGGGAAGTTAAGAGTTTCATTTGCTCAGCAACCTGAAGTGCAATCCAGGTGCTGTTTTCTAGACAGCTATTCCCCTGAACGGTGCAAGCTCTCACATGTCTGGGCTTGTGTGAACAACCATACATTGAACCCTACAGAGCCATGACCAAACAGCAACCTGCCTGCAAGGCTTCAGCACAAGCAAGTGGCTTCCAGTACAACGGACATTCTTCTGCAAAGTCCCAAATGTCAATATCAATGTGATTATTATTAACCCTAACCCTGATTCTTCTGAATGGTCTCCCCTCAATAATAGCATATCCTTATTCACAAGAAAGCATATCACCTGGAAGTAGCTTTACCTTTTCCTGCATCAACACTGCCCAAGCTCATTTGGATGTTACTTCACACAAAGCACATACCTGCTCAAAAACATTTTACTTTCGAAAACTATTCAACCTACTTGGAAGGAAAAAGCACATCACAGTCCTGACCTAGTCGGATGACCAATATGCCATGGCTTTTATTTATGACAAGATGATATGAAGCCCTGCTTTAACTTATCTGCCCTCTGGTCTCATGTCTTCCTTATATCCTTGTTAATCCATTAACACTGTAAGTCAAATGCCCATAACTAATCAGTCAGAACTGTATTTCTCTTCCCTTCCTGATGACTGAATCAAACATCTTGGTCTTTCCAATGTCCCCTCGATTTTTTAGTTTAAGGTTGTAACAGCTCCCAATAGTAGCACTTTTCCTTCTTACATACATGCCAGAACTGTGCTATTTCAAATGTAACTTTCCTAAATACAGCGTAAGTTTACACACGCATTTGTTTTCATGCACGTGACCAAGGAGTGAGAAATATAGCATTACGCAAATATCACACACAAAGGTAATTAATTGAGGAAATGTGTTTGTGCAATCCATGAGTTGTCAACACCATGCCCTGGTGGCCTATGTACAAGCTGCCGGTATGTACACTCACAAGGAGAACAAAATGCTGTTTTAGAAGACTTCCTCTGATACATAATTTTAAAAGGCACCCCAAAAGTTTGTGGAACAGGTCCTTATTGCTCAAGAGACAAAAAAGACTATATAAACTATTTTTATACAGAAACAGATTTGCTGTATTTTCATTGGATCCTACACTCAACCCGTCTTGGAAGAAGTACAGGCTAGTTATAACCAACTGGGATAGACAAAGTGTAAGTTAAAAAAGGGGATTAATCCGGATCGGTTACAGGCCACAGAGTTCAGAATTTAAAACTGAGAAAACTGGGAATGGGGCAGAAACCAAGCCTACTTAACATGCCCTTGCTTATATTCCAAATGGAAACCGTAGAAGCCTGTTATTCTTTTTTAAGACCTTGGGCTTCCACCAGTGTCTGCTAAGCAAAGAGAAAGTTGTCCCCAAAGAAGTTACCCCAAGAGGCTCCATGGATACAGACTGGATGCAGTGTCCTTCTCCAGAGACAAACCGCAACAAGGCACGGCCAAGGAGAGAAACGGGGAGCGGGGAGAAGAGGAGAGATGGGGGGGGGAATGGGCTTTCCCTCTAGACCAGCAGTATAGGCGGGAGAGCGCTCGCAGTTTTGGTCTGGGGGAGGCAAACTATGTGAAGGGGCAGGGGGCGGGGAAACGGCGGCGCGCAGCCCCGACCCCCCCCCCGCGACGCCCCGGACAACTGTGTGGCGAGGGGGCGCAGTGGAGACCAATCCTCTCCTTCCTCTTCCCAAGAAAAGAGTTTCCAGGGCCGGGGTGGGAGCGCTTTGCTGGCTTACTTACTCCGTGCCCCGTCCGGGGAAGGGTAGGTGGCGGTTCCGCCGGTGTAGCCGGGTGAGGCTCGGATTCGGTTCGGGAGAGAAGGTGACAGGGCAGCAGGAAGAAGCGGGGAGGGGGCGCTGCAGGCTGGCGGGCTGGCTGCTGGAGGAATCCGCCGCGCACCGAGGGAAGCTAGCCGGGAGCCGACCAGGAGCGACGGGAAAGTTTGTGCGAAGGAGGGAGGAGCAGAAACTTGGAAAGAGAGAGAAAGAAGGAGGGAGGGAAGGAAGGGAAGCAGGATCAGCCCCCGCCCTTCTCGCGGATGGACAGCCTCCTCCCCCTCCACCATCGCCGGGGGAGGAGACCGCCTTTACGCGAGGAGCGGGTCCCTCTCGCCCTCGGAGGGGGGGCTCTTTCTGCTGCACGCAGGCCGGAAGGGGGGCTGGGAGGAAACGAGATGCATTTACTGGAAAAGGCTGGGTCGTTATGGACAACCACCTCTAACGAAATGGAGAGGGCCGGGGTGGAGGGAGCGTTGCTTTTTCCTGACAGGACTCTTTGCAGGAGGGGCGTGCATGGATCTGGTCTGTGTGCGAGCGGCTTAGTGAACTGCTACGGAGCTCGGAGGGGCGCCCTTCTTCGCCGAGGGAGCATCTTTATGCGTGGATAGCTTTAGAAGGGGGGTCACATCCCGCTTTCACCTCCAAATTCGTTGTGTAATCTCAGGCCAGGCATGTAACCCATCCCAACGGGCAGTTTTGACACAGATTGCCGAGAGGTCCCAGGCGCCAGCCAGAGCTCCTTGGACGAAGGAGGCTATATAACAAAGTGCGCTGAATAAAAACTGGATCCGAATGAGAATTACAGCGATCTGTAAACCGTCCCGAGAGCAATGTGCTGAAGGAACGGTATATAAAATAAATAAATATTACTATTCGTGCGGCTGTATTCCTATATGAGGTTTGACCTCCCTGTAAACATGCATAGAAACTGGTGTTTGGGGGAAGAAGGCAAAACGAGTTTCCTTTTACTCCCGGGCGGAGGCAATCCGTGAGATAAATCACCGACCGATTTTTTGAAATGTCTTTGCAAAAAGGGATGGGTGGAAGCTGTGGGGTTGCCCCTTTCGGAGGAGCTGCAGCCTAGAAAGTCCTCCTGGGCAGGCATAACCTGTCTGGAACAGGTTGGACGGGTGGCGATTGCCTTGTCTCCAGCCCCGGGGGAGAAATGCAAGGAGGGGGGCTGGAGACCCGCCTGCTCGAGGGGGAGAGAGAGTGTGTGTGGTGCGGGGAGAACAGGACAGGCTGCTTGGGAACTGCTCTGAGAACTACCGTCGGATCTCCAGAGCAGCCCCTGCTTTCAATCTCAGCCTCTGCACTCGGCTGCTGATGTCACAATCCAAGGAGCGGCTGCAGCTCGCCTACCAAGCCGCCTCGGTTCAGATTTTCCACCCCTCGCGCTCAGCCTCCCGCTGCAGCGCCTCCTAGAGGTTGCGGCCCCTGTGCACACGCTCCTCAGAGCCATTTAATGATAATCAGCCAAGCCGCAGTCAACAATAGAGGAAGTCGGTCAGACGTTTGAAATCTTATTTTCTTCCACTCTTCGCCAAAGGGCGGGCAGCAGGAAACGGATCCGACAACTGCGAGAAGTCACCTCGCACTATTTCGCTGCCGACCCCTCTTCAGATGAAGCAGAAGGGGGTGATGCATCGGGCTAGAAACAAGCAAACACAGTGAAGCTGGTTCTCTGCCGACTGGCATCAGTTGGCCTGCAATTGCACACTGTATTGTAAAACAGATTGGAAAAAGAAGCAGAGTTTATGCCACAAGTGTTTAAGCTGATCTGTTACAAGCTAGGCCATTCATACCCTGCCTTTCTCTCGAAAAGACCAAATCAGCATACGTTACCTTCCTTTTCTCCGTTTTACCCCCAAAACAACTTTCTGATGTAGAATAGGTTCAGAGACAGTGACTAACTGACCCAAAGGCACCCAGTGAGTGCAGCCAAATGGGGACATGAACCCATGTTCCAGTTAAACACGAATCACTATCTCACACTAGCTTTCTTGGGATGCTGGAAAGTATACAGGCTTGGATGAGTTTCAAATGCCACTCTAGAAATGTTACATCTGAACAATGAGAAAGGATGCCTTAAGGTGCTATCCTATGCAAATTTAGACAGAAAAATGGCCTGCAGCTCCCAGCATGCCAGAGCTAACCTGCCTGGCTTGAGCATCCTGGGAGTTGCAGGACTATTTTGTGTCAAAACTTGCACAGAATTGCACCTTTACGGGGCAAACCTATATAGCTCTTAGTGCCTGAGGGACCATAGGATAATTCAGATTCACACTCCAAGGTTGGAGAAAGCACTCTAGCTTTGGAGTTGGGAATTGGTGCTCAGCCCCCTTCCCTCTTTTTGCAGCTGGCCTGGAAAGAATTGTACCAGCTGCAGTCAGAGGTCTAGAAGAGATCTGGGAGAGGTGGAGAACCGGGTGTTTTGGGGAAGGAGAGGAGTAGCCCTGGTATGAGCTCTACTGACAGTTGTGCAATCTCCTTGGAGACTCTCTAGCTATTAATTGGGCGAAAAACGCCTTTCTAGTGAAAATGCAGGGTGGAAAGAGAGCAAGGCGATCACCCCTTCTGCTCTTGCTACTCTGCACTGGTTTATCATTAACCTCCAAGCAAGGTGGTGCTGAAAAGGGTCTGCGCATAGGACCATGGAATGGCACCTTCATAGCTTACTTTTCTGCAGTTATTTCCCATTACATTTCTACTCAAGGTTGTGTGTTGTACTCATGTACTGCTTGTGGGTTTCCTGTGGAAGGCTGCGGGGACACTGGGTGAACCGAATGCTGGATTACATGGATCCTTAGTCTGCTCCAGCTTGGCGCTCCATTCTTATGATTCTTCTTCCAGTGTTTTGCCTCTTTCCACAACACTGCCCATTCTCCTTTTCCATCCCTTAAGCCTGAAGCATTCACCCTTCTTTCACCTCTCAGATCTACACAGGGCCGTAGTAGCAACATTAGGACTGGACTCTTTTCAAGAACATCCAGAACATTCAGCTTTCCTTTAAGGGAAGGGGAAGGGATTAAAAATGCACTTTCCCAACCCCCTTTATTTGTGGAGATGTCCTCTCCTCACTTGCTCTGTAAAATATAGATCTGCTCCATGCTTCTAGTGTCCCGACTGATACATGGAAAGGCACTGGGGGTTCACTGTCAAACACAAGGGACAGGTTTAATTTTTCTAAGTCGTAATGTGCTATTAATGCAATTAACTGACTTTAAAACATGTAAGCCTAGGTATAAACTTTAACTATATTAGCTGGAGTGAGGATTCACAGAAATTTTAAATATATTAACCTGGGTTTAGATTTGACTTGTTTGGTATTGTTCCTTCCTGTCCTCTCTCTGAATATGCTTAAGCGCTTTCATTTCTGGCCGTAGTCCTGACTGAGCTTTTGCCCTCAGTCCTTATCCTGAGCTGAAATACAGCCTGTGGCTGATCTCAGGGAAGGCTTTCATCGCATTATTGCCATTGCCTCTTTTGGGGAATGGCATGTGTCTTCTACGCACAACCTTCCACTGCTTCCTCTATGCTTGTTTGTACCAAAACAAAAACGAAAAACTTTCATAGGAGACAGAGAGGGAAAGCCTACAGCGTGGAGCATGCCTTAACCCTAGCTGGTGATGCTGGGTTAGAGGCCTCTTTTTTCTCTATACATGCATTGGTTGCACCCTAAGGAGAACAAGGTGGAACAGTGATGCAGTGCCTTCTAAGTGTTAGCTCTAGGAGTCCTCCGTGTAGAAGCAGCCAGCGAAGGTTGCTCAATGATCGATTGCCTTGGTATCTCCCGTTTCCTCCCCTCTCTGTTGTTTACTCCAGGATGTGTTTGTTTATTGAATTTATTGAAAAGCCACCCATTAGCATCATGCTCTGTGCTTATAGTCTCCTTGGATAGGGGCTTGTCCTTACTAACTAAAATACAATATATACTGATGGCACTGTATAAACACACACATAGAACCAGTGCATCTCCACTCAATAAGGGGAGTGCTCCTTACCTCCTGGCGCAAGATCCTTGTGGAGTTCTCCAAGAAACTCCTCTGAGAGGGGATAAAGTGCACCTTTTATCTTTACTGCTCCCTGAAGTCTTCCTCAGCAGTGTTATACAGCACGAGACAGTTCAGCTGTGGCCTCATGCTATTCTGGAGCGGTCCTTTCCCTTGAAACAGGGAAGGGAGGCTACTTTCCTCCTGATGTTCCCCTGGCCACTCCAAATTAGAAAAGTAGAAATAGATAACCAGAAAGTTAACACATGGTAAGTATTTTCAAGTTTAGGGCATATTTTGCTTAGATCCTTTCGGCTGCTCAGCAAGCATAGAACAGTGTATTCCCACGACATAATGCTTTGAAAAAACATTTTAAAAATATTAATGACATGGATCCATTCTCCTAAACATGACACCAGAATTTTGAGTTACTCAGTGGTAGTGATGGGTTATGGTGTCAGGATGGACAAAGGAAAACACGTCTTCATAAAACACATTTAACTTTGGGGACTTGCACTAAGACTAAAAGGAGTGTTCACTCCTCCCCGTGCACAAGGTGGGGAAGCCTCACACCCAGGACCCATGTGCCACTGCCGTGCACACCCTCCATGTCCCTTGGCAGTCACACATTCAGGCTTCATCTGAAGGGGCCCTGTATATGTACAGATGTGTGCATACATGAGCTCCTTCATGGGGGTGGGACCTGCAATAGCACATTCATGTTGACAGTGTCCTTGTCCATCACCAGTTGCACTTCCACGGAACTCTGAAGTGGACAGGCAAAACTGTGTCCTTGTGAAGGAAAGGGCAACTGACCCATTTGTGCACTTCAGAAGCACCCAAAAGGAAAAGAAAAGCCTGGGAATGAATTCAGGACATTCCTAAGCATCCTTCCTGCATTGGTGGAAGGATGGACAACATTCACTGAAGGAGGCTGGAGGTGGCACTGAGAAGGGCAGGTGTTTCACTGCTCTCATCATGTGCCGCTGCAGGGATGCCACTGACAAGCCGTCCTGCTCGGTTCAGAGATCATGGCAAGCCACACTGACAACAAGCCATGGATTCTTAAGATGGCTTCTGTGCGGTTAACAAGCAGCACAGAATGGTCCAGGCCAGCTTTGGTTGTCGTGACAAGCTTTGCTGACACAAGCAAGTCTCACAATCTACCCTGGCTAATCATGCCACCTGCATTAGATCACTAACTTAAGACATGGCCACTGGAGGTACCGTGGAATGGAATCTTCTGCCATCTTGTATGTTTTTGCTACATGCATTTAGGATTGTTCTGTGAATGCCCCTAATGATCACTGCTTAGGTGTTTTTTTAAAGGGATTAAATAAGGATAGATCCATTAGTGGCTATGATAGCCATGATAGGTAAAGAAAGCTTTTAGGAGTCGGCATGCCACTGGCTACCAGTTGCTGTTGGGAGGGAATGTGTGGGTGGACATGGCCTATACAGCCTGTCTGTTGGCTTCTGGAGGTGTTTGGTTTTAAATTGTTGCATATGGAACCCTGCAGAGGATGGAGCACTGTTCTGCCCCCGCGAGACTCCCCTTGTGTTCTTACGATGGGTCGAAAAATCCTAAACAGGGTGAGGGGGAAAGTCACTGGTGGATTTGCCAGCTTAACCATGACCTCTCTGGCTTGGGCCGGGCAGGATAGTAGGTGGGAATTGTATATCCCCACTCTTTTTTCTTTGCTGGAGTAGGGGGATTGTGTTGGATGGTGGGAGGAAACTTGCCTATAGAGATCTAGGCTGGCATACACGAGAAGTCTGGATCAGACCCTTTTCAGGTGAATCAAGCAACTTTGCATCTAGCATCTGCAAAGCTGGCTCTGCCCTGTCCCTGGATTACCTTGTCCTGGGCTAGATCGTTGTTAATGGTAGCTTTCCTCCCTCAGAGCTTTCTGTTGGAAGCCATCCCACATGTAGAGCTCCTTTCTACTGATGGAGGGCAGCAGAGGGTCAATTCTGCCAGATCCTAATTACCTCCAAAAAATCAACACTGGGGACCAGTTAGGCAAATTACTCTGAGGACTGTTATCTAGGGTTGTTTGCCAAAGCACAACACTTCAGTGTGTTTTACATACATGATATCGTCAATGAAACTGCTAAACATTGATTGGAGGCATTTGCTCACAAATCAAAATTCAAACTCAGGACTTGCAAGAATGCAATTAAGTTACCTGCAGCATTTCCCACAATAGAAGTAGAACTGAATTTTCTTTCTAGCTAATATGAACATTAGATTGAAAAAACAGGGGTGCTGAATCTTTTGGGGTTGGTGGATACTGTCAGAATTTTGACAGTGACAAGAGTTCTCCAACAAAACCTCTGCTATAGAATAGAGGCTTGCTCATTTTTACAATGGCTGCCATGGTGGCGGAAAACATCAATTTCCCAGAAGGCAAACTGCTGAAGCCCTCAAGAAAAATAACTTGCTCAAGAACCTAGTACAAGGCAACAGTGAACTCTGACCTGCAGAACATAAAATCTCCCTTCTGGATCCAAGTAAAAATGGTGCTGGAGGTTGGCACTTAATCTTGCAGTATGCCATCTTCCAAGTCCTCCCCCCACTCCCACAATTTTTAATTAAAACAAACCAAAACCTTTAAATAAATAAAATCAGTAGGAGAACAGGGTCTTGTAGGCACAAAGAGAAGTTCATTAGTACCCTTGGGCACACATGGGAGTCTTGGGCACGATGGCCCAATTTTGTTTATTATCTTGCATTAGTGACATTCATTCATACACAGAAATAGTGTCCAGAAGACTCTAACAGTGCAATCCTATGCATGTCTACTCAGAAGTCAACCACACTTGACTTAATGGGATGTACAACAAATCCAATGTCATCACTGAACAGACTGTGGAATGAAAGATGCCTGACACAGATGAAATGGATTTAATAAAATCCACGCACCCCTACCCTGGAGGGGTAGGAGAACCCAGCCTGAAAAAAATGTTTAAATGTGAAACATACTGCTGTGGTAGGAGGAGGAAGGTTGTATGCCCCAGTTGTTTTTTAAGCCGATATTAATGTTGCTGGAATGGTTCATCAAGGGAGCATTCAGTCTGACGAACCATAAATAAAATGACCCTAAGTGGCATAGGCTGGGGGAAGGGGGTCATTGTGGCACACATCGCCACCCGGGTAACCGGCTATATCCAGCAATGCTCTATTGCAATTACGTTCCAAATTGCAGCTATATTCATATGGAGCCACTGCTCTGTTTTGGAAAGAGTTGTGTGCTCTGAATGCTTAAGATGCAATATGCAAGAAGTATTAGCTTGAAGGAAGGCATCTTGATTGCACACAGCTAATAAGTAACAACCTCATGCTGATTATGTTGGAGGACACCATTATTTTCCAGAGACGCCACCAGCATTGAGGAATGAGTCCCTGCTTCTGCCAGAAGGGAACCTTGCACGATCTGCCACCCAGCTTGCTGGGCACTTGCTATTCTTCAATGGCTCTATTGATTATTTGATACTACCAGTGTAAAAGAAGCATTAAACCACCCAGGCTATCTTCAGGGCATGAAGCCCCATGTGCAACATGGCGTCTCTATGCCATATTTGCACCTAAGGTGTTGAAGCTTTTAGTCCCTGTGGAGAGATTGGCACAGAAAGGGAGCTTGGTGATAAGTTTCTCTGAGGCCCTTGTAAAAGCAGGGATGGTATCAGGGCTGCAATGAGTGGGTGGAGGAGAAGGAGTGGTTAGGAGAGAGATGTGGGCACAATAATATGGAGAAATGAGGTCAGGGCTGTTACTCGGGTAAAGACACATGAACAGGATGAACTACAACCTTAGGTGGCATTGCAATCTTAACCGAAGAGAAATTTAATCCAGCCTCTGTGATGGAAACAAAAATCCATGTTGGGTCCTTTGTTTTTTTCTGTGGTTTTAGACTTCAAACAGTCTGATCCATATGGCTAGGATACGTTCAGTCCCAAAGGGACTGATACTTATGATCAAACTTTTGGAAGGCTTTCCAAGTTCCTTACTAAGAAGGATGGTGGGAATATTTTAGGAAAGATTTACCCATGTATAGCAGTTGGGCCTCTGGAAACAAGGTGCATACAAAATATATTTTCATATTGTTCACCATAAAATTGCAAGAGGACAAAGAGAATAGCAATGTTGCTAATGGCACCATTGGCCTGAAAACAGTTACAGCTTTTGAAGCCAATCTTGTAGTCAGCATAATAACCCACAGTTTATTTCATGGAAGCTTCCACTTGAAATGGGTTTCTTCAGGTTTAATAGTATGCAATAACATGCTGGTAGATTTTTTTTCTGTCTAAGCTTGCATAGGAGTGCTCTGTTAGTGCCTATTTCTGTGTATTTCTCCATGCAGTGATTTGTGGCTTGTCCAGAATCCTCATCATTCAAAATTAGGATGTAGCTTTCAGACTGATGTGGTCCAAGGACCAAATGACTTCCATTTCATTTTTCCCTAAACCTGGACATTCTCACCTGACTTCTACCAACTTCCAGTGCATTAACATCATTTCTAACTTCGAAACCTGTCAAGTGCTTGCTTCCTTGCAGCCCAGCCTATAGAAAAATATATTCCATTTGTAGTGCTTAGGGATCAATACCAACTAATAATCATGTCGACCTCTATGGCGCAGAGGCTTTTTCCAGCAATAATGGGTGGACACCTGTCATCGCTTCTGGAGATTACCAGTGTACACTGAGAAAACTATAATGTATCTAACTACCTGCAGCAGAAACCTCATCAGCTTCTTTGACCGAGCCACTAGCAGTTCAATAACCACCAATCAAATCTACCACCTCCATTCAGAGGCAGACCAATCTTCTACATTTAAAGGACCCCGAAAACATCCGAGAAAAAGACTTCTGCAGCTTTGACATAGTGAGCAGTGGCTTCTGGCATAGCATGGCCAAGTGTGTTGCCCGCTATTATTTCAGCACGGCACATTGGGTTTTTAAAAATCGAGATGCGAAACAATGGCCTGTTCTATGGTTTCCATGCGTCACCATGGTGTCTCCAGTTGTGCAAAGCTGGCATTGAGCTTTCCACAGTCGTGCTATGCAGGTACCACAAAGTTCCCTGGAAAGAGTGGCAGCGACAAGAGCTGTCCCAGCCATCCAATAAGGGATTGCATTTCTGGCATGGCAGTTGATGGGTATGTCCCAACAGCAGAAGGACTGATTGAGGAGGGTAAAAACCATGCTAGCACAGAAGCCACTTGATCACTTGGTCGTTATTTGTTTTTCGGCACCAGGCGAAGACCTTTTTATTTAAGCGGCATTTTAATTGTTAATATTATTGGATTTTATCTGGCCAGGGCGGCTTATTTTATAATGTTATTTTTGTATTTTTAATTTTGGTGTTTATATTTTTAATCTAATGTTGTTTATTTTTAACTTATTGTTGTAAGCCGCCCCGAGGCTTCGGCGAATGGGGCGGCATAAAAATGTTTTAATAAATAAATAAATAAATCATCTGTCAGGCACATCCAGGCACACTGTGGAAACCACACAAGGTTCATTGTTGTGATGTTTGGACTTGCCCATGATCAGTGCTGTGTTGTAAGCAGCCACCAGGCAAGATTCAAGGAACAAATATTATATTATGACCCACAGGCATCACTGTTGAAAGGCTGTGTATTCAAAGCCAAAGTTCTGCCAAACAGGACGTTTTTAGTGGGCAGTCTGGAGAAGTGGAAACAATGAGATAGCAAACTGATTGGTGGGTTTCCAGTTGTAGACCGGACATTGCCTAAAATGTGTAGAGATGTAGGGTTGGATGAAGTAGCACGATTCCACTGATGGAACTGCTTCTGTCGGCAGAACTGGAAGGGGTGATTCTCCATTTCCACAAAATCCTCAAGATTTACTTTAGACAGCTGAGAAACCTCCAGAGCAGAATGAGAAAATCCGGTTGTACTACTGGATGTGGGATTCAACCCATACCAAACCTGAAAACATACATAATTTGCCCAAATACTATAATTTGTTTAAACACTTTTAGGGAGTCAGTATCAGCATGTAGCTACTGCTTACTCCATGTAAAATGGACTTTGATTTAGGAATGTCAGGTTAGCATCAAGAAACTGTTTCACTGAACATTTTCAATATTCAATGAAATGGATTTATGCTTGAATTATAATCTTAGGTGACTTCAGGTATTAATTACTATCATCATCATCATCATCATCATCATCATCCCTTAAGGTTAATTCACTTTCATGTCCACATAAACTTCGTCAACCTCTTTGGTTATTAACACTTTATCTATGCAATATTTTCCTTAACCGAAAAGAAGCCCATATTTTCCAAAAAATGCCACAAAGAACTCCCCTGTGCGCTTCAATTATTTTCAATTGTTTCTTTGCTGCTGTAGCTAGCTTAGGTTACAATTTGTGTAAACATAGCTGACCGGTTTGTTTTGTAGTTTTTATAGATTGTTAACATTGCTTTTATGGTGTAACTATTCTTTAAAGATGCTGTTTGACCATAGGCTGAGAATTCTGCTTGCTAGCTGTTTTCTGTCTTTAGCATTTATCTTTGTGTTACTAGGATTTACAGCATCTTGGGTTGGACCCAAAAGTCATTAGTTAGCCATTGCCCCAACCTCTGCAGAGAGTGGGTTGGAAGTGTCCTAATGACAGGCCTTCTTGTGACGCTTCTAGGAGTCATGAATTTCTCACTGATCCAGAAATACCACCCAGGTTTCCTCTTCCGTTTCCTTCCACAGAGGCAGTTTCCAAAGTAGGGGTTCACCCATGAGTGAGATCTAGTACAGTTTTACTCGCAAGGTCCCTGCAGCCTTCAGTTATTGCAGGGGACTGGAAAGTTCTCTTATGGGTGTGAGATATAGGCGAGAATCTTTTTCATAGTGCTAGAAGGTCATATATATGGAGGGCTTTGTTAAGGAAAGACTCTTCTAATCCTTCTTATCATTTTTGTGAGACATCCAGAATGAGTGTAGTTTTGTTCCCATTAAGATTACTTTCCAGCTGCCCTGGCCTTGATCAGCAATCATTCCATCAAAACTTTGTCCGGCTTAACTTATCCCCATGATTTCATGATGAACCCATGCACGGCTTTCTTGCCTTTTTGAGAGAATTCCAAGGTCCACAAACTGGAACCGGTTGTCAATGCCAAGAACTGCAAAAGTTGAACTGAAATGTAGAAGTTACCTCTAAGCATATTCTCAGCTAAGGAAGTGGTGTTCTGTACCAGAACTGAACCCACAAATACTTTCCCACCCAAATCTACCCGTTTTCTTCCCATTCTTTTATGCTGTCAGCAGCCTAATTTGGGAAGAAGATTAGGCTTTTTTGTCACTCTCACTAATCCACTGGGAGTCAGATACACCTGGAGATCTACCAGCCAATCCTAGCCTATGCTCTGCCCACTCCTGCTATAGTGTAGGGACCCCGGGGCACCATTTCAGATTATGAACAGAGGTTTTAATTGGAGGGAGCTTCAGGTAGGGTCAAAGGGTCACTTTAAAGGCATTCCAAATTAAATAGCAAAAAAGGAAAAACAATGCATTTTAAGAGCTTCTTTAAAACTAGTCATGTTTTCAATCTGGAACAAGCATCCATCTTAGAAATAAAGGTGTTTGTGCCTTTGGCATGCATATCCATGTGTTATTATTGGCATAGGTCAAGTTACTTATTTTTTAAAAAAAATCTTATTTAATCCTAAAAAGGATTAGGCATATTTGTGAAGGATAGTCTATCAGTGTCTATTAGCTACCACAGTTAATTGGAGGGGCATTTTCAGAGGTAATAAGCTGCTAATAGCAGTAGCTGGATGAGGATCAGGGTGGAAATGAAGTGGGAAGGCAACAACAGGGACAGCTTTGCTTTTATGTTCTGCTTATGTCCTGTAAGAAACATCTAGCTGGCCAGTATCCAGAACAGGTTGTATACTGTTCAGGTGGACCCTTGATCTGGTTAAGCAGGATCTTTTTCACATTTTTGAGTTTACAACAATTATAATAAATGTATATAAAAATTAATTCATCCATCCATTCTACACCAGCCTTTACCAAACTAGTATCTCTAGACTACAACTTCCCAACCAGGATGGCCAAAGTTCAGAAATTATGAAAGTTGTAGTCCCAAATGGTTCCGTCTTAAACAATGAGGGGTGAAAGGAGGTGGGGAAGAAGAGACAGAAGGTAGAAACCTTCAGGATGCAGTCTGCTAGGTGTCCTCCTTTGACAATTAATAAGTATTACAATTAATTACAGCTCACATGCACAAAACATCTTCCAGCCTTCCTTCCACACCTATGTGCATGATTCATCATGACTTGGATGACATCTAACACCTCACAGCAACAACACAATAAAGGCATCAGGACAGGGAGGGAAGGCTCTTGCTCTCCAACAGGTACGTGGAAGAAATAGTTGCTCTTTCTCCAATGCACTTCAATGTCCTAACCAATTTAAGCACTCCCATTCCTATGTGAGCCCCATGGGGACAAGTGGCTTCCTAATGGCTTTTCAAGAAAAAGAGCATCCTAGCCCTCATCGATACTTGTCCATTGTCTCACCATGACTCACAAAGCAGAGAACCACACCTTCTGAGTCACTGTCCCCAAGCACTTCCTGCAACTGCTTGGCCTTCCCTTTGAGCCTCTCTTCCCTTGATGGCCCTTTCCTTCAAGCAAGGGCTCAGCCTAATCCTACCTCACGTGTTGGCTCCCAGCCATGCTGGTGCTTTGTACAGCAAGAGGACAGATAAGTGATGGGTGGGGTGATCCAGCTGCCCCTACAATGTGTATGGCATTATTTCCTTCCACTGGGATATTGATCTTTCTTTAACATTGGTGGCATAACCTCATGGAGTTAAGCAGGTAACATTGATATTAAACCAAAGAAAACATGATATGGTTGGACAGAATAAGTGGGACAGTGAGAAGGGGAAATAACGTGGCCACCTCAAGAAACTTGGCTGCCTGAAAGTGAACCAAAGTATAACATGACCACTGAATCTTACCTCCACATTGCCAATTAGACCTTATACTCCAGCACACCTGAGGTGAGGTGGGGACATTTGAGGAGTGTGGAATAGGCTGTGAGGTACTCACAAGTGTCCTTCTGTATTTCACTGGTCCCCTTCCCTTTCCTCTTTCCATCACTAAAATAGAGCACTATAGGATTAGAAAAATATCTCTACAAATCAGAAGCGTTAGCTCTTAATAACAACACAGTTTTACAAAAAGTTTTAGTTTGATAGTTTATATTTTTTCTGCTCTCTTGGACCTATTTTGACGACATTTGCCATGGAACTTGGTTAAGCAGAGCGTCGGAGAGAATTTTCAAAATAGATTATGGTTCAGTTTGTTCAGGAGAAGACAATATTTATAGCAATCTTTCCAGGATTTCATTCTTGTAGCTCTCAGGAAGGCTTTTACAGGCCTCTTGTCCAAACAATGCCAACAGTCCATTTGCAAGGGAGGTATGGTGCGATCCCCCTGATTGAGTGACTTCCACTTGTGACTCTGGGGAAATTGAAGACATAACCCACTATCTTTTTCCTTGCTCCATGTATGAGGAACCCAGGACTTTTTTATAGAGAGGGCTCTGGAAAACTAATGCTGGCAGACCTCCTGTGGAAATTGTGATTTGCTAGCAAGTTTCTTACAATGAAGCTTGACATCTATTGCTGTACCAGCTCAATAAATTCACCAAAATGTTTTAATGATCTCTGCTGTGAATTGCTAAGGTGATCATGTACTATAACAGCCACATGAGCTTATCTAGCTCACCTGTTTTTTGGCATATTTTTGTTACACAATATTGTTTACATTTAAGCTAGATTTTAATTAACATATTTCATGGAATCACAGAATAGTAGACTTGGAAAGTACCTGTAAGGCCATCAGGTCCAGCCCCCTGCGTAGTGCTGAACTCCAAGTTAAAGCATCCCTGACAGACGGCTGTCCAACTGCCCCTTGCATGCCTTCAGTGTGGTAGAGCCCACAACCTCCCCAGGTAATTGGTTCCATTGTTACACACCTCTAACATTCAGGAAATTCTTCCTGATGTTCAGCCAGAACCTGGCTTCCTGTAACTGGAGCCTGTTATTCCACGTCCTGCACTCTGGGATGACTGAGAAGAGATTCTGGCCCTCCTCTGTGTGCCAGCCTTTCACGTACTTGAAGAGTGCTATCATCTATTCCCTCAGCCTTCTCAAACTGAACATGTCCAGTTCTTTCAGTCTCTCCTCACAGGGCTTTGTTTCCAGTTCCCCAATCTTTGTTGCTCTCCGTCTGAACCTTTCCTGGTTTCTTGGCATCTTTCTTAAACTGCGGGGCAGCACTTGAGATGATGCCTAATTAATGCTGAGTAGAGGAAAACTAGTATTTCATGTGATTTGGAAGCAATATCAGTGCAGCCCAGAGTACCAGCTACCTTTCTTGAGCCACATCACATCATTGACTCATATTTAGCTTGTGATCTACTACAATTCTGAGATCCTTCTTGTTTGTAGTATTGTTGAGCCAAGTATCCCCAATCTTGTAAATTTTTTCCTGTATGCAGAATTTTGCATGTTTCCTTGTAAATGTCACTGTGTTGTTTTCAGCTCACTGCTCCAACCTACCAAGATCACGTTGAATTTTGTTTCTAATTTCTGGGGCAGTAGCTGTCCAACCCAATTTTGTGTCATCTGCACATTTGAGAAGCATTCCCTGAACCTCTCATCCTAATCATTCCTAAAACATGCTGAAGAGCACTGGTCCCAGCACTGTACCCTATAGTACCCCTCTTGTTCCCTTTCTCCAGTTTCAGAAGGTACCACTGATAAGTGCTCTCTGAGTCTGATTCTGTAGCCAACTGTGGATCCACCTGATAGCTGTTCCATCTAACCCACTTTTTGCTAGTGCGACTGGCGCACCAAAGCCGAGATATATTATGTCCACAGCATTCCCACAGTCTACAAGGGAAGTTGCCAGATCAAAAAATGACCTCAGATTAGGCAAGCAGGCTGTTTTGGCTTCTGGGAGTCACTGCACTGCTTTCTTGATGCTTGCAAGGTGGCTGCATGATCATCAGCTCCAACATGTTCAGAGATTGAATGTTTTTTCCTTTTCCTTTCTTGAGAGAGGGATATTAGCCCTTCTCCGGTCATCTGGCACTTCTTCCATCCTCCATGATTTCTCAAAGATAATAGAGTTGTGAGAGTTCCACCATTTCCTTTATTCCTCTAGGATACAGTTCAGCAGGCCCTGCAGCTCTGAACTTGTGCAAAGTAATCAGGTATTCCTTGATCATTTGCCTGTCAAGCAAAATCTGAAATTCTGGCCCTTCAGCTTGTATTTCACCCTTGCCAGGTCATAGAGCCTCTTTGGAGAGACAACTGAGCCAAAGTAGGAATTTAGCACTTCTGCCATTTCTTGGCCATCTGTTATGATTTCGCCTTCCTCACTAAGTCATTGAACTATGATTTCTTTTCTCTATCTTTTACTGTACACATATCTGAAGAAGAATTTTTGTTTTAACATTTGTGATTAAGCATCCCTGCTTATTGGTATGGTTTTATTGTATGGTTCTGTTTCTGATGGCTGACCTTCTGATGGCTGACCTTTTTGCTATGGACAGATAAATAAGCATGATACATTTCTAATATTCTTTTCAAACTTGAAATTCATTAGATTGCACTGTGTGCATTTGCTTCTAACGAGATTAGACTTACAGATTAGCTGGGCTGGCCATGATTGTTAAAAGACCAACAAACCAGAGTGTGTCCCACCTGTTGATCTTTTATTGATCATTATCAGTATGGGGGGAAAAAACCGTTCCTATTCCCATGTCAATCCTAACTTAGCAAACAGAAATATCTACCCTGCAAATAATCTAAAAAGGTCAAATACACCTGAGATTCAAACAACAGCTACTCTTCATTGTTAAAAAGTATCTGTATACAAGAAATAATGACATGATAGCCTGAGATGGTCAACTAGTTCCAAAATCCTTGAGACTGAGTAAATTAACAGAGAATTCCAAGAGAGAAAGATTGCCAGGGAGGGGGAGCATCTAGAGTCATGGCTTTTCTCTAAATAAGACGTTACACTGCTTTGCTTCACAGTGGCTTCTCCTATTTTCATGGAGGGAAAAAGAACATTATTTTTCACTAGGCTATTTTTCTCCCCTGGAGTTTTTTCTCTCTCTGCCTTTCTGTATGTTTCTATAAGTTCCATTGTACAACACAAGGTGGTACAAAGCAGAATTTAGACTTTACACAAGGTGTCAGTAGCAAAGAATGGCATCATCCAAGAAAAGATCGCATTAACTTCACCCTACAAGGAGCTGCAAAAGTGACTGGAAAACACCAGAAATACCTCATGTAGAAAAGCCCCCAAACGCTGCAGTTTAAAGGAGCTGTAAGTTGAGTTTAAGTTGCTGGGCTTGAGTATTGCTTCCTGCATAAGGCAAATGCCAAGAACATGTGTGTGCGTGTGGCATTACCAGCTAAGCCGACTTTGTGTCTAGGCACCCCTGCTTACTGATCCTGCAAGGTGTTCTCCAGTTGTGTACTGGCAACATCGAGTAATGCCACCTGAGCTGCCATTCCTTCGCACACCTTCTCCATTGCGTTATGTCATCAGACAAAGTTTTGCTTGCAGTTAGCCAGTTCAGACAGAAGAAACATTGCCTCATGACTGGACTCAGAACAGCCTCGGCACGATGAAGCTTGGCTGCACTATTCGCAGGCCAGCTTCCCATCAAAGCTAGACAGGGCGATGGCAAAGGCCTGCACAGCACACAGTGGATAGTTGTAGTCCATGGTAAAAGCGTCATCAGCCACACGGCCAAATTGCAACACGATGTAGTCAACTGCAAGAAAAGAGGTAAGGCACCATCAGATGAGCCAAGATCGGGCCCTGCCACAATGCCAAGGGAATAAAACTGGTAATGACAGCTTTTGGTCCTCCACGTTTTTCAGGGAAGGACTGAGCAAACAGTGATGGAGGAAGAGTGCAAACTGGTGATGGTGCCAAAGAGGGACTCTGCACAGGAGCTTCACCATGTGCTTGCCTTAAGGTGCAATCCTATGGCCTCGCAACATTGTCAGGGTGTGGGGATAGGATGATTTGGAGGCCCAGCTCCAAGGTCCTGTGACCTCAGAGCTGGGGCTTTGTGCCCTGGGGCCCCCACCCTCCCTCGCAGTCTGCACAGGAAGAATCTTGCCAGCTGTCTCTCTGAGGTCACAAATCAACCTTGGGGAAGAAGAAAAGCCACATGCTAGAGAGGGAGGGGGGAGCAGGCTGGGGCCAAAGGCTCTGACTGTTTTGAAATCGCACTCCAGCCTCCTTCCCTCCCCTTCCATGCCACTTCCCCTCAACAGCTGACAGTGGCTGTCTAGATAAACTGCAGGGTGTGGGATGCGGCAGGCACAAAAATCAACACCATGTCTCATGCTGGGTATTGGATGCATGTAAGATTCTGATTCTGGAGGCTTGCGTGCATTGAGGGCTGGGCAGAAGGACTGTACCCTGTGTGATTTAGTTTCCTTCAGGAAACACCCTTCCCCCTCCTGCCCAGGTATACTGACAGGGATACAGACTGTGCTACCAACACTAATGCTTATAAGGCACTGCTTATCAGATGACTGCAAGGCAGCCATGGGTCCCGTGTGGATATTTCTTTCTATTACACATTTCTCTAATGCTCTGCAGCCTCCCAAGTTGCCTGTGCTTTCTGGTCTGAAGAAGCCCTGTGGGAGACATGACCCAAGAGGTCTCCCCCTGGGCCTTAATTGAAATGTGGGTGGTCTGAGCTGGCTAGGCACCACTGGAACGAGACATGCACACTGCTCCACACCTCCCCAGTAAGGGAACTACGTGAAACCCAAACACAATCCAGGATTATTCCTCCAAAATAGTCTACTTTTCTCAACATCTTTTTGGAGGCAATTTCTTTATCCAACTGAATGAAAACGGTTGGAAAATATTCACTGCAACACTGGTTTAGAGTAATTGTTCTAACTGTGCTGTCATCCCCAGTGCATTTCTGTCTTCCTTAATTTTAAAAGCATGCTCTTATAAGATCTTTCTCGGATGCACTGCCACTCCAGAACAGAACCCGAATGTTCTTAAGATGTCACCCCCAGAGGTGAGCTTCCAGGCAAAGTCTGGTGGGAGCGGGTTTATTATCCAGAGTGCACCTTTTCTTTCAGTGCCGAGGCGGTGTGGCTCACACACCTCTGAACAAGGCTGTTCCACTCAGGACACTTCTCGTTAAATGCAAAACAAGAGAGCATGACGGGACAGAGAAGATCACAGCCGAGTTCAGGAGTTGACCAGCCACCTGCCAGGCAACAGATAACCGTTCTTTCAACAGAGCTACCAAGTAAGTACATTTCTTTTCCCAGCTGGGTAGGCAGAGCAGGGGGATCAATATGTTCCGCCTCCCCAGGAGACTTGCCCCCTGGCCAGAATTCCTCCCCAAGACATCTGCGGCATTCTAGTGGTCTTTCTGACTCAGTGCTTCAGTCGTGACTCCCTTTGTTACCAGTGAGGGTAACAAGAAATCTGTAAAAATAACTGGGGCCCTGAGCAGGTTCGTTCTGTCCTGTAATCCTACACCCCAGACAGTAACATCCCTGATTGGGCTGGACAGGTGACAAGCGGAGAAGCCGCTCACTCTGCAGAGTGGCTTGGCTGCTTCTCTGTCCTGCTGCTCCGATGCGAATTCCGTAGAGGGCCCACGGCCCCAACAGTCTCATCGCTCTGGAGAGGAAGGGAGTGCCCAAGTTAGACTGTTTTGTCCTCAGTGTGTATCAGAACTGCCAGTTCAAGCAAGAAACAGGACGTGCCCAAAGCACCATCGAGAGGCTTCTGACCAGATCCTCACAGCCCGACAGCACATACAGATTCCTAAAGAGGGTGGGTCCCCCTTGCACAAGTGGCTGCGTTCGATACATCGTTTGAGACGTGCAGGTGACATGACCCATATATAGGCTGGGTGGGAGTGGAGTCCTTTGACATGTGGCCTCCACCTGTCTTGCGGTCCCAACCTGCATTGGCCAGAGCGCCTGCTACTTGCATGGGGTTCCGCTGGTGCTAATGGGAGCATTCCCCCCTCCCCAGTGCAAACAGCTGGTGTAGGTCGTTTGAGCTAGACTGAGACCTCAGTAGAGGGGAGAGGGTTAAAAAGACCCTCCCACCTCTGCCAGGGTCCCAAGCTAGTTCAGACACCTGGCTATTTGCTCTTTAAAATATTTTAAAATGTTTAGTGAATGACATCTCTTCTAGTCTGGCTCTGTGACTTTATTTTAGTTTACTTCTTTGTGGTTAGTAAGAACATCTAATTCTTTCCCATGTTACTTTTTTGGTGGCTAAACAATGCCTAAACAAGCTTCAACTTTGATCTCTGCATTCAAGGAATGAATCAGACAGAACTAGAGATGGTTCATTTAGCTCCTTGTCACCTAAGGATGAGTGATCATGTAGTCCAGCCTTCCCCAGCTTGGTGCCTGCCAGTTGTACTGCTCTAGAGTTCCCAGCCAGTGTGGCCAAGGGTTGGAGAAGGCTGAGAAAAACAATAGCAGGGCTACTAATTTTTGGCGGGTGTTCGCAGTTCTGTAGAGAAATCTGTGAGGAGTAGGAGTGTCTCAGGTCAGCCAGACGTGGTTATGTGGCTGGAAATCTTACTTTGTGCAATCAGGAATTATGCTAACTCAGAATCAGAACCAGTGATGAAACCATCTGAATCCTGATTCCATAATCAAATATAGCTATGGGCATGTGGGTCTCAAAGGACAGCATTCTCACAGCTTGCACCTCACTGGTGCCTCTTAACCAAAGGGATACTCAGAGCACTTCTCTTGAACTGGAGACCACATATAGGCTGGGGGATTAAGTCCCCAGATGGGACCTCAGAATGTATGAGTGCCTCATAAAGTTATGCCCCAAGTGGTGAAGCAGATCCAGGAGGGCTTCCAATCTCAAAAAAACAAGCCACCAAAGTCTAGTTTACCTTTTGGGGAATGCACAGTGCCTAGCAAACAGTCCAAATTTTTATTCTACTCTCATGCTCCCTCTAGTGGAGCATCGATGCATGCCTGTTTGGCGGTCTGTCCTGACCCTGTGGTAGAACTCAGTATGTTCCCTTGCAGCAATGACAATTTTTCAGATTTCACAAAGATTTGTCTAACTGGAAAGTTAAGTGGCCTGGTTATGTGAAAACTGGGTGTGCTACCCAATATGAAACCTCTGCTTCAGAAGCAAGCAGCTCACTTCCCTAGAGTTGTTTTGGCATTTGTAAACACACCCACACCCATCACCAGAAGGCTGGCCCCATTTTTCTTCAGCACTTTGTTGTTGTTGGTCGCAAAGTCGTGTCCAACCCATTGCGACCCCATGGACAACATTCCTCCAGGCCCTCCTGTCCTCCACCATCCCTCTGAGCCCACTCAAGCTCACACCAACTGCCTCAGTGACTCCATCCAGCCACCTCATCCTCTGCCATCCCCTTCTTCTTTTGCCGTCAATTGTTCCCAGCATCAGGCTCTTCTCCAGGGAGTCCTTCCTTCTCATTAGGTGGCCAAAGTATTTGAGCTTCATCTTCAGGATCTGGCCTTCCAAAGAGCAGTCAGGGCTGATCTCCTCTAGGACTGACTGGCTTGATCTCCTTGCATCACATGCACCACTTGGGCAGGCGGGCGGGGGGGGGGGGGGGCTTCTCTGCAATCTCTGCTGTCTTTGTTGAAGCCAGCCTACCTCAGCCATGCACTTGGTGGCCTGATTGCCATTCGAAAGCAATTCCACAGAGGCAACTAAATGTGCTGCTTATGCAAAAGTGCAGCCAATGCAGAGATTTCTGTCACTGTATTTGGAAAACCCTCTTTTTCTTCTGAAAAGCTGTGTTCACGAGGTTGCAGCTCCAAGTGGCTCCCATGCCAGAGGCTGCACATTAGATCAAGTGGTTGCCTGAGCACCCTCTTATATAAGCGGACCTGCACGTATTCAGCCACACAGAAGACCTTTTAGGAGCCGTTGTGTGGATCAGCCCTCATGCAGCAGAGACATTGGAGCAGCTGAACCAACAGCATCTGTTTACCCAGCCTCCTCATGTGTTTGCTGTCCCTGATTCTGGTCAGTTTTCTAATTACAGTCGGTGAGGAACCGACATCCCAAGCAATCTATGTAGCAAAGCAGAGATGCGAAAGATAAATAAGCCCCAGCACAGCCCATATAATAACATTGCCCCTGTACCTATTCTATCAGCACCCTTTCTCTTCAGGATACAGGGGAACCCATCTTACACCTTCAGTCTTTAAAGTGTCAGTTCAGTTTACACCAATCCTCCAAATGTGTATTCCAGGCACCTCAAAAACAAGATTGCAGCTTCTGACACAGGGCCAATAGTGGTGGTGGATGTTCCACCACCGAGGCAGAGAATGGCTAAACTGCACACCTCGTGCATCCCATTTCCAAGCCTGCCTGCTCCTGGTCCTTGGGAAACTATTTAAATATTTTAAGCTATGTGCTTAATTACTTATGCACAACTATTGACACATGTACCTTGGGCCCTTGCTGCCCAGGGATGGAAAGTGGAGCAGATGTACAAGGGAGGAAACGGAACCTCAGCACAGAAACAAAATAGCTATCTGTGAAGCCATTGTTTGTTCCCTCAAAGGTAGATGCCTCTTCTCCTGGGACAAGCTTTGTTCAACGTGGAAGGCCAACCATATATACTACATTACCCAGACTGGCCCTTCTGGTAAATCTGTCAGCTGTGTGGATGGGCAGAAGACCGTTTCCAGTAGCAGTGCAGACATTAAGCAGGTCTGCATCCAGAGTAAGGAAGAAAATTAAATCTGCAGCACAAAAACGGAAGAGTTTCTAAAGGCTGCAATTCATCTGCTTTTTGTGGTCTGAGAGGATGGCTATTGCATACCTGAGGACCGGATGGGAAAAAATAGTATGTTTGGCCCTTCTGAGCCAGCTCATTCATGCATGCAGACAAAGCTGCCATCAGAAGTAACACAATTCAATGGGCACCCAAGAGCGACATAGAAATCCAGCTTCTCATGCAACTTGTTTGGCTTCTGTTTGTCCTCTGAGACTCTCTGTTTGTGAAGGGATGTCCTTTCCCAAGCCTGCACCTATTTGTTCCACCCAGAGTAGCAACAACTCTTGACCAGTCCTGTTTGACCACCTAAATTAGAGCCATTTGTAAGTAGCTCAAGGAAGTCTTCCCTCTCACAAGGTGAAAGGGCCAGTGGGACTTACGGTCATTGCTGTGCACAATCTGAAAGTTCTTGACAGAGGCATGAGTTACTCTGCCATGGAAGTTCAGCACGTATGACTGGGTCTCATCATTCCATACTGGGGCTTTATTATGCAGCTCAATTAAGTTGTCCATGAACTTATTCTGCCACCTAATGAGCAGCCCATCGTTATCCTGGAAAGAAACGAGAAAAGCACTAGAGCAAGTCATTAAAAATGCACCCCACTACCCTTGCTAACATTTCCCTGCCTAGAAGTAGATACCTCAAGGAATCACACATATGCACATAGCTGAAGCTGGTGCAACTCAGGACCATCCCTTCCTGATGTTATTTCCCCATCTACATCAACTGTGGGCAGCATCTTCATTAATACTGTGAGGTATTTGGGGGGCTGTGAAAGGATATGGGCCCCTGGCCCATATCCCCAGAATCTCCATCAATTCCTTTTGCTGCGAAATTTGTTAGGAAGGAATTAAGCCTAGGAGTCTAGGAAGGTGTCTTTTGCAGAGCCACATCTTTGGTCCCTCAGGCCCAGCACTCCATGCTGAGGGGCAGTACTTCCCCTGCAGATTTCAAGGAGATTTCCTTCCTGGTGCCACTTGGAGATGCCAAGAATTGATCATGGGGTGTCTGGATGGGAAGCTAGCACCTTGTAATGGAGACATGGCCCCTCTGGCAATGTACTGCTCTATTCCCTCCTTTCTCCAGGCAACTCCGGAGAAGGTTCTTACTCTGTCTTTAGTAAACCCATAGAGAGATGGCAAAGCAGGTTGCTGAGCCTATTTTCATGAGGCAGCGCCAGAGCCTCACACTGGCCCCGTGGCAGAGATTCTTGTGTCTTGTGTGATGGTCTTGTTGCTGACTTACGTTTCGGGGTCGAATTGGCACCCTCTCGTCGTCAGAGTTCATTCCAGGTATGACCACTGTCATTTTTCGAGGTCCCTTGAATCCTAATACATTTGTTTCCTAAAACAGAAACCCAGAAGCCTCATAACTGAGTTATCATTATGTATTATCCCCCCAAAGACGAGGGGTTCATTTATATTCCCACAACATGAGGGTATCATGCCCTTGTCATTATATACTCAGGGTGGTTTACAGATTCTCTGGATGATTTCATGACCTTCCAATTTCACCTTCTAGGTGATGTCATGACCCTCCAGCAGTAAAGTCTAACCAGCACATTTGATAAATATTTTTAGAGCAGGGAAAATGTTATTTGATTTTGAAAGAAAGTGCGATTTCCTCCGGTGTATTTGTGCTGTTCTGCTGTACCACAGTGCTGCCTAAAGCTTATGTAGCAAAAAGGCAGCAAAGGAACTGCTCCTTGTGCAGAGATCAGATCTCAGTGCTGTGATGAAACCAAAAACAGATACAAGCCTTTTGTAGCAAAGCTCTTCAGCTTAAAGTATTTATTCTGTTAGTCTCAAGCTTGGGCTGTACCTGCACCACAGCTTGCCTTCGAGGTTTCTGTAATGTTAGAAGGGCTCGACTCACCGCTCATATCACTTTTTTGTTGATCTGGAAAGCCTGTTTGCCAGAGATCAGCAAACTTCAGACTGTTTTTTTAAATGAGAGCTTCAAGGTCAACAAGTTGGAGCCAGGTGTAAAATAATGGCTCAGGAGGATGGACATACACCTAGAATCACCCCCTCAGTTCAGCCCAGGATTTATTTCCAGGGTCAGAATTTGGTGCACGGTCCTTTTCCCAAACACCTGAACTCTATTTCAGGTCATCCCTCATTTTTTTTCCAGTCTCCTAATTTATGAGGGGGAGCACTTGTTGCCACTAAAGGATTGGGGACCAGAAACTCCTTTTGATCTCTGTGAATCTTCAAGAGGTTTATAAGGAGAGCCTGGTTATCTTCAGCCTTTAGCAAGAGCATGGAACTTCAGCCCCGGCATCCAAAGCTGGCTCTCGTGGGTTCACCCCTTTCCCCAGACCACCAGTGGGCTCACTCTTTTTTAATCCACTCTGAAAGACTGAAACACTCCTAAGGCTTCATTACTGGCAAGAGGAACTTTAAGCTAACATATGCTGAGTTTGGAGTATTTGGGCCTTTGGCTCTACCCACATCATGGAGATGGAATTTGGCCTTTGGGAGGAAAGAACAGTCTTCCCCAGCCTGGTGCCTTCAGCTCCCATCAGCCCCACCCAGGAGGCTCCTGGCCACCACTTGTGGATATTGGGAGCTGTAATCCAAATAATTTAGAGGGCACCAGATTGGGAATGCCCGGCTTACGGAAGGAAGCAGTCACTGAACTGGACATTGTGTTAAAGAGGTGTTGTCAAAGATGCATGCAATCTCTTTCTGACATCACAAAGAGAGAAGATCCTGATGAGGAGCAAAGTCTGCACAAAGGGATAAAGTGAGGCTTGCAGCAACTTGAAGCATTGCCTTGTCTGTTGATAGAGTATCATGCCCCCATTCCAGATGGCTTGGACTACAACTCCCATTATTTCCAGCCAGCACAAACCCTTAAAATTCCCTTCTTGCAGATACCCACAAGCATGAAAGCCCAACATGTTCCAGCCACTGCAAATGGCTGTGCAGAAGGGCCAAAGGGAAGGAGTGCACCAGCTGGATACTTACATAAATGACAGCTGCAAGCTCCTGGCGCACGTTTGACCAATCGGCATTTGCTCTGTCAGGATTTACGCCATTATCAAACACTGAAAACCGAGTGCCCATCAAATTGGACCTGAAAGAAACAGCAGAAATCAGGCTGGAGAGATGCGAGTTAGGAGAGAGCTCTTTGCCACCCTTCTATCATAATAGCCACCATGCCTTGGACTTATTATTTCTTTCATTATTATACTGCCCAATAACCAGAAAGGCTCTCAGGGTGTTTACAAAGTTAAAACATACAAACAAAAACAATAGCAATAAACGACAGTAATAACAGGAAACCCAAGACAACTAATCAAATTGGCACATAGGTCCAGCAGCAGCATCTAATAAAACCATATTAAAAGTACAATTTTAACTATTAAAATGTTTGGAGAATAAAAGGGTTTTCACCTGACATCAAAAGGAGAAAAGAGTAGGCAAGAGGCATACCCCTCTGGAGAACTTATTCCAATGATGGGGTGCTATAAGCAAGCACGCCCTTCTCCTGGTCATCATCCCCCTTCCTTCCCGGGGTGGAGGTAGCTCCTTGAGAAGGACCCCAAAGGCCTGGGTAGGTACATATCAGATAAGGCATCCCTTCAGATCACCTGCCCCCAAGCCATGCAGGGCTTTAAATGTTAGTACAGGCACTTTGAATTGGGCCCCGACTTCAACTGGCAACCAGGGCAGCTGAAAGAGGGCCAGCATGATATGATCTCACCGGCCACTCCCCATTAACAGCCATGCACTTGCCTTGTTATGAGTGTGTGTGATTTAGTGAGGAAATATGTCAGGGTGCAATGGGACAAGTTCATCGATCAGGGCCTCTTCAGTATTTCCAGATGCTCAGGCCTGTGACACAGAGACCAAGCTTTCTTCTTCCTTGGCTAGAACCAGCTAAGCCACTTTTTCCTCAGGGATAATTCCCTCTCCTATCTGATAACAAGAAGTTGATCTCCATAAAGCCTTCTCCAACCTTGCGTCCTTCAGGTTTCTTGCACGACAAGTTCCACATCCAAATACAAGGTTAGAGACCTTAGAATTTATAGCCTGATACATCTGGAGGACACTTGGTTGTGGAAGTCATGATTCTTGCTTGGGGTGCAAGAAATCCAGGGTTCAGTTCCCAGACAAATCACCCTGCTGGAGGAAATGTGGGCACACATTAAGGGAGGGATTATAATTCAGTGGCAAAGCATGCTTTGCGTTTGAGGGGTCCCTGGTTCATTCGATCCCTGGCATCTCCTGGTAGAGCTGGCAACAGCTGAAATTCTGGAGAGCCACTTCCGGTCAACATAGCAATCCTACACATAACAGGCTCCGAGTCCTTATATAATCCAGTCTGTTATGGGTGGTAGAAGTGCTTTTATCCTTTGCCTTCCATTGTGGTCCCAATCTGGATCAGGGTGGTGGCGGCAGAGTGACTTTTTGTACTACCAAAAAAGAATCTAGTCATTTTGCTGGCTCCTTTGGGGCAAGGCAAATGGAAAGCATACAGAGCAAATCTGGATCAGGGCTGTAGTTGGAGGCAAAAATGTTAAAGCCACATTCCAGGGTCGTTAAGCCAGATTGGCCAACGGTAAATTGCTGCTTTTCCACGCTGGCTGTCTCTTTGCACCCAGCATGGAAGTTAAAGAAGGTGAGGTGATGCTAAGGAAGAGAGGAGCCAGATGGGAAGCCTCAGACCCAGCCAGAAGGTGGGAGGTTCTGGGTGGGTAGTCAATACTCTGAGCTGGATGGGCCAGTAGCTGGATTTCAGTATGAGGCAGCTTCCTCTACTCTGATTCCACCCATCCGAAAGTCTTGATTCTCTATAGGATCAGATGGACCAATCATGTTACAGTGAAAGGGAAAGAAGCACCCAGATCTAATTTCAATTTGTGATTCCAGCTAATGGAATATTTTGTGCAATAGTTTATGTGCATACACTGAATTTTATGGAAGATCCAAAAGTCATTGTCTTCCTCTGGTAAAACTTCTGAGTTTTCCCCTGCATTCTTCTTCTTTTTTTCTTACTGCAGAAAATCCATCGGGGAAAAAGACAGAATAAGCTGCAAAATGCCTCTGATTGGTAGTCCTAAGAACAGGAAGCATTTTCTGTCCCAGCCTTCCCCAACCTGCTATCATCCCACTCGGTGCCAAATTTGTCATATTTTTGGTATCAGGTCAAGAGAGCCCTTTTTGCAGAAGACTTTAAAGACCTCTCTGGTTTTTAGCCAGGTGCCTTTTATTCTTGGCCAGGTCTTCTTAATTATTACTTTTTAAAATATCCTTATGCTATTTTAAATCGTTAACTCTTGTTAGCTGTTTTTAGCTATTGTCTTTTACTTTTATACTTTTTGTAAACCACCCAGAGAGCTTTGGCTATGGGCAATATAAAAATGTGGTGGTGGTGGTGGTGGTGGTGGTGGTGGTGGTGGTGGTGGTGGTGGTGGTGGTGAAGAAGAAGAAGAAGAAGAAGAAGAAGAAGAAGAAGAAGAAGAAGAAGAATCTGTTGTTCTACCATAGTGTCAAACCAGCATGCCCCACATAGTATGATGGTTTTGCTTCCTCAAAGGATCCCACATTTTTTGTCATTGGCAGACCTAACCTCAGCTTTCCAATGAAGTTCTCTCCACCACGGGACAGGTCAGTAGGATCAATAGAAATTAGGTAATTAGAGGTCTTGCTCTTCTTGCGCTTACGACCAGCCAGTAGAAAAACCTGTGAGAGAACATGAGAAGAGCCATCCTGAAGCAGGCCAGTGTCCACCTAGTCTAACGTTCTGTACACACAGCTGCTCACAGGATCCTTTCGGCAATTCAGGTGTTGGAGACTGCAGCAACCCTTTTAACTCGCAGCTGATTGTACGCACACGCACACACACACTCAATATGTAGACTGATTACCATATTCAAAAAATCTCATTGCAGTTTATATTACAAAAATTAAAACACAAATTTAAGATACTCAAATGATCTAACTGTAATGTATACATACATCCACAGGTACCAGACTTGGCCACAACTCCCTTACACATACCCACTTGGGATGATAGGAGTTACACTTAAACACTTCCGGGAAACACTTTCCCCATGTTTAAACACTTTAAACACTTTCCCCATGGGGAAAGTGCCCATAAACTAAACTCTTTAGGTGCTGCTGAAGCATTAATTTCTACAGCTGCATGCCCCAAAGCCCGAGTCTTCTCCCTGATCTTTGCTAACTCAACGTTTTTCATTGAACTCCCAGTTTTACCTGGATGCTCAAGATACCAGAACCACCTGATGCCATGCCTAATCAAAGATGATTATAGTTAGGTATCTTAGGGATTGCAGAGAGATTTTCATGCTTCCTTTAATTGGTTAGATGACCTCTTGAGATATTCAGATAAAATCCTCTCCCAGAAGCACCAGCTTGCATTTCTAAAGAAGCTGCCATTGGTATCAGTGGAGACTTCCAAGGAAACTGAAAGATTTTTTGTTGGGACCATGGTAGAGAGAGAATTAAAATATGGTTCTGATGCTGCTTAGGCTCTCCACCTGCCCCCCCCCCCCCCCCCCCCCCCCGTGCACAGCTATTTACAAAACAAAAACAAAATATGAACTACATTCATGCAATCAATGTCAGGTGCAGGCCTTAAAATTAGGCAGGAAGTCCCACTGAGTTCAATAGGACCTACTCCTAAAATATGTTTATAAGACTGCAGTCTCAGAACCAAACTGTAAGTGATTTAACTACATGTCCTTCTTTCTTTTTTCACAAAAGGCAAGGGCTCCCCTTCAGCTACTCACCTTTTTGTCATTATCAAGGTGAAGGTAGTAGGTAGGGTAGAGGCCCCGATCCATCCCCTTCTTATCTCGAGTCACCCGGCACTTGATGGTCACTCCTTGAGGTGCAGGCCGCAGCACAAAATCCTCCAGGTTGTCCACCTCAATGACTGGGGAAGGAGGCCTTTCTTCCTTCTACACTCCGGCACCGAAAGAGAAGAGAGGTTGGTTTAGTGAGCACGCCGCTCCAGGCATTTCAGCTTGGCCATCCCATGTGGGCCAGTCTGTCATCAGGCTAAGCTGTCCTGGAGAATAAGCCACCAGGGGACTTGTTTCCTTACCAACGAATGTCCCTCCCAACTGAGCAGCAGGCTCACGGCAGCTTGGCATGGCTTCCTTCTCCCTCAGTCTTCCAGCCTGCCAATGTCCAGTGTCCTTTGAAGGGCTTCTGCATCCTTTCCCCTGTGCTGAGAGACTAACCTCCTGGCTACCCTTCCTAGTCTTACTGCCACACCCCTTTCCAGGGGCAGCAGATCTCACTGGCAAGGGAGAAGGCAGTCTGGAGGCCGGAGTGGCACGGACCTTTACACAGTTCTAGGCAGGTGGCTCTGAGCTATGAGTATAGCTATGAGGCTGGGCTTGGACATCATGCCAAGCTACCCCAACAGTCCTCCGACAAGCCACGCGTTTCCAGGGTGGCTCGTGCATGTTTAACAAATCAATGCTGACTTGTCGTGCTGGGTTTGCCTGTCACAATAAGCTTTGCCAGCACCAGCAAGACTCTCAGCCCAACTTGGCTTGTCACACAAATCCAGTGATTGTATTTCATTGGCTTCATGTGTGTGACCTGGATCCCTTGGGTGTTTCATTTATTACATTTCAGTACCACTCAATAGAGAATTTTCTCTTTGCAGTTTACAGAGATAAAACGCTTCAAAAATACAGTACTACGGACAATATAAAAACAATCTAGCCTGACAAGTATAATCAAGTCACATTCAAACGATATTCTGTGGCTCAATTAAGGAACTACCATATGCTGCCAAGTACCTTGGAGTAGAGGAAAATCTTAACCTGGCACTGAAAAAAATAACAATATTCATATTTTATAGTGTGCTTATCATATTCTATGGATTTTGTAAACTACCTGGATAGTCTTTCCTGTTGGGCAATATCGAAATACAATTAATAGTAGTAATACTGGCTCCATAATAGGAGGAACTGTCATCAAGGAAGGCCCTCTTTCTGGTTGCCACCCACCGAGCCTCCTTCATCCCACCTTGCACTGCAGCGGGTTTTATGCTCTCTAAGTTCTGGTTCCATGCAATTCCATGGTGTGCCCCTCTGGAATCTCTGATGTGCAGGGGGCCCTGGAGGAACATGGAGACAAAGTGCCAGGTCACATGGGATAGGAGGCTGGCCTCCATACGAATTCTCAGCTCAGCTCTCTGACCTCCAGGAACAGAGTGCTGAACATCAGGGGAGCTTGTAAAAAAAGCCAGGTGGCTGTAAAGGTAAATATGAACGCTATCTAGGTGTTTGCTTTCATTCTACTGTCTATTCTGAAAGCTGGTCCTATCTAAAGAAAAGTGAGTAGTCTGGGCAAACAGGCCCTGTAAGATTGTTGTGTGTTGTTTCTTTCTGCTTTTTGTTATGGTGCACAGAGGTGGCTGGTGTCATTAACATGCCATCTTCTTCCTAAGGTGCCTGTAATTGTTTGGTGCAGGGATGGGTTTGCTAAAGAAGCAGCTCTTAATTCTTCTGATTTTCTTATATCACGAAACAGACTTTGGAATTCCCCTCTGCCCTTTGAACATTCCCAGCTGGTTACCTTCTTGGACTTCTTTGCTTTTCCTTTCCTGTTGGTGTTCTTCTGAGCTGCTTCTAGGGACTCTTCCTCACTTTCATTTTTAGCGGCCTTGAGGAGAGCTGCAGACACAATAACTCAGTGACAGCCTGACAAGTATAGAAACCTACACCCAGGTTTCCTGACTGGCCTTTATCAAAGCAAAGTAGTACAATCTGAATAGATTCCAATGAACCCCTCCCTTTTGTTCTTATCCACTCTTCTCAGAAAAGCTAGAATTACAAGTATGATCTGGATGAGAGTATTTCATTTTATAGATTTCTAGCCCCCTTTACAGGGGAAAACCCCATATAAAGCTGCATCGATTACAACAAACTTCAACTTACAGATTAATTAATTAAAATAAGAAATTAAAATGATATACTGTATATTAATCAGTAAAATAAAATAAATAAATGTCAGATAACATCTCAGAAGCATAGAACATTAGAATGGAACAGGGTTCCTGACTGGAATAAATGAAACTTTAAGATTCTTCTAACAACCAGAAAAAAAGAACCCATATGCTCTTCCTGGGGCCAGCACAAAACGGCCCCTGCACTCTTATACTGCTCACTGTGTGTGCGCGTGCGTGCGGAGCGGGAGCGAAGCTGGGGGACATGTGCCCATATTCATACGGGGTGTGGTTTTGGTTTGGTGATCTAATGTGGTGATGGGGAGAGAGCCCCCGGATGGCTGCTGGAGAACAAGAAGTGGGCACTGTTCTTGCTTCCATGTAATATGAAACAACCTTTAAAACAAAAAGTTGCCCATTGCTAACAAGGCAAGTCCCAAACTGGAGGATTCAATGGAGAGGGATTTTGGAAAAAGAGGGATTTCAATAGGAAGGGCTTATTATCAGAGAGGAGGTCCTATGAAATATGCGATTCTAATTTTTTAAAAAGACGTTGATGAACATATGCCTGCATCCATAAGGGTTTGAAAATTAATTCCATTTGGTGAACTGATGCAGGGTTGGGGGAGTTTTCCTCAATAGTCAGCAACCCTAATGGACCAGTTGGAAAAAGGGTGCTTACTTAAAGACTGCGAGAATGAAGAATTCTGCCACCAAGTTGTCTGTGTATGTGTTGGGGAAACAAACCATGACGAACAGCCTGATTGTCTGTTGGGAGTACCATGGGTGGTCCAGCAAACAGCTAGCCCATGGTGGCTCATTCACAGAATGGCTTTGTGCAACGTGGAAACCCAACAACAGTGTCACAAGCCACAATGGGAACGGATGCAAAGAGCAGGTGGTTGGTCTCAGCCCTTGAAACAGCTTGCCTTTATTTTCAGGCTGTAAAAGCTGAGAAGGAACAGATGGTGCACTGGCTATATCCATTTCTGACTCAATTGAAATTATGGCATGTTTTTATCTGCAAAATGTAATACAATGGCAAATTACTCTCAGTTCGACCAACTGACTTTAAGGGTTCAACCAACTGACTTACTGGTCTTGCACTAAGTGGGTTCAGGAGAGCACAGGATTGTGTCCATAATCACTTAAAGCACAGCACCACCATAACTATTTGTATAAAATTGAGTTCGCTTCTGATCACCTGCCTTTTCTGAGAGGCTATTTGAGGGAAGTCCTTGGTTGCAGTGTCCTGGACTTTAACCCTGAAGTCCAGCCCTCACTGCACCACTATTTGGCAAGATGCATTTGGTGCTCCCTCCGTGTGTGTTAGTGTGTACATGCACACACAAATATGCAGAATCAGAACTTAGTAAGAAAACACTTTATAGATGCCTAAATACTGGGACATCAGGCATAAAATGAAATGAAAATGTATAAGAAGTATAAGAATCCAGGCCAGTCTTAAAGCTCTGCATACATTACCACTTTTCCATTAACATGATCTCACAAAGCAAGATAGCAAAGCATAATACGCCAAGGCACGGCAGGAACCAGCTCTACCAAGGGTGAGGCAAGAAACTGGAATGCATTGGAGCTAACAGGAAGTTAGCTGAGGTGATGCAGTAAAGCAGGACATGGCAGGTTAAGGCAAGAACCAAATGCAGCAAGGATCAGGCAAGGTGCAGGAGCCAAGCTGCACCACCAGCGGGGGAAGACCTATACGGCTTCCTCTTATGTTGCTCTTCCCTCAGGTCTCCCAGCTGGCACCCAGCTGGAGGTGGAAAGCTCCAGCAAGGCCTGGGACTGAACCTGAACACAGTGAGTGGTTGTTATGGTACTGGCCATCAGACAGAGCTCTTGAACAACTCAGATCCTGACAAGATGACTGCAAAGTTGATATGTGAGTTGTTCCCAGCAAGAACCGGTAAGATGTAGCAGTTAGAGTGTTGGACTGGAACTCGGGAGATTTTTGTTCAGGTCCCCACTCCTCCACGAAGCTCCCTGGATGGCTTTGGGCCACTCGTGGATGCTCTGCCTAATTCACCTCACGGGGTTGTTTTGACAACATACAGAAGAGGAAAGCCTTGTACGTCACGTTGGGTTCCGTGCAAGGAGAAACGAGGGTTATACACGTGATGTAACAATAAATCACAGTCCTGACCACAGAGAGCTGTAAAATTAAAATTAGCCCCTTGAATTCAGTCCAGCTATGAACTGCCAACTAGTGCAGATGTAACTGTCTGCTGAGTCAAACCTTTCAAAAATGAGACAGTTTCTGACATTTCTGGACTGACTACAATGATTGCATGAATCAGGGCTTCCCTATCTAAGGCAGTCATTGTGCCTTCATAACTGAGGATGCTTCACAAGATGTTGTGAAGATCACAAGATGTTACCCCAAGGTTTTTGCATATTTTCTGAGGTGCAATTAAAGGGCTAGCATACTACAAAACTCTACCAAATGGCCATGTATTTTAGTAATTCTGCTATTCTGCAGCACCATCTTGTGGTTATGTAAGGAAATATATAGACAGCCAGAGAAAGAACCCCTGCAGCAGTGGTGCATCTAAGAGTTCATCTTCCTTCTGCAAAGAATGGAGAAGCAGGAGCCTCAGTTAACTCCTTCAGATGATCATGGTCTCAAAGGCTGATATCATGCATACCTTTCTTTTTAGTTTTCTTCTCCTTAAGAACTTGTCCTGAAGCCTGAAACATTGCAGCTGCACTCTTCTTTGGATCAGTTTTGGTTGGCTTGGTGCTAGAGTCAGAGTCTTCTTCTGCCTCACTATTTTTGAGATCTATAGTTTTATGCAGAAGGGAATCAGTTAGGTTGCATTCTTCGAAATATTTAGCAATATCCCAGTGGAAATTTCCAACTTTACCACAAACCTTCTGCAGGCGTTAATTTGCAGAACAGTAGAACGGTTTGGCCAATGCAAGATCAAAACATTGGAAGCAACATTGCAAGATCAAAACATAACGCCACTCTTTAATTCCTGGTAACAGTAAAGTGGGGGAGGGGGATAAACCTTTCCCCAGTCCAGGTTGCATCACCCCCTGGTGGCTTTCCTGAGTGGGTACCGAGGAGCAGAGATCTAATTTAGCCCTGAGTGGTTCAAATCACCATAGAATAATACCAACAGGTAATGGAAGACTGAGGCTGGTGAAGGCTTCACCTTTCTTTTTCACTTTTCTGTCTTTCTTGTCCCCATTCACTTGGAACACAGAGGCTGGATCTTTCTTCAATGTCTTTGTGGTTCTTGCCTTGATGTCAGGCTCAGGTTTTTCTCCTGTCCAAGGAGAAAGAATTTGAGTTTTACTAGGATGGGGTTGTGCTTGGAGGAGAGAGTGAGTGAAAAGAGGGTGAAGAGAAAAACAACAGTCCAAAGGAATGAAGGCAGGGATGGGTCAGATGAGGAAAAGATAAGCGTGATTATTCAGCTTCAAGGAGTGAGAAGTAGAAAAAGAGATTAAAAAATGAACTAGTTGTTAAGGGATTTGCAGGTGACCTCAAGGGTCTAATATTGCCTTTGATATCCACAAAGTCATCTCTTTGTCTTACTAGCATCTCTGCTCAGATTTTTCCTAGTCACCCATGATGGGCTGTTGTATGAAACCTGCTGACAAAAACAGCTGCAGTCTTTTCTCTAAGTGCATGAGTGATGAAACGGAGAAAAATGAAGGCTAGAGGAAGGGGTGGTGTGGTGACTGCAAAGTACACGGCCTGTCCCCTCTGTTCACATCATATGAGAGGAATGGGGCTTACTGCCAGGTTAGCAGGTACAGACAAATGAATATCGCACCTAAAAAAAAAAAGAGTGTCTATTTTCATGTTACTGGTTGATGGTGCAGAAGTTTATTTTTGGCAGCAGTCTATTTCAGTTTCTGCTCTACTTCTAGTATTTTATAAGATTTTCTAGGATTTGGTATTTTATATGCAGGATGTGGCAATTGTGTTTTAAAAATCTATCATTGCAATGTATTTCATTATCAATATGTCAGGAGGACTAATAAAGCATCCAGTTGAACCACTGCCTCTGCTATGAAGGCCAGGCTGTGTCTGTTTCAGCTCCAGGCAGGACTTTGACCTCTTCTTCCTACATACACAAATGTCTATTTCTATGGCAAAGCAGGGCATCCCCTTTTATGATCCCCCAATGAAAAACCACTGGATTGTATCCAGCTGTGTCTTTGTACTAACAGAAAACATTTTCACTCAAGCATGACAGAGCACCTGCCAAAAGCTGCTCCTGAAAGTCAGGGATCCCTTCAGAAGAGTATGGGATGCGACAAAGACAACTCCAGTAGTTAAGAAGGATTGGTAATATTCAAGTGACCCACCCTGGTTGAGCAGAGGGGCCTTTCGGATAGAGCAAAGTCATCAATGGACTGGATGCTACTTGGAAAATCCAAGCAAATTGTTCAGGATCACAGAAGAAATCTATCACTTATAAAAAGATTTTGATTCATAATAATGCTATAATTATTAATTTTGCCTGGTGAACCATAAGGAGATCATTAGCACTTTAGGTCACAAGGCGGTAGGGAACTTTCCTTCCTAGCCGTCCAAGCAATGAAATAACCCATCAAGGCTCTCTGGGCAGGGGAATACAAGGCATATACAAAACTCACCAAGTTTCTGCTTTGAGGACAGGGGTGCAAGGGAGAGGGAAGGCTGTATTGCAGCTGTGCAGAAGGGCAGGACAGAGAACCTACTGTATGTTTTCCCACCCTCCTAGTTTGTGAGCATCTTCACAGAATGAATGTATTTCATGCCTGGATGGGAAATCAGTTCTGTAGAAGTCATAGGCTTTTATTATGCCTCATTCAAGGAATTTTCTGGGTGCTCCAGATGGCATCCTTTCCCTTTCTTAACTCTCACATGTTTTCTTCCAGCTTTTTCCTTGCCACAGAAATCCAGTAAGGCAGACAAAAAGGAATAGCTGCCCAATGCCATCTGACTGGCAGTGCTTGAGGGCCTCTACTGGAACACCCCTACTGCATAAAAATAATGTTCTACCAGCCCAGCTTTTAAAAACATACTGCATTAAGGTAGGCCTGATCCAATGGAAAACAGAAACAGAAATGAGTAATGAAATGAAAAGAGTCCATCACATAATAGTCAGGAGCTGTCAAGTACCTGATCATAATATTCGCCAACAGGCCTTTCCTTCAAGACATAGACATACCACCAATGCCATGATTGCCCCCAATGTTTTCTGGGAACTGTAGTTTTGATGAGGGTGGTGAGAATTTTTAAGAATTCCTAACACTGCTCACCCCTGAATTACAGTTGCTGCTGATCCCTTGGGAGATGAATTGAGTGTAAAATAAATATATCTGTGTTACAGGGTGATCTTTTGACATTCAAGTCACTGTACCTTTACTTCTGGGCTTTCTTTCCTTAATTTCATTGGACGGAATGTCTTTGTGGATCTTCCTTTTTGGCTTTTTTGGTGGATCTTCGCTTTCTACCTCTTCCTCTTCCTCCTCTTCCTCTTCCTCATCATAATCTTCTTCAGAGTCCTCTAGAGGTTTGAGGTTTTAGGACAAAAAGGGGTAGAGAAAGGGAAGGAATAAAAACCGGGGAGGCAAGACACTGCCTCCTGGTGTGTGTGTGTGTGTGTGTGTGTGTGTGCGCGCGTTTTAGAGGTAAGGACTTCCCTGTTGAATAGCCAGTCACTGTTATGAAAACAGCTATTAAGGACTTGTTCACAGTGTTGTGAACTGTGCGCTTACTGCACTTCTTTCATTTGCATGATTTTCCCAAATGAAGTGACTTGCTTGCAGGCTTTGGCAGTTTCATCAAGATGTGGGAGGAAACTGGCAAGGCTCTTTAAAAAGAGCCCATTCAAATGTGTTTATTACACATTTGAAAAAATGCACAGTCTTCAAATTAAGCCTTTGATTGCTATGTCTGTCATAGGGATTATTAACTCTACAGGTAGAGAAAATAAGAGCACACATTAATATGAAATGTTGGCTGCTTGGAACTGGAAGGGATACAAAACTATGCATTAAGGGTACATCATTTACACATCATTTGGGAGCCCATAAGAGCTTCTGGAGGCCAAGAAGAACCAAGACCCTCTGACCATGATGTTCAAATTACAACAGCTGAGCTTTCCTGCCCTGTGGTGCCCCACTGAAATTGCAACTGGTCCTTAGAGGGGGAAAGGAGTCATATGGGGGGCTAGAAAAGGAAGGAGGCTGGGCTTGTGAAGTTGTGCTAATTAGTGGCCCAGACTCCCCCTCCCCTCCCCCTTTGCAGACCCTAAATCTAGACAGCTGGAAATGGTCATCCAGATATATTATAGGCCATGGGCAGTAGTGCCTTCAGAAATCACCACATGATACCATATACTGGAATACTCATAAGCCTTCGGCTTTTGAGATTTATGAGCATCTGTTGCAGGGATGACATGACTGTACCCTAAGAGGCAACCAACTCTGCTAGTTCATAACAGTAGAGTCAGTAGAAGTATGAACTGAGCTACACAACTCAGTTTAAAAGCATAGCAAATAGTAACATATTACTATAAACTAAATTACAGGGAAGAAATGCATTTGCATTTCAGGAAGGTGCAGAGTGCTTCCTTTTCCATTAATGCTGATTTCTACAAGTTTCGTTCGTTTTGATTTCCATTCATTTGCATTGCATTTGTTCATTGTTTCATTCATTTCCTAAGTGAAGTTCTACCTTCAAGATCCTGGGATCTCGGAGCTGCCCGACCCCTTTGCAGCCAGCATGGAAACAACCGTGCCAGCTACCTCCCCTGAAGCTGCAAATGGACATCGGAGGGGGGAAAGGGTGACACTGTGGGGAAAGCAGGGAGGAGTCTAGGGCTGAGGACTTATGTTGATCACTCAGTCCCAGCAGCCTTCTCTTCCCCTCCTGGGCACTTCATCTTGACAGCCTCTTTGGAGGCATAGGATGCATGTAAGTCTCCAGAGTCAGAGGCTGGTGTGCACCAAGGTGGCAAGATTGTGCCCTTGAGGTGCGATCCCACGCGTGCTTAGACAGACCCCCCTCTCACACACACTTACAGTGGGGGCATACTGTCTTTCCATGCATAGCTCTGTGCCCTTAGACACACGTCTTTCTGCTCTGGCAAACATGTGACCCAACGGCCTCCATTCTCAGTCCCATCCCTCTGCTCTTTAAAGAAGACCACAGACAATCGTGGAGACTGGGAGCAGGAACAAGGAGCAGCCCCGAACACTGTTCCTGCTTGAACTGCAGCTTCATGTTATGGTCAGTCCTGGCTGGAGCATGGAGGGAGGGGCTGGTCATGTCCTACCTTGCTTCTTTTTTGTTGTCTTCATCATGTTGACATGGGAAGAGGGGAGTTCCTTCTTCTTTCTGGGATCTTTAACGAATTTGGCACATGAATCCTTCTCACTCTCTTCTTCAGGCTTCCCCTCTTTCTTCTTTCTCACTTTTCTGATAGCAGCTTATGGCAAGAAGTGCCAAAATTAGGTTGGACAAGGAAGGGGGAGAGCTGGGATACACCTATAGCGACAGACAGGCAGACAGTGGGAGGTGCCATGTTCACCATCCTAGCATTAAAATGTGAACCTGCACATTTTAAGAGGCTCAAGGCATGCACGGGGTGGCTTCGGGAGCAGGGTCCAAGAGATGGATCTGTGCCTCTGTGTGGACAGAAGGGGTTGCCTCGTGCTTCTCTTGGTTTGAGAAGGAATATCAGGAAACACTGGCTCTGTGTAACCAGAAGGTGAGCACACAGCAGCCAGTGGCTGTGCAGGGCTTTGTGCAGCAAGTCTGGTCTGCTTGAGGTGTGTCTGCCCTCCTTCACCGGAGTGCTGTAAGAGCAGCAGCTTACAGGCTCTGTGCAAGGGCCAAGCTAGATGTGACAGAAGCATGGCCTAACTTGGCTCATGGGGGCACCAGAGGGGGCATTTGAAGCCCTGGAGTTGAAGTGGGAAGGAGGAGGGTACTGAACCCATCCTCGATCTCCTCCTTGCAACTGCTTCTCTCTAGTTGTTTTCCAGCTGGTGGGATTTACTCAGCAGAAAAACAAAGCATCTGGGAATAAGTGCAACTACCTTGGCAGGGAGCTCCTCTTTCTCACCCATCCAGTTTACACTTTTAATCAGCCCCTTCCCAATGTATAGAAAATCAGTAGTGACTCAGTTCTGGCATGTCGGGCTGCCACATCGAATTTGGCCCAGATTTTCACACACAACGTTTGTGTGTTCTTTTCATTAAATCTGTGTACAAGAGGACTATGAAGCTCACTCATGTGCAAAATCCACAATGGCACGACCACCACATGATGGAAGCGAGGGTTCTTCAAAAAAGGAGGTAAGAAATCAATATGTCGTCAGGAAATGTCAAAAAGTAAGACTGCACACAGTGTACTTAGGGACCAGATCCACTCATTCTGTCATGCCTTCCTATTTATGTACTAAGTTTGTACCCTGCCTTTTGGCCTGGCAGGCCCCATGGCAGCTTGAGTCAAAATATAGTCAGATGAGCTCTGATGCAGTCACTGTCAAAAGCAATTCGAACTTCAGTGATCCAGCAGCTAAACATGCTTGTCTTTCCAAGCTGTCCAGAGAGGAAAGTGATTGGACGGGCTAGAAATGTTCCAAACACCTTGCTGAAGATGCATGTTTGCACCAAAGAAAACTGGGGGCAACAGCCAAAGCAGGGAGGCTACTTGGGGTGACAGCCTCTTTCCTCATCCCACCTATGCAAACTGCAGGCACCCTGAGACTTCTGCTGAGAGCTTTGCCTGGATGCTGGCTCTGGCAGGTGGGGACAAGAGAAAGACCTGCGTGGATCCTGCTCATGGACCAGCATCTGAGGTTATGCTTCCATAATCTGGCTCAGCACTGGACTGCTGCACAGGAAGGAGGATGCAGTCCTACGGGAAGGCACCTGGGAAGGAAGCGGCATGTGTCATCAGTAGACACATGCTTTGCCTGGATCAGCTTTCATCCCTAGCATCAGAGCCAGCACCAAAGCTAGGCATCCCGGCAGGGGTCCACTGACCAGAAGCGCCTGGAGTTGCTCCACCTCTGCACCTCACTGCTGCTGTACCTGCTCCTCGCTGTGATCCAGGCAATGGTGCTGGTGGATGGAAGAGGAGCAGATGCCGCTGCCTGCTCACTCCCTGGCTCTCTGCCTGCCGAGTAAGCAAGTGGGAGCAGGGATGAGAAAGCAGAAGAGGCACAAAGGCAGCTGGGAACAATGACAGTGAGAAGGTGGGCTCAGAAAGGGAGGGGGGCATCGCAAGCTGCCTTATATCAAGGCAGAGCACTGTTCCATCCAGCCTTGTGTTGCCAATGCTGACTGGCAGCCCTGGCTCGCTGGCATTTCAGGATGGGTTCTTTCCTAGCCATGCCAGGAGATGTCAGAGGGCAAGCAGCTGCCCTCTCACACGAAGCTATGTCTCCTCTCTCATCGGGGCTTGCGGAGGCTGCCTGGATGAGGAGCCTGCAAAAACCTGCAGCCAGCAGTGCCTGAAGACCCCTCCCTGGTACGTGCAATCCAGTTTCTCAAGCCAGACGATCTGCACGGGGCCTTGGAGAGTTACTGCCTGCCTGTGCGGATAATGCAGTGGCCACCAGTCCTCTGATGTAATCTGAGCCAGCTTCATATGTATGACCATCCCAGGAGCACTGTGTCCCTTACCTTGCGGGGGCACACTGGGGTCCCCTGCGGGGCCTGAGTCCTCTGGCTTCTTCACTCTGGATTTCTTGGGCTTCGCTTCCACCGTAGCCTCTGGCCGTTTCTTCTTTGGCTTCTGCTCCCACAGGTGTGCCTGCATGAGGGAACATGGGCAGAGAGAAGGGAATGTAGTATCGCTCTCCTGAAACGGTCCCCAGGTGCAGTGACCAGGTATTTCCATATCGGCTAAGGGCAGCCAGCTGTTTGGCTGGCATAGTTGCTCATGGCCACCTATTGGGAACCCTTTGATCACACAATAGATGTAATCCTTGCCCTGAAGGGAACTGGGTGCTCTGTATTAGTAACATTGCAGTTCCTTTTTGTTGGGAAGAGACCCTCATATAGATAGCAAGGGAGAGATCCTGGTGAGAGGTGAAGGTGTTCAAAGGGGTCCGTTCCCTTCCACTGGCCACAGCGCGCTCTGGAGGATGCACCAGGGGTGGGGTGGGGATTACTCTTACATTATCAAAATTGGGAGGGACCTCTGCATTGGAACACATGTTCTGCATGCAGAAGGCCCTCTGTGCAATCGCTGCCATCTCTAATTTAAAGGTCCAGGTAGCAGCTGGTGGGGAAGACTTGTTCTTCAGAACCTGGGCAGCTGCTTCTGACAGAGGCAGAGTTAGGGGGCTGTCCCCTGGGTCTGTAGCCCCAACTCCTTGGGAGACAATCTGTCCCCCCACCCCACTGTCCATGGGCACTGACTGAAATAAAGGTACAGAGGCTCCTGTGTTGTATCTGATCCCCCTGGTTTCGTTGGCTTTTGGCCCACGTGTGCCTCCCCTCCTGCTGCCTCCCTCCTTTGAATCTTTTGGCTGAGTTTTTCCCCCCTGAAGTCAAGTTCTCTCCTCTCCCCCTTTCCTACATCTCTTTATTAACAAATAACGGTGTCTTCAGGGGAGAGGCTCTTTTAAACACACAGGCTTGAGAACATTTGTAAATCAGCACAAGCAAATGTGTGCATTTTGTTTGGTCCCACAGGCCTGAGCTGTGGATCTAGCAGTGCCCCTAGCTTCCAGTTGGAGCTGGACATGTTGGTCTAGATGAGAAAATGGCCTGGCCTGTTTTTAGTTAGTTTCCTAACTTGCTAACAGAATAGGGAGAGCATTAGAGTGCAGGGTTAATAAACAAATACTCCAATCTGCATCCCAATTTACTGAAGTCTCTTACGGTAAAATGTGGATATGGTTAAGAAAAAAGAAGAGGAGGGAAGGGCAGAGCCCATGTATTCTCATTCCTCTTCTTTGCCCTGCCATCAGGGTGCTGCTCAGGGGTCTGGAAGTTGTGCATCAAAGCAACTTGATGGCAAGGTGTTAGGTAGAGTAAGGGTGGGAAAACTCTTAGCATCTGGGTGACCCAAATGACTAACAGCCATTTAGAAGCTTATCAGAAGCCAGGGAAAGCTTAGGCTGGACAAGATCTCCAGCGATTACAAGATCATCGCAAGATGTAGCCCATAATACCTCCCTTTCTGCCACAGGGATAATTTGTTCACCCTCCAATCTTCTTGCCTTGCCTTGCCTGATTTCACTGATTTTCTATAAAAATTCCAGTTCTATAGAAAACATTAATCACAAAGCTAAATAAACAAAATGGCACAACTGTTCAGTTGTTTCTCAGCGCCGAATTTTCAGGTTTTGAGGTTTGTTTTTGCATTTTTGACATCCATTTGTGAGAACTTGCATCCTGGTGTTTGTGTGTGCGCACGCGGGGACACGGATGCACACACCACCCCCCTCTTATGCAACTCATGCTGGGCGCCACCAAAACCAACAGAATGAGATGTTAGACACATCCGAGCAAAGAAAAATAGAAGCACAGAAGCTACTCTTTTGTGTTTGCAAAGTGTGAAGAGATTTACTAACTCAGGCCTTTTCACAACTTGAGCAACATAGGAAGAATAGACGAGGCAGGTCAGGAGGCCCTGGTAGCACCAGGATCGGAACTGGGTGTGTCCCAAAAGAAGGAAACAGACCCATGTTGCCAATCTGCAGCATCAATCCTCTACAGTCAACCCCCTGAATCAGCCCTCTCTGAAATGATGGGATTGGTGGCTTCCGGTTTTTAAAATATTAGGGTATAAACGACAACCATGTTATCACGGGTTTCTTTAAAACCACCCGGGCTAGAAATTTAAAGACAGATGCAATAGAAAATAAAAACGGTGATTGCTTCTCTTTCATGTAAATATCAAATTAAAATGTGGGTGTGCCACCCCAGTGTTGCGGGACATTTATTTCCTGGAAAAAAAAAAAAACACCCAAGGCTGAAGAAAACATGATAAAACCCAATTGTTACTAAGCAGTGATGAATAGGGCAGGATCAACCACACCCACCTTGCATGAGCCTTGGATTATTTTAGGCTGCACCACAAGTAACACCACTAGATGGCTCAGCAATGCTTAAGAAGAAACTAAATTATCCTGTTTACGCAGTGGTATCGTGAATAAACTGAATCAGCTGGAGCTTTATCATAGACAGACTGATGGATCTGCATTGCCTCCTAAACATATTGCATAACATACATACAATTATGTTGGGATGGCTGCGTGGAGAAACTCCTGCAGCAGCTGCTACTCTTTCCAATGGACTCTGTGGTAGTACCATGGAAACCAAGATGACAGGTTTGGACAACCAGAGAAACGATGGTGAAATGTGAACACCATGGAACAGACCATTGTTTCTTATTATGGTTCCTAAAAATCAAGTTCCTAAAAATTATGCTAAAATACTGAAGCAGGTTGGCACAAACAGGCCCTCCTGCACAAGAAACTACCGTGGCTTGTTGTGTCATGTGAACCCATCCATTTTCAAGTCCAAGTGATGAGAATCACAATAAACTTGCATTAGTTTCTTGAATGTAAACACTGAAAAGGACATAGGAATGTTACTAGAGAAAGAAGCTGCACTTCAATGTATTTCACAAGGTAAATATATCTAATATTTACTGACACAAAAGTACTATCTTAAGACTGCTAGGATGCAGCCCTGTGTGACTGCCTGTAACCTTCCAAATGCGGAAAGTTGTGGGCATTCAACTGAATGAAGAAGGACCATGGGGGCGGGGGCTGCCTCCAAGACTCCCATTGCTCTCAAAAACATTTAGATCATGAATTTCAGTCACCTAAATGTTTTGCCCCTTCTCACAAGAAGGAGGTGCTGTGGCACCACTTGAACTTGTCAAAACCTCATCTTTCTCCCCTCCACCTTTCAGAAGGTCCCCAAAACACATATTATGAAGATGGTCTTCCTTCTTTGGGGCCTCAGACAACACTAAAAGAGCTGTGCCAGCTGAGGGTGGAGGAAAGGGCCTTTGAAAGTGGAGCACCTGCTGTGACTGCAGAAGGCTTCTCCAAGGTTTTGGTAGGGATGCTGCTTTTTCTACAGTGTCTGCAGGCCATACAGTTGTGCCCATATTGGATGTGGGAGCTTTAACTTCTTGTTGGTAATTTAAGTCTATTTCTACACCATCAAATATGCCTTGTTGAACTTAATTCACAGTGTTCATTACCTCATTATTAGGGACACTTAAAACCCCCCAACAGTTTAAGATCATTTGGGAGAGAAAATTCCAGTGTGTGCTGTTAGCTTGAGGGACCAGTTAAAGCTTACCAGTTCTTGAAAAAAAAGTCACAGAAATAATCTGAATGACTTACCAGTCAGAAGCCGCATTGACAGCAAACAGGGAAACAAATGACAAGACATTTAATGGTCATCGAGGAAGTACAGTGACCAAACAACAAGCAGGGGAACGGTACTTAGTAGCTCATCCTTGATTTCCATGAGAGACTCTGGGCTTCTCTGTGTGAGACATTTCCCTCTGTGCTTTATCTAGGCTGCTTCTAATATTTCCTTTGTGGAAGGAAAGATGTCCTTTTTTGGACGCGAGATTACTTTGGAGGGCGGGTTCCCTGCTGCCTTGGTAAATGCTCCATTACACAACGCAAGGTTGCACTGTGAGATACATCAGAATTTAGACTTTACATAAGGCTTCCATAAGAAATGATGGTGCCATCCAGGAAAATAATTTATTACTCTCTCCTTAAAAAAACAAGCTGCAGGAATGGCTGGACAACATGCTAGAGGTTCTGGAAGGAGGCTGCCATTGTGTAAAGAACCCAGACAATTCCATGTGCAAGAGATCACACACTAACAATAAATGGCATATGTAACAAAACTCTCAAAGCCTTGTACACACCATTGCTCTTTAAAATCATAACGGGAGGACGTCATTCTTCCTCGGCACAGTGATCTAGAGTCAGTCCTGGTTCACTGACACCAGTTGCCTCACTCTTTTGGTTTGGTTTGTGGTCACTGCATTTCAATGGCATATACACGAAAGAGGGGTAGGAATTGTTGTCTGAGAAAAGTTTGTCCATCTACTTTCTTTTTTTCTTTGAGGTACAATATGCATGTCTTTTCTGGAAAAGAGAGCTATATATGCAACTTCAGAAAAAATAAATGCAAGAGAAGTAATTAAGGCTGGCTGGCTGGCTGGAGCAAGCCGCAAGTTGTGGAGCTTGCTCTGTCTAAACAGGATTGCCCCATAAATAGTTAAAAATGGGGGGGGGGAGTGTTATGGGAGGACAATTTGCAGGAGGGAGGGAGGGGAGAGGAAACTCCTATTATCATCTTTTTAAAGGAATACATGACTGCCCACGTGGTACAGTGATGTGTTCCCTCAGTCCACTTTGGGAGCCAGTCTACTTTTCCTTTCTATGTTGGGGACCATATTTCTCTGCCCAAACTGGCCCACCATATCTCATTATTAAAACAGTTGGGCAACTAAAAGCTTTACTACACAAGGCACTTATTGGGTGCATTTGTGATTTCTTACTTGGGATCATTTACAGGTCATTTAGAGGACAGTAAAGCTTTGCTTCTGTTTAAGAATACTTCCCTGATTTTTTAAAAGAGTGATGAAAATGAGGTATATTTTCCACACAAGGATTTTCTGCATAAGGCTGTAAATATGCTGCACCTACACGTTGGCCACAGAATTGGGACCCAAGCATTGCACAAGGAGTACTTCCTTTCCTGCTTTTTCATGACATAACCTCTAGGTGGCACTAGGGAGAATAGCACAAATACAGAAGAGGAAAGCATGGTTTCATTCACTTCCACAGTTAAATGCTGTGCTGAAAATGCTAATTAGACACAGAGATACAACTGAAGAATCAGGATATCATCAAAAAAGCCATAAATTAGTGGGGAATAACAAGCCCACAACAAATGTCTTCTGTAGAGAAACAACACTGTGGCAAAATAAGAGATTTTCCTGCTTGTATATTATGTGTTATTCTATTAAAGCACAGCATCACCTAAAGGCTGTATGTTAGAGAAGCAGGAAAGGAAAAGCTCTTTGTACAAGACTTGGATCTCTGAGACAAAACCACAAGTAGAAACAGCGATAACAGTTTCATGAAGAAAAGTTTGAGTCCCATGGGCATTTACATTATACAGAACAGCATGAGCATTACATTAAAATGGAAAGGGGAAGACTATATGGAAGGAGGAATGCATTTTGGCAGCAAAATGCGTGTGTCTTGTTTGCCTGTAGTTTATGGGATATGAGATGAGGTTTTAAATTAATAGCAGCTCCAGGGTCATTCTTTTTAAATATGAGAAGACCGAAAGTGTTGAGATGTACAAGCTTTTAGATTAGGGGTAGGAAATTTGGTCCCTGCTAGAAGTGCTGAATTGCAACTTTATTAGAGCTCAGCAGCACGGCAAACAGTAACGGATTATACGAGTTGCAGTTAAAACATCTGGAGGGAATCAACTTGCCTGCCCCTGATTTAGATGACATGAAGGAAGATGGTGGGAGACATAGTTCTCCACCCATCCAACTAATACCATGCCTTTATTGTACAACTGAAATGGCATTAGACCTCAGTTTATGCATGCAAGCACTCATATATCCACCCATGTCTAAACCTCAGCGTCACAAACAATAGACTGCCATTACAGAAGCATTAAAGTTCACTCTCACATCCACTCACGGACATCATAAAGGAGACCCGGATAAATGGGATGTGAACCTACAGAGCACCAATAGGATGTAAATAGATTTAAGGAATGTTGTGAGCCTAGAAGGTACTCAAAAATAGCCTGCAAGATTGAGGTCATTCAGAGCTACTGCGCTGAGGAAGCAGATGGATCAAGATTAGGTGTCTTGCATCTAATCCCATTCTTCAAAAGCTATAGATAATAGCAATCAAATACAGGTCATGTGGCTTGGAAAGAAAAGGTTGAAGAAACCGGCACTAGTGTATACCTTGCAATTTAGGGTTATAACTAACACCTGCAGTTGTCTCAGGATGGGTTACTGGATTAATTAGGTCAGATTAGCATATTCAGTCCTACTGTGAAACCAAGAGATTGAGCATAGTTTATGATCTAATCTGGCACATCGTTTTTATAGTTGAATTAGTGACTAGGTTCAGATAACCCTGTAACTTACACTCAAGGGTTGAATCTAAGGTGAGTGTGGATTGTTGTTGAAATGTGGGTTATGGTACTGTGTGAACGCAGGCACGATGAACCATGGTGAGATTTTGTCCAACTTCTTTACTGAATAGGCTCAGGAACCTCCTCTTTACTATTATGTGGCAGCTCCCTTTTCTCCATGCTATTTTGTTATCACTTGCTCAAAAAAAGAGTCGCATCCATCTGGTTCTGTCCAGCTTGCAGTGGTGCAAAGGCATGGCTACAGGAAATTATTCTGGGCCAGTTCCAAGGCAGGATTAGCAGACAGTGCTAATCAAAGAGCAGCAAGCAGGGAGTGGGTGCATAGACCTCCATCCAGTACTCTAGAACTGCAGGATTTTCAGCCTGAATCTCCAGAGACCCACCAGAGCAAAGCTGCAGGTCATATCCATGCTGCCTTGTTTTACTCACAAAGAAGCCCTCATACCTCAAGCGGACACTTCAACCAGATGAATCTGAACCTTTAGGTGATGCACTCCTGCGCATAGGACATTGCTTGGCATCTCCCCATGAGTGGGGGCTAAGTATGCCCTGAGGGGATGGGGGGCAGCAGTGTCTCCCAAGGGCCTCCATTCCCCATGATCTGCCCCATGTTCCTCAGAACCTGCAGCTGCTCTGAGATGCTCCAGGTGGGGGCAGGCAGGAGCAATCCTCCAGAGGGGACATGGCAAGTTATGGGCAGATCTCCCACATTCTCTCTGGCTACTACTACTACTACTACTACTACTACTATTATTATTATTATTATTATTATTATTATTATTATTATTACATTTCTATGCCGCCCCTTGCCGAAGCCTCGGGGTGGCTTACAACACAATAAAATACATTGAAATACAATAGAACATAATAAATTACCACTAAATACAAAAATACAAAAAATACACTGAGATACAAACATAATAATATAAAATTAAAATTAACAGTATAAAATAAGTAAATAAAGAATATAGGAGGAGAAAAGAGAAGGAAGAAGAAGTTGCCCTGGCCAGATCATATATTTTAACAATTAAAATGATGTTTAAATAAAAAGGTCTTTACCTGGCACCGAAAAACCAGTAACGACGGTGCCAGGCGGACCTCTTTGGGGAGTGAATTCCATAGGTTGGGCGCCACCGCAGAGAAAGCCCTCCTCCGGGTACTTACTCTCCTAATTTCTTTCATGGAGGGTTCCCGGAGAAGGGACTCTCCCGCAGATCTCAAAGGGCGGTCGGGCATATACTAACATTTGACACTGCGCTAGCAGAAGCCCCTTTGACTAGCCAGGCAGGAGACAGACACATTTACAGGAATACTTGCATCTTAGTGTGGAAATCAGGAAAAGGAGTTGGATGGGAAAGCTTTTCCTACCTGCTTGTTAATTCTTTGCTGCTGAGGGCTTGAAGGTTCCTTATCGACGCTAATGAAATGGGGAACAAGAAGGGGACACAAGGCGTGAGGCAGGCATGAAAAAGTTGACGGTATAAACATATTTATGGAAAACTCCCCATCTGCTGTTATTTACATGGGCCCTGCACACAAACAGTCATTGCGCTCAGAAGTTGTTTGTGATCCGTTTTCAAGCCAGCAGGTGGCACACAGCCATGTTGTGGATAGTCGTCATCCATGTTACGAGCACGAGAACATGCAAAGGGCCCTGCTCCATCGAATCCAGCAGTCAAGTTCATACAGTGACCAACCAGCTGGTCACGGAAACCCCACACTTGGGAGATTGAGTGCCACAGCATCCTCCTACCCAACTTCCCCAGCAAGGTTACACTACCTCTGATAACAGAGGTAGCATTTGGTTAGAGCACTAGAACTACTAATAGCCTTTTCCTCCATGAATTTGTCCAATGCTCTTTTAAAGCCGCCCACATGAGTGACCAACTTGTGGATTCCATAGTTAAACCATATGCTATTTTTTGGCTATGATAATCTGTTTCTGAGAACTGGGTACATAAGGCTTATCATACCATCAATACGAATAATCATTCCTTGTCCCACCAGTCATTTATTTGTACCATGTTGGGCATTAAATGATTAGTTTAGATTAAATAGTCAGAGTTGAAGAGCAGGGCAATCCCTCGGACTGTAGCACAGAAGAGGGAATTTCAGCAGGTGCACCGCCATGAAGAAAGACAGCAGTGCTGGAGTCATATCCTCTTAGATTACTTCAACACCCTCTATGTGGGGATATATTGGGGAAACTTTAGCCACATTCCCCCCACCCCCTTGGTGTTTATCTTTTTGGAGCATGTCATTCCAGTTTTGTTTAATCTGTGCTGGTTTCCAGTTCATTTCCAGGCCCAAATCAAGTGCTGCTTGTTGCCTACAAAGCCCTCAATTTTTTGGGACCAGGATATTTCAAGGATTCTCTCCTCTTACATGAACCTGCCTACCCACAGTGTTCCGCATCAGAGGTTTCGCTTCGCATGCCATCACCAGGTGAGGTGAAGTTAGGTAGGATGCAAGACAGGGCTTTGTTGTCTGTGGGGCTTCTTTCCAAGCCCTTTCCAGTTGACTATCTCATTATGGCTTTTGTACTTAAAACCCTTTTATTTTACCAGACTATAACACTTTCAAATTCTTGACTGTGAAATGGACTGCTTTTGGAAGTTGGGTATATGTGGCTGCATGAATGCTTTGCTCTGTTCCCATGTTCTCTGTATTGAGTTTCTATGATGCATTTTGATAAAGTAAGGACACGGTCCTTTTGCCCTGCCTTTGATGCATGGAAGCCTCTAAAGTCAGGGGGCTGCATATATCCTGTGCTCCAAAGAAGTGCAGTGGTGAGTATCTCTGCTGTCTCCAGGCTCTGCGCACTGATGTTTAACTAGATGCCCATTGTCGGCTTTTTAGGCAAAGCACTGGGGAGGGGCTTGGAAGGAAGCATGGAGGCTGGCAGGAAGCCGTGTGGTCCCTCAGCCCCAGACTCTTCCCCTCCCTACCCCTGGCTTGCCCCCTTTCTCCCCTCCAGGATGTGGTTGCCTCTTCAGCCGGTGTGGTTCTCTTCACTCTGGCTGTGAGTGAGACAGGTTGAGGGGCTGGTCCTTGGCCTCCCAGTTCTGAGATCACAGGATCTCAGTGCTGGGATCCCATATGGCACTTCAGCTAGTCATAGGGTTGTACCCTGAGTCTCCTTGGGGATCATTAACTAAATGAACACATGGAAATAAATTAAACATTCGTACTGGAGACTGCTGCACATGAAGGGGAGGTGAGCTGCACCTCCATGAGGAAACCTTCAGGCACAGTGGCCAGAACCCGTTGGATTCAAGGGGCTCCTCCTCCTCCTCCTTTGCGGGGGGGGGGTGTGGATTTTGTCAAGCTTTCCCCCAGCAGTCCATGGTGAAAAAAGGGTGACAGACACATCCCTGACTCTACCAAACAACATGCCCGGTTTTCACCAGAAGTTCTAAGGGCTAACTACCTGGACTGCATGCAGCAGGACTATTCAGTCCAAAGCATAGGATAGCAGCGTGGTTTTTCAGGGAGGAATCAGTAGTATGAAATTCTCTTGATGCATACTGATCAAGCAGAATGAAAGGGGAGGCAGCGCTGTGGTGCAGGCAGGATTCAGTGTGAAGATAACCACAGGCTTATTTTAATATTCCCAATACATCCCAAGCCTAAGAGATGGGCACATTTTCAGACACAGAGGCTTAAAGATTTTCATCAGAAGAGAGACTGATGGGGCCCTTCTGTGGGACTGCTAGGGAGCCATCCAACTCCCAGTGACCCACAGAACCAAAGTGCCTTTTGGTTCCCAGTGAAGGTGCCTAGTTCCTCTTAGTCCAGCAGTCTCCTCCTTCAAGAGTAGCTCCCCTCTTTGTACTTAGCAGCTCTTGCTGAAGGATCCTTAAGAACCCCTGCCATGGTGAGGGGGCAATGCCAGGGCCACAGAGCTGACGCCAGCGGCTGGCATCGTCAGACAGCCACCCTGGCCCTCTCTCTCGAGCCTTGCAGCCTCCTGAGCCAGCTCTTCCGTGCTGCCATTGCCTGTTTACCTGTCCTCTCCTTGCATGCAAGCAGCGACAAGAGATAAGGTTGAACATGATCCCCCGCCTGCCTTAGGCTCTCCCTCTGGCTGGTTGTGGGGTTGGGCCCAGAGAAAGGGGGCATGCAGGTGTAGCAGGGTAAAGTAGGAAATGAAACCACCCAGCGATGGGGCCCATGGAGGGCAACTGGTCCGAAGCTCCCTTGTCCTGGCAAAAAGCCCCCTACAGTTGGCACTGAAGTATCTGATAAAACTCTTGCTTCCAATCCAGGTTACCAGGGGCCACTTGAGTGGTGCAGCCAGGTAATTTTAGGCCCTGAAATTAATGGCTCTTCATTAATTCTGCTGCTCATTAGGTGGCCATGTGACGGGCATGGCCACCAACATTTCTCTTCTCCCCACATTTTGGATATATTTGAGGAGCGAAATATAAAATATCTGTAAAAAAAATAAACATTTTAAGTGCCACTGTTTTTAACTCGCTTAAGTCAGAGCACTATCAAGGCTCCAGAAAGAAAGTGGAGTTTGCATCTGCCACTCTCATGCTCTACATATTTATGCAGGAATTAGCACTAATGTAGATTTAAAGTAAATATAGTCAAATGAACCTCTGTGCAAGTTATGTACATGCCTAGCTGGACACCCTTTAGAAATCAGGAGAAAGGCCCGTGAGGCAAGCAGCCTCAGCCCTGCTGGGCAGCCTGGGGTGCTCGGTGGAGGGGGCACAGGCTGGTGCCGGGCTGCTCTCCCGGTGCCCGGCACCTGCTGCTCTCCACCATGTGCTGAACTGTGGGGCCCTGGACCTTTGACCCAGCGCCAGCCCCGGCTGCACAACTGCCCAGGGACGGTCCGTCATTCGGGAACAGGCTTTGCACTCACCCATCTGATGTCCACACTTCACGGAGGATGTCTGACTGAAGGGGCATTGCAGGCAGCCAGGCTCTCTAATCCAGAGGAAATGAGGGGCTGGTTTACAATTGGAGAAAAAAGTCTCCTTTCTCACAGATACCTGGAAAAAATACTCCTTCCTTCTTTTCTTCCTGGCACCAGTTATATGGAGAAATCCACACAACAAAGATGGTAAGATTCCAGTCCTGAGCACATGAAGTGCCAAACCACAGTGAATCTACACTGTGGGACTGTCAGGTGTTCTTCTTTGGCTTTTTCATCACTTTGTCCTCACAAGATGGTTCTGGAACCTCATTTTGATGATCTTCACTGGGGGCTCAGAACAAGCCCTTGATTCAGGTACAACTGAAAATGGCAACAGCAGCCTAGGAACTCAGCATGATCTTCTTTGGAGTTGGCAGTGCCTCTAAGAAGCAGATGAAGAGAGAGAGGGTGGTAGAAACCTGGGGAGGTGATTACTTTTTTATTTCTTCAAACTAGCTAATAGGATTTCAGGGGCTGATGGACTGTCAGGGAGCTTGCTGGGAGATTCTGAAGAATGGGACATCTGTCAGTATAATTCATTTGAACAGGGCCAAGCGAAGATTATTACAGCTATGCGTCACCGGTACAAATGTGTGACACACAGAGAGCCTGGCTGGGCCATTGCACATGGTGCCCCCATGATGTGCTTAGCTCAGGGGGAGCTTTCTCTCACATCTCTTTGCATCAAGATGCAAATGAGACCAGAGTCTCTTGGGAAGAGGAAAGAAAGCCCAGGAGACATTTCTACAATATCCAACCTCAGGAAAGCAACAGAACTACCCCGTTGGGTAAAAGTCAAATGAGGAAGCATGTAAACACCCTCGGAGGTAATTGTGTACGAATGACAGTATGATTGAGATTCATTTAGCTCCCTTGAGGCTCCTTTTATATCAGTGGCAAAATTCATCCAAATGTTATAGCGCTGACCTGGAATAAATAAAGCCAGTTGACTCATGCTCAGAGATCACAATCCAGCCATTACATGCACAACACCATATGTGGATAGACTTGCCAGCATTCCTGCTATTACACTGGGCCATCAGCAAGCCCGCTTTTTTGGTCAAGTAACCACAAATGGAGTCTAGAAAGCTGATAAAGTCCAGATTCTTTTTAGCTGCACCAGTGAGCAGCAGAATTGGCATTAGCTCTAGGAATAACCTACTTGGCTCCATGCCTGACCTATTCATTCCCCTGTCCAGCCTCCACTTTCTGACTCACTATCCTAACCTCACCCTTGATTTAATAGTTTTGGTCTTGGCTTCATCTTCCCAGCACCATCCAGAGTATTTTTGAAACAGAAATTGGCTAGCATTGGTTTCGGAGAAGGATCATTGGTGCAGTCTCCTCAATTGTCAACCCTGGCCGTGCGGTATTTGTGGGGTGCCCTGCTCATTCTGTCCAACCCCGCCCTCCAAGTCTTGCCCCAAAGTCCTTTCTTCACGGGGCCACTAGGAAGGAGGGCATCTTTCAGGCCGAAATGTGTGCCGTCACCCAGTGTCGTGGCCAGAAATTTGGGATGGTTGTGGACTGAGCAGCAGGGCAAAGCAACTTCTGGACTAAGCAAGTCAAGCAGTAGCCTCTTCTGCACTAGCGACAAGGTCTAGAGGTGAGGTGGCCGGCAATGAGAGGCCTTGCGCTTATGAGCAGAGTGATGTGCATTTTGCAGCTCCAACTGCAGCAGCAGCAGATTATAATTCTATTTGCAGATGATCATGGAAGAGCAGTGTTTCAGTGGTGTTAATGGTCCTCAGGACAGAAGGACCTTTTGTTTATCTCAGCATGGCTAAAGGCAGAATTGTTTGCAGTGTGCTGCAACTGAAAAGGAAAGCTGCCTGCCAGATGCCGGAGTAGCCTTCACCAACTGAAGGAGGTAAAAAGGGCATCTGCATGGTGTAGGGCCTTCTCTGTGGTGGTGCCCAGATTATGGAATGCACTCCCTGGAGCGGTTTGCCCAGTGCTAAGCTTATACTCTTTTTGGTGCCAGGTCAAAATGTTTTTATTTAATTGCTATTTTAAAAATTAGTATTTTTATGTAACAGTTGCTTTTTACTTAATTTATTTCCATTGGTTATATGGTATTTATTGTTATAGATTGTTTTTAGTGTATTTTGATTTTAAGGATTGTAAGCCGTCCTGAGACGCCATGTATAAGGGACAGCATATAAAAGTTTTAAATAAATAAATAAGCTGGCCATGCCGACTGGGCATGCTGGGATCTGCCATGTGACCCATCTGGAGTTCTCTGGCTGGGGAAGGCTGCACTAGAGCCTATTCCAAATCTGCAGGCACCTCAATACTTGTGAGCTTGTGCCTAATTCAGCCAAGTACTTCTATGGACCTGGCTGCACCTGTAGCCATGGTGAGGAGATTAGGGGAGCTATTCTGAGCCCTTGGAGGAGCTGTGCCCAGCCTCTCCAGCGAGAGCTTTCAGCCCTGATCACCTTAGGAAAGAGACAGTCAGATCACCAAGGGCTACAGCTATGCAGCTTTCTTGGCCTATTAACTCCATCCTGACCTGCTTGTCTGGAACAGTGCTAGGCAATGTGGTACAACAGACTATATACAAACTTGAAATCTTTTCCCAGTTTTGAGGATAATGGTTAGAGCTGAAATACTCTAACCGTTAGCTGAAATACTCTAACCATTAGCTGAAATATGTGTTCACAAAAACTAGCATGCATCAAATGTGTCATTCTGGCCTACTGCCCAAGTTCTGAACAGGAAATACAGAATTCAAAACTACTATCATTCACCACATTTGTCATTCTGGCCTACTGCCTAAATTCTGAACAAGAAATAGAGAATTCAAAATTCAATATTCATATTTTGCATGTAAAATATGTATCTCAAGGCTCAAAGGCATTCTACTTGGCCTTTTGTTATTTTGAAGTTGGCAAGGACTGTGTATGAAATCTCATAAACTGTCAAATTACCACTGCACATTATTTATCAAATGCTGTCAAGCTATTTTCAAAACCACTTTGATTCGCTTCAGCTAGTCCAAACTATAACCCCAAAGTGGGGCTTTGCTCGTGTTACCAATCAGCAGGTCCAACCATGAGGCTAGCTCAGCTAGCTAGTTTTGAGTGCCATGAAAGGGCAGTACATTCTTAGCTAATTTATTATTGTTGTAGTTTTTCTCCCAGGGAGAGGCACATATGGGATTTTCTGTTAAGTGGGAGAACAACCGTGTCCAGCCTTGAGTAATATACACCTTGACTGAGAGAGGACTGAGGAGGAACCAACAGCAGCCGATAGCGATTGTGCCTCAGGCAGCCAGATATCTTGGACTGGGTGTGGGACGTGTGTCACTCTGTCAAAGGAAGAACAGAGTGCTGGAAATCGAGCTATAGGAAATGGGGATTTGTTTACTTTTCTTCATTTATGCAAATCCTAGATAACTTAGTCCAGTGCATATGGTGAACATTGCCTTGCCTTTCCCACATGTGAGACAGTCAAGTGCTTGATCCTGAAGTGTTTGTTATATTCCAGTTAGAGAACGTGTTTATATCACAGTTTTAAAGCGATTCACAGAGCAATCTTAGAGAGAAAAAACTCTGCCACTGGCCCCAGTCAGGACTAATATCAGGAATTGTAGGATTTCTTTTGTCTAAACATGGATAGAATGTAATCCTATGTGTGGCTACTCAGAAGTAAAACTCACTTAATTCAGTTGGATTTCTTCCCCAGTAAGCAGGCATGGATTGTGGCTTTAATAGCAATTGCTTTTCTCAGGATAATCCTGGGTATGTAGCTGGTGGAAGTGTAAAAATGATGGCACCATCTTTCGCAACACAGTTCCCAGGTTCTCTGAAGCAAGGCTTGGCAGGAAAACTGGCACTGAACAGAAAGAAGTGGTGCAGAAATACCCCCCCCCCTTTTTTTTTCATTCTTGCAGGGAAGTGTTTTAAAATAGAGCAGAAAAGGAACAGGTAACATGCGGAAAGCTTTCCCCACAGGCTGTTATGCAGGGTGTTTTTCAGTGCTAAAAGAGGATTGTCTTACCCTTTTTATGACACCTGCCCCTTTGCTAATATTTTTAAAGAGAGAGGGATCACAGTTTTTTAGGGCGCTTCATGTGGGGAGGGAGGCCCATTATGGCCCCCTCCCACCCTTACTCAATCAGTGAAGTTTTGAGAAGGTAAAATGCTAGACAAAAACACATTCATTCAAGTGGAATATTAGCTCAGGCTAAAATAAAGGGACATAAGCCATTGGAAGGCACCTGCATAATGCTTCAGTCTCAGAAGTGTGGGTGACTATAGCTCAAAAATGACAAGGAAGGACACAGAGCGATTAAACTCATGCAGCATTAAGCTCCTAAATACTCACTAGTTTAGCAGAGCAAAATTGCGTCAGGGCTTGAATACAAAACTGACAAAAAGCAAAACGACCACCACAACACGGGATCAGCTCTCTAGGCTTCTGTACACAAGGGGTTTAACCCACTACTTTACTGAGGTTGCTTCTTTATTTTTCCTTGCAAGAGGAAAAATGTGTCCTTTACATGCTTTCCCCCACAAGGGACACCAGAAGGCAGCTCTGTGGTATCCCTGCAGTATAGTGGATTTGGGGCAATACACAAGGGTTTGTCCTGCTTTGTCACAATTCAGAATCTAATACTAGACTTGCCTCGATCTAAGGGCTTCTCTGTACAAAATATTTATTGTACATTTGTGATCCCTCACTCATGAAAGTTTGTGCAACCTTTTCATGACATTGTTGTCCTCCAGACCTTTGCCATGTTTTCCAGCCTTTTTCACAGGTTTTTTCAGAAGGAAAATCACTAAAAGCCTTCTGTGTGCAGCGAACCCACCATAGTGGGCTATACCACAGGTGCCACCTTGTGGTAGGTTAATAAAACAAAATAAAAAGCAGAGAAAACTCCCTGAATGCCCCCCCCCCCCGTGTAAATTCCCTTTGTTCCTTCTACAGTGACACTGCAACAGAAGAAGAAACCTCAAGTAAAGCTACTGGGCTAAACCACTCATGTAAAAAGCCCTAACCTGTGAAAATGGCTGGAAAACACAGCAGAGGCTCTGGAGGATGTCGAAGCTGCAAAAGGGCTTTTGCAAGGGTGGCATCACGAATGCACAATAAATGTAGAGAATCCCTCTGATTCACAGGGGGGTTTTTTTGCCTCCACTACCACCTGAATCTTGCTGAAGTATTGTTGCAATGGTGTCTAACTCCACTTAGGCTCAAGAAACATATTTAGGACTTAATAAAAAATGTTGCATATGTAATTTCCCCAAACAAATATTTGTTATATTTTTGAGGCATGCTCTAAAATTAAAATAAGCTGGATCACACTTATTAAAGAAATAGAAAATACAACAGAATATGCATTACAAGTCAGTCCTTTCATGTTACTTTAAGATGTTGAAATGATGGTACATTTATTAAAACCAGCTTGCTTGGCTATTTTAAATGCAAAAAAAAAAAACATTAAAAAAACCCTCCTGTTGATGGAATGGTATCTGGCAAGGGTTTGGGCTATAATTTAGATCATCAAGCCAATTCATAGAATAAGAGAAGTCATCCCAGAGGATAGTCCTTTTATTGCAGTATGGAGTTTATTATGTTTGGAATCACGAAGTACATGATATAGCACAACTATACTAGCAATGTTTAAAAAAAAACCCTCAACATGCTAAAGTGAATAATTGTGCTTGAGTGTAATTAATGAGGGAATGGGAATGGCAACAGATTGTCAGGTGGTGTCACGCAGATGTGCAGGATGCGTTCCAATGGAGCAAAGCTCAGGGAACCAAGATTCAAGGTGGATGCCAGGAAGTACTTCCTGACGGTTAGGAGCCCTAGGGCATGGAATGGGCTTCCACAGGAGTTGGTTGAAGCCCCAACGTTGAGGGAGTTCAAGGATAAGCTGGACATGCACATGGTAGGCATGTCATGAGCGGAGCTGGCTGGAGCTGGAGATCAGACTACATGGCTGGGGAGGCCCCTTTGGACTCACGCTGTTTCTATGTATATTTGTGTAGTATTTCTCTCTCTCTCTCTCTCTCTCTCTCTCTCTCTCTCTCTCTCTCTCTCTCATTCACTCTTGTCAGGAGGAATCAGGTGTGAGAATTTGATTGTGAGTAGGGGGCTTGTCTCTGCCCCATCTTCTGGTCCCTTGGAAAAACAGCCTCCCACACCCAACCTGCTCTTCACTCTGATGGCAGCTTCACTTCTAGGGCAAATTACAGCTACTGTGCATGCACAAATGTGATCTTCTATGCGAGAACTCTGTGCATGTGGAGGGGGTTTTAAAATTCCCTCTCTACACGCTCTGATCCTGCTTATATACCGAATAGATTTCTTTCTTTCTTTCTTTCTTTTTTTAAGTGTGATATGCAGTCTTGTAATGCTCCCATTCCCGTCCCCCACCCATCTGCCCTCTCATCTTACAAGGATTGGGCAGGGTGTGCCACTTCTCTAAGCTTGGATGGCTTTTGAGTTCATATACAGGAATTCTACTATCTCCAAAACATTTATTCCCAATGAGGAACCATTAACAGACCATTCTCAGTCATTAACCAGGAAGGTATTTGGTAAAGCATTCTGGCTCTAACAAAGAAATCTGCATCAGATTGGCCACCCTAGGAACATTCTCCAGTACCTATCTACTGATTATTTCTACAAATAAACCCTTGCAATTCACTTAGTTTACCTGGCAGCCATGTGTACCATGGTAAATTAAGGCTGATAAAAATGGAAGATTATATTTTCTGATTCAGACAGAAACAGATACTGTGTTATTGCGGTTGTTATAACTGGACTGAGAGGAAATTTAACTCATTCTGGATGTCTACACTGTATATTTTGATCTATATTTAAACACTCCCTCCATCTTAGGACAACTGTATTCCATTTATAGACTAAATTAACCTGATCTTTGTACAACCTTCGAATCTTACCAGAATCTTTCAGTGGAGGAAAAAACAGGATTCACTTTGCAAAATCTGGAAGAACTTTAGTAGTCTATTCAAAATCACATCTAAAAAAAAGAATTATTCTGGCCTTATGAAAAAAGCAAATCAGACAAAATTGGCACAACTCTACAAAAACTAGGTGCCGCCGCCAGACAAGACCTTTATCATACATCTCCCTGCCATGTCCACACAATTTTATAAGGGGTGTGAATTGCATCACCATCCACTCGAATTCACCCATATTTTCCTATGGCTGCTTCTGCCATTTTGCTCACTGCAGAAAATCTGTTAAGGCAGAAAAAATGAAGTAACTGCACAAAGCTTTCCAATTGTCTAATTCTAACTGGACAAAGCATTATGGCTCCTCCATCTGAAAACACCCCAAATCACTTTGAAAACACTGGAATGGGACTTAGCTGGTGACTAATTCTAGCTGGACTGTAGACATCAGGTTGTAGAAATATGAGATGTTCAGACTTTGAATACTTTTCTGGTCAACGAGTCCTGGTGGGAAAATAGATCTCATGTATGTGTTGGGGAGGCAATTAATGCACATTCTTGAAAAGTCTCAGGATGTAGTAAATCACACCTATTAGTGATAACCCATGATGTCTGTTATATCTCACATTTTTAATGCAAGATGGAGTCCGTGACTGTTGTCAAAGCAAGGGGATAAGTGTGTGTTAATTAGTGCCTCCGTGATCTTTGCAATTTGCATGCATAATAATAGGATTGGCGGCTCTTTCTCTCTCTGTATAACCAAGGAATGCTATATGCGCACAGGGTTTTTCTTTCTGGGGCAGAGCTACTGGTTGCTTTCAGGAGACACCCTGTCACTTCCAGCGCTCTCTCCTGCAACTGCTGATGTGCAGGCCTTATTAAACCTACCTACCTGGCTGAACCTAAACACAGGGTGAAGTTATTTTTTCCTTCACAGTGTCAACATTTAGGCCTTTCCAGATCATTGCTTTTAACCACAGAATGTACAGCCACTACCCAGCTGTGGCAGGGCTGTAATATACCTTGCCTCAAAATAGCCCGCTTTAATGTCAAGAGTCAAATACATGCCTACATATGTGGTGGAGCAATACAGAATTTCAGCTTTTTGTAGGAGCAGTGATTCGTGATTAAACCAATCTCTGAGAACATCGTATTTCAAACTCACTGACTCTAAATCAGTTCTTGGGAGTTGCTAACCATTTGTATAGTAAGGAGTTCATTACTGATTTACTTGTGAATGCTGCCAGGTTTGCAAGAGTTAGATATTGGAAGGGCTTTAGTTTTTAGGCATTATTGTACAATGAGAAATGGCTTTAAGGAGGAAAAAAAATCTCATGAAAAGGTGACAAGAGGACAAAGTAAATATGTTTCCTTTCATGTGATCTGGTATTATGTTATTGTTTATATAAACAGGATGGAGAATTTGTATATCCTCTCACAATATGAAATATTCTGGGTACTATAAATAATTCTGAAAAGAAAACTGATGTATGATAAGTCTTGGTTAAGTAATTTTGAATGAAAGTAAGACATTTATAATCTTGTGCTTATTGCTTACCTAAGTTATTTTATTATTAAATTTATAATCAATATAACACTGATGAAATATTACATTTGTTGACATAATGCACTTATTTTTGTTCATTCCTCTTATTGTCTAGTATAATCAATTATTATTAAAATAGCATTTGTAACTTGCGGACAAATGGCAATGTCCACTTAAAAACCACATCTTTATACTTGGTCTTTATACTCCCCCCCCCCTTAATCTTTATTCATTACAGTCTGAGCACTATCTTGATGTACCATTAAAAGAGACTGATTTTTTGTAGCACTGGAGGAAAAAATGCAAATACCCTCAGTTCTTCCTTGAAGCTCTGGCTTCCCCATTCTACAGCCTTTTCCTTAACAATCTTTCAAAAGATTTTGGAGCACCTGGAGAACAATTTTATGGCCTCTAGTCAATACCTGATGGGTCATAGGATGCTGCAGATCTCCTGCAAAATAGGAGAGTTCAAATCTTGCAGGAAGAGATCTGTGGTTCTCCACTGCGCCCCACCATCAACCAGTGCATCATCCACATCCAACCTTGTCACATATAAACGGCAGAAAACACACAATTTGCTGTGGAACATGTTTACCACAATTTTGAATATGGAATTTTCAGTTTGCTTGACCAGACATTGCTTTGTGATGTGCAAACCTGAATACTATGGTTTAATCATGTGTTCAACAACCCAACATCAACCTAACAAATAAATTTGGACATCAGGGAGCAACCTTTGATTGGGCCAGTTGGAAATTTCTTATTTAAAAAGATAGTGTCATGTGCACAGTATGTTACCTACCAAATTGTGGGTTAATTAAACCATACTTGCCACCACTATATGCAAACTGGGTCAATGGCTTCCACTCCCAGACATTATCACAACCACAGGATAGAAGAAAATGGGTGAGTTGGGGAAAGGCCAGTGGAGAGGGAGGGGAGAATCCATGGATCTGCCACATAAAAGACCTCTCAGTTCCCACTTCAGCAAAGTGAGAGAGAGCATATGAGGAGAAAAGCTAGAAAACCGCTCTGCCATTTCTCCTGCCCTGCCAGACTCCTACTGGTAAGGTTTAGGGTGGATAGAGAGCTCTTTTAGGAAAGACTTCTATCTGATAAGAATCCATTCCACAGAAGTGTCTTCTTCCTCTCCTGCACATAGGGACTCTGAAATTAAGATTCTTCTATATCGTGTTCCTGCTTTTTATAGTAGTGCAATGACATTGAAAACCTGTGAGGAAGACATTCTTAAAGCAGTCTTATATCAATTGGATATAATGCAGGAGACAACATCCATGAAGACAGTGTAATGAGGAAAAGGGATATTAGGGTTGTGCTTTCAAGAGCTGAGTGGATAAGCTCTTGGTAAGAAGAACTATTTCATAGATTTGCAGTATGAATTCCTTTAATTCATTTTCTATTCCGTGTACAACAGATTCTGGCAGTTTCCAATGTACTGCTGAGGAAATCTAGGAAAAACTCACAGACTTGATTGATACAATCATTTTTCTTTCACTAGTCTAATGCGGTGGAAAGACCTCAAGACAAATTCACATATACACAAACCCCTCACCTGTTACATGTTGTTACACAGGATTGAAAACACAGAACCATTTTTAAATCAATGATTCCAGTCAATGCAGACTTGTTAATGGCATCATGTGACTGGAACTGCAAAGGTCAACTTGATGAGTGAAAGAAACCCACTTCAAATGAAAAAATAATTCCATGGACCAATATTTCTCTTCCTTCTTCCTCAGCATCAGCTGTTAAGACTAACACCAAGAAGTAAGAGTATTGATTCCATTGTGGAATTTATGGAAACTCTGCCCATGATGTTTGGTTCATAACTACCCATTCATACCTGTATATTAGTCCTGGATTTTGCAAGAATATAGGTGCCTCAGGAATCTCCATTTTTACTTGCAACACCAAGTGTAGTCACCTGTCATTTTCACACAAAACTGGCCTAAACTGAAAATGCAGGGCAGCTTTTACCCATCTCCAATGATTCTTTCATGTTCATTTCTGCAATCTGCAGTATGTTCTCCCCCTCCCCCAACCTCATGTGCTATTATAAATCAGAGAAATCAAAGAACACAATTTTAAAGCATACTTACTTCTAGGTAAGCATGCATATTATCATGCTGTACATGTACACTTATAGAGGTAATATATTTATGTTACAGTCACTGCTTGTTAGAAGGGAAATATCGAAAAAAGACAGTCCATGACATACTGCAGGGGAAAAAGTCAGATTTTATTTTTGTTTCATGTTTTAACACAAGTAGGGGTTAAAACAGTTCCCTCAACACCAATAAGTGCTCTAAGTCATTGTCACAGGTGTTTGGAGAATGTTTCGCCATTCAAGGGTTATAGATCATTAGAACACCCTTGAAATAATCTTCCGCAGCACCACACCAGCAGTGTAACATCTTAAGTAGCATCAAGCTAGCCTGTCTACTCAATGTTTCCATTCAATTAAAACCGCTCTCATTTTCTGAAGAAGTTTACTTTCTGCTCAGTGCAGTCATGTCATACTAGAGCTGTATCATTCCTTTGTGCTATGTTTCAATAGGAGGTACTGCTTTAGTTGCCAGGCTGCTCTTTGCCACTTAAAATTCTGGTGGGGCAGGGCGACACAGTTCCTTTACACAGCAAGACCCTAGCTCTGGACGCAAAATAATAGAACTGGTAATAACGACTTAAGAAATTCAGCTTCTGCTGTACATCGCCTACATCCACACATTCATTCTGGCTGGTGTTCAATCAGAAAAGATTGTTTTCAACTCTTTTTGACTTTGTAAAATAGAAATATGTAAAGATGGCTAAAAGTAAGAACCAGGTAGGGTCCCCCCCCCCCCCCCCCCCGCATGACTTCCAGTTTCTGGCTATTCTACAATGTGTTTGCAGCTGGGCATGATTTCAAAGATCAGATTCCAAAGATTGCTTGAAGCATATATAAGGAAAGGAGCTTCACAGAGTGAAGGCAGATGTGGTATTCAAAGAACAGCTGTAACGGGTTCTTCATTGGGAGCGAGTGCCCAGTTTTCTAAAGCACACATGTCATCATTTCTCCTCACTTTATCAAAATGCAAACATTTAATGAGATGCAGCATTGTTCTGGGAATTGGTGTGCATGTCTATGTGCATGTGCTTGCATGCACATGGACAATGCTACTGCCATGAGGCGGTCAGCATGGCCTGTAGCTGACTTCTGCTTGCTTCAAATCAAACAACACTGCAGACTTACAGAATATGCTTTAGAGATTGATCCAGAAGTAAAAATGTATGTGTACTGCATATAGTGAAAGTACTATATCCTCACTGCCTTCCTCCTTTAAAAGGTTATGTGCCTTCACTTTCAAAATGCGCAATTTCACCTTTCCACAGACTGAAGGCTCCAGCTATGCTTTTTTATTTCATTACTGAAAGGAGGAAAGGGGTATCACCTGCAGCTTTAGACATGCTTTGCCTCCAGCAGCATGGAAGAGAGAGCGTTTCAATGCCTGCCTGAGTAGCAATACCTCAGAGCCAATCAGGTGAAAAATAAATAGGCTCAGAAAAACCTGCCATTTTAGGAAAATTTTGAATGAAGAGGTGGGGCTTTGGTGGGATTGTGAATGGACAGCCACCTTTTAACCATCATTTAGGCTTCTGTAGCATGAGCAGCAGGAGCTGAGAACATTTCAGAATAATATCCCACCTCATCTCCCTTAAGCATTGAGCTAGGCTAAAAGCAGCTCCTAAGAAAATATTTGGTAGCATTGCCCTTGCATCACTGGAACAAGTCTCTTCCCTTCCTACAACCAGCACCACAGAGAAGCATGGTGCAGCATCTCCAGCCATGAGGTAGACAGCCTGCCCTATTTTCTTCTTCCATTAATGGTCATAAAATGCCTCAGTCCCTTCTCCCTTTCAAGGCTACATTACACTATTTTTCCCTGACAGGGAGATAAGCATGCGGGCTACAAAAAGTGCATGAAAAGGTAGCACATTAACAGCTACATTTCTGTAGCTGTTGAAAACTACTGTGTCCCATTGAAGAAATGCCCACTGAGTTCCTTTGTGGCCTTAGAAAATTTAAAGTGAGGTAAATCATTAGTAGTACTAAACATCATGTCGGGATGCTGCCACAAATCCAGATATCCTGGCTTACCACTAGATATGGGAGCAACAAAAAGCAACATAACATAACACATACATTTTAAAGACCAGCTTTGAATTTTGCTGTTTGTCTGTTCATATGGGGCAAGTAACAATTGTTCCTGCAACAACACCATGCACATAACTTTCGAAGTGATGTGCTATACTTAGCTCAGAGTGCTATGTGGGTCGGTTGTGTAGCCCTCCTTCTTAATACTAAAGAGTTGACAGTCCTTTAAAACTGAGGAGAGAGAGTACATCAGTATCACAGCTCTTTGTGCAATGGAAGAGCTATATTATAGAGGTTGCCCATGAGTGACTCCATCTATCCCCTGCACCCATTTCTCTTCAGCTCCTGTTGCTGGTGTTGTGAGCACAGGAGAGGATAGGCACCCGTCCTGATTTCAAATGACTGCTTTATGTGTTTGCTCCAACCCTCACATTAAACCTGTATTGGGAAAATGTAAGCATTGTTGTACAAACTGCGTTTTTACATCTTTCAGAGTGCTGTTGCTCACTGAGCATTAATGTCTAGCTATTATATGCTGGTGAAAAATCCTCCAATGAACAACTGTTCTGGGAATGGGCATCACAGTTCTCTTCTACAGAGCAGGCTCTGCCCAAACACAAGAAACTCTCCATGTGAGCATTGCAGCAGATACAGAATCTTCAAGTGGGGAGTGCATCAAGGCTATATATGCAAGGCAAAGCTAAATTCTGAACAGTCTTCAGTTCATAAAATATGAACATTGTCTTGATGAATTAAATGAAAATAAATTTATTCATCCCAGCATTCTGTTTCCCAACAGATGACCAGGTAGATGCTTCAAAGGAGTAACTCAAAAGTAGGGCATGGTGGCAATGTCTTTTCTCTGTCATTTCTCCCAAGGGCCTGGGGACAACGCATCAAAGGTGTTGGACATCAATGGTCCATATAGTTACTCTAGCTAATAGACCTATCTGCCATGATTCCATTTTTAAAACCCTCCTGTCTATTGACATGGTTTTCCCCATTCCAAATATTTGAGATATGGAAATACAGAAAGTAGCCAAGAGAGTAAGTCTGTCCCTTGCAACTCTCCTTGTGTCGTGGGACTTCTCCTAACAGCCTGCCTCTATGCTACACATTCCAATTACCAACCAAGAACAAGGAGAGTGATTGCCATTTCTAGGCATCTGTCTTATTTAATTTTTCTACAGAGGAAAGAATTTCAAATGATTGATCTGTAATACTCCTTTCATTAATTGAAAAGACAGCTTTTCTGCTCTTTCAGGTACTGAGTTCTTAAGGCACCTAGCAGATATTCTAGCTAAAAAATAGACCCTGCATGAAATGCAAAATCTTGGCTCGCTGAGAGGTAATATGAAGCAAAGTACATCAAATAGCATGCTGATCCATTCAATAATGGGATATTGTTGTGGGCCAGTCTTATTCTGGTGAAGGCACCATAGATTTGAATTTCTTATAATCCATGAATAGTAGGAAAGGCACCCCATCCAGGCACAATCTGCAAGAGCTAGGAAGGGAGCAAACTAAGTAAAAAAGGCAGTGTTGCATCAACAAAGTTTTGGCACATTGAGAAGACAGTTCAGCATGTGGTCTGCTGCTGATTCTGCTTCTCTGTTCTCAACTGGCACTCAATCAAGCTTTTTGTCAATTGGATGCAGCACCTCCTGGGTAGTATTTAATAATTAGCACCTACCAGAATGAAGCATTCAGCAGTCAATGACAGAGGAATGTGTGATCCTTTCTTTTTGAGAAATTGAGATTTACCACTTCCATGCTTGAGTTACATGTCAAAGAGGGGTCAAGAGGTTGAGTGTCAATATTTCATTTTACTCTTACAAGAGTATCCTTAAATGAAGTTTAATCCAGGTACCATAACATTGTGTTAGCACAAACACTTTGGGACAATTGTAACACAAGTTCTGATTATCATGAAACAGTTTCAGAGAAGGGACATCTAACTTAAAACAGGTGGGTAATAACCTGTGAACCACCGCAGCCCCTGTGGTCTCTGCCAATGTTGCTGTGCCAGTGAAATTCAGTGACGGAAAGTAAGGTAGTCTGGGGTTGGATTTCAATGGCTAACTGCTATGGAAAGCTGAAACAGACAAATGGAGCCTGAAAACAAGACAAATGTGTCCATTTTACCTTCTATTTGCCCCTGAAACACTGAGGACAAACACAAACACATTGTTTGTTTTTGCCTCTGCACTGCTACATTTGGCGGCACAGTAGGAGTGTGGGCCATGGGGCTGCATGAGAAAATTACCTCCCTCAAAGTTGCCCACCCCTGGAATTGGACATCAAATAGCTATATTCAAGAATAAAATATAAGCCAGTTATTACTGAGGTAGATGTAGTTACCTTGATATTTGAAGAGACATACAGCCAAAAACAGGCTACAGACCTATAAGATTTCAAAACAGGAAGTTGCTTAAACAGCCACCTGTAGAGGTAAATTTCCAAACCACAGCAACCGAACAACACTAAACTGTCAGACACCCTTCTATGGATGTTCTATCATTACTTAACAACTTGATGGAAAATTAAAGTAACTGAGCAATGATATGGGTAGAAAAAGACCAATTAGTTGAGTCATGACAAGGATTGCTTGATGAAAATATGGAATGCTCACCGCATCACAGAAATATAAGATGTCAGATTAATTGAGATAATAGTTATGTTGAGTACTGGCATAGATGAGCAGGCTAAATGGCTTTGTCCCAAACATAATTTTCAGGAGAGCAGAAAATTCAAAATGCATTTTAGAACTAACTGGTTACCTACAAGACTTGGAACGTATTTTGGATACCACATACTCTCTGAAGTACAGCAACAGAACAACATACACTACTGCTCTCCCACGGGGGAGAGACCTTCATACTCCAAAGCTTTGCCTACCTCAGATGAAATTGATTGCAGTTAACACCCAGTGTATAGTCATGATGAAATTGAAACCCTAGCTAGCATTACAACCATTGTCATTGGAAAAATCATACTGAGAGACTTCTGACAATCCCGTGTCTTAACAAGATTAACATAAAATGATATTCATTTACAAGATGCACAATGTGACATTCACATTCTTTCAAACAAATAAGAAGGCTGAATAAATATACAGAAAATATTAGTGCTTCTGCTGAATTCTACTTTCAATTGCTGTCAGGGTTCTAATATTGCAATATGAGGTATGCCATCCTTTTGCCATCTGTGAAAGATGGAACTCAAGGACCCATGTCACCTTCCCTATAGTTTATTTTGGGTGAGTTTAACATTTTATGCTGTTAGTAATTTGAAGAGCAAAATGAAAATAATGACTTACATAGCGTATCTCAATGTCTTGCCATTATGTCAATTAGGCTCATGAAAGTAATATTTAAGTCTCTGAATTGGTATGAAGTACAGCACAGTTGGCTATGTAGCAGAATGAGAATTCTGTCATATGATCAAATTGGTGTTCAGTGCTTGTGTAGCATAATTTTATTAATTTCATACAACCCTGAACAGCTTTCTGGATATAAGAAAAGTGCTCAACTGTTTCTTTGTATAAAAAAATGTACAACAGTCTGAAGACCGGGTTTGAACTTCAATCATCCTGAAAGTGAACAGAATAACTAGTGAGGAACTACAACTCGTCCTTTAAAAGTAGAACCCCATAATCAAAATATCTTTTTACAGCTACTTATTTTTTAGTCAAATAACTGTTTTGGGATATCTCCATGTTATCAGGACAAATGGAGCAATACCGTACCTGAGCTTTGGCTTGAATTCATTATGAATAAACTTTTAGCTCTTCTCTGCTTGTTTTGATCAAACATAGCCAAAAAGAGGAGTAGGAAGGGGACACAAAGAGAAAGAACTTCCTTTCAAGCAAAAAAGCATTTTAACAGGGAAGAAAACCAACAGGATAAGAGCATAGTTATTTGTTAATTCTTCATAGAAAATCAGAGTAAAAAATTAAGATCGTTTAATAATATAGCAGTGATGCCCATCGGAAATACAGGAAAGCAAAATGCCCTAGGCTCTAATGGAACTAAAGCTGTATCTGTACAAATGTATTTGTGTTCTTTCATAGGTCAAGAAACATACCGACCTGAACCCAGAGAAAATTAATCACATACATCTGCCTAAAATCAGTGGGACATGTTTGTTGCAACTTCAATGTGATACAAATAGAACTATCCTGTGCTACACAATATATTTCAGTGATGTTATAGGGTTTGAGATATAAAGTAGATTGGCATAACATCTGCAGTGAAAGTCCAATGTTTTTAAACATCTTTAAAACAAATGTTAAAGGCCCCTTTTCTTTATTAAAGGGGATAAAAACAAGTTGGCCATGAAGGCAGCAGTTTTCTGGCAGGGGGAGATCCATAAAGAATTTGAGTTAGTAATCCTATAATGAACTAGAACACTTAAAACCAAGCTAAAACATAGTTTCTTAAAGTGTTTTTAATGTGGTGGTAAAATTCAAAATTGCATAATTAATAATGTCCTGGTTACTCCCTGTACTATAATTTCAGGAAAGATATCTATAAAGTATTTAGAAAGGACTAAGTGCATAATCCAAGTCCATCACTGACTCTGCTTATCTCAACTTAGCAAGAAAAATATATAAAAGCAATCAGGCTTCTGTACGTGAGGGTACGCATGCCCTCACCCAGAAGATGTTTAGCAGGGTGGTGAGAAGAGGAGGGCATCCACCTCAGCCCTAGTGCTCCTTCCTCCTTCCTGCAATGACTTATCAGTGCTATTAGGTGGCGATAATGCTTTTTGGCCACTGGAGGTGGGGAAGATGCTCATGCACAGACAGAAGCTGCTGCGCACACTTCCGCTGTGTTCAGTCATCACTGAGTCAGGGGTCTTCCCAGCAAGCAAGCAGTTATAAATAGTAATGTGATTTAGATAACTCAGCTCCCCGAGAAACCAGTTTGTGCTACAGAGACCTATCAGAAATACAGGAGTCTTGCTTAGAGTACACAAAACTGCTTTCCACTTAGTTCTAGTAGTGCTAGAATAATGTTTTGAGTTGGTAGCACTTAGGTCTTTTTTGTTTTTTTTAAAGACAGACGACATATACCCATGTGGTGCTACTACAGTACAACCAAATGCAATGCCAAAATTATACAGCTGACAGCTTCTATAATCTAATTCATTTTATAAACTGTGGTCACTGCCTTTGCAGCAGATACAAACTGAAATGAGTTCTATTTGAGCCATCTGGGTAAAAATCTTCTAGGGTCAAGAACCATTATGTATGTTTTTAAACCATTTGCTCCACTTGGAGTGGTCCCTTACTGCCCTCTATTCATGTTTCACTGCTGAGCAGGCTCATAAGCAGTGACAATCAAAGATTTGGGAGTTTCCAGTGAAGCTGCTGGATAGGCTTTTTTGCTTCCACAATAATGCCTAGGGTAACAAGCTTTACAATAAACACTGTTGAAATCTGAGTTCCTCAGAAACCTGTTTGAGTGAAGGCTGAATTCAGAGGGATTGTTTTTCTGCTACACAGTCATACATGTTCCTCTAATTCTTTGTCTTCAGTCACTGTCTTCTTAAGCTCACTTTCAGAAGATGACTTTTCTTCCTTCTCTCCTGTGATTTTATTGGCCTCCTCCTGTAATGTAGTAGCACAAACAGCCTGTGAGGATTCTCACATATTTAAAACTAACAAGGATAATGCAAAGGAAATAGAATAAATTCTATTCTAGAGTTGCTAGAAGTACATGAGACTCAATATGGGAAATGGAAGTTACCTGTGACTATAGGTCACACAAACTTTCTGCATGACTATAGAAAAGTCCTGGAAAGATATGCCTCTGTATGCTCTCCCATTATATACAAGGTGTGTCCAGAAAGTAATGAGAATGAAGTTCCTGTGCTCGAGAAGACATCTGTGAAGGGAGATTCTGGCCAAGGTCACGTGGGGTGGGGTGCCAGGTATACGTTAGAACTCTGATCAGTTGCATTCCATCCCTGCCAGAGTCGAGACATTCTTGGTTGTGACACCCTGTTCAAGTGCCTCATATTAAGAAAAATGGAAGTGAGTTTGGAACAGCAATAAAATTTTGTGTGAAGTTGGATAAAAGTGCATCAGAAACTTTGGAAATGGAACGCTTATGTCCATATATGCCGTCCCGCCCCTTGAGATCGGCAGCAGATGCCCTTCTCCGGGAACCCTCTGTGAATGATATTAGGAGGGTGAGTACCCAGAGGAGGGCTTTCTCTGCGGTGGCGCCCCATCTATGGAATGCGCTCCCCAGAGAGGTCCGCCTGGCGCTGTCGCTATTTGTTTTTTGGCGCCAGGCTAAGACCTTTTTATTTAAAACTTATTTTAATTGTTAATTTATTGTATTTATAGGATTTAAAAATGTTTAAGCTGAGATGTCACCAGGGTTTTTAATTTAATTGTATAATTGTTATATTTATATGTTTTATTTATGTTGTGAGCCACCCCGAGGCTTTGTTGCGATGGGGGCAGCATAGAAGTGTTTTAAATAAATAAATAAATGGTGAGGAAATCTTCTGGAGAAGCTGCGCTATCATCTGCACAAGTGTACCGATGGCACAAGGCCTTCAAGGAAGGACGAGAAGGTGTTGAAGACAAACAATGATCAGAATGCTCCCTTCGTCAAAAAAAGAACAGAATATGGATGCAGTGAGGTCAGTTCACGATGATGCACTGAGTCACAGTGCTTTGACTGTCAGAGAGATTTTGGCTGAAAAACACATCTCAGTGCTTCCCCATCCACCCTACAGCCCTGACTTGGCTCCTTGTGACTTTTTCATACTCCCAAAGATAAAGAATGGTTTGAAAGGGCACCATTTTGGTAGTAAGAAATAACGTCCAAAGAGTCACTATGCAAGCTCTGAATTCCATCCCACTTGAAGACTTCCAGGGATGCTATGAAGAATGGAAAAATTGCTGGGGGTGTTGTGTACACTCACAAGGTACAATACTTTGAAGGAGATGATATTCAATTGTAAAATTTTTCTCATTACTTTCTGGACACACCTCATATAGTTTCATTTTGAGTATATGAGGTATTTTGAAAAGATGGAAGTAACAACTGTACCCACAACATTCATTAATTGCTTTTTACAAAACACTTTATTTCAAGCCATTTCTTAAATAGATAATACGTTTTAGTAACATCATACCATAAACTTAAAAATAGTTAAGGGTGCTTCTAGATGAGGCTGCTATTATGCTACTACACTGCCTAATTTATGTGACTTGGCAAAGTACTCAGATAATCCTCTCATGTTTTCCAACAGCTTCTTCTATCTCTCATCAGAAAAAAGGAGAAAGAGATGAAATATCTAACCAATGTCTTTAGATCAGCAGGGCTAGAACACTGATGTTGAACTTCTAAGTGCAAAGGCAAAATTCCACTCTGGAGAAGCTCTATTTCACTGGTGGGGTAAATGCAAAGGAGTAAGGACAGAGTATCAAAAATACCAGCTTTAGGAGAGGTATTTTGATCTTTTAGAATGGGCAAGGAATCTGCACAAAAACAAGGAAATTACCAATTGCTCTTTGGCTGAAGGAAAGGAATGACACCAACGAATTAGTATGGCTTTCTGGGGAACCTCAGAGGGCTAATTTTGTCTCCTGGGTTTGAGGTCCTGCAACTCTTTACTAGAAGCCCACCATCCGGAAGTGCTTATGCCACAAAATAAGCACATCTAGATTGTGACTGTGATACAGACTGTTATGGGATCTATAACAATATAAGTACACAAATAATTTCCCCTAGCTATTCATGATTATGGGAAACCCCCATCTCTCTGCCTAGCCCAGGTATACAGTTGTTAAAATGCCCTTCAGTACCCATGAAACCAGGGGTAAATCATTCAAATGTGTGTTTGAAATGGGCTTTAATGTGACCTAAACTTGCGTAACAGGTTATGAGTACAGATACATTCTGCTCCAAAATTTATATTTATTATATAGAAGAATTATTTATTATATAGAAGAATTCCCCTCCATACTAAAATCAAAACAAAAGAAAGCATTGTTGGATGATGGAAGCTATGTCTCTGAAGCGGTGAGCTACCTCCTCTCCATATTACTAAAGGGTTAGGCCAGACCAAGGAGAATCTTCAGAAACCACCACTGCTGCCCAAGGAAAGAAACAATAATGCCTTTTTAATTTGTCTAATTTCATACAGACCCCCTCAACTTTGACAATGGTTGTAAGGCCACAGTGGTATAGTGCAAACCTTTGCATCTCTCTCTGCAAATTTCTTGAACATGTTGGCATATATCTTTCGGTCACGCTCATTGTGCTCCTTTGTTTTCTTCTGACATACAGTAATTTGTGACTTGGCTGCCTTGTTTTGTGGATTCACTTCTAGCACTCTCTGAAAGTCGCTTTTTGCCAGTTCAAATTCATTCATGAGTAGCCGCGCTTCACCTCTTCTGTACAAGCCCTTTTCATTGGACTGGTCCAGCGCTAATGCCTGCAAACACACATATCCGCATTTAACTTAATGTGGATGGTTTCACATAGTGTGAGAAAAGTGTGGGAAAACCTGACTCATGAAGGGCATGTGGGTCACAAATGATATTTTCAGGGAAGGAAAACAGATGTTTGGTGTGGAATACCTGTGCTGTGTACCATTTTTTGTTGTAGTTTAAATTAAGAATAAACAAAATAATTAAGAGTTATCAGTTGTGCGGGGATTATTGTGTAGATGACAGAAAATGGAATTAAAAGTAGAACTCAGAAATTCGCAAGAAAGTCTAAGGTTGAACGTTCATTTAAGGAAAATAAAAGAGTCACAGACTTTTACTTTCATGCTTCCTGATTCTCTCAAATGTATACCAAAAGTTTTTAAATGCTCAACAATTAGTTTGTGTGTCACAGCACAGATGCGGTAAACAATCAATCCAATCTCTCCATCAAAATGCAGTCCATATAATATACTCTTATTTAAATTTGCATCTCATTTCAACAATTGGTTGGATCTAAAGATTATGCTTCTGCACATATATCAGTGTTACCCTACTACCACCTGCCATCCTTGAAGTACCATGAAAAGATTTTTTCAGAGGGTGAGAGACTTCTAATGTTGCATGCAATGGGGCAGGAAGAGTATTTTCACACAGGAATACTTGACTGTCTATCCAATATATCAAAATAGCCTATATAGTGTAATTGGCAACTGAATATAATAATGAGAAATTTAATCCCATTGTGATATATCTTTATCAGATGCTGCTAAAAAGCCATGGTTACATAGATTAACAGTGCAAACTTATGCACTGTTTAGAAGTATGCCCCACTGAGTTCAATACAGCTGAAATGACTGTGTTCTGAAATAAGATCTTCAATATTATTGAATCAAACAAAGCATTTAAAATCCAATAGCTTAAATATGTATCTTTTTCAAACACCTGGCACTAGTTTCCAAAAAGCATTTGGCATGAAAACTAGCTGGAAATTTTATGTTGTAGAGGACAAGTCATATATTGCTACAAACAGAACATTCCAGAAAGAGTAATAGGATAAAGTGACTAAATGCAAGCAGACATTATGTTTAAACCTTCCAAACAGAGGCCCAAAAGAAAACTTACAGGCAATCTTTAGATAATGACTCACCAACCTCAGATATTTATAGTTTTATCCATAAGCTCATGTCTTACTTTTTGCATATTTAGCTTACTAATATAAACCCACATCCTCATTTTTAACACTCATTTTAAACCCAGAAATTCTTCCTGGGTTTCATTAAGAAATCTGTATTTTGAACATGATAGAAGCCACATTCTATTCAAATGCAGAATGCAGACCACTATATCATAATAGATCCCTTTATGATTAACTGATGAAAAACAATGGACAATGCATACAAATAAACTCTGCTGTAAGATCATGACATCATGATTTAAAAAATAAAAGAATTATGTAACCAGCATTAAAAATGAAAAGCCTCAATTCATGTCACCCACAGGATTTTATCCTGAAATGTCCTTTTCATATACATTCAAAGACAATGAGTATGAAAAAAAATTGTAAAGAATTTGTTCATATTAACAGAAACAAATGGCATATCTGTAATCATACTGAACAGTTTGCACATGTTTATAAAAAGGAATGCATAATGCTTCCACCCACAGAATATCATATGCAGCAGAATCATGTGCATGTAGCCATAGCCTCTGGTTTGCATGACATGCTAGGCCATGGGGAGGAAGTGACTTAGCAAGTTGTCTGAACTCCCTCAACACACCCTTCCCAAGGAGTAGTTGTATAAGCTACCCTGTGGTGGGGCATACAAACAGTGTGCAGCAAGTTGCACCTGCTTTTTGGGGTTTATTTATGTAGTTAAAACTTTTGTATGCCATCACCACATGCCTCGGCAACTCAGGTTGGCACAGAGGAGGAGGGAGCTTCAGCTGGATGGCTGGTTGAAGGCCCCTCCTTTTCTGTGCTAGCCAGAATGACAGGTAGGGTGCAGCAAAGGAAAATAAAAGTCTGCTTGAGTTCCTTACCCCTTTGCCACATCCCTGCCTACTATTTGGGATGGGCAGGGAAGGGGCGGAAGCATCAGCAGCTGGCTGGAGCGCACTCCTCTTTGCTGTCTGCCCCAAATGGCAGGTGGAACCAGCAGAAAATAGGAGCTGCCTGTGTGCTGCCATTCCATTCCCAGTGCAACGGAGAAGGGTGACGGGGCAAGCCACTTGAAAGTGTACTTCCTGTCGAAGAATAGACTTCCTATCTCATGGCTGGTGCTCACCTGAAGGAGGCCATGCACAGTAAGGGGAAGAGGTTTACCTCTAGTTTCCCTGGAAGGATGTGGGGAAAGTGACCCCTGCCTTTCCACATTTAGAAGCTGTAACCCCTGCTTCTCATGGTGTCTCTTGAGATGCTGACAGGAGGAATGAGAGTGAAGTGGGGGAGAGGCATTGCCTTAGGATGCCGCTGTGCCCAATTGTTAATCTTACAGTCCTGGGGTTCCCTGACAACTTTAAGCTCAGGGTGACTATTATCCAAACCCACCCTTTGCTGCAGAAGGTAAACCGGGCAGAGCTGTCCTCCTTTTGTAATGTTTACATGGACATGTACAGGAGCCAGGATGTTTAATAAAAAAAGAATCCTGAAATTCATTTTCATTCCTCTCAGTGTAAACAGTCAAGGGGCTAAACTGCAATAAAGACATCTAATGGATTTGTTGAACTCGGGTAACTGTCTACCCTTGGTTTCCAAAATGCCACAGAACTGTTTGCTTTCCATGTGTAATTAAAAGCCCTAAAAAGTAAGATTCATTTCTGAATGTGTTAGTAGTTTAAGGCTTTTTGAACCTTTTCTATTTTTTTTATATCTGTTTCTTCTATGTTAAAGAATGGGAGTCAAAACACTGTTAGAAACAGAAGGAAACAGAACAGGATAGGCCCATCACCCACCATCAATGGCCTCCCCAACTCCACACGGTCAGTTTCTTTACCTTATTGCAATACTCAATAACTTTAGTATACTCCCGCAATTTCAAGTAGCACATGGCGAGGTTGAGGAAAGCTGCCAACAACAAGGCTTCTGAAGCTTTAGATTCCCTTTCTGATAAGCCATATTCCATTTCTAACCAGGATACAATCTTCCCATACTGAATCACTGCCTGCAGATACTTGCCTTCCTAAGAACAGGGTAAAGAAGGACAGGCTATAAGTGCTATTTTTCAAAGTGCAACATATTTGCTACTGAAACATGTTAAAATTCAACAGCATGAGAAGAATGAGGAACAGGAGGAGTTTCAAATGGGTCAGACAATATCAATAGGAGCTGCACATGTGGAGGTCAGGACATGAAGAAAGTCAAATACTAGAAAAAAGCAGTGTTAATGCTTTAGTTTACCACATTCTGTCAGGCCACAACCTGCCTGGAAAAAGCCATTCAGAAACCCTCCAAACCAATCACCTCAACTCCATCTCTGATGAGCCAAATTAAACAGAAAGGCAAGGCAGAAAGGGGGAAATTTAGGACATTAAAGAAGCATATGCCTCTGCACAGATCACCTCCTGTAATTAAAACACAGGCCTCTTATGAGAAAGAAAGCTCATTTTTTATGTTACTATCTCTAGATATGCTGACACAGACCTTGAAGTATATAGTCCCTTTCTCTTTGACAATGGCTGCCTGTTCCAGTTTCTCTTTGGTGTCCATCTCCCAGGATTCTTTGGCCTGTAAGTGAAGATCGATAGCAATAAGTAGGTACTACAGGGAGGAACAAACAATCACTGTAGTTCTTCTAGAAATTACACCCCAAAATATAGTAAAATTTATACAATTTCATTTTCAAATTAGACATTATTTCAACATATTCTTTATCATGTCAATGGACAGTGCTTTTTTTACTCTAACAGAGAGATGAGCAGTTAACATGCAACAGGGAACACTTTACTCTAGCAAAATGCCCTGGCTTTGCACAGACTGGAATAGCCCTTTGGTACAGCAAAGTTTTCAGGTGGATTTACACCTGAAAGTTGGACACATTATGCCCACACTGTCTGCTGTGGACACTGCTCTTACCATGGTACTCCACTACATCCCCTATGGGAAGGGTTTGTCTACTCTATTGCCTTGAGGGGGCCTGCCCCACAGCAAGGGGGAGGGGAGATAGATAACCCTCTGCCTCCATTTCCTAATCAACCCTGTTTTAAGATGGGATAGATGGAAAAGCTAAGTGCTGGTTAGGGAAGTCTGCTACTAGTGGTTACTTATTTTATTTAATTTACTTATTTGATTTATAACACTGCATTCAATAGTCCCAACCAGGACTCTCTGGGGGGTGTATATCCATCAATCATGTAATATAAAATTATACAATAAACAGTAATTAAATATATATTTTTAAAAATTTTAAAAACAGAAGCTAATACCAATAAACTTCCACATTAGTATTTTACAAAAAATTAACCTCAGAGTAGTGGTTGACTCAGCAAAAGAGTTTCATTCAAACAATCCACAACATTTAAAATTATTATAATACTATTTAATTATTAAACTATCTAGAAAATAGAGCTGTTTTGCCTGGTATTGAAATGACTGTAAGGAAGGTACCAGGCAAGCTTCTCCAAAGTTCCAAAGATAGGGCACAGCCCTTGAGAAGGCCCTTCTTTTATTTGCCATCCTTTTCGTCTCCTTTGGGTTGAACTGGCTGAAGGTGTTACTTCAGGCTTCAGCCACGTAGATACATTTGAGACTTCTCTACATGAGCCAGTTATTGTGCACTTGTAATCCTTCACTTACAGAAGTTTGCAGGACTTTTCTGGGTATCATCATTCTCCAATGCCTCTCCCAAGTTTTTGTGCCACTTTCGTAGGTTTTTTTTAAGAGTGAGAACTCTAAAAATACACCAGAGGTCTAGTGTATTCTTGCACTTCTGCTCTATAATGGAGTGCACAGGAACATATAAGAAAGGCATTGATGAAATCTCCTGTATTAAAAACCTTGTGTGAAGGATGCTGTGTCCCCCCTGAAGAAAGTAGAAGCAGCAGCCTTGGTAAAACACAAGGTTATATTCCTCATACACAAAAGCCCCAATTTAGTTAAAATTAGTCAATACATATTAAAAACAAAATAACTTTGAAGTGCACACCTTTGGATCCCCTTACTAGGCATGCCAAATTTCAGGTGTCTAGGCATCATGTTGCTAATCGACAGGTAAGTCACAAATAATATTTTATTGCTAGAGATAAAAAGTACACCATTAAGCTACATATGGCTTTAGAAATTAAGTCAGAGTAAAATTTTGTGTAAACAAAGGACTAAGGCTCTGAAATTGTATTCTAGAGCCCTAACCTGTCAAGCTGGTTACAGTTCTGCTTAAAATCTTGCTATAAAAACAGTCCCAGAGAAGTATGAGGAAAAGTGATAAAAGTAAGTCTCTACAAATCCCTGTGGGGTTAGAAAGGCAGAAAACATTCGGTGAAACCTATCACTCAAGCTTTCTTCATGCAAACATTCCCCAATATCAACTAGCAGCACAGTTCCACCTTATGTACATCTTGTTCCTTCACTGTACCCTATGGAGATGGGTACATTCTCCAGCACCCTGAAGAGGGCACAGCCTGTTCAGCAATTCTGCCCTGCCCTTCTTTCAGCACTGTTTGGCAGAACATGAGTTTTTTTGTCTGCAGCCCAGGGCAAAAAACAAAACAAAACAAAACAAAAAACAAAAGGAACAAGTCTAGAACAAGTCTTGGACTGAACCCAAACAATAAAACAAACTCACATACAAGAACACCGAGATCTTAGTTGACGTATCTACTTTACTAAGCTGTGTCATAAAATATTGGAGGGAGGTGGGAAGGCACAGCAAAGGCACATCCTAAATATTTGCAGAAGAGATTCTGTGGCTAAATGCCAAACGTGTGGGAGTCTGTTTACTATTTCAAGAAATTCCATTCTCACCTTTTCAAAGCTTTTCAGTGTAATTTCATATACAAGTTCAGCATTTGGCCCTATGCCAAATATACGCTTCCCTGCTTTACCAAACCCATACCTGAAACAAAACATGGAAACAAAATGCTAGGAGGAATGGCATAGGATGAGGCACATCTGAATATTTATACACATGTGGAGCTAACTAGCTACACATCAAGCCCTAGAAACAAAGCAGGTATCACCTAGGAAACCAGTGGCTAAGTAAGACTTAGTCACTAAGTCTGGTAAAACACAGATTTTGTATTTATCATTATACCCGTTGTATTTTGCTTGAAGGTGATCATTCATTGTGTATCCTACTGAGTTTTAACATTTCCTTTGATGATCATGCATTTAATTTTTATTTGGAATCTCTGATAATTACACTAGATGTATAAATAGAAAATTATGATATTTAAAATCATTCCCTAAATTATTTATCCTCACTCCCCTTCTCCTCTGTGGGGGTGGGGAGGGTCCAAGCTTCTTACTGTGCTCCGATATGCAGGATACAATGTTCTCCTCTTTGCATCTTCTCTAGAGCTTTGTCAATTCCAATTGGTATGTCATGGTCTTCTCCTTCTCCAACAGTGAATGCTACATCTCTGCAATCAAACATTCGGCCATCACAGAATCCTTTTAGGTGGACTATATGGGGGAGAGACAAATTATAGACTACCAGACACTACTTGCTGAAAGCATATGATATATTAAATAACTGCATGACCAAAATGAATTTTTGTTCGCTTTCTTAAACCATAATGATAGCTCCAAAAGCCACATTGGGCACACTTGCATGTCATGACAACCAACCCTGACAATAAGCCACATTAGACTGATTCTTGAGTAAACAGCCTACGATGAGGCTCACAGACATTCATACTCACCCTGGGTTGTTGGCCCTTTACCTCCCGCTTGGTTCTCCTGCAGGTATCCTAGCAGACTCAGAACAGGAAGAACTTATCTTCTCACCATCTGATTTTGGTTTGCTGTTGCTTTATTCCTTTCTTCCTTCTTTTGAGATTACAAAAACTGGCTTGACAGCTGGCCTTCCATGATTCCTATTTTGACAGCTACTGTGAGCCCCTTTAAAGTACTTAAGCAACATCTTGGAGGGGCTGTCAGAACACTCTAAAAGGTGCAAAACTGTGCACAATTTTTAAAAATAAACCATATTGACAGAACTCAGATGGTTTGTAGTTGTGTGAATATGGGAATATGAAGCATTAGCTGGGACAATATCTAGTGGGGGAGCCTATTGCTAAGGTACAACATGAATCAGCTGTGGATATTGCCCAAAAGAGGTTCCATAAGTGCCACCCTTTCACATTTTGAGGAAAATTGAGGTTTGACAGCCTTGCCTGCTCCCTGTAAAAGTTTGGATCCTCTTCAAAAGACAATGCGGGGGGGGGGTGTTAACTAGGACATTTAGAAAAGAAGCATGCACTTTTGCACTTTTAGAGTCTTGGGGGAAAAGTGTGCTTAACCTGAAGGACTATTAGAATGAAAAAACCAAGTACCTTGCTGAAAAGGAGAATAAAATCATACTACTCTCTTTTCATTAGCATATATTACTTGTGCCTTTATTTTCTCTTGAAAGCTTGTATTCTGAGAGCCTCTTTTGGAAAACATCCAGAGTTAGTATCTGTTATACTTTAGCATTGCCCCAGCCAAGGTTCCAAGTTCCCACAGTTGTGCAAGTGCGGCTAAATAAATACTACTACTACAAACCTACTTGCACAATATTTTTTGTGAAAAAAAGCAAAAGAGAAGAAAGGTTCTGCCACTTGGGTACTTTGAAGGGTCTCTCTGTGGCTGTCAAAATGTGGATTGTGAAGGCTGGATATTATGTTGGCTTTTCTGATCTCTAAAAAAAACAAAAACAAACAAACAAAAAAAAAACGAAGGGAAAAAACTGTGATGAGCCAAAGTCAGCTTTCTGCCAAATTGGATAGGACAGCAAGCCAGTGACAACCACCTTTAAGCATCAGTTCAGCACTTGGTGGAAGGAGCTGGCCCTGCCTGGGTTAGATTTGCCTGGGCACACTTGATTTGAGAAGCAAGGGTTTCTGCCAAGTGAGGAAACAACTGATCCGAGGCCCACAATGGAGTTAAGTCACTGGCGTTCAGACAGCATGTGTACAACAACGCCAAGAACAAGTCAGGATGACTTACTGCCCTCAAACGAGTCACTCTGTGGGTATTGGTCTGGTGGCCTGATGAACTTGGACAATGGGGGTCGAGTTCTTGCCTATTTTTTTCTAAGAATTTCCTTACTCACTCAATAACTGGGTGACTTTGGGCCAACCACAGACTCTCAGCCCAACCTACCTGACAGGGTTGTTGTGAGGATAAGATTAAGAGGATGAGAAGGATTATGTAAGCCACCTTGAGTTCCTTGGAAGGGAAAAAGGTAGGATGTAAAATTAATAAATTAATTAAAAGGTTTTCTGAAGTTTCCTCTGGGTAATGCACAGAGACCACAAAGGAAAAGAAACTAGTTAAGTTATGGTCTAAACTGTTTTTTTCTGTTTTCTCAGTCACTATTTGGACATAGCAGCTCTTAGTATTGGGAGGCAGGATACTGAGGCAGGAGTGAATCTATAAATGATCATTCTGCACCAAAGCTAGGATCCAGAGTTTCAACAGTCACTGGCATCATGCCCAAGAACACAATGCTATACAAGGGCACTTCAATGGCACTGGCAGGACTAAGATTTTCTCTGGGCCCCTATGTGGAGTCAATGGGTGCTTAACAAAGGAACTAGAAAAATGATTTGCTCAGACAGAAGAAATCAGCCAACTTTACCTTCCTTGTCATGCAAAGATGACACAATAAATATTGCAAAAAGAGTCGTTGCTTGCACCACAATAATCAGTGTAGAATAATACTATCAATTTGTAAGTCTGTTCCCATTTGTAACCAGGCCAGATTGTGTTGGGAAGGCAAATGGTAAGATTGTATTTCTGAATGGAAGGTTACACAGATTAACAAATTTATGTTGAAATTTTGACTGAATGTCTGCCAGCAACATCACTGCTTGGAGTTGAGAGAAAATGCATGCAGAAACAAGGGCTGCACAGAATAGCAGTCTGTTCCTACCATAGTTAATCATCTCTCTCTGGGAGAAGGGTAAGGTAAAACGTAATAGCTAGGTCTGCTTCTCTTCTAAGCAGCTCTGAGGAAACTGGACATTGTGTCTTGACACAGTACCTTGTAATTTTAACATAAGTTACTGTGAAGTGCCCACATATTGTTAAAACCGTGCCTGCTAGCAACGGCTATGGGTGTTTTCTTTACAGGTAGCATGTGATATTTCATGCTAGAACACTATTTAAAAAAATTATCCACCATGAATACCATCTCAGATATAAAACTGAGTTAAAGGACATACAACAAAGAGTCTTGTGAGACCTTAAAGACTAACACATTGTGTGTAAGGCATATGTTTTAATCATCAAAGTTCATCAGATGCACAAAGTGTTATCTTCAATTGTCAAGGATATAGTCTGAGGGGGGCAACAAGTGGGATCGGGGGAGGAATACAGACCGTGATGTGTAGCTATACTGCCAAATTAATGCATCATATATCTGGTAGGCATATGCCATCCCAAATCTATAAATTTTTAGGGTACTACAGAATTCTGAGGCTTTTGTTCCAACAGATTAACAAGGCCACCTTTCTGGAAATTGTTGAAAGTCCTATTATATACTAAGCAAGATCCAATGGGAATTCTAGTAAACAGCTGCTCCTAGGCTTTGTGTTCTGGTTTCTTAAGGTAAAAAATAGTTTCAACATCATCTTGCTTCTCCTCCCAAAAGCCCAACCTAAAAAACATTGCATTGTGATTCAATAAGAAAATGTTTGTGAAACTGTATAGCTTGCCTAAGGCTATTTAATTGTCTTGCATGAAATACATGGTCACTAAGGCTTTTAGAGTTTGTGACCAAGGGAAAAGGCAAATCCTTCCAACTCACATTCTTCTCTGTTAAGCTACATTAGTTCTCAGCTTCCTTTCTTCAGTCTTACTTTTGTCAGGATTTTGATAGACTGGAAAAGGAGAGAAGAGATACAGGAATACTCAATTCCAGTGGTAAAGGAACATGTCCTCTAGGAAGCCGGAGCCAGAGCCAGAGCCTCAGCCTTCAACTGACCTGCTGGAAAAGACCTGGCACTTGCTACTGTCCACCCTGGCAAAATGAATTTATCTGTGGCTGAAAAAGATCTGAAAACAGCAATACTGCTAGTGTCTATTTGTAGAATGGTGAAATAGTTCAACAACTATTCTCTTGTTCAACAAGAGACTGATGACTCCTGCAGTTTGCATAGCCACTAAAATGATGCGATATGGAAAACACCAATTATAGATAGGAACAAGAGTTCCAATACTACTTCTTCCATACTTGTTCAGTTAATGTATTGTGGTAGTCTAGTCATACTGTATCTGAACTAAGTGGCTGCATGTTCTCCATTTCAAAAACCCCTAATGCTTTCCAAACAGCCGGTGGTTCCAACCAATTGAAACGGTGGTTGGCTCCATTTCTGGACTATGTCCTATACACATTTAATGTCTCAAAATGGACACACCATCTCAACAAAAATGAACTAGTATCCTACTTTCCAGCCAGTATAGATTATATTTTTATTCTTTTCTCCTTTCAAGGAACTCAAGGCGGCATATGTTATTATTTTATACTGGATGGAGATATGTAAGAAAGAACAGGATGCCCCCTGGAGATTGGAGATACACCTCTACTATAATGAAAAGGAAATCATGTCAGCAGGAATACATAATTACATTCATGGAGCTTTTCAATTTGGGTTGAAAACCTGAATGAATCAGTTTTGGAATACCCTAATATGCAGGTGAGCTAGATGGATGACTGACATCATGGCTGCCATCAGACCAAGTAACCTCTTGATCTGCAAAACAGTGGTTTCTGTCTAATGTGTCACTACTCCTGCAAGGTATGACAATCCTGAGGGAGAAATGCCTGACTCTAGTCAGACTCTAGAAGTGCTCCAATAAACTTGACTCTGGTGTCAACTGGGGCTTCTCTGCATTGATGCATAGCCCCAAAGTAGGAGACAGGTAGTAGACATGGCACTTATAGATCCAAAGAATGACCATCTGTATGAGAAACTTAGCTTCTACAACAACTGTACTTTCTCAGTGCCCCCGCCCCCCCGCCCGGACACACACCCTCAGCAAACTTGCAACAATTATAAGAATCATAGTGAAAATGACAGGTGGAAAAGAACAAGATGAAAGTGAAAAATTAAAAAAACTAAATTCAATTTGTCCTCCTTTCATTTTCTGAGGAGGAAGTAAAAGGATGGTGGAAATTTCCTACAGTGGTTGATTTGAACTGCAGAAATAGATGACAACCTGGTAGAGACTGTGATAGTGTGTATGTGGGGGTCTCCTTTAGTTACAGAAGCTTTCCACATGTGCACAGGCCATGTGTGTGATGCACAGACACCATGAAGAGGAACAAATACTCATAGTCACTTCAGTCGTTCTTTATCCATGGGGTAGGGGAGCTGAAGCATGGTGGCATGACTTGCTTTTCTACCATGGGTGGATGGGTGCTAACGTGGATGTCACTGCTAGCCAAGTCCCTGACTGAGGAGTGTGGTGGAGTTTCCACAGATGCAGAAGACACTGATGCCTTTTCATTATTTTTGGTTCCATGACTGATGCCCACAGAAATCAATTGAGAAATCTGGATAATATAGTATAGCTGTAATGGGGTGAAAATGTTTCTTCCAGAGTAAAAGTAGACGCAAAAGGCAGAAATTTTTGTCTTTGGCGTTCCCTGTGAAAAAGTGAAGTCCCTCCTCCAGATAATGATTTACTTCAATATATTCTTATCTGTATTCTGCCAATCCTGTTATGTCCTTAGCAGGCAATTTTGAAAGGTTAAATGCCCTCTCTCTTTTTAATTTTCTATGTTTTTGTATACCCTGGGAGTTTGATATGTATTTAGTAGTGTGATGAGGACAAACCACTATTTGGGGAGATTTTTTTTCCAGGGTGTGGCCCATGGTAGGGGCAGCTGAGAGAATAGTCTCCAGCCCTGGCATGGTTGTTCAGCCCTGTTCTACATAAATTGTGCAAATATAACGTAAGAAAAAACTCCACAATTTGATTATCAACATTGACTTAAGTACGATCTAAAAAGATTGCTTGGACAGAATTACAGTTGGATTACAGAATAAGAAACCCCAGCCAGACTAGGGAACATCACTTCAGCTGCGGAGTTTACTTATTGTTCTTTCAGTGCCTAGAGCAATTTTGTTTTGAAGAGCACAGAACACTGTGTTCTGAATGTGGCTGGCACATGAACTCTGTGCACTGACAGCAATTTGTACTCTGATTAAAACAGCAGAGGGGCTGTAACACAACTTGGAATGCAAATATTCAACTGCAGCCTGCATTTCAGGAAGCAGAGATGTGAATTATGCCCTGTCATTCAAGCTAATCACACTGTCTACAAAAATCCATCCCGTAGACTTTAGTTCTGTTATGTGTATATTTTCTTTCATTCTAATTATAGCACTCATGTCAGGAGTCTTTGTATTAGCTTCCAAGGTAAAACCGGGTTTTAACAGAACTCAGGAGAAACATTATCAGTTAAATCATGGTTACTGGGGTTTTGCCACTTGCCTGGCTTCAACTACTCTTCCAATTTTCTGCCACCTACTCTATTCATGCTAAATCTGTGCATTACAATGCATTGTAACTGACAAGGAATCTGAAATGGGGCATTCAAGAAAGCCTTTAACTCTTGAAATAAGGGACTGTGGTAGAAGGTATATATTCAGAGCATTTCATTCCATGACACCTGCTTTTGATTTCAGGAACCTTATCTCATTTATTGACAACACTCAAACAAACTGGGGGAAAGAAGGTGAGAAATTTGTTTTAAGTGTCATTTAAAATGCCCAGTTTCTCTGCGGCTGCAGCTTTTCTACAGATTTTTCTCCCATGATTCTCACTAAGCAGCAGTTCTGTGGAATTATATCCAACAACTGAAACAACATTTTTGTTAGTATAGAAGTTATTTCTGTGATTAAAATTACAAGATACTGATGATATTGGTAAAATCAATGAAGCGGTATACAACACCTAGGCCTTAGCCTAATTTCATGCTGTCTTTGGGCTAATTTCAAAAGCCTTCTGCAAATGATTAGTTTAGACTTTTGGCAAGAGTGATCAGTCCCTCACCCAGCAGCCCACTGAATAGTGAGGAAGTGGGAATGGCACAAAGAGAGAGAGAGGAGGGAGAGAAGGGATGGCCTTGCCTAACTTTGGCTACAGCACTGTCTACCACCAGCATGCAGTTCCTGACAGATTATCCCTAAGGGAATATGGCACTTGACAGAAAAAAAGATTCCTTATCTATGACCTAATCCAAAAAGTTAAAGCTCTGGTCCTATGCAGACTTACTGTAAGTAAATCTCATCTAACTCAAAGGAATTTGAGTAAACACACAAAGAATCATGCAAAAAGCCTTTCCCCCCATGTCAGTGCATAATTCCCAAATAAGTTGTTACATAATATACAATGCTTTATTAGCTTATAAAGTGTAACTTGTTTAGAAAAAGTGATTGAAAGTTAGGAAGGAAATGTTGATTTATCTGTCTTATGTGCGAGTTGTGGGCTGGTACATAAAAACCAAGGGGAAAAGAGAATCCTTGGAAGCCTCCAGCTTGCTAGAAAGAAATGTCCTCTAGAAGACTTCACCAAGTTCCAATACCATACCTCCAGCTTCCTTTATGGACATATTTTTACAACTGAAAACCCACTGACTTCAGTAACTATTTCCTGTAAACATCTGTCATTTATCCAATGGAAATTATCAGTGATCTAATGAGGCAGACAGTCATATTCTTAAAAGACAGACTGAAAGGCATCATAAAACTGATTCTATGCTACCTGGCTTAAGTCGCCTATAAACATGTCTCCCACTGTACATCTTATATAATCAGTCAAGGAGGAAAACTTATCCAGTACATTCAGATTGCATTCATATCACAAAAAAGACCTTAAAAGGCAGGTTGATGGTTGTGTTGCCCTTTGCAGCAATACTACACTTGTGTTTGGGATAATATATATCACACATTAAGACAGATAAGAAATAATACGATATAATTGCAAGCCATGATGTTCTTTTTTCCTAGTGCTCTACAGACTGCTTCAGAATTTAGGGCTGGTAAACACTGAGGCCAAAACCACAGGGACTGTTACAACAGAACATAGGGGATTTTGACTCAGAACTCAACTGAGGTGACATACCAGCAAACCTCTGTCTTATTAGCCAGTTGCTCTCACTCCATAATATTTTCCATTAAACTCCAGTAGCTCTAATACTTGTACAGTTTGATTTACCAAAAACAACTCCTCAAATGTGTGTATTCAGAACAGAAGGTAAGAATTAAATAGCTGAAAAGACTGTCTTGCTATGAACTCTTAAACAAACCAGCACTCCCTTCAAGTCCAGTGAGAATTGATCCTCTCAAAGATAGTTCTCAGTGTTTCCCTCCACATGTCCAGTGCAAATGAAACATCACATATATCTTGGTAGAGCACACTTTTATCCAGTATTGCAATAATATGGCTTCTGGGAAACTATCAAGTGGGTTAATCTTGACACTCAAGTCCCCTGACAGATAGGGTATTTGAAAATGCTGAAAATATAAGGGTTACTTTGTAAACTATATCAAAACTTTAAGAAAGGCCATGCTCATATCCAGATCAAGCATTTTCTGCACTCAGTGTCCTAGCTATGACGGAAGAAACATGTAATACAGAAGAGAAACAAAACAAAATCTTAGGAAAGAAGAGGCTATTTTAAGCTTCTAGAAACAAAGATGGATACAAAAAGCCAGGTTTTCAATGAACTTGAAATGCTTGGTACAGAGAAAGGGAAAAGGGTGGAAAAGAGAAGAGAAATAGGTTGACTTGGGAAACTTATCTGCAGGAAGGAATCTAAACACATGATAGCATGAGCAAAAACTGATGTTTGTTTAAATCTGGTTCAGTGTGATGATTAAGAGACCAAACTATAAATCAAGGAGTTGTTGGTTTAAGTCTCACCTTCACCATGAAATTTTGAGATGGATTCAGGCAAAATACTCTCCCTCAACCTCAGCATTCCACATCCATATAAGGAAAAGTAACCCTAACTTTTAACTTACAGCATTGTTGTAAGGATTACTACTAAATAATGCATGTGAAGTGATTTGAACATTAGAACATGCCTATTCATTATGAGTATTATCAAAAATAATGATGGGCTAAGTTTTAGAGATGGAATTTGCCAAAGCAACTAATGGCTTTTACTATGGCATTTTAGATTTTTGACGTCATTTGTAACCACAGCAATAGAAATTTGCAAATAGAAAAAAGAACTATTTTGCAATACTGAATTTAGCTCTCCTAATATAACCTTTCCTAATCATCCTTAGAAGGAAAAACCTTGTAAAAACATAGACAAAGTATTATAGTAGCTATCCCTATGTCTTAGACTGGACTTCCTGGTTACTTAATGGATTTTCTCCTGTAACATAGCAGAAGAGAAAGTTGCACATAAAAGATGGAGAAAACAAAGGCAGTCATAGTTATTTGGCCATCTTTATGCCCACCATTCCCTCAATAAGTAGAAGGAAAACCTGAAGTTCATGCTTTTTCAAACTCAAATACTCTTATGTAGGGAAATGTGAATTGTTTGGATTTTTTTAAAAAAAGTCTAAAGTGTAATCCTTCTTCCCAATGTTGCTAGTACTAAACAGAGATGAATGAAGTCCAAGCTATTATTCCCTGCATTTGGCTGATTAAGGGAAGGCCTCCTGTATTTTAATCTTCACATTTCACATAGGGGTTGAGATTAATAAAGAGCAGTTTATAACAACTCCAATAAAGAGCTATCAACTTTGTGGGTAACATATGAGATTACAGATATAGGGTGCCTCTGTAGTCCTAGGGAATGCACACAGAATCAAGATGCAGACTGACAAGCAAAATTATATGCTAGAGTATTTTATAGGGATTTGCAGTTATTTCAAGCATATGCATTTTGCAGATAGTGCCAATGAGTTCAAATCATCACACATACATATGCTGAGAAAATGGATAGCGGAGCAAAATCCCCCTTCCCAGCACAGAGAACATATTTCAAGTTGCAGCAGAGATCCATCTAGTTATGCTGTACCCTCTATTTACTCTAACTCCAAAGCCAGTACTAAATTGAACACAGACATATTGTGCTTTCTTCGCTCTTAACAGTATAAAATAGAGATCCCATATTAAAAGAGAAACCAGGATGTGCCAAGACCTGATAGTGAACACAGAGAGCAAAAATCTTGCAGAATTCAAATGCTCCAAACCTCATTCACCAGTAGTCAGCATTTATACTGCAGTCCCACAACCAAACCAGCACTCACTTTGTACAGCTGCTCCTTCATTGGGGTTGGAGTATCCTTCACCCTTCTGTTTAATTCTGCGGATAATGCCTCCATTCTCAAATAAATCCTCCCCTTTGAAATCAAGCAGCTCGATCTGAATGAATTAATGAATAAATAAATTGACCAAAATTCAAAGGAGTAATAAAATCACCTGGGTAGGAATAATTTAATTGCCCTATTTTGAACAAACAGAATATTGTCAAAAGATACAAGCAGTAGATCTAAGGGCTTATTCACATGATCACTCTTCAAATCAGCTGCTTTTGCTCATCTGCTCATGACAAAAGTGCTGTATGTGTTATTTACTTCAACAGTAGTATCTACTCATAGTTAATAATTTAGACAGATTTGCCATAAGCAAAGAAATAAGTGCCAGCTGCAAGCAGAGTGCGCAGGGAACAAGTCCCTCCCCGCTGTTATAGTCAAAATATGCACTATCTATGAAAAGTATGACAAATGAGAAAGATTAGTAATTTTGTGAAGTCCTATAAAATACAGCATATATGTATAGCATATACATATAGCATATGTAACTTATTATCTGTATCAGATCCAATTTGAGAAACACATGAATTATAGAATATGGAAATATTTCCCCAGATTTAGAATAAAATTAGTATACTCCCTTGCATATTATTAAGATGTCAGTATAGCGCTGTGTCTTTTGGTTTACATATATCTTGATGACTCTGTGGTGAACAATGGTTTCCCTAAGCAGCAGACTTATGAATAAACCACTCTCTCTTGCAAGGTCAGCTTTATTATGAGGCAACATGAGTCACAGGATCAGGTGGCAGTTTCTGGGGACAGTCCTGGGGTATCCGTTCTACACTTCTGCCTCCTGCCTTTTAATGAGCTGCTCATCTGCTTAGCACTTCAAAGAAATCTATCATGGGAATGACCACTCAGTCAGACAACTGCAGCAGTGGCCAGGTGGTTCTATTGAATGCATCTCGGTGTACTACATCCAAATCAAGAGAATCGGCCACCTGCCACAACTACTGCCACCTAGCAATACATCCACAATTTCTGGTCCTTCCCTTCTCTTGCTCACCAAGACCTCTGTGGAGAGGAAGGTACATTTTAGGCCCAGGAACATGAAGAACATGAAGCGTATGGTTTTCTCCCCCCGCCCCCGCCATTTTTTTACAATACATTTCTATGCAAGTTGAGTATATGCCTGTTGTGTGACAGGTTTTTGAAACTCATGTTTTACATACCCCTCTACCTTCCTTGGCATTATTTTGCAATGGTCTTTGAGGGGTTTTTAATATGAAGTATTTACTTCTGTGCTCATCACTCCCTACCACAGGCTCTTTACATAATGGGTGCGTAACACTCAAATTATACTGTGTGATTACAGAGCAGTGTAGTTTCTTACCTTGGGTCCTAGGTTTAGACATTTGCATGGTTTCCATGCATGCATGGTCTCCACGCTTCTCCATCTGTCCTAATGGCAGCTGGCATTGCATCTGCCCCAGCAGCTGAAAATCAATCCCAGTATGCATTGTTCCTCCCTCTCCCTCACTGGTCCAAGAACTCCCCTGGGTGTGGCCTCAGCCAGTTGCTCCTGGGCTTTTTGGGGGGCTGGTCAGGAGAAACAACTGCTTACTCACTAGAGTAGCACTGCTGGTCTAAAGTAACACCAGAGAACACTCCTGTGACTGCCATGCTCTGTGCCAACATGCAAGCACACCCACCATACCCTCCCTCCTTCCTGCCCTTCCTTTGCTATAGCTGTGTCCATGTCAACCAGCGTGCAGGACTTGCACATGCTGGCAAGGGCTGCCTCCCCACTGCAGCCAAGCACATGGAGGGCATCAGCATGGGTACCATGCCAGGGATGGAGGTGGCATGTCTTGCTGGGAAATCTGCCCAAGGGACCACATGTGTACCTGTGACTGGGAAAGTTTACTGGATGGATGTTGGGAATGTGTTTGTCCTGTAGCTATGGCAGGGGGTAGGGGGTGGTGGGGCTTGTTGACAGTTCTGAGGAATGTCAAGGAAAAACAGAGCAGAGGTCCTGAAATAGAGTGGAAGACATGGGCTTTTCAGCATAGGTTTGTGCAAAGCCTGTGTGCTCCTCTTATATAGGGTAACTTTCACAAGTGCTGCTCAAGTAAATTGCAGTGACCTGACATCAGTGCCAAGCATGGCTTCAAGGTTACTACTGCTGGAGGTAATGTGGCATGACGCCTTATTGCCACTGAGATTCCAAAACTTCAGGCAAGCGTCAGGAAGGTAGCACACAGGCAGAAAAGAAATGGAAGATGGAGTGGCCCATCACAGAACAGCTGCAGCTACTTCAGCAGTTACTAAGCTGACCTGGATAGTACAGAATGAAGGCTGAACTCTACTGCAGTTGTGGTTTCTCTTGATGCAAAACTCACTAAAAGAAATATGAAAGCCATGTGGAGATATTGACACTGGGTTCGGATATGCCAACAAGCCATAGTGAGGCATGGAAACCAAGCAACAAACCATTGTTTCCCTCTGTGGTTCCACAGAGAGCACTCATATCATGCTTTACCACTCTTGGTGGGTTCATTCGTAATGACAAGCCATGCCATGGTAGTTGCAACCATGGCTTGTTGTTACATGTGAATCCACGCAATGTCATGAGCCTTCTATTGATAAACAACTCTTCTGGCAAGAAAAGGGAAAATAAGTTCTTATTTCTGATGGCAAAAGAAAACAGTTTCCACTTGCATGTTTGTACTACTGCATCACTTAGCAGTATGCACCAGAATATTATGAAAGAAAAATGCTCCTTGCTCAATCTAAATTCTGTGACGAAACCAAAAGCAGGTGTAGCAGTTTAACAATATTGTGTAGAAAAGCCCATCAACTACATTGGTTCCTAATATTTCTGCTTGAATTTTACAATATTTTTCTTGTCCCTTTTCTGCTCTTCATAGTTGGCACACATCCCTTCATGTCAAGTGCCTTACCACCTAACCCCAGGACCCTTTGCCACTGCTGCTTGTACTAGATAATCTAATTAGATTCCTTCTCCCTCCCCACCCCTTTTTACTGTGTGTCATGCTTTCTGATTCTACCTTTCAGAATATGGACTGTCTTACTACTGATGTTTCTAAGTCACCTGTGTGAACTTTTAGTGATTAAAAATGGGATTAACATGCTTTACATTTACACAGGCAAAGCCTCCACGGGCCCTCCCTCCCTCGCCTCTCCATACTGGTGACAGCTGTGTAGGGAGGGGTGGGCGGGAGCTGATTGTGTGTGTGTGGGGGGGGGGGGTGCAGCAGAGCCCTCTTTTTGCTGGCGGTGGCCAGGACCAGCGGTCAAAGGGCAACAGCCAAAGGTCTGTGCCACTTGGGGCCATTCAGGGCTTGGCTGGGCCAGGGGTTCTGGTCAAAATTTTATTTTACTTTATGTAATTTCTCTTCTTCTTCTTCTTTCCCATTTCTTTGCGACTGTGTTTCTTAGTTTTAATTTGGGATGGATGTACCTAGGGAGTGCGCGGGCGCCACCACTGGAGTGGTGATGGGCAGGGGAAGATATGGCGTCGGGGGTCTAATAGGCCAGCCTAGGAGAAGGAGGGACCGATGTTTGATATCTGTTTCCTCTTCTGGTTATTCCCTCAACTGGAAGGTTCCTGGCAGTAATATCAACTGGTCCTTGGGTCTGACAGTGCTGCTATTGAACGCCAGGTCAATCCAAACAAAACATGACCTAATCGTGGATGAGGGGGCCAACATGGCATGTATTACTGAGAACTGGGTAGGAGAAGGGGGAGGTGTCTCCCTCACTCAACTATGCCCACTCAGATATCTGATGTAACACCGGCCACACCCAGAGGGTTCAACCAATCTGCCCTGGTTTACTGAGCCTCAATCTCCCTCACAGGGCTTACAGTTCCTTCGAGACCAGTTCTAGAGTGTTTGTACCTGGTGTTGGTAAGACAGATTAGGGACTCTGTTGGTATACCGTGCACCTTCCTGCCCAGCAGACTCCCTGCCTGAGCTGATGGAAAATGTCTCGGACCTGGTGTTGAGGACTCAGCTTCAATGCTGAGAAAGTTCTGCCTGGGGCGGTGCAGGACTTCATGACTTCCATGGCAGCTATGGGGGTGTCTCAATATGTCACTGGCCCAAGCCATGAAAGAGGTCACATGCTAGACCTGGTTTTCTCAACAGGGCGGGAAGAGGGTGATCAGGAAGTGAGGAATCTGACCTTAACTCCTTTGTCATGGTCAGACCACTTCCTTGTGAGGTTTGAGCTCGGGGCTGATCTCTCTCTCTCTCTCTCTGGAAGGGTATGCATCCCATTAAGATGGTCCGCCCCTGGAGTCTTATGGATCCAGATGGATTCCTGAGGGCTCTGGGGGATTTTCCAGTGGATAAAGCTGGTGCTCCTGTTGATGCCCTGGTTGATTTGTGGAATGGGGAAATGACCAGGGCAATTGACATGATTGCTCCTAAGTATCCTCTCCCACCTAGCAGAGACCACTCAGCAACATGGTATATGCCTGAGTTGCAGGTGATGAGGCAGGCTGGAAGACAATGAGAGTGCAGGTGTAGGGTCTCAGGACGAATCTGACCAAACACACTTACGTGCTCATTATTGAGCCTATGCTGTGGTGGTGAGGGTGGCGAAGAGGCAATTCTTCACAGTGCAATGAAGGAGAGGAGGGTTATGTAAAGAGACTTGCAATCTTTGCAGGAAAAAGAATGATGTTCATGACATTATTTATGAAAGAGAAACAGTTCCTCTCATCCCACAAAAATATGCACGTATTTGTGAAGTTTTAAATAATCAAAATGAATAGCCTCCAGCACCTGCATTTCATACTGCCAAGCCCACAGTGCCATCCAGCGGAGCTTTTCTGAGTGGTGCATGTCCTGATACACTCTGGACAAGAAAAAGATGAGGTGACACCATTGGCAGCCTGCTCTGACGACTTTGCCCAGCACAAGGAAAAAATCGCTCAGATTTGCCACAAACTGGACTCCACAGTTGATATGACTCCAGAACGGAAAGTATCCAGAGTGCCATCTGGTCCATCATTATTGGATGAGTTTCAGTTGTTGTGGCCTGATGATGTGGACAAGGTGCTTGGGATGGTATGACCTACCATCTGTTTGCTTGACCCTTGCCCTTCTTGGCTACTTATGAAAGCCAGTCATAGAATTGGTTCCTGGATCCAGGAGGTTAACAACTCCTCATTGAGAGAGGGCCAGGGCCCTGTCCCTTTAAAGGAGGCAGTGATCCAACCTGTCCTGAAAAAGGTATCCCTGGACTCAGAGGTGGCTGCCAATTATAGACCGGTGGCCAACATCCCATTTTTGGGCAAGGTGTTGGAGTGAGTGGTGGCAGGACAACTCCAAGCACTCTTGGATGAAATAGATTATCTGGACCTATTTCAGTCTGGCTTCAGACCCGGTTATGGTACTGAATCTGCCTTGGTCACCCTGTATGATGATCTGTACAGGGAGAGGGACAGGGAGAGTGCGTCCATGTTGGTTCTCCTGGACCTCTCAGTGGCTTTCGATACCATTGAACATGGTATCCTTCTGGATAGGCTGGACGGGTCAGGAGTAGGAGGCTCTGCATGCTGGTGGTTCCACTCCTACCTGGCCAGTCGATTCCAGAAGGTGCTGGGGAACTATAGCTCTACACCATGGCAGCTTTGCCATGGGGTACCACAGGGCTCTATTTTGTCCCCCATGCTCTTTAACATCTACTTGAAACTGCTGGGAGAGGTCATCAGTAGCTTTGGGCTGCGGAACCATCAGTACGCTGATGAGACCCAGCTCTACCTCTCATTTACATTTACTCCAGGTGAGGCAGTGACTGTCCTAAACCGGTGCCTGGCCAAGGTAATGGGCTGGATGAGGGCCAATAAACTGAGCCTCAATCCAGATAAGATGGAAGTCCTGTTGGTGGGCAGTTTGGGTTTTCAGGTAAGTGATTTTGATCCTGTCCTGGACGGGGTAGCACTCCCTCTGAAGGACAGGGTCTACAGCTTAGGAGTGCTCCTTGACCCAGAGTTGTCACTGGAGACCCAGGTGGCGGCTGTGGCAAGGAGCGCTTTCCTCCAGCTTTGGCTGGTCCATCAGCTGTGTCCTTACCTGGATGAGCACTGCCTAGCAATGGTGATACATGCCCTGGCAACTTCCCTGTTGGATTATTGTAATGCGCTCTACATGGGGCTGCCCTTGAAAACGGTCCGGATACTTCAATTGGTACAAAATAGAGCTGCCAGGTTGCTGATGGGGACTGGCTGTTATTCTCAATTCATACCGCCAAGCCCACTTATTTTATCTTTTTAATTTATATTTGTAATCACTCTCCAATGGGCCTGCCCCATGTTGTAAAATGTATAAATAGGGTTTCCCCCCTCAGCAAAGTCTCTGCTCCATTAAAACTGAACAGCAAAACTATTGCTATGAGAATAGGGCTAGTTCAAGGGTAGCACAAAGATATTGCAATGTGCCTTTACAATAAAATCACATCTGCAGTATTAACTTCATAGTGCATGCGAAAGAAAGACAGACAGACAAAAAGACTGATTATAAATTAATTGAAACAGCATGGGGTGGTTTTGAATGGGAAATGGTGCAGGGACAAAGGTACTTTTTTTTCCATGATCACCATATGGTTCATCAAAATGCTTCCAAACAGCTTTCTTGCCCATGAGGTCCCCATACCTTGACTGGAGAAATATGGACTAAACACGTTAAGTGTACCTTCTCCATTGCTTCTGTCCCTCTGAATGCTGTTTTTCTTACAGAGACAAAGATAGCTTGGTATTGAGATTTCTTTATATGATGTTGAGGTGCTATTGCACATGATATGTACTTGGCCAATTTGTCTGCACTCTTACCACCTATTCTGATTCTGAAGTGGCAAGAAGAAAGAGGAAAAATTATAAGGTACTTAGTATTTAACTTATTACACGATCAGCTGTATCAACTGTGATAATACAGTTCATCTCTTGGGATGGTGTGAAAGAAGACAACTAAATTTAAGTCCACCCTCAACTGGCTAATTAGCACTATCAAAATTGACATTTCCCTCCTTTAAAAACGCAGATACAGTAATAGTAGCAAAACTGATATTAGCTAAAGAGTGACGATATTTACTTTGCCAGGCCAGCAGTCAAAGTGTACCTCATCTGCATTTTAGCCTTTATAGCATGATTCTCACAACAGTGTAAATATCTATGTAATACAGGGCCTTCCCAAACATTGTATTGTTTAAAGAATAGGGCCTTGATTGTTTCTAGTCTTCTACACTTTTGCTCATACAGTATTGTGTCGCTAATCATGGCTGTTACTGGCAAATTATGCTAACTAGCAGATCAACCTACTCAAACAGCCATAATAATACATGAATTGGGAGTACAATTTAGGCCAGCCCATCAGATGTCTCCTCCTTGCACTGCTACTTTGTCATAGTTTTTACAGATGCTAGGGTCATCTAAGGAATTTTGTCAGTGACAGTTAATGTTGTGTATTTGAACAGAAGATTATGCATTCACATCAAGGCAGGAAGCTCATTATATTTCCTCCTGTGAAAGGAGCATACTTTTATTTGCTACCCTTCTAGTAATTCTGTATTTTTTTTAATTCTTCATTTATCTTTTTTTTTTTGTAACTCACTCATTGGCTAATGTCTAATGCTACTAAACAAAGGTTTGAAAGCTGACAATGGATCACATTTCAATTCTATCTTTAGCAATATATCCTATTCCATATGATTTATCCATTTTGGCTGCAAGTATTGTGATTTCAATGATATATCATATTCTTCAAGAAAGTAAAAGGGAATTGCAAACATCCTGTATCTATGTAGCCACTTGGCATGAATAAATTACCCTTATCCATTAGTCTACAGACCAGTGAAAGGAGGAAGAGCTTCTTATTTCTCATTTTTTTCATTTGCTTCATTTCCAAGTATTCTGCTATGCATGCCTATATGCTTACTTTTTCTCTGACATTGCTCAGGTTGACAGAATGGAGAAAAAGAACATAAGAAGAGTCATGATGGGTGAGGCCAAGGGTCCACCTAGTTCATAATTCTATTCACACACTGGCCAACCCAGAAGCTGGCTGTCGATGCAATTGCTCTCCTGTAGCCATTAGAACTAGTAGCCATCGATAGTCTTATTCTCCATGAATTTGTCCAATCCCCTTTTAAAGCTGACCAAATGTGTGGTCATCACTACATCTTCTGGAAGTGAATTCCTTAATTTAACTATGCACTCTGTGAAGAACTACTTTTTATTAGTCATGAACCTCCCACTAATCAGTTTCAAGGGAGAGATACCAGATTCTAGAATGAGAGAACAAGAAAACTGTTTTCTCATCCAGTTCCTCCATCCCACACATAAATTTCATAGAAGCATGGAATAGTAGAGTTCGAAGGGGCCAGAGGGCCACCAGGTTCAAGCCCTACTTTGTACACATCCATATTTTCCCCCTTGCTCATCCTTTTTGTAAGCTAATCAATCCCTCTGCTGAAACCTCTCCTCTTAGAGGAATTGCTCCAACCGCTTGAACATTTCAGTTGCCCTTTCTAAGGGTAGTAACTTGGCATTTTCTTGTGTTCAACTATCCATGAACACAAGAATCCTTTTTTGGTCAGTCACTGCTAGCTCAGATCCCATTAGCCTATACTTGAAGGTGGGAGACCAACATGCATCACTTTACATTACTTGCACAAAACTGCATTTACCATTTTGATGTCTATTGTCCTAGTTTGAGGAGATATTTTTGAAGCGCCTCACAATCCCTTTTAATTTTAACCACTCCACCCTAAATAGTTTATTGTCATAAGCAAACCTGGCTACTACACTGCTCACTCTTAATTCCAGATTATTTTTGAATAAGTTAAGAACAATACAGACTCTTACACAGGATGCAGTTTCAGGGACATATACTGCCTGATACTGACTTTATTTATCTTTATTTCCAAGGTAATTGCATGAGTGATAAAGAATATATTAATCATACATGTCATTGTTTTATTCAATTCTTGTGGAGTATAAAAACCAAAGAAGATGAACCAAGGTTCTCAGATGATAAGCCTTCAAACTTGGAGGCTCCTGCAAGCATCCAATGAAGAGTGAAAGGAGTAACAGATGTGCTCTTTGCCCTGCACCTCCTCCTGCGCTGAATTTTTGCTAGGTGGCAGTTTTTGGCTGTCTAGTGATGCCACTTCAGAGAGGAAGAGAAAAGAAGCTAGAGCACCATCAGAATGCCTTTATCCTGGTTGTCCCAGTACCCTCCACTCCCGGCATATAAACCACTTTTGACCTCTCTCCAAGGTTGCTTTTCCAGCCTTTGAGAGAACCCAATGAAGCCCTTTCCAAACTGCCTGTGAGGTAGAGGGGGATCATAGCTCTGACTTCCAGTTCTGAGGTCAGAACACTGTCTCCAACTTTGGGGCTGCATATCCAAACCATCTTATGGCTGCCATTCAATGAGTATGGGCCACCAGATGTTTTCCTCTCCTTCTATATCATTTTTCCCACCATCTGCCTAAAATCAGTTTTCAATCATTATGTTCATAATGTAAGCTAAGAGGCCTCATCTAGTCTCTTTTCCAATAAGCTTCTACTGTCAGCCAAGTATGTTTTTATTTGGCTTTTGACTATTATAGCCATTGCAAATATGTTATAATTTGTTCAACTTGCTGCTGTTATTGATTTCACTGGTTTCTTATGGCTTACTGTTACATTGTATTTTACTCTGTGTTTTCTATTTGGTGGAAAGATAGAATACACATTTAACAAATAAAATATATAAAAATATGCTTACCTCAAAAAAGAGTGTTGCATTTGAGGGGATCTTTGGGACACTGCCAGCAGAACCATATGCATATTCTGGTTTACATAGCAAATGGCAGATCTCCCCTTTTTTCATGGTGGCAACTCCAATATCCCATGCTTTGATGACCTGACCTAAAAGAAATTTCAGTTAAACAGATCTGCTCAATAAGCTTACCTAAGCAAGATAGAATGACAGCACTATTTACCTTTTTCAAAACATAAATTAATACCTCACAGTAACTGAGTTATGTGTACTGTAATGCTCAAACAATCAAAAAGTTATGCAAAAACCATCTTTCAAAACTGTATATTTGAACTCCTTCTATAACAGATAATTTTTCAAGTAGACTGTGGATTATACTTGCTGTCCCCATTATATGAAAGGTCTATTCTAATCAGCTCCAGTCAACATATTCAGTGGTTAGGGACTGTGGGAATTGTAGTATAATATATAAGCAGGGCATACAATTGTCTACCCCAATCTACAGAAGGGCTTGATTATGTGTACAAGATGCAGAGAATTTTGGCCTTGCAAGCTCCTGTTGCATGCATGAAGAAAGGAGATGGGTTTTGATCATGCTTGGTACAAACCAACTTTTGCCTAAATACAAATGGGACAACTCAGTGGAAAGCACACATTTCTGCACATTTTCAGGGTTGCATAAAGAAGTGCAAACTCCTCACTGAGCTAGGTCTTGCTGACAACAGAAAGGGACGATTGCACTGGCAGCACTGGAAACCTCCCTGTGTTTTACGCAATCAATCAATTTCTTAATAAATCATATTTGCTTTCAGATAGAAGGCTTCTAGCAGTTCCAATCAAAAGGCATTGTATAACTATTCCATTTTTCCTCCTTAATGGATTTTTGGGAAAGAAAAAGGACAGAAGTGAGGCAGAGATAGAATGTGGAAAGAAGAAAAAAGAATGGGAAATTACTGAAGGGTTGTATGTTGAAGAAAATGCTACCTGAATATCCTGTGAAATAGCATGAATGAGGCAGGGCAAACTGAAGATAAAAGCTTTGTTTGGAATCATCCTTGAATATCAAACAAAACTCCTTCATGGAATTCTAATCTAAACCAAGGTTTAGCATTATGCCAAACCAGGCCAATTTGTGATGTCCATCATTTAAGAACTGCAGCAAGCACATGGACAGGATAAAGCAAAGTTTCCAAAAGGAAGCAGCAAGGAATGAGTACATATTAGTTGTACACATAGCGGTCCAAAAAAGGAGAGTATACTGTTCAAAAGGGGCAGTATATGGAGCTGTAGCAATTCACTTAGAATGAAAATCCATCTATTCCCATGGGCTTGCCAAGTATAACAACACTTTGCAATCAAAAGCACAGACAAATAAAGAAACACCATACTTTTTCCAACCACTATACACTTGTCAAACAGCAAAGACCTGAGTGCAGCTGGCAGGCACTTAGGTTCAGTCTTCACATACCTGTTGAAGCATGGTTCTCCATAGCTGAGACACAGCTACAGAAATGCCTCTTGATGTCACCCTTTACAACTGAGGAGTAGGACACACTATCAGGATGCTACTCTAAGGATGGCATCCTCAGTGATTGGGTAAGCTGAATGCCATCAGTAACAAATATTTTAATTCCTTCCAATTTTCAGAAACTGTCAGTCACTATTCTCATTCTTGTTTGAATTCAAGTAAAGAAGAACAAAAACCCTCTAGATTCTATAAGCCAAAGTAATAATTGGGCAAAGAGTTGTGCAAATTATCAAAGATAGTTTAAAAATGCCATAATAAATCTGTTAGTGAAAACTGTTTGTTACTTTTGGTGCTAGAGACTAAAACAATGAATGTCCAACCTAGTTATCATCAATGAAAATGAATTCAGAATTACTTTTGTCATAGTATCTTTTGGCAATAGTTCTTTTCTCAGAGGGAGTTTAATAGAAATCCTTAAAACAATTGTGCTCCTATTAATATTGACTTCATTCTACTACACTCTGATTAATCAGAAGGAGAAATAGATGGATTTCAATTATATTAAAGCAACTGTGTCCTAAGAACACTGAAAGGAAACTCAAGGTTAGCATCTTACCAGCAATCACAGGCCTGAGTTATCCTATTGTTATAATTCAGTGAGTATTTAACTACATGCCTTTTTGTTTTCTCCATTTCCTTTTGCTAACCAGATTCTGAATGATATGGATTAACCACAGGAGGTCTAAAGGTGCCTTCTCTAGTATCAGAGAAAAGACTCTTGCCTGAGACTTTGAAAAGTTGCTGCCATTCAGATAGGATAAGATTGGGCCAAGTGGGCCAAAGAACTGATTCATATAAAGCAGCTTAATATGTTCATGGAGGTTTCTGACTCTGAGAAGATGGCTTGGCCTATGAATGTTTCTTTCTTTGCAGCTCTGCAATTCTGCTTAGCAGCTCTGAAATTCCAGAAATTTTACCTCACAAGATAACTGAGAGCTCACTCTGTCCAGGTATATAATTGGTCACTGCTCTATAAGCTCCAGTGAAAACAAAATAGCTAATACCAACATACTTTTGCATAGAGACAGAATATATGAAAAACAACCTTAAATAATGCATCTATTCCTTGATAGTATTATTTCAGACTGTAGGCTTGGGGGATGGAAAAGAAAGGAGATACATACATCTATGTTCTCCAGTAACAGAATAGCCTATATAAAATCAGCATGTCAGGACAGAACATTTGAGCTTCCACCTGCATGCACCAACAAATACAGCACATGAGACCACTAATCATGAAAGCTTTGTTCAATGCTGCAGTCAATTCCAGGTTAGCATAACAAAGAGGTATAAACATGGAAGAAGACAACAACCAGACAGTGGATGAAGCCAGACTCTCCCATGTGATCACTACCTTCCTCAGTGTTTACAAATCACACTGAACAAAGCCAAAATGTGTCAGTTTTCATAATCAATAGGAAGTTTAATTTGTGTCTGAAAAAAGGAGGAAGTGAACATGCACATTTAGAATAAGAGAATAGTCACACAACTCCTTTTCAGAGTGCACTGGTTTGTATAGGAACATTAAAGGACATGTTTTCCAGGGACATATCTCGTTTACTTATTTTATTATTAAAATACTAATGTAACAACACATCCCATTTTACCAAAAGTCATGGAAGGAAGATCTACACTAAAAATCTAGACTGGCATAGTATGGCTTTCTTCAAGGAACCATGAGACTTGTAACTTTGTGAAGGTGCTTAAATCCTCCTTTTGAAGATCCCTAGCTTCCTGACAGAAGAATAACTCCCAGGGTGGTTAAAAAGCTTAAGAGTTAAGCCAGTTTCAGTTTGCACTGTTTGAAGATCAGTGTCTTCAACAAGGCTAGCAACATCATGTCAAGCTAGGACTTGGTGTTTCATAACAGAAGTGTGAGACAAGGAAACAAAAAGACTGAGTTGCACAGCAGTGACAGAACCAGACACTTGCCAATTCCCAGCCTTTCCTCTGTTTGCTCTTACACAAGTCTTTTTGAAAACAGGATAATACATACACAAACTGTCATTTAATTGGCAAGAACCCCCTAAGGCTTTCTTTACCTTTCTTCACCTTTTCCACTCTTTACCTTTGCCCAGGCTGAAGATAAATGGCTCATTCCTGTCACGGCTGGAATCAAACTTTTTTCCATTGGCCAGCTTTCCTTTGTAGTGGACATAAACTTTGTCTCCAATCATAGGAGATTCATCCTTATTCCCTGTCCTCTTCACAATCTAAAATGAGGATATGAAAAGTGAAGTTCATAGGAGTTTATGTGCATCACCTGACCAATTCCAAGGGGTCTTTCTCATTATTTAAGTAAATGATTTAGTAAACTCAATCTTTGGATTTAGGTAGAGATTATTACAAGGTTACAAGAGATGAACTGCAATGAAGTAGATCTCAGAAAAATATGCTGCTTCCTTTGGTTCTGAGAGAAGCTTTGACGATCCTTCACTATTTGACCCTCCCCTTTCTTCTACTTCTTATGGAGGACTCTTATATGTTCTTTTCATCTTATTATTCCCTTTTTGCCTGCCACAAGGCTTTGGAATGTGTCAAGCAAGCTACACATCCCAGAAAATCAAATATCAAAGAAAATCACAGTAATTTGAATAATTTGAGGTTTCTTACCTGTAACTATTGTTCTTCATGTAGTCATCTGTGCGTACATACATAAGGGCTCTGTGCCTGCTGTCTGGAAGATTTCTAAGCTAGGGAGGGAGGGGCTCCTGCCAGAACGAGTCTTGCCTGGAAATCCTCCTGACATCAGGCCCCATGCAGCCACACAGCCCATATGTAAGACCACAAAGAAGATCTGATAGGGCACCTCCTATACCTTCCCCAAAGTATTGCAAAATAGTAGCACAGATCACATTACTCAGAATGACTTTGGTTATGTTACACAGACCTTTGCATAGCAGACTGAGAACCCCTGCCTTACTTTAAAGGAAATTGCTATAAATGTAAGGAACTGCTGTTTTATTTATTATTTTATTTATTTAGCAGACTTATATGCCGCCCCATTCGCCAAAGCCTCACCAGGTATGTTTCACCAGGTATGTTTCAAATTTGTAAAGCTGGAGAAGGAACATCTAGATTAATGTCTCCCACAGCCTTACCTTCAGAACGCCTCTATCTTTGTTTGGTGTGATATCCTCGCCTTGTTCAACAAGAGTTGCTGTCTGGACCTCTCCTTCCTTCTTTGTAGCTTCATCAGTTGTCATGGTCTCATTTCACAGGCACAGCTTTTGTAAACAAACCTATAGATATAAACAGTGCATGAAGAATGCTAACTTGTCCTACAGGGTTCAAAACACTCTGAAAGACAGTTTTTTTTATGTAAGTATGATGTCTCAACAGGATTGACTGTACCTGTATGAAAGGGATAATAAAAGCATAGCAGCAATAGGGTACCAATGCAGCCAAGGAGTGTGGCATCTCAAAGATACTGTAAAGGGTTGCATGCTAGCAGTGGGCTGGCCACTTCCTCTTTGTAACCTACTTTTTTCTTTTCTCTCCTCAGGATCCAGGCAGGAATTTACTTTGAAAGCATGGATCTGGCATGTCTGCATGTTCAGAAACTCTGTTCTCCCTGCTGTAGTGGGAAGAGGGCTGGGACACTGACTTGAGATTTGGCCAAGGGCTGCATGCAGTCATTGGCTCATGGGCTCTGCAGTCCAGCTTTACTGTTATTCAAACATAATAATTCAAAACTAAATTAATACACACCAAAGAAGATGAGAGTGCAGTACAGTATCACATATTTCATTAATTTAATTTTGTACATGGAGTCAAGAAAACAGTTAAAACAATGTCAATTATTGCAAAAGGACAGAAAATAGAAGATCTATGAACTTGCTTCTCTTTGTTAAACATTAAACATTTGTATTATTATTAAATGACTTTTACAATGTATCTTCAAATATGGGAAATATACTACCTAACTTAAAGTGAGTTTTTCTTAACCATAAATGAAATGCCACACAGAAAATAAATTACCCATTCATTTTAACAGCAGTAATACTTTGGAACTGGACTTACTGATCAGCAGAAATTCTACCAACCTAGTTTTCTTACTTCTGTCACCCCCACTCCTAATTTTAGTATAAATACCTAAAATGTAGCATTTATATTCTCCAACTCACATGTACAGTAAAAGAGTGCATGCCTCAAGGAACCCTAGACTGGCTGCAGTTCCCTGTGAAAGGAGTGGTGGTGAGGGGCAGGCAAAAGGTAGATTGGGATCTACTGGTACTTCTATAAGTGATTTGCAGAAGATGATTAACAGCTTGTGATCTCCCCAGAGTTTAACAGCAGCAAATAAAATAAAAATCATCTATCATGCCTGAATTTCCGTTAACTCTTTCTCCCTCAGCCTCAGTATTCCTCACTTGTAATATTTGCAGGAATATTTGCTTTGACCAGGTCTTGGTGAAACTCTGCTACCTAGGTTTTGGTGTAGTGCCAGAATCCTTGAAATCTAGAATTGTAATTATAAGGCAGGTGGGGAAATGATGCAATAAGTATAGAAGCTGGATGAATACAGGTATCCTGGATACCTCAGTGGATGTGACAGAAGCTTTAGTGAGCTTACATGGAGAAGTGACACACTTTCAGAAAGACTGTGGAACACTGTCTTTTATGTTTTTAAAAAGTGTTTCCTAGCAATGCATGATCAAGAACTGCATGGCACAGAATCACAAAGTAACAACACTTTACACAGAGCAGGCATTCAAATAATTATTACTCTGAAAATTCCCACAGCCTTTAAAACTAATGTAGCCAGCAAGGGGAAAAACAGTAATTGAAAAAGCAATGTACACAACCATAGAGAAAGGGTATTTAAATGTTTAATGGACACCACACAAAAATTATGTAAGCAAATGTACTTTACAGAGGTCTGTTGGTTAGTTGGCACTGTGGCATTTTTTAAGCAATGGAACTTGAAAAAGAATGAAATAGTTTTTATCTATCTTTTAGTGAGTGAGATGTGTTATAGAATGCTTCCCATTTATATCGGGGATCAGCAACCTATGGTCATTCAGATGGTGTTGGACTATAATTCCCATCAGCCCTAGCCAGAATGACCAATGATTAGGAATGATGTGAGTTGCAATCATATAACGTTTAGAAGTATATGCCTATTTATACACAAGTTGGAAAGAATCAGAAATGTTTTATATCTAAAACCCTTTATTGGGATCTGAAACTGACACAACTTCTGCTTATAACAAACAGCACAAGTCAGCCTGCAGGACCAGAAAAAGACCTATAGGTACTTAGGATTAGAACATGCAGTGCATTGGAAAGCCCTGCGAGTCTTAATAGAAGGGTTTTTTGCACTACTCAACTTAGTCACAGCATCATAGGCTTTTGTAGTGGCTGCATTATGTTTTTGATCTTGTTTCTAATCTTGCTCTGACTTCTGCCTGCTCCTGACTCTGTTCTTGCTTCTGGTATGACCTCCCTTTGCCAGGTACCCCCTGCATTCTACTAAGATCTCCATCCACCTCCATGTTCTCTGGTCCTGGTGTTCCAGTTGTAGAAATGTGCCACCTATATCCCAGACTTAACAGCCTTTAAGAATTAAAAACTTCAGATTAATGTTGCAAAAACATATTTCCCCATGGTAAAACTCAATGCAGCAGGTCTGTTTTAAATCTACTTTCCATAAATGACACTGAAATACATTCACAGACACTACATATATTTGGATTGACACATGGGAAAATGTGTTAAGTGTTAGGCTTGCTGTGTTTAGTGCAACATTTGGAATGACTTCTCTTCCCACGACCTGGCACCTGCAAATTTTAAGGGGAACGGGATAAATTATAGGGACTAGAAGATCCTACATACCAATGCAGCACAGTACCATTCACTGGTACTATCTCAATGCAGAATGGGGATATGTACACAAGAGTCTTAAACAAGGTAAGAATTCTCCTCTTAAAGTATTATCCAAACATGTCCCTCTTTTTTCCTCATTGTTCAATGTCTTATTTCTGATCATTCAGCTATTTATGGCTAGATGTTTCAACATTCACTGAATAAAAACATATTGTCTTTCCTCCAGAACAGGGTTAACAAATGGCCATTTCTGATATTACTGAACTTTGACTATATGAAGACTTTTCCTGCCCTGTTCCTTCATCTGTACCATCTTTTTATAATAAGTGATCTTGAATGTTCCAGGAAATGTAGTATGGGTATGACAGGATGAGATAATCTATGTATTTACTGAATGGAGCTGGTCTTTGACCGTAATAAAGTTTTTATCTATCTATCTATCTATCCAGGATGAGAGAAGGAAAAGTGATTCCTTTATCTTCTTTCTCAGCTTCAGGATTGTTAAAAACAAACAGGAAGAACCTCAGGGTTGCAAGTTAGCAACCCTAGTGGCAGTAACAAGTTGCATGGAACAGATATCATCAGTCCAACTGGCTGACTGGCAAGGCCCGAGTTTTGTCAGGTAGACCTGTTACATCACTAATGTTTAGATTGCACTAATGGCTTTTAGCCTATTGTTCTCTCTACCCTCACCAATTTGTTAAGGAAATTGCTTCCTGTTGGTTAACTACAAACAAAGCTATTAGAATTATCTTCATGTAGCCAGAGAACTCCATATTTATAGAGCTGTTATGTATACAGAAAATAAAGTTGTTATGTACTAATTTGTTTTACTATTCTTCACTGCGACAGATGATCTGAAAACTTTACCAGTGTGTATATTGTAAACCCATCCTGAAAACCTTTGTCAAATCTTTGGCCTAAACATCTGGAGGCTATTCCCCATATAAAACATAGCTATAAACAACATTAAATGAGACTGAAATAAGAGACTCACTTAACTGAACTGTACAAAAAGGAAGTGTGGAAAAATTAAAAGTTGCCCTACTCTAGAAAGCAACATTTGCCAGTGTTTGAACAAAGTACTATGTCTGATCATTAACCAGAAAGAAACACTAATGCTTAGGTACAGCATGTACTGTCTACAGTTCACATTTTAAATCCAGCAAAAGAAAAGTGCATTCACAAATTGCTAAAGAACAGAATTCGACCATTTTTATTTGTGCATGTTTATTGTTTCACAAATACAACATAGCACATTGTCACAAGTAGCTGAAAATATTGTTTCATACTTTTATCCCCCAGATTTTGCAAGACTGCTAATCAATGCACTCTAGCAAACAAAGCAACCATCTGTGCTAATGTGCTCACAATTCACAATACGCATGCACCACTAAACAAAATTTTATAGTTTATTAGATTGTGTTTCTTCCAGAACAAACCTCCCTGAGTGATATGTCTGCAAAAGAAAGCCTCAGATGCAGAATTTCATCTACCCAATATTATTGTATTTACTTCAGTACTATAAACCAAGTATGATTAAAGATCAACACGTAGTGCTTGCCAAATATTAATATGATCCCATAACCCACCTAGAGATTGGCCCCAGTATCAAAAGTCTTCTAGAAATCACTCTGAGTGCTCCTGCAATCTGAAGTATGGGAGGATGTCATAAGATCCTAGCATATTCTTGCTGGGGACAAACCATTATTCAAAGCCCTCCCCAGGGTTGCCCTAGCAAACAGCTTTATTTCAAAGTGCATTTTTATCAATTTTTTAAAGCCGGAGTTTGTCTTCTTAATTCTGTTGTTCTTATGCTGAATATTTTAGGGCTTTATAAAAGTTTCTGCATAAAAGTTTTCAGTTTTTGAAAATCCATTATTCCATAGAATTAATTTATAACACAAGACAAGTCCAACTGGGCATAGACACCTATATTAATCACAATGCAGATCTAAAAATAAAACTTTTTCAGGTGGCTATCATGAAGCATGTGTATTTATGTATATCATCCATACCTCAAAAATGCTACAATTAATGCTAACAATTTTTCTTAAAAACTAAATAACATAGGGAAAATATGCTATTGAGGAGTTGTCATGTTTTGAAATATCTGAATTATTTCAGTTAAATAACTGCTAAATAAAACTTGTAATATGCCTATTTCATTGATCCCCTCTCAAATAGTTCACTTCAACTACCCTGTTATTAGAAAAACCTTTTACAATTTATATAGCACATAAAATTAATTTTGTATACTTTTTAGTTTTATATAATACATGTGTCAAAGAAATAATGTCACAATCAGATCTCTACTGATTTAGGGAAGTGGGTATATTCTGGAAAAAATATGTAATGCCGCTGAAAGTTAGATGTAGCAGTACATTGTATCGGAGTAATGTAGGGCACATTCCCATCAAGGTTGTTTCTGATGACAGAAAACAAGAATCCCTATCATGTTGTAGAAAACTATGATAGAAGTTCTTATTTCAGCTGTTCTGCTTTGCCTTTAGAGATCCACAAGTATTGCATTCTTATTCATGACTACTCAGAAGCAAGTTCCATCAGTTCCAGGGGTCTTACTCAGAGAAGCATGTCCATGGAATTACAGCCTTCATATCCTAAGACTACAAGAGCTCTGATAAACCTGTCACAAAAGCTGCAATGCAATGTTTAAAGCCCTGATCCAAGTCTAGTCTCATGTAACAACTAGTGGGCCTTGATGGTTATGCACATTCCATTTAGATGAACACCATAATGCACATTTGGTTGCAATCTTCACCAACACTTGCCTACAGAAACAAGTCTGCTTCCATACCTGGAGCAGCTATGTGTATTAAATCCAGAGAAATGTGCCATTTTCAATATTTATTTTGTTAATAAAACTGTCACCACTGGAAGTTTCAGAATTAAAATGATTTATCATCATTAATTTGTTGTCTAGCCATTTTCCACTTTCATATATCCCCCATGCAAAAACATTCATACTAAATATATAGGTAATTAGCACAAATCTATTGTACTGCATAAATTGGAAATTTAATCAAAAACTGTTGTCTGGCATTTGTAAATGAAAATATAATAAAATAGTAGGTTGTAATTTATTCAAAAATAACAGATGACTGAAGTTGATATTAAAATATTCTAATATAATTGCTGCAACTTTTGAAAGATTGTTTGAAACTGCATGGGAATTTCTTCATCATACACTTTAAAAAAAGCAAAGTTGAGTACAAAATATTTTTCTCCCAATATGTGATTTTAAACAAAAACTTAAATAGTTGGAAATTTTTGGAAAGTAACACCCAAACATACCTCCTAACATTCTTTTTAGAAGATTTTTTGCTCTGCAATCCAAAGGTATATTTAATTTAATACCAGAGCATTTAATATGAAGTAATTGAAAAAAGAAATATTCTATTAAACTTCAAAACATACAACAAAATGGTTTTGTACAGTTCTAGGAGATACTATTATGAAAAGGAATTGTACTAATTTGTATAATTTTATTACTTGTTTAAGCACAAACTGAAACTACCAAACAATCTAACTGGGAATTATGGAAATAGCCTAGTGCTGAAAGACGTACTCTATGCATGTCTATTTTATCACATGCCCTGTAGGATTATTTTTTTCTTAAAAATCTGCAGCCATGCCATGTCTCAAGTCTACTTTTGGAAGTTACTAATGCAATTCAGCAGGTGGCATAATTGACTGCTGTCTCAGATACACTTCACAGAAAAAACTGGTTTTTTGTTTTTTGTTTTGGCACGCCAGCTATACATACAGGACAATAATGCAAAATTAAGTTTTATGGCCCCTCTAAACACATATGTTCCTACTTGATGTTCAGAAAACACTCAACACTGTAAAGGTATGAAATATTTTTATTTTATTGCTTTGTTTTAAGTAAACAAAGGTAAGTTTTCACTCCCCTTTTGCTGTAACGTGCCTAAATGAGTCAGTGCAACCCACCTACTCCGGAACTCACACACTGTAAGTAATGGAATGGAACACACCGATGTGCAATCCCAGTGCCAAATGATCTTTGATTAAATACACCTGGAAGGGCCAGAGATTGTTGGAGAACATAAATAAACAGCATTATGAAAACAAAGAAACTATCAAACAACACTGGAACTAAGTTGTGCAGAAACACTAATCAGGTTTCAGTTATTAAAAAGAAATCCCATAGTATGGTATGACCAGCTTCCAGAACATTGTTAAATCCATTATTACAAAATGAAAATATGGATCAACTGTGCCCTGCTTAAAGAAGGCTGTCCACCAAAATTCAGTGACTGGATATGGACAGCATTAGTCAGAGAAGCAACTAAAAGTCAAATGGCAGCTCTGAAGCTCAGATGGAAGAAACTGTCCATGGGACAACTATTACCTGGATGTTGTACAAAGCTTGGTTTCATGGAAGAATGGTGAGAAGAAAGCCATAGCTGAAACAAACTCATATCAAAGTCCACTTGGAGTTTGCAAAAAGGCATGTGGGAGACACAGCAAAAACGTGAAAAAAAGTTATCTGATCTGATGAGATCAAAATGGGTTTTCTTTTGCCCTCACTGGAAAATGCTTATGTGGCACAAAGGCAACAATGCTCATTGGCCTGAGAACACCATCCCTTTGATGAGGAATGGTGGTGGAAGCATCACATTGTGGGGATGCTTTTCCTCAGCAGAGCCTGGGAAGGTGGTCAGGATTGAGGACAAGACAGACAGAGCCAAATACAGGGTGAGGAAAACCTGTTTAAGTCTGCAACGGACCTGGGACTAGGGTAAAGGTTCACCTTCAAGCAGGACAATAGCTGTAAACACAAAGCCCAAGTAACACTGGAATGGTTTAAAAACAAACAACAGCAACAACTTTCTTGGAATGACCCAGTTGATGCACAGACCTCAATCTGATTGAGAATCTGTGGCAAAACTTGAAAGTTGCTATTCACCAGTATTTTCAGTCCAACCTGACAGAGCTAGAAAAGTTCTGTCAGGAAGAATGGAAAACTATTGCAGGTTCCAGATGCACAAACCTGAAAGAAACTTACCCAAGACAACTTGCAGTTGTAATTGCCTCCAAAGATACCTCTACCAAGTACTGAGTCAGGGGAGCTTATGTAACTAACCAGTGCCTGTTTGGTTTTTGTTAAGTTTTGTGCCACAAAAAAATATTGTGCTCCTTCACAGTGTTGAATATTTTATGGACATCACATAGTAACAATACCAATTATATACATTTCAATTCCAAGTTGTAACACAATAATATCTTGAAAAGTCAAAGGAAGGGTGTGTGTAAATACTTCTACACACTCTAACATTCATTTGATCTGACATAGGCACTTGGCATTGCATTATATCTTAAACTTATCACATATTGGAACATGCATTACATTAAATAATATTATACTTTACATCGCTGCCACTAAAATGGAGATTTCTGAGCCTGCCTAGCTGTGCTGGTGGGAAAAGAAAAAAATCTTTATTACCACATTAGTTATTTTGATACCTGACTCACTACCAAAAAAGGCACATTATGTTCTTCCTGGAACTTACTCAAAATTAGAAATGCACTCACACATCTCCAGACTTCAGCCCTGGGCATGTATTGCCCCAACTATTTCTTTTCTGGCCTTAAATGTTTAATATTTTAAATTCTTTAACTCAACTGTGGTTAATAACAATTGTAGTTGCAGTTCAACAAAAAGTTAAAATATTATTTATGTTTAAACATATTGTTCAGTCTTTCCTAGATCCAGGTTTATATTGTTTTAGGATCAAAATATACATAAGATGTATCCATATAATTTGCAGACACACTACTTTTCTAGTTCAGGTATTATTCAAAATTTTGGGGAACAGGATTACCCTGAAAACTCTCAATTAAATACAGCTTTTTAAAAGGTCAAGATTTGCATCTGCTTTGCTAAAACCTGGCCACTAAAAAGCACAATGTGAATCAAAGAAAAGTTTATTGTTTGTAAATTAAAAGTGGTGGTGGTGATGGCGAGGCGGGGGTGGGGGGGGACCAACACAGTTCAACAGGAATAAACATACTCAGTGATCCCCAGGAGTCACTGAATGGAGAATGTAAGTTAGAAAAAAACAAAAGAAGGGAGAGCAAAGGGGAAGGAGTAAATTCCTTGATGAGCTCTTCTTATAGCTTTTTAATTGATTTTATTTTTTGCATATGGGACTTGCACAGGTGTGCACTGGTCAGCTTCTGAACATAGAATTGAAATATTAAAACTCAGTTATTGCAGTTTTACCTAAATGAGGGACATCATTGGTTCTCCACATTCATGGGGGTTAGGGGCATAGGGTTAGGGTTTGACAATAATCTGAGTGGGATGGTGTAAATTTGTGATCTGCAACATCAAAGGGTTGGACCCAATGTCTTCTTGGCCCCTTCCAACCCTAATATTCTATGATCTATGTCATTGTAATGTTATTGTAATACCGTGGAAAGATAGTAACTATCTTCTGCAAGGTCAATATGGTAAATCTCATGTTTCTGTTAGGATTTAATTCTCTAGAAGATGGCTTCCCAACCCAGTGGTGGCTCTATTAAGAGGTCTTTCTGGGTGCTGATGTGCCATTGCTATGTTTTCACCTTTCTATTCACCTTAAAAAATTAGGGATTTTAAAAATTCTTTGCAGTTGATGGAAACTGCTTTGTGCCAGGACAAGGAAGTCCTGGTCCATTATGGTAGTATCACTATCAAAATTGTGCATGCACACACTAATGCACACATACAGTTTATTTGCTCACAGGGAAAGATTTTTGTAGTCATTTATGGAGAATATTATTTTCAAAAATAGAGTCAGACTTAGGCCTGAGCTAGCCAATCATGGTAGACTCTCTTTCCCAAAAAGGGGGTTGTTATGGATAAGGTTGAGGCACCCAGTAGACAGATCATATGCAACAATTTTTATTCATTATATTGTTGGTTGATTTGCAGTATGTAGTTTTTGAGCTTGGTCAACCTGACACTACTTGGAGGTTGAACAACAGATGCATGCTGAAGGACAGAGCATCAGCAGCTCCATCATCATTATTTATTTCATTTCTGTACCATCCTGTAAAGGGATAGCCTGTGGATGTACACAGAACATGCCATGCTTTCTCCTGAGTGATAAAATCCTCCTTATTTCTTACATAAAATGCACATATTAGTTTGCACTGTGCTGTTTCTGGGTGGGCCAGCTCTGGTGGATACTTTATGATGGGTCTACAAAGGCATGATTTTTGGATGCTTTCAGGAACGTTCCTGTGTTCCAAGGTTGCTTTTCTGTGTGGCTCTAAAAATATCATTTATTATTTTAATCAAATCATTACTATTACTATGAATATCAATTAGTATGGATTTGGATTCTTCCTTTCTACTCACCACCTTAGAGTCACTTCATTCTCTGTGGAAAGGCAGTTGTTACTGCAACAAGAGAATGTAGGTCAAAAAAATTATGGCTATGTGATTTCTACACCCCCTTTGAATGTTTCATGCCTCAGTTTTCTCTTTTGTGTTATCAGTTGTCAAACGTTGAGCGTTCAGTAAGACTGGCCACTGACCTTCACTGTCACAACACTGTTGGACTAGCTGACATCTGGAATGTTCTGTGGGTGCTCTCTCAAAATGGCTGCAAGGGGGGTAGTTAGAGGACTGCCCATTCACAAAATGGCTTTCCTACTGGGAATGGCCATTTCCAAAGGCAACTGGTTAGGCTAAAAAACAAGCAACATAACCAAGTATCTAAGTACAAGACAGAGAAGAAGTCTGAACTCCAAAACATAAAAATACTTTTCTGAACCTACAATTTTCTCCTCCAACACTTATTTCACAGAAGGAAAACTGCTAAGGCTCAGAGACAATTAACCAGCTGAAGAAACTAATTACAAAGAGAAGCAAATACTACCCTCCAAATACAAAAATCACACTATTTGCTCACAGAGAGCACAACATGTTCACAGCCAGCCAGTGTAGTATAGTGGTTAAGCGTGTGGGACTGGGACTCAGGCAACCTGGGTGACTTTGGGCCAGTCCCACACTCTCAGACCAACCTACCTCACAGGGTTGTTGTTGTGGGGATAAGACCAAAAGCAGGAGGAGAATGATGTAAGCCAATCTAAGTTCATAAGAAAATCAGGTTTTAAATCAAATAAAAAAAACCAAAGTAACCATGATGGTTTTTCACATAGCCAGGGTCTATGCATACCACACTAAAACATGCTAACAAGTAAGTTAACATATAGCATACCTAACCTTCCCCACACAACACAGGCAAAATGTTTACACAGTACAGAAAAATGTATAGAAAAAAACCTTTCTCTGCCATCCCTTTTAGTCCCACTGGTAAGATGGGGCACCACAAGGGAGGCCCTAGCCCTAGAAGGTCAGTAATGAACTAAAAATGACTGTAAATGTACATTGCAATATTTTGTTCACTCAGTTTAGTTATACCTACCTACTCAACAATATTTTAATCCATCAAAAAGGACATTAGCTTTTTAAAAAAATTCAGATGCTATGAAAGATATGCTTATACTATTTTTAAATAGCTGCAAGGGTTTGGATCAACTCAACTCAATTATCTAGTAGTGGAATTTCCCTTCATACAGTTTCTCTTTCACAATATATTACTATTTATTATACAAAAATGTCATTGCAGCATCTTATTGTTTGTACCTGGTATCTTGTAACTGGTAATTATTTGCAGATGTCTTCAGTATCATAGATATAAATCCGACTAAAACAAGAACATGTAAGCTAAGTCACAACTAGTTGTTGGACATATTAGACAGTTGGCCTCCAATCTAATGAAAAATGTAGAGTAGGGTTAGGGAAGTAAGGCTGCAATCCTTTGGACAATTACCTGGGAGTAAGTTGCATTGAATTTAATAGACATGTGTAAGAATGTACTGTAAAGGTACAGATTAACATTGTTGTTTCTTAAAATTTGATTCAAAAGATTCCCATGTCTTAACAGATTTTTGAAACTGACATATGACTCATAAATGAAATTTGTTTCTGACGAATGCAAAGAAACACCTACATTTACCACCATAAGGTTATCAAATCCTGTTAATATCAAGATATTTGCAGCAGTTTCTTCTACAACTCTAACCATAACCCTTAAAATGAGCCACAATGAAAGTTCTAAATAAAGCCATCTGCATTTTAGAAAATGCATAAGGTAAAATGTGAAAGTCTCAGACTCCAATCATAACTTCTCTTAAATTAGCATGGATATAACTTAAATGTAGCCTCAGCACAGAAGTCTTATGATTACATCTGGAACACTAGCAGTTTCTGCCTTTGAATGGTTTATAACCATGAAGCAGTTAGCTTTCTTGATGATGGCCACATCATGAAAGTTAATGGCATGATAAAATTCTAACTATACCAAAGACCAGCATACTTCTGGTTTAGTCTAGTTCATTCCTATGGGAAATAATGGAATTTAAAACAGAACTCTGATGAAAGAAAGGAAGCATCATATTCCTTCCACCTATCTCCACTCTTTTTGAAGGGCCATTCTGCCATAAATGAGAAGATAATTTTTAAAACAGTTTTAAAACTATTCCAGGGATGGGAGCTCAGCGCTGAGTAGAAGCAGAGGAGTATAGTGATCTACGGTCTTAACTAGCCAAGCCAAAACATGTAGTCCAGGGTCCTGCCTCTTCCCCCATGCTTAACATTATCTGCTTTTGCATAATACCCTCCTCATTTCCAAAGCTGGAGTTTGGAAAGAGGAAAGGAATCATTTCTGTTATTACACGGTGCTTTGGGGATTCCCAGCACCACCAGGGCCCATCCTCCCCTTCTAACTTGATACTAGAAGGTGAGCTGTGACATCCAAGCACGGCACAATCATATCATGCAGTCAATCCCATTCCACAGTCCCCAAATGGAGGTATGCATGTATTCTCATATTCAGAAACACTTGTCAGGGAGAGAGGGATTGTGGACTCCACCAAAATGTTTGACTATCTCTTACAAGAGTATTTATCCACTACTGAGAACTACTTTCAACAACTACTTTCAATTTCTCTTTCTGTACTGTTTGAAGGAATGTTGTCCATGGGGTCGCGATGGGTCGGACACGACTTCGCAACTAACAACAACAACTGTTTAAAGAACTAGAAAAATCTTCAGGACCAAATGTCACAGCCTCTATGACACTGCAGAACAGAGAGGTAGTTGGATGTGTATGTGTGTGTACCTCAGACAGCATTGCAATGCCTTTGCCAATTCCGAAGAATGATAATCTGTACACAACCAGAAAATATAAAATTAGTAGTTTATCTGCAAATTAGTAGAGTTTATCTGCTCTTATAGGCTTAACCAACAATGAAACTAGCAGCACCTAACAATCACAAAATATTCTTATCTTTTAGTGAACTGCAGAACAAGACCTTTCATGTAGCCAATAGTTTGAAACTCAGCACTTGGGTATTACAGAATCTTTAGACACAAAACAGCAGAAATAATTCTTAGTCTTGATACCAGATACAGCAGAGAATCTATTGTCATCTTGTTACATTATATTTATATCCCACTTTTTTCCTTTTGTAAGGAATTCAAGGTGGCTTACATAATCCTTCACTGCAATTTCTCTTTATAACAACAACCTTGTGGTGCAGGTTAAGGATTAACACAGAGAGAGAGAGGGAGGGAAGGGGGAGGGGAGGGTATATTTGCATCTAAAGATCCTTTTACTGTGAAGGAAGGACAAGCTATCCCTCATTCAGTTTCTTCCTGGAGCATTCCTCTGATGCTATTTGTAGTTGTGAAGATTTACCAGCATTGAGTAGATCCACTGAAAGAAAGGGCTTCTATCCAATGACTGAAGCAGACAGGCAAAGTCATTCCCAATCAGCAAATCTACTGCAGGTGATTAAGTGTGAAGCCTCTAACGGGAACCACTCCTAAGATGCTGAACAACTGGTTGGAAGGTCCTCCAGCCTGCTAGTTTAAGTAGCATATTGGAGTTTTCAAAATGACAGGCTGAATTCAGACTCTGTAGCTAGTGGACCTACACCTAAGGAAGTGGGTCATGTTTCCTCAGACAGGGCTCACATGGAACAAGGTAGGCAAACAAGTCCTTTATTAAAGAATTTAACATTTCCTGCAATAAAACCCAAAAGAGAAGCAGTATGTTTCAACTTGCCCTTGGACTGCTTTCCTCAGGATGGAAGCACTTGCGGTTTCCAGCTGCCAAGATATTAAGCAAAAACTACTACAGATTGGATTTGTAAAAATAGGGGTCTGATTTGTGACTTTAGAATGGTCACAAATAGCCTTGGAAAACCACAAGGACATGAGCCATAGAAAATACTTTAATACATTCTGTATTAAATATAAATTCAGTTGCACTAGTGTAATTTATTGTCTTAGCAGCAGCAGCAGCAGCATATAAAATATATATTTTTCCAAGTAGTTACTCTAGGGCTAGTAAAAAAGAAAAAAGAAAAAAAACCAGCACACAAAAAGAGGTACAATGAACCTGAACACTTTCAGAAATCAGTCTTAAATCTAAAGATTTTAAACTCTTGCACATCTTCAAAAGATATTATATAACAAATAGTTTTAGCCACAGATGTAATTGAAATGCTAGAAATACAAACGTATTTCTTATTGACGACTTGCATATTTGGGAATGACTGCTGGCACAAGGCAAGACAGGAACCAAAAGAAGATAAATACCTTTCTCTTTAAGCAGTCTTTAGCATCACTCTTGAATGATTTCACAAGAATAACTAGGTATTATTTATTATGAAGTGGCACAGATATGGCAAACCAAAGTTCACCAAAGAACCTTTGTTCTATGACACTAAGTAGTCTTTTACAAATTATATAAACAGAATATATGTTATGTTAACCTTTATTTGATCTAAAACTTCTAGTCAAAACTGCACTATAAGAAATTCCAACTAAATCAACTATATATTGCTTCTTGCTCACCTTCTGCTTGCCAGAAATGTGATGAAGATAATGTGCTTCTTTCCTGTTGTGCAAGTTATACTTTCAAATTATTTACTTTTCATTGCAAAAAATGTTTAAAGTATATGTCCTTTCCTTCTTTTTAAGGCATCATATTTCCTAAGGAAAGAATACGAAAATAATACACTAGCTAATATCAAATCTACTTGACTAATATTAAATGACCAACTACAATCTACTGAACAGAAATCTCAGTTGTAATATGGCTGAATTAACACCTTTGCTGCATGTTCTCTTTCCTCTGAAAAAAATAAAGACTTTTACTAAAATTGAGTGTATGGTCCAAAATGAAACTGTACTTTGAGATGGCTACATCCTTCAAACATTATGTTCAATCATTGGCACTATAACTTTTTAGAACAAGGTTAAGTAACGTAAGACTTTCTTGCCACTATTTTTTCCTGTTTAACCATCAAGCTTAATGAGATTCAGCAACAATTTGGAATTTTAAATTGTCATAGCTCCCCCAAGTGGTGGTACTAATTGTTCAAAAACTTCTGGAAATCAATGCTATATGATGCTTTAAAAAGACAATGCTGATTCCTAAGTTTGAACCAACATTTCTCACCATTAATGAAATATTACAGATTATGAATTAATTCTTCCTATAAGTATTATACTGGCATGGTGGTGATGGAGATTCATAGGGAATAAATTCACTGAGCTGTATTTAGTGCTGCCTGTGTGCCAACAGTCAAAACTGCACTATACTGCCAGCACAACACTACACTGCTAAAACAATCAGAAATGAGCCAAAACATTGTTTCTGGAATGCAACAAGTCAGCGAAGCTCGCAGAAGGCAGCTCCATTGACCTGCCCAGTTGTGCCATTGGTAGATCCTGCTGATACAAACACAATTAGTGGAAGAATAGGGAATATTGTTATGACCCCAAAAATGGATTTGATGATGAACTGAAAACATTCCTGTAGTAATATGCCACACATGAATTACATTTATTATTTTGTAAATTTATAGTTTTATTCTGATTTAATTTTTCTGTTCTATTGCTTATATGTTTTTAACTTTGTAAACCAAGTTATAAAGCCGTCTGGCTGTTCAACAGTATAAAAATGAAATCAATTAATAAACAAACTTGGATATTTTATGGCTACAAGTTTAGGCAAACTTCCTCAGAGAAAATTTTATCGACGTCCAAGTAAATATTTGATTTATATCCCCCCCTCTCTCTTTTAAAGAATTCAAAGTAGCTTGCTTTATTCTCCTCCTGCTGCTTTCAGTCTTATCCCCACAACAACAACCTCATAAAGTAGTTAGGCTGAGAATCTGTGTCTGGCCCAAAGTCACCCAGTTGGCTCCCTGGCTGAGTGGATACTAGAACCTAGATCACCTCTCCCAGACCTGCACTCTTAACTGCTACACCACATTGGTTCTCAAGAAGCAGGACGTAGACTTTTCCCCTCCAATTCATAATAAACTCCATTTTAAACTAACATCAGATTGAAATATTTCAAGTTGAAATCAAATCATTATTATCTCTTCCTCCCACAACCATCAGCACCAAATTGCATTTCTGAGGTTAAACTATGCATATTTGCTCTGTAGAAAGCCCTGCCGTTTTGATGCTTCCTTCCAGGTAAGTGAGAACAGATTTGCAATCACAGCAGGGAAAGAAATAGTAAAAATGGAGAATCTGTTTTCTTCCATTGTGAAGAACACTGAGATGTCTAAGCTATTGGATTAATTTGATGAACTAATCAGTTAATGTAATATACAGTATTCCTGTACTTTCCTCACAATGCAGAAAATATGTGCAACAAAACTTGGATGTGCAAGGTAATTTACTTGCTGAGCAAATCACTGGAACTTTCTACTAACAAGATTGGTAGCTACCTAGTAGAACACTGTATTCCCATCAAATGCTTCTCTTTGGTTGATAGGAATGTATAAATATGCATAATCTGAAAACTAAGCAAATTGTAGAACTAAAGTTAGAGGATATGAAAAGGGAATGAGATCACTAGTGACGCACATTTTCTGATAGTTTTCAAACAGGAAAATAGTTTATATTTTCCTATGTAAATTAGTCTACTTTGCATAATTTGCAAAAGGTAAATAATTAGTATTATCTAAAAAAATTGTAAACCTTGTCTACAGAGGCTCAAGTTCAGCCATCACAGTGTATATGACCGAGACAAATGAAATCATAAGTGGGTTTCTAAACAAATACAAATGAGTTGCTCAATTTCTAATGTAATCAGTTTTCATTGGAAATTTTTTGGGAACCCTAGTACATGATCTAACAATTTTTATTTTACCAGTACTTCGTAAGCAAAAAGTACCCTATGTTAATTTTTGTCCCAATAAAGCACAATAATTTGATCTGAAATATCTGAGGAGACAATGTAATATAAACTTTATATTAGATAGAACTTTTCTTGGACTACTTGTCTAAGTTTAAAGACAATAGTATGTATTCCCTCACATTGCTTAAATTTTAAAACTGAAAAAGTATTGAAAATTGTTGACACACAGATGGATCCAAACTATAGACCTTGGGCAGTCTGAAGGGTCACAGGATAGTTTGGATCCTCATATCTGAGGCTGGAGGTTTCAATTTCTTGCTTTTGGGAAACAGAACTCTGTCCCCTCAACTCCCGTGCTCCCTCATGGCTGAGATGAAAAGAGATACGAGGAGTGACACAAAAATAACCGGATCAATAATTTAAAAAATTATTGATGAATTACAGCATTCTGGACATTGTCACCTTCTATATACTCCCCTTCCTGATCTCTACACCGCTCCATATGTATTTTCCATTGATTGAAACAGTACTGAAAGTCTTCTTGTCACTCATACTAGTTTCTTTTCACACTGAAATGTATTTCTCACATATTCTCTCACATACTTGTTAGGAATAACCACCCGAAAAACACCAATTATAACTATGAAACTGCCACGCTCCTCTAATATTGTATTTGCAATTGATATTAATTCATTGTTACTGTTCAGCTACAACATGGAGAATTTTCCATGCAAAATTAAGTACAAAATTTTTTTGCCCCACATTACTGGAGATTATCTAGGAAGGCTGACTGTGTATGTTTACTTAAAAGCCAGTCCCAATGTTATCAATGAAAATAAAAATAAAATGAATAGTTAGGATCTAAAAAGTCATACGATCTCTACAAAACAGTCAGAGTGAGCAGCACAACGGGCTGCCTGTAGAAGAAAGCAGACATTTCACCATCTACACTTGTCCAAGATTTGTATGGATGGATGGCATATTTTCTCCATACTGTCTTCCATAGGATCCTTGTATATGTTGTGTGTATGTGCACACATATTTTATATATAGTTAATTTTTAGCTACCCTGCTAATTCAGATAGACACATTATAAGCATAAGGTGATTTGTTTAATTTAGGAAGCATTGCTATAAATGAAAACTATATAGTTAAAATGTATAATGTTGGGCAGTAAGTTCTAAATTAATATGTGTCAATGATGTTAATCAAACAATTAGTATGCACTATCCTGTAGGAAGTATTAAATGTGAAATTGGACTGAAATGTCTTTTCTCATTATGATTAAATCAATCTATCCTGGGAAAAACAGATGAAGAGTTTTAACCTGGTGCTTCAATCCTGTGGCCTTTATATTGTTGTAAATTCCATTCCTAATAGTGGTCCAAGTTGTTTACCTCTGTACTTTTTCTCAGAAATTAATAATTGTGTTTCACACTATGGAAAATGGTGAAGTTCTGCACTTAGGAACACCACTTGCTCAAATACAATGCAGCATAGTAGAATGGGAGGATCTCTAGCAGTACTAAGAGTTTATACAAATCAGCCTCTAAGCTTTTGCCTCTTACTGACTCACACAAGACTTATGCAACCCTGTCATTAAAACCACTTTGTTACACAGAATAAGGCTGATATTCATGGGCACTACCATTTGAATTATGACTGTTCTTCTATTAACTTCATTTTCAGGGATTTTTATAGAAACAGCAGAGCTGAAAGAAGAAGTGAAGAAGAGGTGCCACTTAGGAATGTGTGTGCTTTCCTTCACTTCCTTAAGTTGAAAGTTATTTTTTAAACCATTCTATGTATAATAACAGTTTGCCTTCTACTTGTGATATCCAAATTATTAATGAAAGGAAAAAATTCTCATTTTTACAGAAGGGAAATTTGAGATAGAACTGATCGCTTCCAGAGGTATTCAGTGAATCAATGGCAAACAAATATCTCTTTCGCATGTTCACTGTTGTCATTTCATGTAGTCTAGATTAAAATATTGATTCAAATGTATCTACTATCCTATCCAGAAAGCTTTGGACAGGTAACTATATGAGATGCAGACATCCCATTAAACTAAGTGAAGTATTAGTTAAAAAACAATTCTAAAACCTCAAGCTTCTACCAATTTAACCCCTGCCTCCAAATGTCAGCCCAAATGCATTTCTAAAAGGAAGAAACTACAGAGGTATGTGGCAGCAATTGACCCTAACCCTTTCTGTACAATGTCTTTCCATCTGGAGAATTTTCAGCCTTTCCTGGGTGGGGCTGCACTCCCCCTAAAGGACAAGGTTTGCAGCCTTGGAGTGCTGCTTGATCCTGAGTTGTAACTTGTTGCTCAGGTGGACTCAGAGCCAGGAGCGCTTTTTACTAGCTTCCACTGTTCTATCAGCTGCATCCCTACTTGGATGAATGGAGCCTTCCTATGGTTATCCATATTCTGGTAACCTCACACCTGGATTATTGCAATGTGCTCTATGTGGGGCTGCCTTTGAAAACAGTCCAGACATTGCAACTTGGCAGAAGATGTGCCACCCAATTTTGGACAAGGACTGGCACTCATGAATATATCATGCTAGTCTTGCGCAGGCTACACTGGCTGCCAGTTGCTGTCCGGGCACAATTCAAAATGCTTACAATCATATAAAAAACCCTAAATAGCTTGGGGCCAAGTTATCTGAGGGAACACCTATCACCATAATTACCAACCTGATCATTGCAATCATCATCTGAGGCCCTCTTTTGTATTCCTCCCCCTAATGAAGTAAAGGGGGAGATGGCAAGAAAAGGGGCCTTTTCCATAATAAAGGCACCTCAACTGTAGAATTTACTCCTACTCAAAATCGACTTGTGTCTTCTCTTTATCCTTTTAGTTGCCTGGTAAAAAACATTTTTGTTCTGCAACTATTTTGATGGGTGACTTGTTTGGTTTTAATAGAGTTAGTGCTTTTCATTGTCATTTGCTGCTGCTATACCATGATTTTAGTGTGAGACATTTTGCATTGTTAAATTATATTGATTTTATTCTATTTTCCTTAAGGTAGCTTTAACTGGTTCAGTTTATTGAATATTAATTTTATATCCCCCATCTTATTTTACCTTATTTTATTCTTAGCTTCTTATTTGTCTTACTGTTATCTTATTACTGATTTTTAATGTTATTGTTGGTTTTACTCGAATTGATACATTGTTATGCTGTTTTAATTATGGTGTAAACATTGTGAGCTGCCCAGACAGCCTTATGGCTAATGGGGCAGCATACAAATCAAATAAATAAAATAGCACTACATATAAATGGTACTGTTGAAACAGTAGGTCTAAATCAGTCTAAAAGGGCAGAGAAAGTAAGCTCACAAAGCAATCCTAAACAGATTACTCAGAAGTAAGGCCAACTTACTTTAGTCTTCCCCAACTTGGTGCTGTTCAGATGTGCTGGATCCCATAAGAAAGTAACTGCATTTAACATATTGATAAATATTATAAAATACAGGCAGTCCTCGATGTATGAATGTCTGAATCACTTATGAATGAACTGCCTTAAAGCCCATTAATTTTAAAAAATACTGCAGAAAATTGTCATCACCAAAGGGATAGTTAACAAAAAGGGAGAGAGGGAAGTCCTCCAAAGCATAAACACAGAAAGAGGAAGGGGAGAAAGGGAGACCTCCAAAGCATACTTTCCTGCTGCGCCTATCCAGAGAGGAAAATCTCTCTAGCATTCCTTTGCTGCAAAGAAGAGGTGCTGAGTTTGGGTGGATGGATGGCTAGAGATATTTGCAGTAATTCCATTTTCACAGAGGTTCTGCACCCCTAGCCCCAGCAATTGTGGGTGGCTGACTGATTCAACTTACATAACTGATACATGGCCCAACATACATTCAAATTTTACTTAAAGATGAATTTCTGGTTTTATTTATGTATTTATTTGTATCCTGACACTGTAAATATCTCAGGAATAGAACCTGTTCATAACCTGGGGTCTGCCTGTAGTAGTAACAGATAAGTCTATTAACACTACAGCATATGACTGCCTGAACATTGTGACTAGAATTGTTACCTCCTGTTAACAAAATATGTTGCTTTCACTTATTATCCTCAAAAGGCTAAAAAAGCTGTGTTTGTTTTTGCTGCAACAGGAGTCCTATGGTATCCTGAAAACTGACAAATGTATTGTGGCATGAGCCTTCAGAGGGAAAAATGCATGAAGTACAACCGCATTGCATGAAGTAGGCTCTGGTCCACAAAAGAGCCAGTGTGCTGTAGTGGTTAAGAGCATGGAACTGGGACTCAGACGATCTGGGTTCTAGTCCCCACTCAGCCATGGAACCAATTGGGTGACTTTGGGCCAGTCACAGACTCTCAGCCCAACCTACCTCACAGGGGAGGAGGAGAATGATGTAAGCTGCCTTGAGCCCTTTGTAGGAAAAAGGCAGGATATAAATTGGAAAATAAATAAATGAATAAAAGAGCTTATATTTAGGAGCTAAATACAGACTGTTTTAAAGGCGCAATCAGTTGTGATCCCTGTAAGTCCCTCAACTTTGAGTCTTATGAGCATCCTATACAGAAAGGGGCAATGGAAATGATCTTAGCAATACATTTTCCTCTAGATCTGCTTTTTCACCAGTCTAGCTGGAACATGTTGGGAGGGGGAGGGAAGGAAGGAGACTGATGCAGCTATAGGATACCATTCCGGTTTCCTCCTCTCCTCTGAAATATCCCCTTTTCCCTCTCTCCAAAGTTGTTTTCCTGGTAGCTGGCAGGATTCTTTCCACACCAGCTATGAGTAGACAGGAGGGGGCATGGGGTGGAGAATGCGGCCGGGGGGTGGGGGTGGGAACAGGGCTCTAATTTCCAGCTTCAAGGTCACAGCACCATTTCCAACCTTGGATCTTGAAATCTGAACTATCCTATGGCCCCTGTCTAGGGGCCACAGGATTGTTCCCTTAGTTGTTCAGATATTATAAAAAATTAGCATGAAAATTCATGGATCATAGCCTGATTCATTTGATCCTATAAATGGAACTGGAGGCTTTGAGGCTGAAAAAACAGTTACAAGCAAATCTGCAGCAAGTATTCCCATCTCTTAAAGCAACAGTTAAAAACCAGAGTCTTTATAATGTGCATGTAAGCCATAGTATAGTTGTAATTCTTCAAGTTATCACAGAATTCTTACTAACAGTAGTGTTCCATGGCTTACACTGATTCCATTACTGAGATCCAAGTTCTAGTTATATTTATGTTGAGAACATTCATATCTATGTAAATGCAAATGATTTCAATTAAATATATTTGTGCATAACTGAGGAAGATTCTCTGAGAAGAGGGTACCAGACATTGCACAGAGGTGAAGGAAAGAAGCAAAGGAAGAAAATGGTGACTGGGGAGAAATGCTGCAAATAGTTCTAGGCTCAACCAGATAGACTTACAGGAAGAAGGTAAGGCTAGACCATTGCAAGGAGAATGCATGGCTACTTGAAAGAAGACACTTATAAAGGTGACATGACAGAGCTTCCAGGTTCACCTCAGAGAGAAGTTAAAACTCACTATCCAAACAAGATGTCAGTATGTTATGTTACATAACAGCATAACACAGTGTCATATTTCCAATTCAAAATAAGTCTACTTAAGGTTGCTGCCAGTCAGCATAAACTTATGGACCTCCTTTATCCACACCACAAACAAAAATGTAATTGTCTCTGAGTATGTACTACTTAGGAAGAGCATCATTGAGTTGCATTGGTTTCCCCTTCATTCTAGTTGAGATGACAACAGACTAGGGTCCTCCCTACTAGTGCTGCCAAGATGGTTGTGGATAAGACCATCTTGCATGTATCTTAGGTTACTTAAGTACACGGTCAGTTCTATAACCTTTTGTGTCTATGGGGACTCAGATTCTGCCATTACAGGGAATATGACTGAGACAAATTAAATGGGCTGCTAAACAAAAAACAAAACAAATAAGTTGTTCAATGTTTCATGCGATTCCAGAATCAGAAAGCAGCACCTGTTGAAGTTTCACAAAAATGTTTAAAGGGCAATTGCAAGAAAAAGTATTTCCATTCCAAAAAAGGCACTTAAATTGATTTTTGGAATTCTCTCTTGCTGAAAGTTGCAATGTCAATTGTTTAAAAGAGAGGAACACACTTTAGCAGTAGATATAAATAACTCAAAGTATCTATCCTTGCAACATAAATTTCTCCTAATCTTTTAGGGCCAAGAATACCCTTGACTACACAACCATATATAATACTAGTTCTTCTACAGTTCTTTTTATCTTGTAAGGCACCCTCAAAAAAGGGGCACTTCACAACATAAAAATTGCAGGATGGAAGAATGCCTAGTCCTCACAAATTGATTTCCACTCCAAATGTCTTACGACTTATCTGCTTTAACCCTTCCTCTGCTTCTGGACACTTTTTTATAGTCTAGAGATTAGTGAAAAATGCCCTTACATAAAATAGTACTCTCTGAAGATAGTTTACATCCCTGTAAAATCTGTAGCAAAACTCTATTTTGATACATTAAATAGATCTAAAATATATCCTTCTAATCCTGCATTTTGTACTACCTTCCTGAAGGATGCACATTTGATTACTATCAGAGAAAGGTTGCAGAACAAGGTGACGGGCTTTTTCTAACTTAATACAGCTATTATGTTAAAGTTGTACATTTAATTCCATCTTCCAAAAATAAAAAGTTTGTCACAGGACATAAAATGACAGAGCAGACAGAATGAGCTCAATTCAGTAGCATGGTAAGGATTTACAATGCATATTAGAGCAGTCTTGCTTAATTTTGCCCTTTGGAAGGATTTCTGAAAAGATGCTTCAAAGAAGGATTCATCTAGGTGTAGGTTAAAATATTATATATTACATTAAATGTTTCAGTTTTACTTTTGATTATACCTATAATACATGGTTTTATACTCTATCTACCAAATGAAGGGGTGCAGTGGGAAGAGAGAACCTAGCTGGTGAATCTTAATTTAGGCACTGTTTTATTTGTAGCCAATATAATCCACAGGTTTATTTGCACATTTCTGACAAATTTCACTGAGAGTTTTTCCCTTCTAATTACTGAGAGTAGCTTTAGAAGGTTAGTGTGCTGTCCTCCCATCTCCTCTACTACTATGTTTTCTTCTTGCTAGTAATTCCAATGATGCTTGTGCAGGAAAACTTTCCAGTGGATTAAGAGTTTCCTCTTTTTAGGCATTAGGACATTTCTAGGGAAGGTTCCAATGATTGTTTTGGCAGAGTATATAATGTTGGGAAACTGCTGGTTTCTCTCTCTTTCTTTTGGAGATAGGAAACACCTCCATGATATACTTTCTGCAGACCAAGGGACTATGAGGAAGATGTGTTTTGCTTTGCGCTCCTTAGAAGAAAACCTGGGATTTAAATGTAAGAAAAAATGCATTCCCTCCCACTTTTGAGAGAAATTTATATGAACCTGCAAAGTAAAATGAGACCAAATTTAAACATTCCTTTGTAAATGCCCTATAAATGTTAGGAATATATTGTTAACTGTTTGGAGGAATGATAACTGTACTTTGCAAAAATATTTGTCAACTTTTCATTCTCAACCTTCAAAACAAAAAGAGACCAGTGTTTAAACCAAGTTACAACTCAAAAAAGATCAAAGTCAGAAGTATTATATGACAACATACCTACTAAAAAATATGAAACTAGAAAACATGTTGAGACAGCAGTTATGTCTGAGAATTCTTAAATAAATCACTTTAGCAAAGGGTGGTTTTGAATGAAAAATGAAATGCTCTTTCACTTTCTCAAGAAAGCTTTTCCTCAAATCTTTATTTAACCAGGTCTGCTGTTTGGGGTCCACATAAGCCCTCTTCCAAGTCTCTGATAGTATGAAAAAAAAAAGGAAGTAACGTAAGAGTTTCAATTCTCCCCCTCATCTATCTCCACCTCCTCCTTACATAATGAAGATGGAGACATTAAGTGGGCAGGGGGGGGGGGGGGGTTAATAACAACATTACTACTCTTTCTCCGTAATTCTGTGCAATTACAGCTACTGAGCCAGCCACGTTTATAAAACTGTAAACATACACAGAGCGCCCTGGCTGGAAATACAAGGTGTGTCAATATCTTAAAAAGTCGTGATTGCTTGATGGTACTGAGAGAGACCAGGGTCTTCAGTCTCGCCTTCCCCGCCCCAAATTACACATACACAGGATTTGTAATACTTGTTATGCTACGCCGGATGTCTAAATAGCCATGCCACCCCCGCCGTTTTCTTTTACTAAGAATTAGATAGATGCTCCATTCAGAAGTCTCTGAGGACAACGGCTGAACGTGGGGGGGGGGGTGCGTATGTGTGCGTGCGTGTGTCTGTGCGCGCGCGTGTGCGAGCGCGCGTACGCTGGTGGGGGGGGGGATAAGCAAGGGCGGCATTCTGAGGCGAGGGAGCGGCTGTTGTCATGGGGGTGAGAAGCCAGGCACGCAACGGTTGTAAGTCAGTAACTGAGCTTCCCAGAACATTTCCCCTCAGGAAGGAGGACGAGAGGGGCCTCTCCTAAGGGGAGGAGAAGATAAAGGGGCCATGAGGGAGGCTGAAGAAAGCAGAGCAAGGCGCGGTTGGCGGTCCCCGTCTGAGGAAGGAAAAAGCGCGCCTTTCTCCCTCGCGCTCTATCCCTCTGTTTACAAAGCCAGGAAGCACCCAACCCGCAAGCCAATGCCGGGTACCTGCCCTTGCCGCCACGAACGTCCACCTCTGCAGCTGCCGCCGCGTTACCCAACCGGGAATGACACGAGCTACCGGCGTTGGCCGCGAGTCCCCTTGGCGAAGCTCCTCCTCCCGATGCCTACTGGTCCTGGTGCTCGCCTGTCTGTAGCAGCGGTACCCATGGCGCCTTCCGATTGGCCGCTTATCTCCTCCTGTGCGTAAATAACTCCGCCCCTTCCATCAGCAATCAACTGCCCGAGGGTAGTCCGAAGTCTCGAGCTCCCTCCCTGTCTCTCTGCGCGGAAATACAGGGCTGATAGCTGAAGTAACGCAGAGCAAAATTCCACGGGCTGTTTTTCTTCCCAATGCATCCCAGATCTCTTCGGTTCCTCCGGCGCTAGCCCACTCCAAAGACTCAGAGCAATACTCAGGGATGCCCCGGAGCGGATCGCATCTGTGATTCAGTAATCTGCCAACCGCTGTACTCGTAGCAAAGGGACTCTCTCGCCTCACGTAACCTATGTGGGTTTAGAAGAACCCACATTTTCTTTTTTGGAATATATTTTTGTTGATCCTCTCTGACCCCCACCCCCAAATGGGGAGGAGCATGCAGGCTAATTAAGCAAACTCACCTGATCAATCCATTCAAGCGATCTTGGGCTATCATTTTATGAAGGCAGGCAAAAGGCAGAATTACATGCGACAGGCTTGAGTAACAAGCAAACTGCTACCAAAGATGATCGCTGCCTGTGTAATAACCACCTTCAAATGATCAGTTCAAGTAGAACTTTGTCAAGCAAAGTTCGACTATCAAAACCTTCGGAATGGTAGAAGAGGAAGGGGGAGCAATTTTCGACTTTTCCTGCCTCGAATGTATAAATTACGCTGCAAGAATTTGAAACATAATGTTTCCTCTTTTTTCTTTTCTTTTTGGCATTCTTTTGAAGTATCAGCATCGATATGCCATCATATACTAACAGCTTGCTAGTTGCTTTTTTCTCCTGCGTAAATTCTTCTTGGCTGACAATCAGATAAACAGGATCAATTTGACGAACATGGGCAAGTGTAGCAAACGCTGTAGTTGAAAATCCGACCACGAACCGATCGCTGCGGGACTCGGCGCTGGCTAATGTGGCTATTTGATTCCAAAGAGCGTGTGCGCGCGGGTCTCCCTCTACTCTCCATCTTCAGGGTCGCCGCCGCCGCCGCCGCGCACTTGGCACGGACACCCTCTGGTGGGTGGGTTCTTCTAGACCAGTTGCTGCGAGTGGATTACAGAGAGTGAGAGTGTGCGTGTGTTTTTGTTTTTCCGAGAACTTCCTCCCAAATGTTACGAAACCTCGGCCCTTTTCTCCGGGCCAAAATTCTTTAGCAGGGACACCACTTCAAGCGCTCAGTTTCTCCAGCCTGCCTGAATGTTTACGAGCAGCTTCTAAAAACAGGAGAGGTCACCGGGAGCAGCTCGTTTTCTCTCCTGAAAACGAGGCTCCGGTGAGGCCAAGGCGTGGACCACGCGGTGACCTCGCAGGCAGACAGAAGACGAGTGTCCTGCCATGGCAGCGGCGAGTGAGCCGTCGGTGGAAGCTGGGGAGGAGGTACTGATGACCGCCGGGAAAGCTGCTCTTGCAGACCTCCCCTGACCCCCAGTTTGACCCACCTATGTAGGGTACTAAAGATGAAAATATGTCCCCCCACCACAAACTATGCCATTAAGCCCGTGTGTATCTACCTCCCTTGGCCCCTCATCACCCAAACCCCCTGTCCTTAATTCACCCGTGTGTGTGTGTGCGCGCGCGCGCGCGCAAGTGTGTGCGTGTGTGCGTGCGCGCGCGCATGCCTGTGTGGTTAGTTACATTTCCGCATCTGGTATGTCACTTAACAGAAAATAACAAGGGGGTTAAATGCTAACTGAACACTTATTTTCCTTGGTTTTTGTGGGCTTAATATTAGACTGGCAGAATTATCTGAAAGCATAATTCTTTCCTAGTTTGTCTCCTCAGTGCATGTGAGGTATATGTGTGTCAAGGAAACATGCTGGGAAAGATTGTGTGTTCAGAGGTTCAGTTATCCCTAGAAGAATCACCTCTCGCGAATCCAGAGGTATTTGCTTCAAATGAGAAGTTGCATACAACTATCTCTCGTAACTAATGAATATTTGAGGTGATGGGAATAACTTCCTTGACTTTGTTCTGTAAAAAAATCTTTGTGGATTAATTGAAGACTTGACATTCAGTTGATTAAACCTGCATATAATTCTATGTTAGATGCTATATGCATAGGTTACAGTTAACCTTCCCAACCTGATCCTGTCCAGATGTTTTGAACTAGAGTTCCATGCTGCTTAGGGTTGATGGGATCTGCAATTCACTGCAGCTCCCATCATCCCTGACCATTATGCTTGCAAAAGGCAGCTCCTTAGAGGTATTCCCTCCTAAGAAGAAATGGAAAAGTCTGCCTCTTCTTGGGAATGGGCAGTTTAGAAGCCCCCATAAAAAGAATGCTCTGTTTAATAAGGCACCTACCAGCTGCTTTTTTGTCAGATCTTTAATAATCATCCTTACAAAAATGCAGGTGACATTTTTAATCAAACTTTTTTTTACAAATTGCTCCCAATGGTTCAGTACTGTTCAGTTAATAAGTAATTAATGAAAAACTTGTTACTGATTAATCAAACTGCTTAGGCACCTAAGCATGCAGCCTTTTTTCAAATAATATGTTCTATTGACTATTAATGAGCAACTGGAATGGGTCCAGGCTTACTTGTACTTAGAGCAGACTCAGTGATCAATGGAACTTAAGTTAGTTGTGACTTTAAGTATGTGACTCATGCTCCAGGCATGAGTATGTCTGGCCAGAACCCACTGCATTTCTTTTTCCAACTCCCCACACCCCAATATCTCCCCCAAAAATAAAATAAATAAACTCTGTGTGGATCTGCTTAAACAACATTCCAAGCACTCAGTGTGGGTACAGGTGAATTCCACATGCTGTCATGTCCTTGTATCACTAGATTCAGGTAACTATTTTTGCTTGCAACCAGGTGCCTAAATATAAAAGAAAGCAGACTATGTCCAGGACTGTGTGGTTGCCATGTGATGTCACCATTGTGCTACACAAACAAAACATTTGATACATCTTCTAGAATCCCATGTAACTTTGTTTTCTCCTTTCAGAAAACAAATTTCTACCCCTGACACAACAGAGCTAAATTCCGAAAGGATGCTGGCAATGCCCTCTGAACCTTGAAAAGCACAGCTGGTAATGGAGCTGGGGGAGAAGCAGGGTGCTCCTCAGGATGCCTGCAGGGCTGGGCAAGCTTTCAGTTCTATGCATAGCTTTTTGCCCCATAGTGATGACTAACAGAAACAGGACAGATCGACCTTCCCAACATTTCACAGCTCTTACCTACCCTGTTGCTTTGGATAAACCCCTTTTTACTCCACCATTCTGTTTTAAAGTAAAGCCACATTCTGCACTGAAAATGGAGGGATATTGCAGCCATTATCAATGCGCATTAAGTGTATTTGCATAGGCCAGTTTAGTTTACATAATATATTCCAACCTCTTCCAACCTGGTAGCTTCCAGATGCATTAGACTACAGTTCCTAGCATCCCCCAAAGAAAGGAAATAATGGGACAGAAACTACAGGATAATGTACCTCTTCTTTCCCCAACCAACTACTCAGTGCAGTGGTGGAAAGATGCTCCCCACATCTCCCTGAGAGAAGGACAAGGGGAAAAACAACCTCCTCCCACCTGCCCTCCAAGCCTTTTCCTTCCCAAGTCCTGTGCATGGCTTGGGAAGGAAGAGATGTAACAGGCAGGTGGCAAGGAAAGGGGCAGGGGTGCCAAATCATTCTGCCTTCCTTGGGAGGAAGACAAGCACAAAGGTTTGTTCTCAGCTGCCACTGCCTTCGGCAAAAAGACTACAGCAGAAGAGGGTGTACTCCAACCCGATCACCCCACCATGTTTTGCCTTCCCATGCCCCGAATGGGGCTTAAGTGAATGGCATGCAGTGCATCCTGTTGGCTTCACTCCGTGTTCCTGCTGATCCTGGCATTGGAGAACTGATTGCTTGCAAGGGAAGCTGCTGAGAGCCACACAAAGTACTGCTTGGGCACTTTGCCGGCTGTCACCATCTAGGGCATCTTGGCCATGGTGGGAGCTCTTTCTTGCCACTATGGCCAAGGGGCTTCATATCCTTTCAGCTCGACCATGGCCTAGTGGGTCACCTGACTCTGGGTGGTAGACTAGCCCGTGGTGAGTTTCCTAACCCTAATAACAGGACATGGCTACACCAAGTGGCCTGGCAGTAGGGGGGCTTCAGATGGCATGGTAAACCACACTCCTCTGCCCCCTAGTGGCTTTGTGTGTTGTGCGAATGCAGTCCGTGCATCTATACTTGAGAATTTAGGAAGCTGTTTTGTACCAGGTCTCATACTATTGGTTAAAGTAGCCTAGTACTGGTGGGTAAGCCACTGATGGTGGCTTTCCAGGCCCTCTCGCAGAAGGACTTCCCAGCCCCAGCTGAAGATGCTAGGGATTTAACCTATATGCTCTGCACATAGAGGGTATGCCGCAGCACTTATAGCCCTTCTGCAGACCCTTCTTCCTATTTATTGCTTCAACTGAGGGGTGGTATAGAAATGAAATAATAATAATGTTGCAGCAAGAATATTCAGAGACTGAACACTGTTTAAATTCAAAAAGAACCCCTGAAATTCTAAAGATAAATAAGACAAACCATACCAATAAGTGGTGTGTGTATGTGAAGTTAACGAACATTGACAGCATGACACAGCATTTCCAGCACAACTTGAGAAAGCTGCCCTTTTCTGATGTACTCCTAAGGGAGTCCTGTCCAGCAAACATATTGCCAAAGGGTATGAAGGTAGCACTACAATGAAGAGCATCAGGTCTGAATTTGTAGAGGCCTTTGAATCCTGATCCTTCTCACTCCCATGTAACTCCTGTGGGGAGCCTTATGTTCTCCTGTTAACCTTCTGCTGCATGTGTGGACACCTGGACCAGAAACAGATGTCCACGACATCCTCTTCATGTGTTCCATGAGCATGCTCATTGACGGTGACATCAGGGCACCTCTCAAGAAGACCCCCACTCTAACGATGCCCACAAGAACTTTTTTTTTTAGTTTTCCCTGGAAGGAAAAATGCCCTAAGTATGGGGAAGTAGACGTCATCAGGGCTTAGATGCTGGTGGTGAGCAGCCCAGACTGAACCCCTTTCCTTGCCCTACACTCCCTTCCCAAGCCTGACTCAGGCCTTGGGGAGGGGCATGTGGCAGACACCAGCTTGCTCCCCTGTCTCTGCCTGGCGTGGTCCCCATGAGCACCAGATTAAGCAGGGGTGGGGGACTGTAGGCAGGCTTAGCATGTTCAGCTTGGCCTCCTCCCAGGAAGATGCACTGAACCCCCCACCCCCTCTTACTTTCCCAGAGCAAAGGTAAGGAAGTGGATGTCAACTGCCCAAAGTGCTCATTTTGGGCAGCTTCCATCAAGATCTCTTCAGAGCTCCCACAGAGGAGCACTGAGGAGGAGGTGCCTTAAGCCCCCTACTGTGTTTGATCGTTAGTCAGACACCAAATAGATCTTCAGGCAACTTTAAGTTCAGGGTGGCATATAACTAACCTGGCCTTAAAGTATCATCAGAAGGCTCCTGGGCTTTAGGCAAGTTAGTCTCTCTCCCAAACAATAATGGTCTCTCTCCTAGGATGCTTCTGATCAGGAATGAGTTTCAAAATCCTTTGAAAATTATAACAGGCTGACAGAAGAATAGTTTGCTGGATCAGGCCAAAGATTCATCTAGTTTAATATTCTGTTTCCTACAGAGGCCAGCTGTATGCCTCTGGGAAGTCCTCAAGGCTAATCAGACGCATGTTTAATATCATAGCATTCAGAAACTTAGACTACATTGTACAGATCATTTAGTCTTGTGTTTGTCCGCTGTAGCCATTGATAAGAATGTGCATCAGATTTAAATAAGTCTTAAATGCCAAGATGAACTGGATAAATTTGGACAGATTCAAGATTCAACCAAAGTGAATCAAGAGTCCTCTGAATTACTTCAAAGCTACTCTGTAGCTTCACAAACCTGCATGGGCAATTTTAAGGGACACATGGACACAGTGTGTGTGCAAAACTGAATAAAAGTTTACTCCCCTCCCAGCAAAGTGTTCTAAGTACAGAAAGCAGCAAGGTGGGGAAAGGAGAGGAGAGGAGAGGTGCAATTTGGGGACTGCCAGCTCTAACTTCTTATCAAGGTATAAGTTCACATGTAATCTCCTTTTTGCTTCCAGTTGTGGTGCTCATGGGTTGAATGTAGAAGGAACTTATCCGAGGCTGCTCCTGTATTTTCACCCCGTTGTGTGATCCCGTTGTGTCTGTGGCGGCAGCTGCTCTCAGAACTTCCAGGAACAGCTTTCCTTGAGAGTCAGTGCTAAGAGATGCTCTTCCTGCTGCTCTCTGTTCAATGGATGGCCAGTGCTGACCTCAGTTCCTCAGGCAGATACAGGGACATCACTAAGCTGCCACAACCTGAGACCTCACTGCATGTTCTCTTTGGCTGCTCATGTAGGGAAGGCAGAGCACTATTTTTGCTAAAGGAGGTGCCTTCCAGTGACATATTGGGGGTACACATGAGCTCTGGGAAGCCTGGGGACATAGCTGGAGGGGGAGGTGGTGCTGGTCGTGCTGCTGGTGCTGTGCCTCTTCTACCACTTAATGCAAAGCTTTGGGTCAGAGCAGGACATTCCCTCTCCCCCTGTATGGAGGCAGGGCACAGCCAAGCGGCAAACAGCTGCTATGGCCTTGAGTGCAGCCCCCTATCCCTGTTGCTGCCACCATACTGCTGAAATTGATTGGTGGAATGGCAGACAAATCAGTGGTTTTGGCCTAAATGGTGGAAAACTGAAACAAAGGCTGAAATAATGGCAAATGCGGCTAGTTACAAGCCAATTGTGGCCCTTTTCCGTTTCTGAAGACATTTGCCACCCGATTTCAGTGCCAAGCACAATTTTTTCTGCCACTGTGGGTGGTATGGTGGCAAAGGGGCAGCCTCCAGGGGAATCTGGAAAGGGCTTCCCATGATGAGGCAGGATGAATTGTTGTAGCGTCCCTGTTGTACTCCCCTCCCATGCTCGGCGGGCTGCAATTTCCTTCTCCCCCTCCAGGCGGTGCTCTGGAGAGCCCCAAGGATCCTATTCTCCCATTGTGGCAATGAAGAGGCAGAAGGACATACAATGAAGAAAGTCGAATGGGTGGCTGGGGTGAAATATAATAAAGCAAAGGGATGGGGGCACAAGGCTGCATCAGGAAGAAGGGGCATGATCCAGTGGCAGCTGCAGCATGTGTTTTCTTCCATTTCAGCCGGTATGAAAACTTGCATGGGGTTGATCCCAGGGACTGCCTGTAGTTGCCCACCCTTTGTCAAGGAGGAGTGGGTGTCCAAAGGGGTTTACAAGTAAATAGGATTTTATCATTTGCACCGATCACAACTCTTAATTCTCTCTGTGTGTGTGTTTGTGTGTGTGTGACACACACCCAAAGCAAAGAACACAGTAGGATGCACACAATGGGGCAGGAAGGGAATTCAGTGTAAACCCACCCAAAAATTTAAAGTCTCCCCTTGCTCTTCACAATGTATTCAAGCTCTACATTGTCCACTTCTGTTTATTTTTGTGATAAAGTGTCATCCATCCACTCAATCAAGGATGAAGCACTTAAAGTGTTATGACTTTTATCACTCAGTGATGTCCATTTGAGAAAAACCTAAAAATCCATTAGCATAGTTTTTTATTCATATATCCCTATCCTTACAGGGTATTTACTTGGGGGCACCTCTATGCATGCACATTTCACACAATACCATAGGGCAAGGGTGGGGGGAGAATCTTTTTTTTTAGTTCCCTTGCTTTAGTCAGTTTAAAGTCACCTTGGATAAAAACCCCTTGCTGCTACTCAAAATTTGACATATTACATCTCCTCAGTTCCATCTTCAGATTTCATCTAATTCTGTCATCATGTGAAGAAAGCAGATAAGGGGAAATTTTCTCTCTCTTTCATAATACTAGAACTTGGGGTCCTTCAAAGAAACTAAATGATGGGAAATTCAGGATAGGTAAAAGCACTTCTTCACATAGCACAGAAATTGGGATATTTGCTACTACAGGGTACCAATGTGCATGGCTTTCAAAGGGGATGAGGAAGATCAAAGAGCAAACTCTTGGAAGATAAGGTCATCAGTGGTCCTTGGTTACGGTGGCCATAGATTATTTCTGACATCAGGGAAAGCAGCTGCTGAGGACTGCAAGCATGAAGGTGCTGTTCTTGCACTACCTTTGGGCTTCCCAAAGGCACCTGTCTGGCCACTGTGTGAACAGAGTGTTGAACAACATGCGACTTCTGGTCTGATCAAGCATAGCTCTCCCTATGTTCTTATACAAGAAATAATAATGTTATCACCAATTCCCTTTGAAAACAATACAATTTAATGTCTACTTGCATCAGAATCTGGCATTTGGCAGGCAGCACCTCCCTAAAGGAGATGCAATGCTTATAAAGGTCATCCAAGTCTGTCAAAAAGCAAAAACACTACAGCACATTGTTAATTTGCAGTTGATAGTTAACTGGGAATCATAAAGCCTCAGCTTAAGGAAGTTGAATCAGGTGACCCCTGAAGCATCTCAAGCCATGATTAGCCCATTTCACAAATCTGGGCCCAATCCAAATCTTACGGTCTATCCATGAACTACAAATGGTCCACATTTTCTGGTGCTCCCTGAGACTACATTATAAATAAGAGGGTGGGGGAAGCAATTATTTATTTATTATATTTATCTCCCATGTTTTCCCTTGCAAGGAACTCAAGGTGGCTTACAGAATTTTCCTCCTCTTCTCAGTCTTATCCTCACAACAAGAGGTTGTTGTCTGTGACTGGCCCAAAACCACCCATTTGGCTCCATGGCTGAGTGGGGAATAGAACCCCGATCTTCTGAGTCCCAGTCCCACACTCATAACCACAACATCACTCTGACTTTTCCCTTGAACAAGCAGTACTGCATGATAACGCCTTCAGTCCTCTGATATTAATCAGCCAAAAATGGGGTCTCAGTTTGTTTCAACCAAGAAATGTTTGAGTGGGGCTGATCAAGCAACAATAACCTGGTAATCATCAGCACCGTTTCACTGAGCAGTTGGTAGGAGGGCAACATCAGAGTGCAGAGAAACTGAATTTGATTAATAAGACTTCAGATTAGAGATGTTGTGTTAGGGAAATGCGGTGGTCTACAAAGAGCACACAAACCAGAATAGTGATCTGTAGTAAAACAAGATGACAAATTATTGATTCAGTCCATCCCTCACAGAAAACCTTTGTGGCTTTTTATGAGGAAATAACCAGGAAACTGACTTTGTTCCAACAGAACAATGGCCTTTAAAACTCAGATGAATAAAATGCACCTACCCTAACCACTTCAGTCTCCTACCTTTTATCTAACTTACTGCTTTCTCTATATGTTCCAGAGGAGCATCCCAGTTCCCATGGCAATCCATAGTAACAGGAAACAATTACAGGAAACTTAGAAAAGGCCAATCAGTTAGGGAGGGGGTACCAGAGGTCACACATCCGGTACAGCAAGAACGTCCCTGCTGGGGCCTCCTTCCTCTGTCTTCTTTCAACTGTAAATGTATAGAACTCTCTAGCTCCTTTCCCTAGTGAATAATTACTTCAGAGATGCAGGCTTTATATAGTGTCAATTGTCTCACCGAGGAGAAGTCACAGTACTGTGGCATCCCTAATATAGACATTCCAATACTTTACTTTCTTTGAACTGTTGTTATTTCAGTTATTGTGCATCATTTTTATTTAATAGTGTTAACTTGATGGGGAAGGGTGAGTTTAAAGTTTCAGCATATAAGTCCATTGCATATACATAATATATATACATATATATAATTTATATATATTTAAATTGCCCTGTTTGAATATTCTGTTAACGTCTGCCCCCAGGCTCTAAATCATTCCATGAGCAACACCCAGTCTTATTCCTTGGGTCACTCTCCCTGACCTGTCCAGCATTTCCTCCTCCTCCAATTCTTTCCCATATCAGCCACCACTTCTATGAGAGGGAGTGTGTGTGAGAGAGAGAATGGCAGGGAGGTGCATAAATGATCTCAGAAGCCGAGCCACAAAATATAGCAGCCAGAGCAGTACTGCATCTTTTGTGAAGATGCTCTTGCTACCAGCTTTGATGTTGAGGCTTCAGGCTTGAGTGTGAGACTACCCATCTGCTAGCTGTTCTCCCTCCCTCTTTATTTCTCCTTGTGACAGTGGAAACAGATGAGAAATCCTGTACCCAACACTGCAAAACGGTGATTGCATGTGCAAGCTCAGCCATGGAAAGTGGTGGCTAGAGACAAGTAGAATCTTTTGGAAAGATGCTGTAGCTGCATCACTTTGCAAAGAGGCTTCCAAGCTCATGCAGGCACCTGCCAATATCCCATTTTTCTCTGTCGATATCTTGAAGGCAGAGGTGGTCACTGAATTAAGTTAGAGGAGGATATGCAGCTTAGTAGCAGAACACCTACTTTGCCTGCATCAAGTCCCATGTTCAATCTTCAGCTAAGAGATTCCCGGTAGGACAAAGAGACTTCTGCCTGTCAACTATACTGAACAAGGTGGATTGATGGTCCGATGTAGTTTAAGCCAAATTCCTGTTTTCCTAAACTGTTTGTATGTAGGGTTGGTGGAGAAAAAGGAAGAGATAGGAATGGATCTATGTGGGACTGGATGGTGTGAGTTCATTATGTTTTGTTGTGGCTGGAAGGAAATCACCTTAATTTTTAATGCTTTCATGATTCTATAACTGGTCTAAAAGGAATTCTGCACTGTCTATTTTTTCATTGTACATTCCAGTAAAGACTGTGCTTATAGCTCATGCAGCCTACACAAGACCACAACCTGCACCAACTTGCACTCTGCCATTGGGTTTTTTAATCCTTAAATTAGTACCTCTCAAAATGGACACTGATTGCCCCATGATGTTTTGTACCACTAATTGAAGTTGTTTGTAGAAACCTTTCTGAAAGCTTTTCATCTTGTTGGGGTGGAAGTTGAAAAGAGTGAGGTCAGAGAGGAACAAATGCAGAAAGTACAGACAGAGTTAATTACCTTATTAACACTGTTCTTTCACAAAACAGTTATTTGGTGGTTCAAAATGATCGTTGCATTGCTGATCTGATTCCTCTGTCTAGCACACTATGTACCATGGATGCACACACAAGGGGCGGACAACTTGTTTCCCTCTCGATTTTTGGCCTACAACTTCCATCAGACCTAACCAACAGAGCCAGTGATGAAGGATAACGGGAGTTGTAAACCAATAATATCTGAGGGGCTGTAAGTTGCTCACCCTTGGTATATATGTATAAATGAGCTTGACACTTTACATATCTGATGAAGAGAGCTGTAATCCACAAAAGCTTAAGCTAGCATTTCCCAAACTGGTGTTGTCCAGATGTTTTAGATGACAACTCCTAGCATTCCTGACCATTAGCTATGCTGACTAGGGCAATTGAGAGCTGAACTCCAAAGCATCTTGAGGACACTAGGTTGGGGCATGCTGTAATACATTTATTTATTATCAATTCTTATTTATTTATCTTTAAGGTGACACAAGATGCTTTGCTGCTTTTGCTACAATAAACTAATACAGAGACTCTTCTGGAAATTAAAAAAAAAAAACAAAGCACCTACTCATACCCCTAAAATGCACATCCCTGTAATCATACGTGTAAGAAATGCATATCGAATAGTAGTTGTAATGCTGGTACTGTGAAGCACTATTGCCAATCAAGGCTTTCCTTCTCTTCTCCCATACCTCTTTTCAATCCTTTATCTTTCCTCTCTCATTCCAGTCTTGTCTGTCTAGCATAGAGCATACAATATACACCTTCTGGCAGAAGCCATTGCATTTCTTTGTTTTGTATAGTGCCTCACCTATCATTGGCACTAAATAAATGTTTCTTAGTTGGAGTATGTACTGTAAGCAGGATACAATATGCAAAGCTCATGAAGCACGTGACACAGATTCCACAAAGATACAATGCATAAGAAACGAAATGTTACGGGTGGCGGTAGAAGTACCCAGGTGCCTACGAGTTTATGATTAAAGATGATTGGTGGTGGTAACTGCGGAAGAAGATCGGGACTTCAGTATTTATTTTTGAATCCTCTTTGTGTGTCTGTGTGCAAAGCTAGATGCTTTCATTATCCAGACAAAGAGTCAGCAGGCAGAGCACCCACACAAGCATGAAATGAGCTCTCAAAAACGATGTTTGCTTTTCTCTTTAAAAGACCTCCATGTGTTATGAAATTCTGTTTTAAGCTGGCCTTGGCAAACTAGACGGCTTGGCTGTTTTTTAAAAAGACAACCGCATACACATTTCATTCTTCTCACCCAAACACCTATTTTAAGGTGCTGGTCTGAAGTGAAATCAAAGGAACAAAACAAAAACAAACAAACAAGTTAAAATAACAGTGGAACTGACACAAATGGACAAAAGCCAGGAAATTATCCACTGAGATAGGCACACTTTTCTGCACTCCCCCTGTTGTGCTTGACTGTTGCAGCAGTGAATAGGTTATGTAAGATCACCCTGCTCTGACATCTTAATAATGCCTATGCTAAAGCAATTGTTGAGCACTGATCGAAATACATGCCTCGGGATTGTTGTCATCTCCCCACTTCCTGCTGAACAGGGAGCAGATGAAAGCGTGGAGCAACCACTGCTTCCACTCTTGTCTAGGTGTACATTGGGGTAGGCTCTCCTCCCAGCCTCTCTGCCAGAACAGTTTATCCCCTCTCCCCTCCCACCTCTGGTTTTGGGTGTGCCTTAATTCAGAGTGCCTGACAATCTTTCAGCATTCAACTCTCTGTATTCCATGCCGAGTGCTCACATTTTCTGTGAATCTAGAGTCCGCTTGGGGCCTGGCAGGACTTTCTAGCAGATCAAGAGAGCAGCAGCTGCAAGCACAATCCTATACTGACAGAATCCTATATGTTCAGACAGAAATAAGTTCTACAGCTCCCAGCATGTCTTGTTCTAGGATTTATTTCTATTTAGATATGAACAGGATTGCATTGTTAATCACCCTAACAGTGCTGGAGTTAATGATGCTGCAGTCAACATAATGAAAGGGGATTAACATGGCTATGGGGAGACAGAATACCCTTGGTTGGGGTAGGGAGCAATTTGCCATGTTTGCTGTTATGAGGAGAAAATGGAGAAAAGAAACTTGTAAGCCTCCTTGAGTTCCTTGCAAGAGGAGGAAAGGTGGGGTATAAATGTAATGTAATCCTAATAATGGGTACAAGTTTACAGATCGAGATGATCAACCCAGCTGCTTGCATTTTGAGGACTTCCTTTGGGGTGTGGCTATGGGGACCATCACGACGGGTGCTTGCACTACAACCGTAGCCGCCTCCTCACCATTTGTGAGCCATTTCTCCCCTCTACCTTCCCTGTCAGCTCTCAAACAACTACAAGCTGTGTCTGCAACATGTTCAACCATTGAAGTGACCCCTCTGTGGATTCTATTTTATTGCTAGAATCAATGAAAAGGTAAGGAAAAAAATGAGCCCACCTCTAAGAGGGTAAACCAAGCATAGTTTGATGCACAGACAGGTTAGGGAGCTTAGGAAATTAACTGCGGTATCCAGAGATTGACTCCTGAGCAGTGTCCTCTCCAGATTTTGGAGGGCCCTGGGGCAAGGCATCCTCATCAGGCTCCCTTCTCCCATGCATCTACCTTCTTGTTACCGTTGTCACCAGCTGCTATTGCTTCTTATCTTTTTTCTCATTGTGGTCATCACTAACGTGTCTGACAGGAACAGAGCCAGTGAGCATGTGGGGAATGGCATCTATGTATTCTCTTTGCAATCACGACTGTTGTCTGGGTCAGAACAAGTGGCAGAAGAACAAGCAGGTTGTACTGGTCAAGGGGAGGATCAAGGCCAGGGAAGCTTGTCCGTGGGTCTCTACTAGGGCATGGGCTCTTGGCAGGTGCCTAGTCATGCCTTCCCTTTGACGCTGCCCTTGCACAAAGCAAGACTGGGCTCAGCCAGGAAAAGAGATGGGGAGGTATACCAACTGACTGTCATTTTGTCTGCAGATGGCAGAAATGAATGGGTGGTACTTAATGGTCAATGGGAAATCATAATCATCTGGCTTAGGAGGGAGACAAATTAGAGTTGGAAGGTGCAATTGTCAAAAGGAAGACTGAATGAGAAGCAAAGTAACTGGGGTCATCAGTTTGTCCCGGGTCAGCAAATATATCCATCGTCTAAAATGGAGGTTGCACTTATATACACATGGCTATTGAAAGCAAGTATACATATGGTGATTTTAGTCATGAAAGCTTTTCCAGACTTGCCTGTGAAGACCTTTGGTAAAAACTGATGTTATATTATCTACCTTTCAGTATTCAGGTACCAAGGCTGAAATGAGTGCTCATGTTACCATGGTTATTTCATGACTGTGTTGCTCCAGAACACTTAGAGATGATTCAAATGCTTAGGAAAGGCACGTCGTACAGTTCTCCTGGGACTGTACCATCTCGGAATGCTCATGGAGATGGCATGTTTGCAACTGGTGTTGTGCCCCTGCCTTAGAAATCTCCCTAAAATTGCAAAGCCAGTGTCCTCCTCTTTCCCAAGATGTGCTAGCACTGTCTTGCAAGGAAATTTTGACATCGGGATGTACTGAAAATGTTCGGATCTGCTCATAGGGCACACCTGCACTGTGGTTTTGAAAGAGTGAGATAAGCATTGCTGTCTTGTAGTTAATGGGTGTGATGTGATCCCAGCTCATAGCTGTTCATCACCAGTCCTGTGGATGACTCTTCTTGAGTTTTAATTTTTGAATTTTTAAAAGCACACACACACACATTAAGAAATCTCTGTCTAGAGTATCTTAAAACAAACAACCAATGAGCTTCGTTAGGGTTTCTCAAGGCTTGCCACATTTTGCAGCGGTTTAGCACTTCAGGGAAGAGTGCAAGAGAGAAAAGCAGTTTTTCCACCACAAGCTCTCATGGTTGTAAGGACTGTCTTTTCGTTGTTTGGGAAGGAAGGAGCACAAGGAAATTACTGAAGACCCCTACACCCACTAATATTTTTATTAGTGCCATAAAAGAGTGTGCAAACCTTTGAGTTCTACACAACTTTTCATCAGGTTAGTTTAAGAGTTTTGGAGAACTCAAAAGCAAAACAGCCTTTTGTGGCATTGGTTGATCTTGATAAAAGTACTTCCTAACTGTGAGTTTTTGGATTCCCTGCCCCTCACCCCCAATAGACCTTGGTGATGGTGGTTGTTTATAAAGAAGGGAGGAGCCATCAATTAGAGGACCGTGCTTTGTCCATTTTGTTCTGGCTTGGTTGACTTTTGCAACATGATATAAACTTGTTGGTGTTCTTTAAAAGGAAAATGAAACATATTGTTACTTATCCAGGGTGACTTGGACAAATTCAGTCCTCTTGTTGTACATTCTCAAACTTACTTGCTTTCACAGCAACAACCAGCCTACCTTTGTATTCTTGAGGAATAGGGTATTAGAGAGAAATTAAAGTGGCGGACTGATAATTCTAGTAATGGAACACTCACTCTTACAGGGTATGGTGTCAGAGAGAAATTCTGTGCATGTGTAAACATGATGTTCCTTGTTCCCTGAAAATCATGCCCACTGATCTAGAATTCATATGGCGAGGTGGGGATCCAGACCCTTTTTTAGTGAAAGCTGTTGATTCAGTGGATCAGTTCCTATCATCTTCCTTTACTTTTTAGAGCTGTGGATATAGATTCATAATTCTGAAGAAACAAGTTCCCAAACCTGGTTTCATCCCCCTACCTCAGCTTTCCCCAGTCTAGTGTCCACTAGATTTTTTTGAACTACAATCCCCATTGGCCATGCTGGCGGAGACTGGTGGGTGCTGTTGTCCAAAACATTGGGAGAGCACCAGGTCGGGGAAAGTTGTCATACTTCTTACTGAGTTGTAGGTTCCTTTCTGGCTGACATCCCTGCCTCAGTACCTGTACTCCACCGTAAACACCAAAAGGAGGAAGGGGGATGAATATGGATGAAGAGAGACAAGGAACCAGGAGCGAATGTACTCTGCCATGCCAAAGTGCTCTCTAGAAACTTGCTCCAGGCATCCTCAAAAAAGTATAGGGATGCTGAGCTGCATTTCTGGCTAGTGTCCCCACAAGTCTATTATGTATCTCTATAGCTTAGAATGGGACACACCAATTAATCCACTCATAGGTGGAAAAAGCAGGTTTGGACAGGGGAGATGTGAATAATAGCCTGGATGATGCCTTATAAAGCATGTCTCTACTTCACATTCAATGAATGCCAAGCTTGTTATGTGGTCAAAGTTCCCTGCCTTGAAATGAATATATAAAAAGTTTATGGCCCTCTAAAAGTAGAGGTCTGATGATTGTTTGGGGGAAGCCATAACTGACAAACCCATTTCAAAGCTTTAAGTTTGCAAGCCTTTGTAGGGACGATATTCCAAGAGTTTGAGGGGGTATTGTAAAGTTGTTGTTTGAGAGAAACATGCTAATCCTGCCCCTTGCTTCTTCCCAGCAGTAGTCTCCTAGTCTCCAGTCAAGCTGGTTTTGCTGCTTTCTATAGCACTTCAGACTGTACCTGGAAAGAACCAGAAGTAGTTTTCCAGCAACATAAGTGCTACTGTTGGAACAGACTTGTATACATTTTAATGTGAGTATCAGTGCCCATGACATACGGCACAATACTAAGGCTAAGGTTACACTCACAGAGATGTCTGTGCAAAGTGAAGCTTGGGTTCCAGCGTTACCCTGCAACATGTCAACCACATCATTCAAGTGTCTCCATCCGCATCCAACTCTGCCCAGAGAATCGCAGCAGTGTGGTGCAGCTAAGGAAGGCAGGGATACAAGGCTGAAAAAGAGGCGTTAACATATCAGTCAGAATTCCACTCCATCCAAGCTTAGCTGCAATTGTCAGAGTAGCTGGGCTGTGTACAAAGAGAATGGGTTTTTTCAGCAACGATGTATTTCGCCCCTGTTGTAAGGCATGGTTTTAGAGATTTATTTGTTAGAGACCTTCCCCACAACTCCTTATTTGGACCTTGCTTATCTCATTCAAATTTCCAAAGATCTGAAATCTTTATTGTCTTTGAGATCCTTATACCAGGGAATATGGAACTATGGGACAACTTGGTCTTGAATGGGTAAGACCCAATAGCTTTATAAAAGATGCACTCCAGGTAGAGACGGAAACTGCTAAATGTGATTTGTTGATTAGCACCAGCAGCTGCCTGCTTTTGGGGCCTCTCCTTGGGGACAAAACTCAAGACTGTCCTGATGAGTGTGCACGTCAAAGTTTACTGCGACTCCACTGTTATATCGGCCATGCTGATGAAATGGATCTTCCATAGGGTCTCCATGTATTACTCGAAGTTCTGTCAGCATGCGGTCTTTTATTTGAAGGCATCCTCTGTTTGAAGCATTGCCTGGTCCAAGCCGAGTTTAAAGGTAAACAGCCATAAGAAGAGAGAGTAGCAAGGGCCTCTGCATTGCCCATTAACAGCACCTGGACAACAGGTGACAGGCAGACAGTCACCTGAGTCACTAAGGTGAGATGCGTGGCATCTGCATATAAATCACAGCACTTATTTCTAAATTCATACCCATTCACATTTGATGTGCACCATTTCCATGTGACAGGGGTCTCTCCATATGAAAACATAACTAATTATACCCCAGGTCTGCTCAGCTATTATCAGTCCTACCATTCCCAATTTGCCTTATTTCTCTGGTGGTCAGAAGTACCTTTGAGCTAACCTAACCCTAATTTAGAACCCTGACCCTAATCTATGACAAGGGTAGGGAACATCTTTCAGTCTAAGGGCCAAACTCATTTCCAGAGAAACCCTCAGGAACATGTTCAAATGGTGTGTTGGGACAAGGACAAAGGGGATGCAGCTCCAAACTCAATGATGACGATGACACCAGCATACTTAGCTTAAAGCTCATTGATAGTCTCAGGAAAGGAATTTCAGTGGTGGTCAGGAGAAAGAAGATGCATAGAGACCCCATGATGGCCATACATGTGCGCATGATGTCGAGCAAATCCATCACCTTCTTCCCAAACTAACTCCTTCCTGCAAGTTCTAACTGCCCGGTCCAAGGAGTAGTTTGGCTGCGCTCTCTCCTGCTCCCGTCCCTGATTCTACCTTGGAACAGGGGCCTCTCTCTTGACAGACAGTTCCTCAGGCCCAGCTGCCAAGCCCGCCAGCATTCTCTATTACGCACATAAATTAGCATATGCAAATTTTATACAAATCGGCCCCCTCCTTTGACCTATTTTTTGGGTGATCGGATTTTTCTCTTGTTCTGTGTGCCAATGCTTAGGAGGCCATTCAGAGGCAATATGCTTCTGAATACAAGATGCAGGGGACAAGCAAGAAGGGAACGCTCTTGCCCCACTGCCCCATCATGCTTTGCTGGGATGCTTCCCAGAGGCATTTGGCTGGCCACTGATAGAAAGAGAGTGCTGCTAAATGGAGACCAGTGACTTTCCCAAGATCACAGACTGTGTGCAAATCAGAGCAATGGCCCGAAGCCCAAGTATTAGCCCCCTCCCAGTTATTTCCCTTTCCCAAAAGTAGCAGTCCCAGATTAATATTTCCTGCAGTGCCACGGTGTGCCATGCTCTGAACATTTTCTCCTCTCCCCCCACCCCATTGACTTCCCCTGTTTGCAGAGATGGAAGCGAAAACAACTTCAGGCAGCCTCACAAAGGAATGTTGCTCACATGACTTCTTCACACAATGCAATAATTAACTGACGGATTCACTGCCAAAAGGTGTGGTGATGGCCACTAACTTATGTGCCTCTTACAAATGGATTAGGCTTGAACATGGATGAGAAGAGGTAGCGTAACTGCAGTGATATGTGATGCCTCAGGGAATGCTCTGCATTTGAGAGCAAACTGTCAGGCCACCAACCTGCCTACAGTGTGTTTGGGCATCTCCGGGGCTCCAGAAAAGCCCAGAGAGGCTGTTGCTGGCACCACTTTAAAACAACAACACTATTTTAAAGCTCCTTACCGAATGGAGAATTCTATGGTAGGCACCTTCTCTTTTCTCCAAGTGAATCTGGGTCTGTTACCTTAGTGTTCCTTTGCAATGCTATGTCAAGGCCCAGAGAGGTTCTGCCAGAAGCATTGGGAGATAAAGGGGCTCTATCCTCCAGGCCCACGCGGTGATGTGCCCAACATAACACTTTGGCTTGCATTCTGGTGTGGGTGGCAGGGAGGGGGCAGACATGATCGTGTTGACTGCCTCTGTAGCCAGCCACCCAGCATGTCTGAGCACTGGGATGGGGGAAGGTGGCTTGTATAGGCAGTGGTCCTCCTCCCAACCTTACCTAAAGCTGGGACTGCTGCTGAGTGGAGAAGTGCCGACTCCGGTATCTTGAGCAACTTCCCTCTCTTTTCCCTCAAATATTTCTGTAAGAGGCTCAGTGGGCTGCATCACAAAATCAAAAGGGATGCTACCTAGTGAGAAGGGAACCCCAAGCACATTTGAGGACAGTGGCCATGAGCCTTTAAACTAGATTTTTCCCAAAAGCATAGCCATTGATGTTGGAGATTTGGTAAGCTCATGAGAGTGCTTTGTGGGTGTGTGCAGAGGACACCTGGAGTTGCAACTCCAGGGTCCAGCCATGACCCAGAGATGGATGCAGAACCTGAGTGACCAATGGTACTGTTGACAGAGGATTTGCTGGTCCTGCATGCCAGTCGTGAACCAGAGAGCCCCAACACCAAGGTACTGGAGACCCTTAGGCCGAAACCAGAAAAGATATGCTGAAAAAATATCAGCAGGTTCATCCTCAGGGTCTCCACAGTCCACGGAATGGACACACCAAGGCAAGCAGCAGGCATGGCATGAGCTTTTGTAACGACAAAAGAGTGCTTAGCTGCAGGCCACAGGTCTGCCTCTTTAAAGCCTTCCAGTTTTCAAGAAAGGGGTGGAGCAAGGCTGGCTGAGACCTCATCTCAGTCCAGGGCACACTTTTAAGAAGGCCCTGGACTTGTTCCTCCTGATTCCATCCTGCCTCTTGTTCTGGCCCAGACAACATTGGTGGCGAGGATGAGAAACAGTAGGTCCAGTCCATGCTTTCTGAGCAAGAAGTTAGTAGCAGTGGTGAGAAAGAAGACAGGGAACAAGAATGGCAGTGAGAAGGTAGAATCACTGAGTGGGGGCACTTAGGTGGCTTTTCTGGGCCCTCAGAAGCCCAAGTGCCACTGGAACAGAGCCAGAGCAGGTTGGATGTCAAAACAGGATAGTCTATATTATGATCCCAGACCTTGTTGGAACAAGTTTCGCATGAGGGGTTTCCTTTGCTTTGCCAGGCACTGTGAGCCAGAACAAGATACCTTGCCCAGGATACCTGCATCCCCACCAGATGCCAAGCTTGCAAACATCAGGGTATGTTAATTACCTTCATTCCCAGCTTGTGAGCTTCCAGAGGCATTCAGCTGGTTGCTGTAGCAAAAGTATGCTGGAATACATAGACCTTGGTCTGACCCAGCTGGCATCTTCTGAGATTCTGCTGAATGGAACAACGAGACCCTGAATTGCCACATCTAAAAACGACATCTTCGTTTACTGTCTTTATAGAATCATTTCCCTCATAGCTTCCACTCCTTTTATTTGCCCCACAGTTCACCTTCTACATCTTCCTTCTTCCACATGAGCCTGTCCATGCATTGAGAAACACATCTGAGGTTCTTCTGTAGTTGTCATGAGACAAAGATGGGTAAAGAGAGCAGAATGAGCAGTCCTTTTCCGTCATGACACCCTGAATGTTGAACTCTGTAGGTCTCTCAGCAGATGCTTGCTTTGATAAGAGTTATATGTCTGGCTAAGACTTTGCATAGACTTTGAGCTGCTGTTTTATAGAATTAGTGTTTTTCTACTGATCTTGTTTGCATTGTAATATCTTTGTCACTCTTACTGTATTTATCTTTTAATGCATAAACTGCTTTGGACACTTTGATTTAAAAGTAGAATAGCTTTTAATTAATTAATCAATTAATTAACAACAATTCTTCATCTCTAAATTCATTTTCTTTCAGTGAATGGTACATTTGTGCATTCTGTTTGCAGTCATCACAAAAAAGTAAAACAATGACTCCCTTTTCCTCACCCAAATCAGTCACACAAACTCTCCTTCAGTCATGACTAGGCTTGCAAATTAGTTTGTCAGGGAGAGAGGGGATCCATCCTCATACAGAGCCCCATAGCCAGAGAGTCAATGCTGGGAAAGGCATTATGTTTCCCATTACAGAAAAATGGTTACTCATCTCTCCTCCAAAGAGCCTGACTGGACTCTGACAAGACATGCAGCTTAAACAAGGGTGGGAGCTTTCAGTCGCTTTATCTGCATCTGCCCGGATCCATGAACCAATCTGTTTCTGCCCCCAATCCCTCCTTGGCTCATGCACCCTTGCTGAGCTCTAGCACTGTCTGTGGGCAAGGACAGCATGAACTCCATGTACACTATTTGAGTCCCAGCCCAGCACCTTGGCAGAATTCAGAGTCTTTAACACATCTTGAGATTCTTAGCTACTAATTTCAGGGGTAAACCTCCCAGGGCAAACAACCCCAGTGAAAATCAGTGTGCATTTCTGATCTGTGTTTGGTTTTTGGCCCTTAAAATGGAATTTGGATGTGTGCAGAGTGCATGTTCTTCCACACTTATGCACCATGATCCAATTATGTAAATTGATACGCTTCTATATATCTACAGGGCTTCTGAGCATGTGACATTTGCTGAATAGAACCACAGGCATAAACTGGATACACTTTCAGATATGGATTAGAATGTGCATTTGGGGTGGGGGAGTGGTTAAGAGTGCTGGCCTGGAACTAGTTCCCATTCAGTCCTGAAACTTAGTGTGCCAGTCACAAGGTTGTTGCTGTTGTGAGGATAAAATGGAGATGAGGAGAACCTGGGAAGCTGCACTGGGTCCCTTGCAAGAGGAAGGAAGATGGGGTGTAAATATAATAATGTTGTCTGTCCTTGACTTTGATGGAGTTTCTTTAAGTGAGCCTTACTTAAGTCTTGCTGATGTCCAGAGCTGGGTTGGGGCTCATTAACTTACTTGTTTCTGAGCACAATTCAAAATGCCACTTTTTATCTTTAAAGACCTGTATGATCGTATCCAGTGTATTTATTTTAAGGACTAGCCTATCCATGCTTGTTGAGGTGATCCAATGAGACCTTGTTCCTTGTCCCACCTCCATCAGGGATGCGACCAGCAGTGACTCAGGGCAAAGCTTTTCAGTTTTGGTACCCAATCTGCAGAACTCCTTCCTCTGGGAGTTTGCACAGCCACATTGTAAGCTTTTGTAGAGCCATAAAAATTCTTTTAATCTGCCAGGCTTTTTATCATGAGTAATTTTGCACTCCTGGCTCTGTGTTTTTATCTGAACTGCTCTGCTGTTTCTCATGTTTTATTCATATTTGGAGTGTTTTACAGTGATATTTTATTGTTGTTTTTGGATTTGATTCCTTTTTATTCTGTTAACTGCTTTGAAAGTCTGTAGCGCAAAAAGCTGCCTATAAACAAACATCCCTGCACATGTCTGAGGATAAAGCTGCAATCCTGTACCTATTTCCCCTGGAATAAGTCCTACTGAATTCAGTGGGATCTATTTTTGAGTGTAGGATTGCACTGTGAGTGTAAGTGTGTAAGTTTCAGGATGACTCAAATGATCACAGAAGTGTTTTCTCACTGCAGATCACTGGGGGTTGATTTGTATAATTACTCTTGGCAGCACAGCTTGTCCTGCCATGTCAATCCAGCCAGGATAGCTTGTTGCTGTGGTAAACTGAAGCTCAGTCCAGACAAGACGGAGGTCCTGTTGGTCGGTGGATCGAGCTTCGGTGAGGGTGAATTGAACCTAGTCCTGAACGGGGTTGCACTCCCTCTTAGGGACAAGGTCCGCAGCTTGGGAGTGCTCCTCGACCCAGAGCTTTCACTGGAAGTTCAGGTGACAGCGGTGGTGAGGAGCGCTTTCTTTCAGCTTCGGCTGATCCATCAGCTGCGCCCCTACCTGGAGTATGACTGCCTGGCGACAGTGACACACACGTTGGCTTCCCGACTTGACTTCTGTAACACGCTCTACATGGGGCTACCCTTGAAGACGGTCCGGATACTTCAATTGGTTCAGAATAGAGCTGCCAGGCTGTTGACGGGGACTGGGCGTTATGCTCACATGACTCCAGTCCTCCGTCAGCTTCACTGGCTTCCCATTGAAGTCCGGGCCCAATTCAAGGTGTTGGTGATCACATATAACGGCTTGGGTCCTGGCTACCTGAAGAAGCGCTTATGTCCATATATGCCCGCCTGCCCCCTGAGATCAGCGGGAGAGGCCCTTCTCCGGGAACCTTCCATGAAGAAAATTAGAAGGATAGGTACTCGGAGGAGGGCTTTCTCTGCGGTGGCACCCAATCTATGGAATGCGCTCCCCAGAGAGGTCCACCTGGTGCCGTCATTATTTGTTTTTCGGCGCCAGGCAAAGACCTTTTTATTCAAGCGTCATTTTAATTGTTAATGTTATTTTTATTTTAAAGTTTTTTGGCCAGGGCGACTTATTTTATACAGTTACGTGTATTTTATATTGTTATTTATGTATTTTAATTTATTTATTTGTAAGCTGCCCCGAGGCTTCGGCGAATGGGGCGGCCTAGAAATTTTCTAAATAAATAAATAAATAAATAAAATAAAATAAACAAGCCACCCAGAGCTCTACAAAAACCCATGCATTGCCCTTCCTCTCCACCATCACACCTGCTTTTTGTTCACCTACCTTTTGCTCTGCCCCTGCAAAGGTGGGGCTTTTGCTCCCCTGCAGCAGAGGATGCCACTACCTACCTGCTTGTTGACTGCTTGCCGGTTAAGCAAGCTAATGGTAGCAATTATTTTAAGGAGGATGAGAAGCAATAGCAGCTAGGAAGGCAATGTTGGTGGGGAGCCGGATGCAAGGAAAGGGCCCATGGAGAATATCTTGCCAATGTCTTTTAAAAACTTGAGCTACTGGATACAGCTGGAGAGCATGGCCCACACTCAGTGATAATGCTGGCAAAGAGTTCTCCCTTGAAATCTTCTCTATTTCAACACAAGAAATGCCTCAGGTAGTTCATACATGGACATTTAAATTAGAGCATGTCAGCATAAATGAATCAATATATTTTAGGGTCTGCGGTATAAGTGAGTTGGCGTTCTTAATTGCTTCCACAAGAGAAAGTCCACCAAACTGTTTTGAGCTGCAAATGATATAAAAAACATTAAAATCACATTGCTGTTTTTAAACAGGCAGAGAGGATGTCTCTTGCATGGTCTGGAGTAACTCTTGCCTCATTCAAGTGCAGCAATGTTATTTTTTTTTCTCTCCCTGTACATTTTTCTAAAAATATTTGTTCTGAGGCTGGTATCTCAGTGTGCCAGATTTTAACCCAAAAGCGGGGAGGGGTGGTGGCAGGGGGTGGGGGTAGAAGAGAGTATGTTTTAGTTTGCGCAAGAACCCTTTATGTTTTGGAAGTTTACAATGGGGAGTGGCTTATACACACTGAATTGTGTAGTGGAGCTGCCCTCCGCTGCTAAATGGAACCTAGGCCTAAATACGTCAGTGGGTACAGGCAGTTTACTGCTAGCTGGGGCCTCTGAATTACACAATAGCCTGCCTAGCTCTTAGCACATTCTGTACCAGTGGCGAGCATTGGGTGCAGCTGCTCCAGATGACAATTTAAGTGCTACAATAGATAGGCCTAATTTTTTCCCTTGGATACCCATCTCTGCATTAGGGGTCTTCACAGTCTTAACCATAATGCTGGCCCATCTCTAGCACTTAGATTGTACCACTGTCAATAAAACCGGGACAGGATGTACTGACGCAGAGGATTAACGGAACAAACCCGAGCAAATTGCAGCTGCCTGAGCTTTGCATTCTTTCTCCCAGTTCAGGCTGCTCTAAAGGAGTGAGGAGGACTCACAGGCAGCATTTCACCTCCCCAGTGAGTGGGCTGCATTTATAATGAAAGATGTTTTTATCTGTGCAGCATAGCCTTCCAAAAGGAAACTTGAGTGATGAGTGTGTTCCTGCTCCCCGATCCCAAATATTTACCGATGATGACAATGAAAAGAATACTTTATGCTCTGCTGCTCAAACTGAATGTCTATGGGAAGTCTGTGTCATTGTAGGTCTTGTGCTCCTGATGAACAATTCACTTTTTACACTCCTGTAAATGGACTTAGCATTTGCCTCAACAGGATTAAGGGAGAAGCAGCAGTTGTTACAAAACCACAGAACTGATAACATGTCCTCATTTCTGCATCACTGTTCTGGTCATCCTAGTGGTAACATTTCAAATATAAAAATGATAACAAAAACAGGCATATATAAGGGAGGAAATGCAATTAAACTTTGTTATCCAAATGTTGCACGGACTCCTTATCTCAGCCTTGAATGTCTCCTGATAAATTCCACAGTTTTTGTTTGGAGCTATACGTGCTGTTTTCCAGTTCTGAGCCACTCTTTCTTCCCTCCTTCACACACACACACACACACACAGAGTATGGAAAATCCATATTCTACACTGACTGTGAATTTTATATACATCAGTGATGCTTGCATAGTATCAGACGATTTTTGTCTGTTTAGTTTCAATGGAATCTTTGTGTTTTTCACCTTTGCGTTGCTGTGGTTTCTAAGATCACAGAACCACCAATGATTCACGCAAACATTGTTATGCAACTTGGCCTTTCCTTCCTGAAAAATAGTTATTGACCAGCATTTGAACCACTAACACAGCCTTTCCCAAACTTGTGTTCCCTGCTATTGTTTGTCTGCAAAGCCCATTACCCTCAGCCAGCATGGCCAGTGGAAAGGAATGATGGGTGTGGCAGTCCAACAACATCTGGGGACACAAGGTTGGGAAAAGCTATGCCACAAACAGGAGTTTCTGGTAAGAAATGATGCTTGCTCCCATCTGTTGAGGATGCTTTTGTTTGGGTTTTGTCCTTGAAATAGTATACTGTGGCCCTTTGGGATGGTGCCCACTCATCTTTCCTTCTGCAGTGTTTTGAACTGACAGATATTTCTCCACAGGACTATGAATCCACTGTCTGTTTTTGGTTTTGTTGCAAAATTGAGATCCACACAGTACAGTGTGTTTCCTTCCTGCTTTTCTGCTATATATCCTCTAGATGGCGCTGTGGTCTAGTGGAAAAGCACAATTACACAAGTGGAAAAAGCATTTATAATTACACTGGAGTGCGGTAATACCACATTTTTTCCTACTCTATAAACCGGGGAAGTTTGGGGAAGTTTAAATCCTCACACCCATGAGCTTGGGTCCCAATTGCCCCTGCCTCAAACTGCTATTTGCAGAGTTTAAGAAGAGTTTAATGACTTCATGCTTTTGTCCAGTTTTTCAATAAGAAGATAATTTCTTTTTCTTTCCTATTAAGTATTCATATGCTTCCCTCTCAAGTCTGAACTATGTAAGCCCAGCAAGTAATTCCCTTACAGAATCCCCAGTGTTTTCATTGTAGGCCCTAAAAGTAATCTGCTGGTTCAGTCATATCCATCTCAGTGCTGCTTATGATACGACCCATATCAGCCATAACAGCCAGCATAGTGAAGTGCTCAGAATGCTGTCCTGGGACCTGGAGGACCTGGGTTCAAGCTCCCACTTGGGTATAAATCTCACTGGGTGACTTTGGGCCGGCCACTGTATCTCAACCTAACCTACCTTCACAACAAGAGTGTTGTTGTGAAGAGAAAATAGAGAGGAGAAGGAGGCCTGTGTAAGCCAGCCTGGGTTCCTTGCGAGAGTGGGGAAGAAAGGTGGAATATAAATGTCATGTAATGATAATAATGGGAACATAAGGAGAGCTGTGCTGGATCAGACCAAGGGTTCAGCTAGTCCAGCATTGTGCTCACACAGTAGTCAACCAGCTGCCCATGGGAAACTCACAAGAAGGACTTGAAGGCAACCTGAGCCTCCCTCCCATGATCCCCAGCAATGGCGGTACATAGGCAGCATATAGCTAAGCAGCACCTTTCATCTCTAAGTGTGTCCAATTCCCTTTTATAGCTCCCCAAATTGTTGGCCATCATGACATGTTCTGGAAGGGAATTCCACAGTTTAACGATGCTTTGTGTAAGGAAGTACTTGCTTTTATCCATTCTCAATCTCACACCAAGTAGCCATCTGGGATGATCCCCAGCTTCTATATTATGACAGAGGGAGAAAAATGTGCATAACTTCATACGCCTCTGCCATAGCTCCCCTTTTTGCCTTTTTTCTAAGCAAAACAGTCCCAGACATTGAAATAGAAACTGCATAATTGTGGAGGAACTATGCCTCTGAGAACATGAAGCTTACAAGACCACTAGATTTTAAACCCTTCTATTATGGACATTGTAATCCAAAAGATCTAGAGGGCACTGGCTTGTCTACCCTTGGCTAAGCCATAAATAGTTTGCTTGTTTCTTTTTGCATTACCCAATCTGGTGTTCTCCAGATATTTTAGACTCTCAGTCCTGACCATTGGCCATGCTGACAGGGACCAGTTGGACAATCTAGAGATCATCACATCCCTGAAGAAGGCATTTGCCCTCCAGCTGTATGACTCTTACTTCTCATTGTGTTCCGAGTAGGAGGTAGTGTGTTCAGAGGAAAAGGGGCCAGCATCTAGAATCCCCTGATCAAAACAGGAAGTACATGCTGATGTGAACTACTTCAACATTATTTTCCCCCAGCACATTGGCATGAAAGGCAAATCTCCTCCCCAGGCCTAAACTGACTTTAAACTATCATTCTCGGAGCCTTTAGATGGAAGGCTTTGGTGCAGCTGTTCCACCTTTTTCTCCTTAATGGACTTTTTTTGCAGTAAGGAAAAGATGTAATGCAGGAAGCTGCCTTATCTTGAATCAGACCATGGATCATCAAGCCCTGCATTGTCACCACTCTCTGGCAGGGTTTCAGCCATGGGTTTTTCCACCCATGAATTATACCTGAAATCTGCATGCTCTATCACAGAACTGCAGACCTTCTCCATAAAGGTGGGAAAGCACAGGAGAGTAACACATGTGAGGTAATGTTGTCTGGACACCCTTCACACGTCCATGAATGAGGCAGGGTGCTGGTGCCATACAAGCTTTGTCCAGGAGCACCCTCAGGAACCCTGAGAATTGTAGTTCTGTGTGGTGGGAACACAGATTGGTCTGTCCAGGAATCCTCAGCACCCTCACCAACAACAATCCATAGAATTCTTTCCTAGAAGCTATAGGAACTAAACTGGTATAATACCAATGTTTTTGTCTTGCAAAAATACCTGAATACTGATGTTAGGACAAGAGGAACACATTATATATAATAGCTATGCAAATGTTTGTTTCATGCCCAGCACAAAAGCCATTGAGCTAGTCTATGCAGTGGCTTCCCAATGCCTGCATCAGAGCGACTTATCATTTAAAGACTCCTTTTCATTTGGGGATTATTTTATATTCAGTGTTCTGTTTGCACTGACAACAGTTCTGCAAGGTAGCTATGTATCATTTCCAGATTACATGTGGGGTGGGGGGAATTGAAAGTGAAAAACAGCAGTTTTTCCAAGGCACTCCATGTCTGTGTCTTCAGACCCTCAGACCACTGTACCATATTTTACAACACCTTAGTCCTAGAGCAGTCTCTTGGAAGTTGATCCTGTCGGGTCATTCGCCCTCTGCCCTCTTCACTGAGAGCAATCAGAGGCATCCTTCAAGGTGTTTTCCATGCCTGGTATCCTTGCCTTTAATGAGGAAATGAAGCACAAAGCCTTGGTTTGCCAAGGTCCCTTTGAGCCTGGGGCCCACTCTTCCTATGGTTACTGCCCTCAGGGTAGCATGTCTTCCCTCCCCAGCCCAGATACCAACACCAGAAGAATTTCCCCTCTAGTTTATATTGCCCTTCACAAATCTAAATGAACAGAAGGTTTGTACACTGGAGAGAAAAACAGGCTGCTGTTGCTCGGTCTGGTCTTCTGCTCCTTAAATGATATGAATGGCTTTTAAAGGCCGGGTCATCCCTCTCACAGATAGAGGCAAGCCGGCAGACATATATAACTGACAGCAGGATGTAACTGAGCCTGAAGCAGGGAAGTATAAATAAAGTCCAGCTTCTGAGTCCTGGACCAAAGCCACTTGTAACACAAAGTACATTCCGGCCTGAGTGTAACAAACCGTACCCATCTCCTCCCAGGCTGCGACTTGGGGATTGAGAGTGGGGACCTGTGGGGGAAGGCTTCCTGCTGATGAGGTTACAGGATGCCGAGTAAGACAGTGCCTGGCACTGTACCGGTAGAGATGGGAGCAGTGGAATGCAGCAAGCTGGTTTGCTATTGTAAACTCTTACCAAATGTTGGATTCCTTTGTCCAGGACAAATCCCTTTTTTGTAAGATGCTCTGTTCAGTGGATCTCAGACCTTGGAAAAGTGAAAGACCTCACCCTCTCCCTCCCATAGTTTCTTTCTTTTTTGTTAGGGTTTCCCCACCATTAGATACGATGAGTCAGTCACTTTGGGGGCAGATATAGGGTGGTGGGGAGGAAATGCGGCTGAGGTGCTGGGGCACAGAGTTGTATATGCCACACAACCTGCCGGTGCTCCCTAACCTTGTCTGCAGCCTCCAAGTGCAATGGAATGTGCTGTCCCGTTGTCATTGTTCAAGCCAATTACCAGTCCGGCCAGCTTCTCTTCCTGGAATTGTCCTTTGCCTCAGGCAGCAGCATATCTTGGGCCAGCCCTGCATCTTCTTTTGCTGCTATGATCCCCACTCACGCAGCCCAGTCCAGGGATAAGCAACCTGGTGTTTTGGACCTTCAGCTGTTTTGGACCACAGGTCTCGTAATTCCTGACCATGAATCACTCTGGCTGCAGCTGATGGGTGCCCAGTTGCCTACCACTGGCGGCTTGGGGCATGGCTTCTAGATGTCTCCTGGCTCCTAGTGTTGGACCCAAAATGCAGTGACTGATCTGAGCTATTGGTTTGAGCTGCAACTGAGGTTTTCAGTAACAAGATGCTGTTACCTGTATTGCTTTTGGAATCTCATGTTAATGTCACTGCATAAGAGTCGTGTTAGTGCAACACGAAACATCCATCTGCTTCTTCCTTAGGAGATGCAAATATAGGAGCTGGTACCTTGTTTCTGGTGTTAACACATATTGTGGTTAAACTCTGTTCCTATAAACATTTGGAAAGCAATGGAACTCAAAAGTTCTTCAGATTTTCCCAGTTTTGAGGAAGCTACTTATCCTTGAACAATTCTTGTGCAGCTAGGATTACCCTGAGAAGCGCCGTAATGTGGATGGGCCCCAGCTGAACCTCGTTGAATGGGCCTTTCCTCGCTGAATGGGCCTCTCCTCACTGAATGGGCCTCTCTCTCTCTCTCTCTCTCTCTCTCTCTCTCTCTCTCTCTCTCTCACACACACACACACACACACACACACACACACCTCCTTTGCATGGAGCTGATTCAGTGGAAAAATATGTACAATCACCCTTTGCATATGTGGTTGGGTTAAACATTCTCCCAGCCATGAGGAGTCTGCTCATGAATAAGTGTGGCTAGCAGAACATCTAAAGAGTGCCTAATTATATTTGTAATATTAACCACAGACAAAGACTAAATAAGTTCAAATATGGATGACTAGCACTTTCCTTTCAAGAACTGGAGGCAGTATGAATGGACTCCCAGAGTCTCTTGCCTGTAAATGTCCCAATGTAGACCTCAAATGACCTTGATCACATACATCATCATCTGTAAAATGGGTCTTTTGTGCATTTAGGCTGTCTTCTCCCAAAGTGGCACACTGTTTGCTCTTGAATGGGAGGCTGAGAGATGTTGGCAGCTGCTTGGTCTTCCTATAGAATCCTAAACCATCCTGACTGTAATGGATGGCATAGGTAGTGATAAGAGATAGGCAAATGTAGCGCTAATCATGACCGCACAAACTGAATGCACTTCAAGGCATGTTAATCAGCCTTGGTAACACAGAGAGAGGAGGAGAGGTGCATTTCTAAAGGGCTGACCCTTTGAAGTGAGGCTTAGCCAAAAATGATTGGAAATTGTGGAATTAGGTATGAATCCATATAAGCTCTTGAGGGCAAGGACAAACTTGCAGTGTCATAGTCAACACTCAGAAAAAATCATGCGCTGCTTTCACAGAAAACCTCTATTTGGACTTTCCGAGTGGAGTATTTATATGGTTTGTGCACTGGACAACACAACATGCATGGCGACTGCATTTGTACATCCCACTGACCTGGATTCAATGGGCATATAGTGTCTCTCCTAGCATAGTTTTTGCATATTTAGGCAATGCAGTGGAGACAACGTGGTATATAGCCAGAGATTTCAGATAGGCCAAGAACAGAGTGAACCCACTCTTGTTTTTGCAAGGAATAAATGTGCGTGTCTATTTGTGTGCTTGCACACATGAGTGTGCATGTGTGCAATGGAAGGAAAAGCAACAGCAGAAAAAAACTTTATTCAGGGCTCTTAGAAACCAACACCAATTCTCAGTGTCAGTGTGCAATGAACATGCATCTCCCAACTCTCGTAACTGACAGTTATGTAGTCAGGCATGTCCTCTATGTTCATGTTGTTCAACTTGTTTGCTTCATTAGTTTTGCAAGGTGATGGTGACAATTAACAAGCAGAAATAACACCCAGGCAGCAACATGGAGATGCCCTGAGTTAATCTCTTAGGCAACTGGACGTTTGTTTCCTGGAGTGATCCCTGAGCTGCCCCATCTTTATGGGAGAGCTTGCTTCCTCCGGGCATGAAAACCCCAGCTCCTCCCCCCCCCCCCGCCCTGCCACCTACCCTGTGCTCTCACCTCTGTGAAGCTGAGGAAGGGGGTGGGGAGGGGAGGATTTCTGAGCTGCAAACCAGCCCTCAGTGCAAGCTGAGAACACAAACAAGAGTGAGAAGCTGATGTGAGCTGGGCTACGTGCCAACGAGGCAGAGCTGGAACACAATGTACAGAGCGCGAGGCAGCAAAGGGAACAGCCTGACTCAGCAGCCGGGGAAGTGGGTGTGCTGTGTCGCTAGATAAACCACTCCTGCGGGCTTGTGGTCAGCAGCATCAGTTCTCCTGACACACAAGCTCCAGGCTTCTGTGACGGCAGGGCATAAAGAGAGACATTCATGAGTCCAGCTGTCCGTACGTCTCTGCCGTCTGGCCTGCAGTCTCCGAGCGCCATAGTGAGCACACAAGATACATTTCTTTGACTAGGTGTCTGCCTGGAGACCAGCGCTTCGGGCATCTCACTTTACCCATCTCTAAAATGGGGATCAGATGTAGAATGGGCATGCAGGAAAGCAGCAGAAGGCTGCTTAGGCAAGCCTGTTTGAAATTCATGAATGGGACAAATATGAACCAGTGAATACTCTAGCAGTAGGATCAAATCTCCTCATTTCCACTTCTTGGGCATTCAGAAATAACACAGAGTAGTTCATTAAAGGTCACTCTTCCTGATGTGAAGTTATGACTAATCCTTCACTGTTACAGTTAGGGATGGGCTACATTCTTGCAATTTATGTCCTTGAATGTAATCTTTCTTTTCTAAACCAGCCTAAAGCCATCAGAGCCAAATCCGTACCCTATCTACCTCCACCTTGGGTGTTCCAGAGCAAGGGCAGGCAGATCTACAATGTGTGCGTGTGTTTACCAGGCTTCCAAGGTCCTCCAGTTGGAACCAGGTGCAAAATAGTGACATATGGGCTAGAGTCAATACCCTACTGCACCCCATGAGCCATACACTGGGAGATGCTTGCATATACCTGTACAAATCTCCATATGAGTCACCACAGACCAATTCATAATGATACTTACAGGTGAGGTTCACTGAAAAATAAGCAAATAGTAAAAATCACCATGGCAATGAATGGCTCGTTTTTTTTACCAGCAGTTTTGCTTGTATATAATGGTTTGCTTTTTTATCAGTTGTATTGCTGAGAGACCTATCGGATGACATTGGACCTTCTGCCCACAACTGTCCCAAAGCAACCAGAGGGATTGGAACTGCATAGACACACCAGGCAATTAAGAGTGGTGCTGCCCTCAGGCAGATTCACTCAACCTGGTGCCTTCCAGATGTTTAGATTTTGAACCAGCATGGCACACATCTGGAGGGCACCAGATTGGGGAAGGCTACTCCAGGGAAATGTTTCAGGTCAGGATTTCAGTGTTCTTCCTTACTTGTAGGAGAATGTGTGAGTTTCTGTCAGACTGAAGTCACTGGAACAAACTGTTGGCCAATCTCATCTCCTCCCAGATTACTTTTAACTCAGATTTAAAATTGGCTGCTTAGCTACAACATGCCACAGGAGTGCTAAAATTCAGGTGCTCACTCCTTGATTGGGCATGGGTTCAAACACTTAGTAAATATGACCTCTGTACACATTTGTAGCTCCAGGGAGGCTCAATCACTCAAATATTGCCCGCAGACATTCATGAACCAAGCACTTTAAAAAGAGAGAGAGAGAGAGAATTATTTTGGCAAATTGCATACACACAGAACAACTCCTGCAACAGTTCTCGCACACTAAGTATGTCAAGGCTCTTGGACGAGGCTCTCTTCAGCATGCAAGAGCTTATCTGTGTCCTTGGCATACCTCCTAGAAGACAAACTGAGCACACAGGAACAATGGACAGTTGAAATGGTGGCACAGCCAAGGTTCATAAGCATCTCAAACTACGAAAGCCAACATGGGCAACTTTGGGTGTAAGAAATTCTGCCAACAGGGCTGCCAATTTGCACAGCAGCCTAGCAGACACCATGAATTGTTACTGGTACTTCAGTTTAAATTTGGGGTGTTTGCAGGTTTGGAGTGATGAACAAATTTGAACTATGCCTTGCAACGAAATTTTGGTGTTGTAGAAATGTAAAATCTCAGGTGAAAATGACAAAATCTGGAACTGAAATGCCCTTTTTACCCAGTTAGAAAAGCTCAGCAGAAAAGCTGTCCATTTCTCCTAATTTATATCATTTTCTGCCCTTCTGATCATTTGTCTTTTATAACAGCAGTAGTCTTTTTTTTCTGTTGATCACTTGAAAATTGTTAAGGGAACGTAGCTCTCAACAGACCACTTCAGGTTTAATCCTAGACATGTTTAGACCTTTTTCTCTCTAAGCATTCCCTTAAAAAAACTTTTTGGGTTCTACAAATAAAAGCACATACTTTTCTGGTTTATTTTTATTGCAAAAAGAAGGAAACTGTAATGAATATCTTAAATACATATCTCACATTTGAATGAGAATTGATTTTCCTTCTTCAGCTCCCACATTGTCATCAAAACCAGTGAGATATTATGCAAATCATAGGTCCTGGGCCCTAGACCAGGGTCTTGGTAGCCTGTTCAGTTATCCATGGTAGCCTGGAACTGGCTCAGTCTCCATCAACAGAAAAAAAATTTATCATGTGCATGGTCAAGTACACATGAACCTTTCTGCAGACCACCTGAATGAGGTTCACTCTGTAGAACACACTCTGGGAAGCTCTGTTCTACAGGAAATCTGTATTTGCTAGCTAGTGCTGCAACAAAGCTGTACATTTCAGTATGTGGTTAATACATTTTTGTTCATATCAGGTGATTCCAAACAACTTATCAGCAGTGTTCCTATATTGCAAAAGTCTGTTTTCTCTGCTATGTGTGGCTTTAACCATGAAGAATCCTGCTTACAGGTTTTTAAGGGCTTAAACTTCACTTTTTCACCATGAACTTCCATAAACATGGTATGTGAGTACAAAAGGATTCTCCTCAGATAAACATGGTGTTCTCAATGACAAAGGTCACACGGGAACAACGCAGCTCGGGAGTGACATTACCCAGGCCTTAATCACGTAAACGGTAACAGATATGCAGTTGCCCTGAGAAAGGTGAGAGATCTGTGGTACAGTTTATAGTGTATCAGCTGGTGAAGAAATTTCTGAGCAAATGAGAACAAGGAAGCCATGTGCTAGAGGGACAAAAAGTGAAAAAAGAAAGAAGATGGGAGAACTAAACAATGAGGTGATGAAGGACAGGATTTGGAAGGTAGGCTGAGCAAAGAGCACAATGAGACATTATGGGGAGGCAGCAAACGGAAAGGCAAGAGGTGTGGCATGAAGGGCGAGAGCTCGCTGGAGGACGATTCAGCTCACCAGAACAGGTCAGATGAAGAAACAACAAAGGCTTGACAGGAGGGAGGAAAGCAAACGAGCATTCAAGGGTAGGAAAGGAAAGGATTAGGCTTGAGCACTTTTGTCTAATCTGGGGCCCTGAAGGTGTGTTGCACTAAAACTTCCATCATCCCAAGCTAGCCTCGCTGGAGATTATGGGTGTTCCAGTGCAAGACATCTGGAGGGTGCCAGACTGGGGAAGGTTTAGCTAGAGGGTAAGAGTGAATAGATCCAGCTCCATTTTTTTCTTTCTGCCAGCCTCTTGAGAAATTGACATACAGCTGTGGATGTCTTTTCCCCACATGCAGATGCACTGGGGAGATATGCTTTGCTCGTGGGATTTCTGTCTGATGTTAAAGTCATAGGAACCCTGGAGGAAAGGTGGTGGTGGTGGTGGAGGAGGAGGCGGGTTCTAAGTTTCAGTGATGTCTTACAGAGAACCATGTAGAAATAATACAATGGACAAGTCTGTGCAGATGAAAAGGACGCTGAGCATGTGCACATTTTCCTTACCCCAAGCACTCGTTACAAGAGGATTTATTTATAAGATTTATACTCACAGTTCCTCCTGATTCAAGAGCATTTCTATTATTCAGAAGGTCTGGGGAAAAACAAGGAATAGAATGCCCAAGACTTGAGAGCTTCATATGTGCTAAAACAATGCAAAGCGCCATGCCATTTTGTTGCCATCCATAAAAGAATGTGGCTCGCAGAAAAAGCAGATGCAATTAAACCCATTGTACTGCTAGGTAAGTGGAATGGGGAGGATCTCTACTAAAATCACTCTTAGATCAAAAGCAGTATTGGAAAGGGAAGCTACGTAGCTACGTAGCGCCTCTTCCCTGACAACCAGCCTTCCACAACCTGGTGCCCTGCATCTCTTTTGGGTTACATCATCCAAACAAGATGCAGCTGATGGGAGCTGTAGTCCAAACTTGCCACAGAACCACAATGCTGCTGGACCCCCCTGGTTTGGATATGAGGGTTCTGGTTTCCTTTTCATGCATTGCAGGGGCCTGAAATATATGTCAAATATTTGTCAAATATCTGTGAAAGCAGATTCATCCAAAGGCAGCAGGACCCCTTTCCTTTCACATCCACATCCACATCCACAAGATAATATATTTCCTTCCTCTTCCTCAAGGCTAAGCAGTGGTGCTTCATGTTCTAGCACTCTGTCCACAGGAATGTAGCAGGAATAGGGAATGATTCTCTGCTGCAGAGCTTCAGGAATTGCTGGCAGCCTTCTGTCTGTACAAATCACCAGATTTCAAGGTGGGGGAAGTAGCTGCCCATAGGGAACTTCACACTTAGCCATCCTTCTCAAGATGTTGTTCACAAGATCTGTGATCCTTGCAAAGTTTGGGCACAGGATCATTTGGGAGGAATGGGAAGTTTGTTCCTGCTTATGCCCATGGCAAAGTTCTCATTGACTTTGGCAAGCTGGATCAGGCCCCTGCAAGGAACGTCTCAGGCTCTGTTTGTTTATAGTTTATTCCAGGTCACATTAGCCTGCTGTTCTGCAAAACCCTCTAATTATTCCTGATACTCTAGGCTAGCTCTGCTAACAGTTTAGCTTCCGGTCTGCTGTGAAGGTTGAGAAATGTATACAGAAGTTATAAATAGACAGCTGAGTGTTCTCTCATGCCATTCTCTCTCCCACTGATGATATATACCAACACTAAGCATCATTTACCTCCTTCCAAAATGTTTCCATCTACTTACCAAAATGACCAACAAATCCCTGACCTGTATGACCCAGGACCTTTCTCATATCTTTCCAGGATATTTATACCTATTTTCAACCCTGCAACATCCAACTACACTATTTATTAGTGCTATTTATATTTTTTAAATCACATCCTCTATCTAACAGGGGACTGGGGTGATCTGCCATGAAAATAATATGAAAACCTTTCATAAAACAAAGACACACCAGAGCAAAAACCATACCATACTATGAAATTTGAAAGAGGTCTTAAAATGAAAATGGAAGAGCAACATAAAATTTGACAAAGTGTTAAAAGCCAGACAAGAAAGAAAGGGAAGTTCTTTATTGCCCATGTAAAGCAAAACAAAGAAGGAACCGATCTTACCTATTTTGAGAAAATAGTTGGAGTGCTACTGCTGAAAACACCCAGTCTTGAGTACACGTCCAGCTATACTCTCTAGGTGGTACAGCAGTGATGGTTGTTAAGTTACGTATGGGCAGGTTCGCACTGATTCTCCGAGGGTTTGTGTGGAAACAACATTGCCCTTGAAAGAGAGGGTGCTTAGCATCAATTCTAGCTCCTTCCACTCTGAGCATAAAGATCAGTGAGATAGATTGTCTGGTCATTTCTAAATAGTTTTTGCTCTGTTTTGCAGCTCTGGTGTATTATCCTAGGAGGACATAGGGCCAGGTTCAGCAAGTAGAGATGACTGCATGAATCCATCATGTGTCGAATGATAGTCTAAATAGATGAAAGCATCATCAGTTCACATGTTGAATAATGAGTGTGTTTTCACTATGCTCAAGCTGCAGGTGCGAACATAAATCCCCCTTAGCATAGGCAAGATCTGAGCAGAGAGTGAGGGAGCAAGCACACCTCTCTAGACATCCACCCCCTCTCCATTCCTGCAATCCTAAACATGCCTTCTTGAAAGTTAAGTCCATCACAGTCAACATGGGATTGCTTCAGAGGGGTGAAAAAAACGCTTGTGCCAAGATGAAATACTTGAAATACTTTCTCCCCTTTTTATGTTTCCTTTCTGCCTTCTCTCCAGTTTTCTACTTTTGGGTACTGAGGTTTAGACATATTAAGGTGGTCTGATTTCCCAAAGTGCTGCTGGTTTGCTCCATGAATATGGGACCAGCTGCTGGGCAGAGGCCCAGCAATTCATTTCCTAGAGCTGCCTTCCTCAGGCTTGAGCCCTCTGTAACTTTTGGACCACAGCTCCCAGAATTCCTGACCTTGGGGGCGAGGGCTAATGGGGAGTGAATTCCAAAACATCTTTTAAGGGCCCTAGGCTGGGGAAGGCTATTCCAGGATTTAGGGGGCGGAAGCGGCAACACAACATTCCAAAGTCTCCTTCAAAATGAAGTCAGCTTGGCCAGATGGCTCTGCTTATCTTCGTGCACTATCGGCGGATCTACGTCATCCTCTCCGTAACCTTGTTATCCAGGAAGAGCCAACCTGCGGAGTAAAGCCAGGGTCAGAAGGAGGGACCGAAGGGGAAGAAGCAGCCCCCACCGCTGCCAGACAACCGGTTCACTCTCTCTGCTGACATTTCAGTCTCTGTACTGAAAATGTCAGAGGGGGAAAAAAAGAAGAGGGGGAAGTCACGCTCTGCCTCTAAGCCACCTAAAAAACCACATGCGGGCGGCTGTCCAGGTACCTCTCCTGCCAGCCAGACCTCCTCAGGAAACCCCCTCATAAAAGTCGGCCAAGCTGCTCGTATATGATGAGGGGCTGGCAAGTTTGCACAGAGCTGTGCAGGAGTCGCAGCAGAGCGGGGGTTAAAAAGGTGAAGGCCGCAAGCCTGGGAGTGAGGAACAGAGAGACAGGGTGTGTGTGTGTGTGTGTGTGTGTGTGGAGGGAACAGAACATCCTGTACCCTTGAGCATTAAAAAAGCCCTGTAAAGGAGGAGGGGAAGGAAGACGGGAGCTGCCTTTGGGGAGTAGCTGCGCAGAAGGAGTGGGAGAACTTACTGTGTGTGTGTTGTTTCCTTGAGAGCCTGATCGCTGTGGGGCAGCAGGCACATTGCAAACAGCATGTGGATCCAGCCTCCACTGTTGTCCACCCTCAGGTTGCAGCTAGAGAGTGGCCAAGGGTTGTGGGAATGGATGGAGAGCGCAAAGCGCTATTGCTTAGGGCTGTTCCCCAATTTGACGCAATCAGTGTACATTTGACTGAACAATCATTTTGAAAAATGTGGTTTGATAGATGGTGTATCAAGCCCCTCACCCCCCACCCCCAACCTGATGGCCCTCCACATATGTTGGGCTGCAGCTCTCATCATTCCCAGCCAATGTGGTTGGGAAAACCAAATATATGTATATGAAGAGGCATTTCGTCCCTTCTATCTGCAATTTTTGCAATACTTACATAAAAAGTAAGTGTAAAGAAACAAAAGAGAATATGGCTTGCCCAATTAAGCAGGGATGCTGTTTTAGTCACATAAAAAAATCTTTAAGTAAAATCAACTAGCAAATTAATTAATTGAAGGTTATATTCCTACTATTAATAATTTCACATGGTTAAAAATAGTAAGCAAGAGCCCAAGAACTTTGCATCTTATTCTCAGGGGTGCCATCAGAACTAGACATGGGGGCAGAAGTTCAGGAACACCACTCAAGTGACCGATTAGGAGGACCCCTAATACAGCAGGGCTCTCTTTCCAGTGAAATGATTGATCATGCATCTAAAGAGTACCCCCTCCTTAGTAAAAGCATGAAGTCCACAGTCTGAAGTGACCTAACTGCACCATCATTTATACAGCACTCTGTATTCATAAGCACAATTTCACAGGGATGCTATTTCCAGCAGTCACCCAGTGCCAGCTGCGTGAGTCCTTTGAAACCCAGTGGGGAAATCCTTAAAAATGCAATTTAGAGCAGGAAGGGTGTATTCTGCCAAGCACACTTATTAAGCCAAGAGAACACACAAACACAAATCCTTACATGCACGCACACATGTGTGTGCACATATATACACACACAGGACAATGAGAACTTTAGCAATGGCAGGATTAAGAACTGGACATAAATTAAAAGAATATCACAATTCCATTGAACAATTGATATAAAGCAATAACTGATTTACAGATGTTACAAAGAACAATAAAATGCTTGAAAGAGAGTTCTGCAAATGGATGCTGAAAAATTAACATGTGGATTTGGCAAGCTATAATTACACGCAAGCAAAATTTTATGGGCATGGGATATTTTCCCCCCAGTATCATGTTCTGGATCAGGAAGGGTCAAGGATGCATGAGTCATAGAGTTGTATTTGCATCACACTTCTTAGCTCTAATACTATGTCATTTTATTCAGCAGTAAGTTTTAGGGTGAATGAGCAATAACTCCAAAAGGCCACTTCACAGGTTAACATTTTGGTTACGGAAGGCACTTTAGTACTGGAAAACTGTGAGAACAAATGCTGCTTGTCAGTTTTCCTAAACAGTGAGGATGAATTGTCATGTAAGTTATTTTCGTCATGGGAATGGCCTGTCAAGTCACTTCAATGACTAAATATACCGGGTTTCTTCTTCTTTGTAACAAATAGTTGCCTCTGAGGGTGATACACACGCCTTTCTTGCCAATAGTGTCAAGCTACAGTTCTCAGTGAGGTTAGAAGGCTGGCATCTTAAAACCTGTCTTAAGATGTCAGCAAAGAATATCTGTAAATGGTTAAATACCTGTCATTTTTAAGAAAGGTTTTTGGAAAAACTTTGTAAGTTAAAAGCCTAAATGATTATGTCTTGATAATGAAATACTCATTTTAGTCTATGAATGGGAACGACAGCAAAATGTCACAACTTGAAATGTTGCGGTTCAAGATTTCAGCTGTTCCACACCATTTGTCCTCTACCCCATTTTTCTAATGTTTTTTCGCTGTCAGTGTTCTGTAGCCACTGAGCATGTCCATTCTTCACAGGGGTGATTTTGGGAATCCCCTCATCTTTAGGGTTTTTTCTCCTCAACAATTCTTTGTACTTCTGCAAACCTTGGGATTCCCCTGGGTCTGTTGCTACCTCCCTCTTGTACATGGGTGATGCTGATTGGCTACATAAGCATATGTATAATTCTTATGTTATTTTACTATCTTTTGGCTAACATTTGGTTTTGTTGAAAGCCATGCAGCTTTGAAGATAAGCACCAGCATGTTCAATTGTGCTCAGCAGTGAATATCCAGTGTTGCTCCTTTGGAACTGATGCAATATGGGTCCACCTAGGCAAAATAGTGAGAATTCTACAGCCACATTCTGTATTAGTGGGAGCTTTCAAGTGGCTTTCAAGAGTAGCTCCGTGTTTAACGTGTTATAATAATCCAACCAAGAGGTTACCAGAGCGTAGCTCACTGTATGCAAGCAATTCATATGTAGGAAAATCTGGAACTGATGAACTAACTGAAATTGGTAAAAGGTTATCTGAGTCACTAAAGTCGCTTGGGCCTCAACTAGCAATGTCAGATCTAAAAGCACCTTAAGTTGTGTACCTGCTCCTTCAGGAAGAACACAGTCCCACCCAGAACACCAGCTTTCTAAACCTAGGAACCACCTCCAAACTGTGTCCAAATTCTGTGGTAGTTTTGGCCTTCATCCAGTCTATTACTGAGTCTAGACAATAGTTTGGCATCCCTCTTGTTAGGCATTATACCGGAAAATATTAGCAAACAAGAAATGTATTTGATGCTACATTTAATCACAGCGGCGAGGATTGTGCTTGCTCAATACTGGAAGAGTGAGAAATTACCCACTGAGGAACTGATTTTAAAAAAGATTCAGGACTGTGCAGAAATGGACAGATTGACTCTATTACTGAAGGAGAAAGAAGATACTGACTTCTATCAAACTTGGGACCATTTTTATGATTGGCTGGAGAAACGGGACTTGGCTTAGATTTAAAGATGTTTTTAAATTTTTATAAATTGATTTGAATTTGATTATAGAATGTTAAAAAGATACATTATAAGGGGCTGTCCCAGTATGTCCGATGTATTTGATGATTGATGTTTTTAGTTTAAAATTTTTAATAAAAATCTTTATTAAACAAAATAGTTTGGCACCCCGCAACCTCATCTGACACTCATAATGGATGACACCTTGCTCCAAATCCCTGGATGATCTCACTCAACAGCTTCATGCAGGTGTCAGAGTAAGCAAGGAGTAAGTTGGAATCTTACTCAGGTGTCTTATGCTGCATCAGACCCTTGGTCTAGGTAGCCCATTATGGTCAACACTGACCGCCAGGGTTTGAGGCAGGATCTTTTCCCAGCCCTTCCTGGAGATGCTGGGGATTGAACTCAGACCCTTCTGCAAGCAAAGCAGGTGCTGTACCACTGAATCACAACCCACCTCCAATCTTATGGGACTATGTAGCTTGAAGCCATAAAGTCAACCAGACTTCCTCCAGTGCTACTTCTGAAATGGACTCTGCAGGTAGGATTGGAAGTGCTATGTTACCGTGATCCTCAGTTCCAACCCCAACTAACAAGATACCATAGTCAAGAAATTGGAGGAGAATCAAGGGTGTTGTGCTCCTCCTGTGTCTCTTCTCCCTGTCAAATCCTGGCCGAAACCCAGACTGAAACAGATCTATACAAGCTGTTAATAGCACTTTGAATTGGACCACTGACACTTTCTTGAACAAAAACAGATATGGTATTGGGTATGGTTGCTACAATCTTCCTGGTTCAGTGAGGAATATTGTATATTACAGCAGAGGTGGGAAGAAGCTATATTTCTAGATATTCTGGGTGGACTCCCATAAGCCTCTGCCGGCATGGGTCAATGGTCAGGAATTCTGGGTACTGAAGTCCAAAACATCTGGTGTTTTACTTATCCCTGTACTACATCTAAAAGCAGCTAAATGCTTGAGGAATCACTGTGCAGAGATACTCAGGAAAAGTAACCATGGCAGGCCTGGGATTTGACAAGTGACCTTTGGTAGCCATTCTCTCTCTCTCTGGCAGATTAGAAGGATTCAAGCATCTAGAAGTGCTGCTGTGCTTTCTCCAGAAATGCAGAGGGCCCCTGTTCATCTCATGGGTTTTGCTGCCCTCTTCTGGGGCATGCCAGATGTTTTCAAGGCACCCATTAACTTGACTAATTTCTACTCTTTGCTTTGAGAACATCCTGAGCAGTTCCCACTACCTGCAAACGAATATACTCCCTTTAGAAAGCTATCCCCAACATACTTGCTAGAAAGGAAGCTCCAAGATCAAACTCAGTCACTGTAAAACTGAAAACTTCAAGATTACAAGAACAATTTTACAAACCTGTGCAAAATAAATGGTCTTTGCCAAGTGCTGAAAAGAACCAGACAAAACCTTTCTGGAAAGACTGTTTTATAATTTGTGTGCCACTACCAGAAAGCTGTGGTGCAGTTATGTAATTTTAGGTCCTGGGCTTAATAATAGTCTTTTATGCCCCATCTCTAAACAGCCATGTGTTTTACTGCAATTACAAAGCTCACAACAAACGTTTCTCTCCCTCGCTTCTCCCACTAAGTACTTCTACATTCCTGATATGCTAGAGGGGTCAGAGATGGTTTATCCTCCCTGATAAAAAAGAAATACTCTGAACATGTGCAATGTCATATTTAAGCTTACCTTAAATCATCACACTACCGGAATAGAGTTTGAGTCTGCTACCTTAATAATATATTTATGCAGGAAGAAGCCCTGCTTGGTTGTAGAGAAAGGATAAGGATTTATATTTTTAAATAAGGAAATGAGCATTTGTGCATCTTTTCCACATCCTTGGCTGGTGCAGGATTGAGGATCAAGCAACTTCCCTATGATGAAAGGCTACAATAGCTGGGATTGTTTAGCTTAGAAATGAGGCAAGTAAGGAGTGACATGATAGAGATGTACAGAATTATGTACAGTGGAGTATATATAGATATGAATAAATAATTCTCATGCAGCTAAGGGTCCCAGTGTGGGAGTGCACCTTTTATGTTTAATATTAAATTAATTAATTATTAATGGCTTTGATTGATTATATGATTTGATTTATTTGTAAAGGGTTTTTTTTCCTTTTCAGATTCCTTGTTCTTATTGATGTACTTTCGCATTGTATTGTAATTAAGTTAGTTAATACAACGTCTTAAAAAAAAGAACTGTGCACAGTATAGACAAAGTGGCTAGGATGACATCCCATTAACTGAGTCATCCTGTTAAGATGATACATGGGAGGTTTAGGACAGATAAAAGCAAGCACTTCCCCTCAAAGCACAGATTTCAACTATGGGATTCACTACTGCAAGATGTAGTGTTGGCCCCAGGTTTGGCTTGGAGGAGAAGGCCATTAATGGATGCTAGTCCTGATGGCTCTGTGCTGCCTCCAGAATCGGAGGTGGCACGTCTATATACACCAGTTGGTGGGGAACATGGGTGGGAGGTTGGTGTTGCACTAATATGCTGTTTGTGGGCTTCACATGAGCGGCTACCTGGCAACTGTATTAACTGAATGCTGGACCGAATGGAGGGACGGCAGAGGGTGAGGTGGCTAGATGGAGTCACTGAAGCAGTCGGTCTGAGCTTAAGTGGACTCCAGGGGATGGTGGAGGACAGGAAGGCCTGGAAGAATGTTGTCCATGGGGTGGCGATGGGTCAGACACGACTTCACAACTAGCAACAACAACAAGGACCAAATGGAACCTTGGTCTAATCCAGCCGGGTTCATTTATACTTAAGGATGAGAATGGCCAAGGAATTCAGAGGAAGCATCTGGCGGGAGACCATAATCACTGAGACCCACAACTTGCGAGATCTATCATTGCCTCACTCAGCCTGTTCATGAACTGGTCCTGCCCTCCCTCTCCTTGTACTTAGAGGTCAGGTCTGATTCCTCACGGGGGTTTCTAGTCTTGGAGGTATTCCACAGAGGAAGCTGTACCCATCGGATCAACAGCTGGGAATGCTCTGCTAAAGAATCTTGGAACACCTCTGGGTATTTTTCACATTATGCTTACATTCGTACAGAGGAGCCTAAAAGGGACCCTCTCTTTCCCACTTGTATCCCACTTTCTTGTCTTTTTTGGCAAAGGAAGGTCTTCACATTGGAACTCAGGAAGATGCCCAACACTAAGGTCCTATTTGCCTCCCTAGCCCATTCTTGCCAGTTTTGATTGTCAGAGACTTGCCAGAATCCCAGGCAGACAGGAATCTTCCATACCACTTGCTGCCTTGCACTTTTAAGTGGAGATGGTGGGACTGATCCTGTCATTATGCAACACACACCCTCTGTTACTGGGCTAAGATCCATCCTGGTATCTTACTTCTCAAGATAACGCTGAGCCCTAATCTGTCCAGACCTCATGATGATGTGCCACAACTGTCATGATGGGCTCAGGTGACATCACAAACCATGCAGTCAGCAATATAGTGTTTCAGAAAGGTGGCCTGTGGCCAGAGCTCAACCAGATTGCTTGAGAGCTCCCGACAAGGTGATGAAATACAGCGAGTTGATAACTAGGAAAAATGTGGCGAATGGAGTTATAGGAGCTTCAGCCATCTATCTGGTGTCCAAGGCTCTCCTAGCAATGCTCCAAAGTCCCCCCTTCAACCTGGAGTCAAGTGAGTCATGTGGGATACAAGGAGACAGTGGAACATTCTCACTAGTACCGTGTGTTATTGTCATTCCAAAGGGCCATGACAAAGAAACACAGCAATGATGCTCGTGTCCACTCCCTGTTCCTATTTCTGCTTTGTCATCAGCTTATCCACTGAATTGCTGTGTGGTTAATGATGACATCCTCTTGTCTTTCTGTGGTTCTTCCCCACACTGGGTACTTTTTGTCTATGTTCCCGTAAACTCACCCTGGTTAGGTCCTAATTTTGGTTCAGTTTAGCGTGCTATTGCTAAGGCAATTGCTCTCTTCTGTCTGTATGAAGCACTTTTGCCTCCCCTGAACCAAGAATAAGGGGGATGGAATGAAAGGAAAAGGGGAGCTGGAGAGCCCAGAAGAGGTTGGGTTGCTCAAAATACACTTTCTTAGGCTTGAGGGCATCACTGGGTGAAAAACAGCAATGGGATTTTGGCAGGCAACCAGGCCAAGTGGGATTGTTTTAGATGGGAAGAAGAAACACTTTTCTTCCTTCTTTATAGAGGTTTTCTCCTCTGTTCCCCTGCCAAATAACTAATAGTTACTACTACTTAGGATAAAACTTCGGATATACCCTAATCTGACCCACTGCTTGGAGAGTTATGTAATCTTACTGACAAGGACACGTCCCTTCACCTAAGGCTTTGGGAAGAATGAAAGTAAAGGGCTTTGGATTTACTTGCCCCAAACCCAAACACACAGAAATTAACAAAAAACTGTACAAATGGTCAAAACAAAACAACCCGTCAGTGGAATATTCTTGAAGAATGAACTCTTACTTTTATGGGGAATCTGATTTAGTAAAAGGCCTTTAACAGAGAATAGTTGTTGTTTGGTCCAGTCATGCAATAGACTATTTCTGACGTCAGTGGTTTAACGAGCACATCAGAATATTGCCACATGACTGAACTGACTCTGCTGAGAATTCTTAAAATATATCCCAGTTTGAGCTTATTCCAAACAAGGAGCTGGAGCTGTTGACTATGTATAGGAAAGAAAGAGAGGGGAAATCCTGTTCTGGTGTGCTGGCACATGCCAGCTTACCAGATGAGTGAAGGGACACTGTTGAGCTACATAGAATATATCAGGCTTGCCGAAGAGTTGAGGGCGAGAAGGGAATGCTGAAATACTTCAGGCTTGTGATGCTATTAAAATGCTGTAAACAGTCTCCACCCTCGGCACACATTTTAAAGATTGATGCTTGCTTGCACAGCAGTCATGTTAGGATGGACCAGTTCCCAGAGGTGTGGCCATATTTGTCTGTTGTAGCAAAAACAAGAAAGAGTTTTGTGGCAGCACAACTGTATTATGACTTGAATGGATGAGATGTTACCCGAGTTGGCAGATATATGTAGCACACGCAACACTGAAGGCGCACACCTGCACACCTTGGAGGTTTCAACTCAGAACTTCTGCTTGGGGGATCCCCCAGGACCATTTTTCAGGGGACCTGCTATGCTCTAACAACATATCTGTCCTACACTTGCCACTTGCAATGTGGCTACCCTTCTGCATGTCCATTTCCTGCTTCTCTGTGTTGTTGTTTAATTTCTCTGCTACCCAATAGCCAAAACTCTCTGGGTGGTTCACCACAATTAAGCACAGTGTGCTCTGTGCAATTTACATGAGTGGCCCAGTGGTATCAGCATGGGGAAGCCTTGTGGCACAGTCATGCCATCTTTTAGGAGAGTCTAAAATGCCCCTTCACAGGAATTTCTATAGCTTCTATTGGGCTGATGTGGTAGGACAGGAAAGCTTGGTGAAAAGATGTCAGTATGTATAATCCAGGTCCTTTGAACTTACCTAGGTTTGGCAGGTACTTCACTTCTGATTGTTTCCTTCTAGGACATTCCATTGAGTATTATCCAATTCCATCTGTAAGGGCAAAAGTTCCTGGTGAACTCAGGCGACTCCTGCTGTCCCTCACTCCAAGCCTAGATGCCAACTCCAAGAGAACAGTACTTAATACCATCACACAATGTATCCATCTGAAGGAAGAAGAGGTGAGGGTCCTTAGAGTGCAAACTGGAAAATTAGGCCTGATAAAACAGAGCACAGCCTAGGAACTCAGATATGGAAGTTCTCCTCTAGCTTGCCCATGTTCCACTTGAGATCAGAGGGACTTAGTCTCCAGGACCTTGACACCTGTTCTGGAAAAGGGTGTGTATGAGAAGGAGTTCACAAAGAGAAGCCAAACTGGAATGGATTTCAGATGCCACTTGACACTGAAAAAAAACCAGGCAGGTGTTTCAGCAGAAATGGAAAGGTCCATGTGGCACAGGTTTCAAGGCTGGGAATATAAAGCTAAATGGAATATTCTGGGAGAACTGGGCTCACACAGGATTTGGGGATAGGTCAGAGTGAACTTTTTAGGCAGCTTCAATGCTCCATTGTAGCATTCAGTTTGATCCAGGCTTTTCCATATGGTGAGGGCCCATGTTTAAGATTAGTCAAGTAGAAAACATTTGTTTCAAACAGACAGACAGACAGACAGGCCAAGTTAGCCTTGTAAGTGCAAATTCTCCTTCCCCACTGCTGACTGTGGAACATTAAAAAGCAGCCCAGGCTTCTGGCACTCTTTATCCACCTTCCTTAGCCAGCAGTGGAAGTCCCAGCATGTGTGACATTCTGAATTGCGACAGCTGTTGTGGAACTAGGATGCACAATCCTCTATGCTTGCTTTCCACTTATGAGTACAGGGATGACTTGTAGGGGATCTAGACTAGGTTGAGCTCACCAGCTTTTCACACTGGCACCGCCTTGCTATTGTCCTAACAGAGATGGTGCTTCCCGATGCAGCTTTCCCATCTCTCTTTCTCAGCAAGGAACACTTAAGCCTGTCCCTGCTTCACGTTGCCTTCTGTGGTGGCTTTTCACCTTGCTCAGCTTCAAAGACATATTTGCCAATGGATTAGTTAACAAGAGTGTAGCTTGTCAAGATAGCAGCATCCACTTACGAGTTAGAGTAAGAGTTAGAGTCCATGGATGCTTTTTATAATGAAATTCCCTAGCCTTATTTGTGGAATTTTATTGGGTGATGAGTGGATTTCTGGATCATGCCTTTTCCTGTTTTTAAACCTTCCATGTCCACTGCCTTTGTCTTAAGTCACACCCTCCCCCCAACCCAGCCATTAAGGCACAAAAGATAGAATAGCCTCACAAAAGCCTTCAATGGGAGCACTGAGACCTGTCTAGCCAGAATATCCTGAGTGCTAGCAAAGTAAGTTATCCTTCCATTTTCTCCTTATATCTTAAGACTCTGTAGTATGTGTTAGAGTAGAAGGTTAAAGGGGGAAGTATGGCCTTCCAGAAGTTGCTGGACTGCAGTTCCCATCCACCCTATAGCCAATGGTCAGGGATGATGGGGGTTGCCATTCAGTTAAAATCTGGAGGATCACACCTTCCCCTTTCCTGTGTGACAGACCATTGTTGATAAAGGTCTGATCTATGCCTGATATTTGATAAACAGAAATATGCAGTCACTGGAATTTTATTCATTCATTCATTTAGGACATTTTTATATCATTCCTATTTAGTCAATGACTAAAGGATGGTCATCTCAGGATGGTCACCTGTAGCACAAAAATATCCATGGAAAAGCAGGCTGTAACAGGATAGGATAGGATAAGGAAGGGCAGGGCAGGGCAGGGCAGGGCAGGGCAGGGCAGGGCAGGGCAGAGTCACACAATCTGAAATCCCATTTACAATCTAATTGCCATCCAGTGTCCATGGAGGCAACTTGGTGCCCTCCAAATGTTTTGAACAGGTTGCCTTCCCCTGAGCATGACTTGTCAGTTCTGTAGTTCAGTATCATGCACTTGAGGAAAGGGTTGTGCAGGTGTTATGTGAGTATGCAATCCATTCTGTGTTCCAGTTTAGTTCATTTCAGTTTTAGTTCTCCAGATTTGATTACCTCTTCCTTCCTTCCTTCCTTCCTTCCTTCCTTCCTTCCTTCCTTCCTTCCAGGCAAATGCTTGTACTCATGATGATATAAAATTGGTGGCATCATTCCTGGATGATGAAGATAAAGTCACCCAGACTGAGGCACTAAATGCCCTCAAAGCCTTCACTGCCATTTGGAGATTTAAAATCAAAATCCAGGTAACAACTTACAGGAGTTGCATATAAGACCCGGTCCTGACTTGCATTAAGTTCTACCAGTGGCTCTATTACATGAAAAGATTTCATGTAGCATTTATTCAATTGAAGAAAAAAGGGCTTTTAAGAATCTCAACAGTTGCCCCATGCCATCCACAGGTCTTTCTGCCTCATCATACTTTTAATTTTAACATGATCTGATAACTGCAGATGATTGTACACCAGTCTGTTGCTGCCTTTAGGTTGCAATGCTATGCAGGATTAAACAGAAACGAGGTGTGCAACACCAGTCAGTCGTATGTGTTATTTTTAGTAAATTTGTTATTGTACTTTTCCTGTTGTGTTCCTTTTGTAAGTCATACAAGGTATTTATGTTGGTGGGTGCGGCTTAAAAAATAATAAGGATAAGTAAGCCTGGGAGCAACAAGATTCTATGTCCCACCTCCATGTGGTAACTTGAGGTGACCAGGGGAGGTAGGATGGTATAGGGGAAGGACTAAGCTCTTGTTCCCAGCTGTGTGTTCCCATTCCATTTTCCCCCACCAGTGACTTTTAAAATAACATTAAAATCTCCAGAAATTTCTCACAGATCACCTTTGTCATCCCTTCTGCCATTATTTTTCATATTTGCATTGAAAAATGCAATTTATTTTTGGATAACAATCTTTATCTATCTGAAATGGCCATCTTCTTAAATGGTGAAAGAAGACAGTTCATGTCTGACAATCACTTGAATGCAGTGCTTAATTTGCAAATACTGATAAAATGGTAACTGGTAAATTTGTTTTATCTTAGTTCAGACAACATGATAACTGACACCCAACATTTGGGTGTACGTTATTGTTGAACCTTGGGTTGTTGTTGAAACATGAGTTACCGAGGTAAGAAACAATGGGGAACAGACTATGGTTCACAACCCAGCAACAAACCATGGGTTCTCTTCATGTGTTGTTCATGGTTAACAAGCCATGGTTTGCTAGTGAAGCTGAGTTCAGACACACTATAACCTTCATTTCAACCTCAACTCATGGTTCAATGACAACCCACACTCAACTCTTACACAACCCCTGGATAAGTCATATTGTCTGAATTTAGTCACTGAGCATATGGCATAACTCCCCAAGGAACAAAATCCCTTATCTAGAGATATCACCATTAAACCAGTTCGAAAAATCACTTTCCCTTTTATTTTATTAGCTTTTTATTAGATTTATATCCCACTTTTTCATTTTTTTAAGAACTCAAACTGGCTTATACCATCTTCAGTCTCCTGCTCTCAATCTTATCCCCAAAACAACCTTTATGCTATCATTCAGATCTGCAGATGCAATCGGGAAGTGGCTCATCTGGAAGTGGATTGTTCCAGCACCTACAGCACAAAGTCTTTATATCCCCTAAACCAGCATGTTGAATGTGCTGAGAGCTCATTGGTGGAACAAAGCATGTGATGCTTATGCTCTCAGATGCTGCCATGACAGCGGGTAGCCAGGTCTCAGGCTCATTTTATTTTTTGTGCTTTTGTTGTTTTGCATTGTTTTTTACTGGACCAGAGGTCCTCTAGCCAGAGTCAGCAGGACACAGATACTTTAAGGGGCTCTGCCCCTGGGAATTTTTAAATTTTGGAATGGTCGACTCTAATATGAATTACCTACAGACCTGCCAGTAGAACTGGTTCACTCTTCTGTCCATCTCTGCTCTATTGCTTCAAAGCAGAATGCAAGGAAAGGTGCAGGGGCTGATTCCTGGTCTAGTTATCCCCCTAATCTTTTGCTCAGAGTCTTCTCCTAATGGTCAGGATGAGAAAAATCATTGCATTACACAAACAAACATTTGCTTTGTTTCCCTGTGCAGGAATACGTCCCTAAGATTGTTGAGCTGGTGACCAGCAACTGGGATGCCAACATGCAGGTTGCTGGCTTGAGGCTGCTGAACGGGTTGCATATCCCAGATCAAACTCACCCCCTGCTGAAAAGGGTGCTATTGAATTTCATGGACATTCTGTTCATGGCAAACACCTTGGCCAAGGTACAGAATCATCCAGGCAGGCAGTTCCTCCTTATCTGCAGCATTGCCTGGGCAAGCCTGGAGGAGCACAGAAGTGCACCCACCTGCCGCAGGTCCTACAAACAGACACGCATAGCAGATGTTTGTTTTCCCTGCAAAGGTGCATCCCTATTTAGACAGAATGAAACCCGGCAATTCCTGGCCTTTCAGACCTGCGACAAGACGGAGTGCTGCTGTTCCCGGTCCCCCACCACGTTGCATTCTGCCTTGCCAACCCGACTGATGTTCCCCCCTCCCCAGTAGGCAATCAGCCGTTATGGTCATGCAACACACTCAGTTGTCACTGAGTAGAGGTGGTTGCTTCTCCTGGCCCCACCCCTCTGTACGTGCACCTCTGCAACCCTCGGGGCTTCCCTGGGGCTGCTGGGGCCTCCCTTCTGCAGGCTGCTGGTGGTGTTTGGCTACACAGGCAAAGATCCCCACACAGGACCATCTGGAGATGGCCTGGGGTACCAGGCAAGGCCATGCCTTTCTCCTCCAATGCACAAAGGCCAACTGGCAAGTGAGCCCTACTGTGATACGGAACATGGGACAGCATCACCCACCACACCTGTATGCAGCAGACTATTCTGAGGGGTGCAGGACCCACAACTGTGGTCTCCAATCCTTTCTTCCTCCCAGCATTTGCCAGGAGAGGCAACTGCCTCACTCTGCCCAATGGTAGCTCCGGCCTGGCCCCCACAGCCTGACCATCGGAAATGGAGAGACCAATTGGCACCTGCACTTCGGAGCACACCTGTCCCCTGTCCAGGACTCTCCATTGCATTTTTCTGGCCTGGTTTTCCATTTCTCCTGCCAGCATTCCATTCTATGCCTATGGAACATGGACATTCTTCTCAGGGCGCTCTGCAAGCACACACTTGTGTGTTTGGGTAGCAGGCTTCCCCATGTTTCCAGCCCAGTAGAACACTCACTGTTCTGTGGCCACTGAGCACCTCACTTACCCCAGGCTGCTTGATTTTTGGTTTCCCCTTTCAGGTTGTTCCTCCTAACATTCCTCCTCCTTCTCCTCCTCTGCAAACTTTTCCCCACCCTCCACCCTGCTGATACCAACCTATTGATTGTGGGCTGGACCATTTTAGCTTCAGAACCCCCATCTTGCACACTGGACATGGAGGGAACAATTATTCGAATGCATACAGCATCCTTCCATTACATTATCAGGACACCTTTGGACAGCTGCTGCCAGTCCATTGAGAACTTGGGTCAAAAAAGAGAAATCACTACACTCTCCCTGGGGTGCGTATTACCTGAACCTACCATGGAGGACTGACTCTCTGCAAGCTAATGAGGAAAATATCACTTTCTGCTCTGGAGTTGCGCTTCAAAGTCATGCTCAAAGCACCAAGCCCACTGGAGCATATGCAACCTGATGGTTTTCTTCTAGAAGCTGAAAGAACTAGTTCACCTCCCGAAAAGAAATCCTCACACTTCTCACTGTTTCTCATCTGTTTGCTGAAGGTGTCATTTGCCTTTGTGCGAACATACCTTGAGGTTTGGTTTCACAGCCAAGGGTTCTAGTGCAGTCCACCCCAAGCTGGGGCCCTCAGACTGTGTTGGAGGACAACTTCTACCATTCCTAATCAGCAGAGGACATTGACTTCTCTATTCTAGACTCTTCTCTAGAATATAGCTTCTGATGGCAAAGCTGGCTGGGGATAATGGGAGCCACGTCAAACACATGGGAAGGACCCTTGCTGGGGAAGGGTGGCCCAGTGCCTGCCTTTCTGTCCTTGATTGAGACCCATATTCTTCTCTGTTTGTCCAGGTGCAGGTACTCAAGTTCCTCACCACAATTGCCCAGAAGGAGGACCTGCTGTACGACCTCATGAATTGCCGGGTATGAGGCATCCTTACACCAGCGCAGGGGGACAAGGAACCTCAGAGAGATTGCCTTGGAAAGTGTGGCACTATAGTCAGCGTGCTGTAGTGGTTAGAAGGCTGGACCATGGAGACCGGGGTTCAAGTCCCCACTTGACCATGATGCTCAGTGGGTGACTTTGGGCCAGTCACTGACTCTCTGCCTCACAGGCTTGTTGTGAGGATAAAATGGTGAGGAAGAGGATCATGTGAGCTGTCTTGGACTCCTTGGAGGAAAAATCAAGACATATATATCAGAAATGGATGGATGGATATATAGATGGATGGATATATAGATGGATGGATGGATGGATGGATATATAGATGGATGGATATATAGATGGATGGATATTTAGATGGATGGATGGATATATAGATGGATGGATATATAGATGGATGGATGGATGGATGGATGGATGGATGGATGGATGGATGGATATATAGATGGATGGATGGATATATAGATGGATGGATGGATATATAGATGGATGGATGGATGGATGGATGGATGGATGGATATATAGATGGATGGATGGATGTTCAGGAGCTGGCTCGTTGTGAGGATAAAATGGAGAGGAAGAGGATCATGTGAGCTGCCTTGGACTCCTTGGAGGAAAAATCAAGACATACATATCAGAAATAGATGGATGGATGGATGGATGGATGGATGTGCTCTAGCTACAGGGATTGACTAAAACTCAGGTAGGGGCATACATGTTCAGGAGCTGCAGCTCTGAAGGAAATGCTGCCTAAGCTGAATCGGATAAGACATCCCAAGGTGCTGCAAAAGAGCCAGGATCTCTTCCTTGGAGGGCAAACAGATCAGTAAGCCTCTGCACACCAGTTGCCAGGGACATGGGTGGAGGCTGCTGGGGCACGCATGTCTTGCTGGTGGGTGCATGTTATGTAGCTCAGTGCCTTCCTTTGACCTCTTCTTTGGTTCTGGTTGGGAGTAAGTGTTTGGGAGCAATGCGTAAGTGTTTGGGAGTAATGGCTAAGGCAGTCACGAAATGCTTGCCTGCACAATCAGACGCCTGCAGATGGAGAGTGGGTACAGGGAAGGACAAAGAGCCCCTGACTAAAGCCATCCATGGTATTTCTCCCCTAGGCACCCCCTCAGTTCCTGAGCTTCATCCAACCTTCCCTCCCTACGAACCTGCTTTATGAGATGCTAGTCTTTGTGGAGCGGCTCAACGAAGGCCGCCTGTCTCCGCAGTACCAGTCTGCCCAGTGGCAGTACGAGGATCAGTCCATTCACGAAATGCTTTTTGGGAACAACTCGCGCCTGTCCAACTGCTTGCTTGCTCTCATCACCCACCCAGAAGAAGAGATCCAAGTGCAGGCCTGCAAGGTCATACTCAGCCTCCGGCTTGACAAGGATGAGAACAGGGTGATTGGTGGACTCCCCTTCAGAGCCAATCTCAGTGCCTACCCCCTGGAATCAACGAGAATTAGCCAAGTCTCAAACAGCACCCTTAGCAACCACCCATTCATTCCCAACACCCTCTCCACTGACTCCACAGATGTCTCTGACACCAGCCATGACGGCAATGGTCGCAGCTTCCACCCCCTCCAAGGCACCGATGCGACCGGCCCCAGCTTCCGTCCCCTCCAAGGCACCGATGAGACCAGCCAAAGCTTCCACCCCCTTGAGAGAGCTGACCACAGCTTCCACCCCCTTGAGAACATCAGGGCCAACAGTGGCAGCCGTGTCCTGGATGACGCCAGGGGCGGCTTTCTACCTCTTCAAGCTGGTTGCCCAGATGATGGTGACAACAACACTTAAGAGGACAGTTTATAGATGAAAAAGAGACTAATAAATGAGTTGGAGAAGAGAAGACAAAGCACTGGTGTGTCTCCATGTCAGCAACATGTCTGATTTCATCTGACCATGGAAGTGTATGAGTCTTGGCTTCTATATGAGAAGAGCACTTATTTTAAAAAATGTACAGATTTGGTTTCCCAATGCACTCTTTCCATCCAGTTACAATATTGCAACTTAACACACACAGAATATAGCGAAGTTTGGAAAACTACCTGGCCAAAGCCTATTGAAAAAAATTGATAACACATCCAACTGGATGGAATTCACTCTCCCCTCCTGTAGTTTGCTTGTTCTCATCACCATGATAGCCCAAATGTATTGACTTTATTTATTACATTTCCATACCACACATTAGCTGAAGCTCTCTTCTTTTTCCATTGCATCAGTGATGCTATGCATGTTGTTCACTAGGCTTTTGCTAAGAGGATCCTTGCAGCTATTATCATTTGTTCCATCTTGCCCATGCACTCTTTGCTGCATATTCTTAGTTGGCTGGCTGGGGCATGCTGGCAGTTGTAGGACTCCCTCTACCTACATCCCCATCTAAACCTGCTACCCTAAGTATATGTGGACTTGCACACACAATAGTCTCTGAAGGGGTAGCTATGCTGTAATTTCTTTAGCTTTAAGTTAGAAACAAGTACATCAAGGCTAGCAGAATATCTATCTATCTATTTATTTATTTAGAGAACTTCTATGTCGCCGCATTCGCAGAAGCCTCGAGGCGGCTCGCAATCATAAATAAACACAATATAAACAGTATAATTTAAGTTGCCCTGGCCAAAGAATAAAATAAATAAATAGTATTAACAGTTGAAATGACATTTGAATAAAAAGATCTTCGCCTGGCGCCGAAAAACAAATAACGATGGCGCCAGGTGGACCTCTCTGGGGAGCGCATTCCATAGACTGGGCGCCACCTCAGAGAAAGCCCTCCTCCGAGTACCTACCCTCCTAATTTCTTTCACGGAGGGTTCCCGGAGAAGGGCCTCTCCCGCAGATCTCAAGGGGCGGGCGGGCATATATGGACGTAAGCGTTCCTTCAGCGATATGAACACTTACCTGCTGTGGTTTATGAGGATTGTGTGTATGAACATCGCAACTTATATCTGCATGGTTCCCATTAGATTAGCATTCCTTCAGGCACCATGTGGGAGGACAAGGGACAGTCATGTGCAATACCTGGAGATTGTGAGCTGAGTGAGCCCATGTAATCTCTCAAAGAAACTCCCTACAGATGTGTTCTGAGTCCTTCTCAGGCCACGGGTTCTTCAATTCAATGGCTGCTGTGGCAGTTCCTCCTTTTTGCTGTACGGAGGATTCATCCTAGGTCTGCTAGCACTCAGAACTTCTCTCCCCTAAAATTAAGTGGGTTTCAGTGGAATTCTCTGTTGTGTAACTGCATAACTCCAGCTCTTATAGTTGCAGATGTGCTTAACTATGGCTAGGAATTATGGGACTCAAAATTCAACATGTGTGGAGGTTTGGGAGTGCTGCTATAGAGCATCAATGCTAATCAATTAATTTACATTGCATGCATCATTCTGCACACTGACAGGAAAGGTGGAATTGTACAGGAAAAGCTCAGAGTTGCCAACTGAATGAATACAATGACTGGGAAATCAGCTAATTTTGGGATATGATCCAGAGTTTCTTGGACTATAACACCCATCAGCATGGACAATGGACAAGGATGATGGGAGTTGTAATTCAACAATTTCTGGAAATCCCCAAGTTCCAGATCCCTGGGGTAGTCTTTCACACTGGCTCTCAAAGAACTCCTGGAATAAATTTATTGGACCCAAATACTATAGCAACTGGCCATGAGCCAAATTCCTTGCCTTTCCTTACCTTCTTCTCCCTGCATGCAAGATACTCAAGGCAGCTGAATCTCCCTTAAAACTGTGAAAGCTATTATATACTTTTGTCTTCATTGTTATGTTTTTTTATTGTAATGACTGCCCAGAAAGCATTATGCTAGTGGGGCAGCTTTATACAAATTAATTAAATGTTACAGTCCATGTGTGATGAAAAGAAGCAATTATTTTTTCTGTGGGTAAAGGAGGAAGGCCATGTGAACAAGGGGAAGAAGTTCTCTCGGTGTATAATTCTCCTAAGTCCTCCTTATATGTTGAACTATTTTTGGTATGTTCTCAGAATTCGCTGGACCTAGTCAGGAATCACCCTGATCCCTTGCCCTGCCCTGGTGCCATTGAGATATTTTGGACTACAACTCTCAGCATTCCTGGTGGAGCTGCTGAGAGTGGTAGTTCAAAACATCTGGCAAACACCAGATCAGGAGAAACTGTGTCCGAGCTGTGTGTTTCTGATGTCTCTGGGCAGAACATGAAGGGAAATAGCTTGACCTGCTAAACGACCTTATATTTCGTAAGACAGCTGTGCCATTGGTCTGTCTGGCAATGCTGTCCCTAGTTTACCTGAAGATGGTGAAATGCATTACTCCCGAGACTTGTTTGGGATGAACTGAGTTCAACTCTCTGCTTCCCAACCCAAGTCAAGAAGTTCCTGGATGAATCTGTAGTTGTATCTGCCTCCCCCTGCCACCAGCTCTGCTCTTTGGGAGGTCCTGACCTGACCTGCCATGCTGAACTGAACAAGAGAGAAGACCATATCAGATACCATGAAGGGCTCCAACAGTGTGTTCAAATGCTTCAGTGGGCATATGAATGTGGAAGGGCACATGGATTCGTAGCCACACTGAGTGCAGGGAGCAAAGGCAGGCAAAACATGGGAGAAGCCAGGATCTGAGGCTGGGATCGGAGTCAGGGAGAGTGGCATAGTGTGAATCTGAAGTGCGAATGCTCATCATGCAGGTCACGACCTGAAGTAGAGGCCACGATGCAGATGCTTTTGTTGAGATGTACAAACCAGGGGCAGGCAACCTTTCTGAATCCACCCACACTTTTGCTATTTGTTTCTGGGATTTCCTCTCCTCTTTCTTCCTCTTTTGTTCCCCGTCCTAGATTTTCTCCCCACTGTCAGCTGCCCACTTGCGCTCCACATTTCTGTTATCCCCACAAACAAACTAATCTAAGCCGTTTCAGCTTCACCTTCTGTTCGGCTCCAGATATTTCACCAAACGGTGTCTGCATTAATTAAAATTGAAGAGTCTTGATCAGACAAAGTGTGTGCCTAGCCCAGCCATGAAACCAACAAGCAGGACATGAGCGCCATAGGACCCTCCTCCCCATGTTCCTCAGGATTCGAGAACATAGGCATACTGCCTCTGATCCTCAGGTAGCTTATAGTCATGAGCTCCAGTAGCCACTGATAATCTTCCGATTCTCTCATTAAGAAATTGGAAAATTTTCTGCAAAATTCAATTATTTCATTTAATCTGATACCATTACATTTTACTTCACTTTCTGAAGCTTTTTTTTCATATTTTTTGCTGTTCCCTCTCTCTTCTTACAACACACTCCTACACAGAAATGACTCTCTTGGAAGTCAATGGGACCAGTTCTGAGGAAAGTTGTGACAGAAGACATTGGGTAGTATCCAAGACTGTCCTATCCCGAATGCTAAGTACCTTGTTGGTTTACACCAGTGCTGTGACAGCCCTGGGTTATTGCCCCTAGGCTGCACTCCTATACACAATTATCTGGGAGTAAGTCTCACTGACCTTGATTAAGCATACTTCCAAATAGACAGCATAGGATTGCAGCCTTTAACTCACTTTCTCTGCCCTGCTATATTACTTGAACCTTCACTGCCTCTCATTCTGATCATATGATTTCTCTTTGCTCTTCCCTTCACTGCTTTCCTTTTCCCAAATGCTCTTCTGAATGATAGTATCTGCTTTATAATATTTATAGTGACAAGACAAAGAATAGCGTGGCCATTAGAACCTTCAGATACCAAGATCCTACTGAATCACAGAAAACACCATTTACCTTCTGGGAACATTCCTGGTCCTTAGCTGCCTTAGCTGCACAACGAGCCAGATTTACTCCATTGACTCTCTGGAAGCATTTACTGCTGCACTGGGTACTATGCAGACACAGCTTCCCATTATTCTAGAAGGAAAACAGGGTTGCATCACATGCAAGATACCAGATAGAACTTCATGTCCTTTGCCCCTCTTACTTTCAAGCTGATGTACATGATCTTGCTTTTAGATGAGAACAATGCCAGAGGTGATGTTAAGTTTCAGGATACATTTGTCCTTCATGCAAATGTCCCCTATTGCTATCAGAGCTTTTCACCTTCTAGCTTAGTCCACCATTGGAAGATGAGCTAATTCTGTGAGTTAAGTAATGATTATTACATCTGTAGGAAAACTAAAGCTGAAGGTAACTTCTGGTTTTATGCACTTTGATCTGAATGGTCTTACAGGGACATAGTACTAAAGAAGCCCATGTGAATAACTTCAGGAGTGAAGCATACAGTTAACATTTCTCTTCACTCCAGCCTGCTTATTCCATATTTTACAGTGCTTCTATATTCCTGATCCATGAGACAAAAGAGTTTGCCAACTCTGATTTAACACAAGATAAACCATTCCAAGTCTGTGCAAATTCACTTGTTAAGCTTATTCTACTCAACACCACAGAAATAAAATGGAATTTGCTCTCGCTGCTCTGATGTGAAATAAATGTGATTGGGAATGAGCATAATTTTGTTATACAAATGGGCAGTGTATTTTTAATGCAAAAGCTAGTAATGAGGACCTGTAATCTTGTATGAGTCTGGTCAGATAGCTCCCAACCAGAAAATATTTTTGAAAGCAAGAAGAACGTATGCTGCAGTGAGCAATGCCAGTTCAGTGTTCAGGCCCAGGGGCTGATGCCAGTCCTGCCTGGTTGGTCACTCCCCAGCCCCACTGGACTGTGGGAACCTGGATGTGAGCCTAGGGGCCCGAGCACAGGTGTTTGGGCACTCGGTCTCTAAAAGATTCACCATGACTGGGTTAGGGTTAGAAAAACGAGGTGTCCTGGCATGGTTTTGATGGTTGGAATGTGTTTAGTACGGGCAGAAATGATGAGCTGTGCAGAAAAAGCTACTCAAGGAAGGCCTTTTCAAAATCCCCCCCCCTTCAATGGAACTTTACCCCTACATTAGGGTTAGGGGTGTGCACCAGGGTAGGGTCAGGGCAGTGGTGGCAAACCTATGGCACACATTCCACATTGGGCACACAGAGTCCTCGCTAACAGCATGCAAGCCAAGTCACCCCGGCATCGCCCCAGCAGCCGAGCATCAAATAACAGCGCACATAGGGGCCATGCGCATGCTCAGAAAGGAGTAGAGGCGCCAGGTGATGTCATGAGCCATGACTCATTAGCTGCAACTTGTCTGAGCTTTTGTATGGCCAGACAGTGCGCTGCCAAGCAGAGAGAGAGAGAGAGAGAGAGAGAGAGAGAGAGAGAGAGAGAGAGAGAGGGATTTGCTTGGTCTGGCTGTGAGTTGTTTTTTCTAAATCAAAACCTCAGTTTTCAATTTTTATTGCAGTGTTGGCACTTTGTGATAAATATGAGGTTTTGGTTGCAGTTTGGGCACTTGATCTCTAAAAGGTTCACCATCACTGGTCTAATCTAGTGGTAGGCATGTCATGAGCAGAGCCGGCAGGAAGCAGGGGTCAGACTAGATGGCCCAGAAAGCCCCTTTTGACTTGCTGTCTCTATGTGTGACTGTGTCAGGAGAGGGGTGCCAGCTAAAGCTGTCTCTTCCTTGATTTTCCAGGCAGAGCAGCACAAGAAGGACGGTGCATTCACCAGGCCTTTATTGCCTCTTTACACTTTCCCCAGCTCTCTTCCCGAAGCGCCTTGGCCTGACCTGCTCTGGCTCCCTTCCCTCCTGTCGCTATGGCAACGAACGGCTTTGCCCCAGTCAGAACGCTCCCCAGTCTCTGCTCTTCGTTTGCCCTGGCCCGCCTGCCAGCTACCGCCTCGCCCGCTCTCCTCCAACCACTCGTGTGTTTTGGCTTTCTTTCCTCTCTTCCGTCTCTCTCAGTCGCTCACCCTCTCTCTCTCCTCCTCCCTGTCTCCTTTCTCTGCACCCTCCTCCTGCACCACTCCACCCAACCCAGCTGTTCCTGCCTCCGTCAGCAATCCTGTACAGATGAGCACTCACACACGTCTCCTGGCGGTTGTCTCCTCTAGAGTTGCTCTCCCCACAAAGATTCCCAGCCTTGCCCTGTTGTCTTGAGCCCTGCTCTGTGGAAGGCCCCAAGAAAAGGCGTGAGCCCCTCTGCCTCCTCACTCTATGATTCCGTGTTTCTATCGCTCTATGTTTCTAAGTTTCTGTGTTTCTAATGTAAGTTCCCTACAGACCTGCCAGTAGAACTGGTTCAATCTTCTGTCCTTCTCTGCTTTATTGCTTCAGAGCAGAATGCAAGGAAAGGTGCAGGGGCTGATTCCTGGTCTAGTTATCCCCCTAATCTTTTGCTCAGAGTCTTCTCCTGATGGTCAGGATGTGAAAAATCATTGCATTACACAAACAAACTTTTGTCCTATTGAACTTCATGGACATTCTGTTCGTGGCAAACACCTTGGCCAAGGTACAGAATCATCCAGGCAGGCAGTTCCTCCTTATCTGCAGCATTGCCTGGGCAAGCCTGGAGGAGCACAGAAGTGCACCCACCTGCCGCAGGTCCTACAAACAGACACGCATAGCAGATGTTTGTTTTCCCTGCAAAGGTGCATCCCTATTTAGACAGAATGAAACCCGGCAATTCCTGGCCTTTCAGACCTGCGACAAGACGGAGTGCTGCTGTTCCCGGTCCCCCACCACGTTGCATTCTGCCTCGCCAACCTGACTGATGTTCCCCCCTCCCCAGTAGGCAATCAGCCGTTATGGTCATGCAACACACTCAGTTGTCACTGAGTAGAGGTGGTTGCTTCTCCTGGCCCCACCCCTCTGTACGTGCACCTCTGCAACCCTCGGGGCTTCCCTGGGGCTGCTGGGGCCTCCCTTCTGCAGGCTGCTGGTGGTGTTTGGCTACACAGGCAAAGATCCCCACACAGGACCATCTGGAGATGGCCTGGGGTACCAGGCAAGGCCATGCCTTTCTCCTCCAGTGCACAAAGGCCAACTGGCAAGTGAGCCCTACTGTGATATGGAACATTAAAGAGCTTACTCCCTTCTAGGTAAACCTAGAACTGGTGTGTTGCTTTCAAAAAAAAAAAAAAAAAAAAATCCTTGATCCCACAGCTGGGGCACTACACAGGGGTTTATTTGGAAGCATTTGCCATTTGCAAAAATGAACATGAAGAGAGATGCTGGTGACATTTTTGCAAGGATAATATGGATTGTTGCAATAGAAGGGATAACTACTACTGGAAGGAGAAACAAGGAATGTGTATGCCTTTAATACTTTTCCTAAATGATTTTTGGTTATTTCGCTTGATCCTTGCAGATGCCGAAGTCGGTGTTGGTGATAATCCCGCCGATTGTCAATTTGGCCTTGCAAGTTAATCCATTCTCACAGGGACACTTGTAATAAATTCCATAAAGGTGCTGGAAGAGATGGAGAGAGAGTATGAATACACTCCATGATCAGAAGAATTGGTAACTGTGCAGATTTACCTCTATTCTGCCACCCTAACCAGGCTTCAGTATAAGCAGCCTGCACCCCTCTATTTTCTTTTTACTATACTTAATATCAACCACATCATATTTTAACAGATGAAGCCACCTCAGCTCTCTATTCTTCTCTCCATGCTTTCCTTTTGCCAAATGCTCTTCTGAATCACAGTATTTGTAAAAGCAGGGCAAAGCATATGATGAACCATCACAACCATCAGATACCAAGATGCTAGTAAACCATAGAAAACGCCATTGACCTTCCGGGAACACTCCTGGTTCTCAGCCGCTTTGTCTGCGCAACGACCCAGACTTAGTCCATCGACTCGGTGGCAGCACCTGCTTTTGCACTGGATACTCTGCCCACACAGCTCTCCATTTTTCTAGAAGGAAAACAGGATCACATCACATGCAAGCTACCAGATAGAACTCCATATCCTGTGTTCCTCTCTTGTTCAGGCTGAGGTACATGATCTTGTTCTTGTTGTTGTTGTTAGTTGCGAAGTCGTGTCCGACCCATTGCGACCCCATGGACAACACTCCTCCAGGCCCTCCTGTCCTCCACCATCCCCCGGAGTCCACTCAAGCTCACACCAACTGCTTCAGTGACTCCATCCAGCCACCTCATCCTCTGCTGTCCCCTTCTTCTTTTGCCATCTTTTGTTCCCAGCATTAGGCTCTTCTGCAGGGAGTCCTTCCTTCTCATTAGGTGGTCAAAGTATATATGGTAACAATGCCAGAGGTGATGTTCAGTTTTGGGATACACTGACCAGTCATGCAATTGCCCTCTGTTGATATCACCTCCATGCTCAGTGCAGTATTAGAAGAGGAGCTATTTCATCCTCATATTTCTGTGAATCATGTTACAATTATTACATCTATATGAAAAATAAGACAGAAGGTAACTTCTGGCTTTATGCACACTGGGGCTCCCAGTGGTACAGCTCGGTCATGTAAGAACCTAGACTTAATGGTCTTATAGGGTAGCAGTACCAAAAAGCCCATATGAATAATTGTGAAGCATGCAATTAACATTTCACTTTTCCTCCCTCTACCCTGAATGTTCCACATTTTACAGTGCTTTTATATTCCTGATACATGAGAGACAAACAAGTTTGCCTGCTCTGATTTAACACCAAGGAAACCATCCCAAGCCTGCGTAATTTCATGTGTTAAGCTCATTCAGGGGACCACAAATTTGCTCTTGCAGCTCTGATGCAAAACAAATGTACTTGGGAATGAGCGCAATTTTGTTATAGAAAGGGTAATGTATTTTTAACATAAGAATAATAAATGAGGACCTGAAGTGAGCAATGCCCATCTGGACAAAGGACTGTTGCCAGTCCTGTTTGTGGCTGCTTCCACACTGCCTGGTTGGTCACCCCTCAGCCCCACTGGACTGTGGGAACCTGGATGTGAGCCTAGGGGCCCGAGCACAGGTGGCTCCCCTCCGCTTCCCCATCGGCATGAATAAGCTGCCCTTGGCCAACCCCTGCACATGGGACTCAGGTCCCGGCTGCCCTGCAGTACAAGCCATCTTTCCTCAAGCCATCCCTGGCTGCTGTTTCCTCCTGAGCGACCCTCTCATGTGATCCACCCCCAGCAGAGAGCCCTTTGTCTCGGGATGTTCCAGTTTCTCTGCAAAAGGGGGAGCCACTCTGCAGAGGGGTCGCCAGCCCCGTTTCACCCCGTGCAACTCATTTTGCCCAGACCCAGCGTGAACTGAAGGTCCTCTCATAAAAGCCAAGCTGCCTCTTATGCCAACTCCATAGCTGACCTGAAAGTGTAATTTGCCCCAGTATAACTACATATGATATGATACAAATGCAGATTGGCTTACACTGGGAGAAGAAGGGAGTGAAGGATTACAGTTCCCTCCGCTCATTTGCCCTTAAACATGTGTGGAGCAAAGAATGAAAGAGCCGCATGTATCAGGGCGTACAAGCTGCAGGCCCTCAATCATTCATTGACCAGACATATAGAATATCATCTGAGTCCCTTAACGCCGTGTGGTCTTACCCTGCTGTGACCTTCGGCACACGTGGTATGCTGTCCCCAGCTGGAAAACTCTGATTGCCCACAGACCTTGGATTCAGTCACGCAGGCAAAGCTCGTTGCTCCCCTTCCCCCAGCAGGGCAGTTGTATGGCTCTCTTTGCTCGGGTTGTTCACCCTTAGCTCCTAGCCAACCTAGCAGTTTGAAAGCATGTAATGCAAGTAGTTAAATAGGTACCACCTTGGCGGGAAGGTAGCAGCAATCTTTCATGCTGGCCACATGACCACAGGAACATCTTCGGACGGCATTGGCTCACGGCCACAGAAACAGCGATGAGCACTGCCCCCTGAGAGGCATTGGCTAATAATCCTCTGGAACTCCTTCACCTTTGCCTTTTGCCTTCTTAGGAGAATTCCTGCTATGAAATCTCACCCATGCAGTTTGCGCAGGTTTCCTCTGTGCGAGGACAGTGCCCTCTCTATCTGTGCTGTCCCTAGAAAGCTTATGAATACACTACCTGGCTCCCCTTACCAGATTGAAGAAGAGGCCTTCTGTCAAGGCGAGTGTGAGCAGCAGCAAAACCCAAGTTCTTCCCATTGCTTATTAGGAACCACTGGTTGATGTGGAGCTCTTAGCAGGGGAATCCAGAACCTGCTGGTAGTGCTGCAGGCTTATATAACATGGCACAAATATCACATGCATCCTGCCTTCCAATCAAATTCAGGTACATGTCCTTCTATTGGCAATAGACTACCAGGACAGACTTTTAGCACAATGTTAGAAATGATGGAGACTTTGCACACTGATTTGGGAGTGGGTCCCCATCTAACTCAATGGAAAATGTGCAAGAGTGAACAGGTGCAAGATCAGAGCGTAAGGTCCACACCTCATGACAAAATCAGTGGGAAAGGTCAGAAGATTTAGCAAAGTGGACATGGGTTAAGCATAGCATGCAATATTTCTATAGTGGCTTCTCAGCACCATGCAAAGCAACTGGAGACAAACTCACCTGGATAGGAGACTGAGGGCATTCCAAAGTCTTGCTTGTTCTGACACAAAAACCATCAGGGAAGAAGAACTGCTGATGTGAAAATTCCTGATAACCTCAATAACCCTGGGCTTCCTGGGCCCCTGAATTCAGCAGCATTTTAAGCTGCATTTCCTTTGAAGGGAATATAATCCAGAGATTGAAACAGCAGAGATGCACCAAGTGCCGTATACAATGCACTCTCCAGGGACTACGCACACTTCAAGAGCAAGGTACGCATGGCGCGCCCACAACAATGCAGAACATAGATCTACACTCACTTGATCATTGTGAGCGTGGGTTGATATGTGCCTTCTGATTTGGTTGAATCTGGAATTTATAGACATTCCATTTAAGAGCTAACTTCCCCACAGTAATGACCTGAGATGGCAACTTCTTGCAAGCTCGAGAAAATGTCCCTTCAGTTGTCAAAGAACTCTTTGTGTATCCCATTGGGTCATATCTGGCCAGAGATAGGTACCTGTACACAGGTAAGAATGTCCCTTGTCATGAGTCACCTTATTCTGTATGCACATTAGTGCATCTGTCTAGGGAGGATGCTCATTTGCTGTGGCTTGATCTGGCAGAGACATATAAAGTCCTCAGGCATCCCATATATTTCCATAGTATTACTTTCAACCTGCTGTTCTCTTTTGTGTATATTCTCTGTGTGTGTGTGCGGGGTGGGGGGGAGCAAGGGGAGAGGTGCCATGGCTCCCTTTGTATTGTCAGGATCTTGTATTGAGGAGAGCAGAAGCTTATGTACTGCAAGAGAAAGCATTTCAAAGAGAATGAAGGCACTCTCTCCTTAGAACCCACGGAAGGCCTAGGCCACTGTTGGAAAAGATGATTTGGCTCTGTGTGCAAGCAGCAGGAAAGGCTCGTGCTTGCAGAAACTTTCCCCATTGCTACGTTCATGGTGCTTCCCTCTGTATTGTCCAGTAGGGCCATCAAAGTAATGAAAAATAGGCTTCTCACAGTAACAAGTGGGAAAGTTTTGCTCTCCTCAAAACTGTTATTCAGCAGCCGAGATATGACACTACCTTGAGCCAATAACATGTGCAGCCAGTTGGAACTTTCTCAGGGTACAAGTGTCTCTGTCACACAGCAGACAGTTTGGTTTGCAAGGCCAGACTTGGATAGCCTGCAGGATAATTTCTTGCATACTTACAGTCAGGCACAGCCCTCCTATGAGGCAGTGTGATGCCCTGTTCAGGGAACAGACCAGGTGTTGCAATCGATTGCGTGCTCAGAAGGGCCCCTGAAGTCCCTGCTGACCATGACCTTAGCCCTCCTTTTTTGCTGTGGGAAATTTCCCAGTGGCAGAGCTGAAATCAAGCTGGACTCCTTGTGGGAGGAATCCTCCCCATCTCTGGCTCTGAGAGTCTGAGAGATTGGAGAGCCATGTCAGCCACACAAAGCAGCCAAAACATCTCTCGAGGGAGACTGCCTGCCTGAAATCTCATGCAGGGAATGCCCAGAGAAAGCGGGTGGGGGAGGGGGAGGGAGTGGCCTCTCCACAGAGCCCACTTGGTCTGCTGCTCGAGGAGAGTTCCCAAGAGAGAGACTGGGCAAGCAGCTGCTCTGGAGAGGCATCCAGGTCCAGACACCACACGCTGAGGAACCTTTCCACAAAGCATGGGGTTACACGTGAAGACTGTGCAGGCAGTCTCTGGGCCACCTTGCAGTGCAGCCCCCCTGAAAGCACAGCATTTGGGCCTGGGTTTCTCTCCAGAGAGGCCACCTGCCTGATCTCTCATTCTGGGATGGGCAAGGGGCACGGCTGTGGTTCTTATCCCCCCGCCTAGCCAGGTGGACATCTTGCACTGTCCATGCTTCCAGCAATGCAGTCAGTTTCAGATTCATCCCTCTCTATCAAGAGGGCCAAATTTCAGCCTCTGGCCAAATCCAGCCTTCCTGGGTGCCAAGGCCAGCCCTACAAACCCCACAAGGCCAGCCAAACCCTACGACCTCCTTCCCTTGATCCACCTTCCCCAATTGCCAATTATTCCCTGACTTTTGTGCTATTTTCTGCATTCTAAAAGGGGAATTTCTGTCTAAGGTGCCCAGAAGGAAGGATCGGCCCCTAGTCAGTTTAAAAAGGATTTTGAAAGAGCAAGAGGCACAGATTCCATCTTACCTGTCTGAGGTCCCATAAGGCAGGATTACATTTCATTCGTGTCAACCATTACTTTTTGTGGAGCATTAGCATTTTAGCATGTGTGAGCAGGGTTGTGGATCACCAGTGTCCTGATGCTGCATGGAAAATTACTCTGTTGGAAAAGGCATCTATCACCTGGAACCCTATACAGGTAAGCGTTGTTCATGCGGTTTCAATATGAGCATCACTTTTCAACAAGGCCCCAGAAAACTGGCCATGTAAGCTGCCACTGGGATGCAATGAAAACCCACGTTTAATTCTCTCTGTGTTCCAGGAAGTATATGCATACATCCTGGAACATAAGTGGCTCTTATGGCTCCTTTATTTCCCTGGGCTCCAGAGCTGGCTATGCTCAGCTGCTCCTGTGTATATTTTCTTGGGCTGCTTGAGCTCCTGTGTGCCTGCACTGTATACAGATAAGATGTCTCTGGAGCAAGTCAAGAGAGGGAGGGGTTGGCGAGGCTGGCACTGGGACCTGATTTTGCTGGGTTTCTCCTCCAGCAAGGGGGGCATCTACCATCAATTTCCCTTTGGGAAGGATGTCAGGACAGAGGAGAAGGCCAGTGAGGGTCACACAGCTTTTGCCCATCTTCCAACTGCTCTTACTTTTCTCACACCTGGGCCATTTACCACTGCACCTTATAATCATAGAAGAGGATACCTGGTCTGTCTGGTAGCATAATGCTAAGACCATGAAACCTGCACGCATACTAAGAGGCCCAAAGGAATGTGCACCTCAGGATTATTTTGTTGTTTAATCCTCACTGCAAATAATTAAGTGCTGCCGTGTGGTTAAAGTTGGCAGGAACATCTTCAGCCGCTGGGGCAGTCTTCCCTAACCGCTGCATAGATTTGCTGTTGATTCAGTTCAAAGTCAGAGAAGATGGATAGTCCAAGAGACAGCATTTGATAGCATCCCTCTCCTACTCACTTTGGGACTGCCTTCCCCATAGGGGAATGTAGTGTAGAGACCCTCCCTTGAGGTGCACCATGGATGGGAGTGCCAGCCTACTCTCAGACAGGGTGGGAACAATCCATCCAATTTGGAAAGCCATACTTCATTACAGTTTATTTTCACTCCTGTTTAGTGCTAAGCTGTTGGTTTATGTTAGTTTATTTCTACTGTTTCTTTGCTGTTCTATGAACTGATATTTCTGTGATGCATTTATCCATCAGCCTTATGACTGTTTGCAATGGTTTCAGTTGTAAGTTTTGGAATACTGCTATATTTACTGGTTTCACCAGGTATATTCAGTGTTTTTTTTTTTTTGTCATAGAACGCACTGGAACGGAGTTCTGGCACCTTTTTTCAACAGATTTTCCAAGTTTTAAAAGTAACTTTTGAAAATTTGATGTTTGGTCCATGTGGATTTGAATCACCCTGTTGAGCGTAGCAGGTCAGCAGCAAAATCATTAAAATGGTGCATGTGGGCTGCTTGTGTGTCGAATTCGATGCATGCGTACTTTGTCCGCGCTGGTTGTGATGGCGCTGCTCGGCTTGTGGCTGGTCGAGTGGTCGTGTGCTGAGTGCTTACTGAGGGCAGCGACTGTTATGTTTCATTACACAACTGACGTGTGTGGGTGTGAGTACAGTGATTGACTACGTGTGAAAGGTAAATACTTCCATGAGTTCCAGTACCTTTTTTCTTACAAAAAAAGCACTGGATATATTGCAAATTATATTTGCAGCTATTCATCTGGTATTTTGTGAGCTGCTTTGGGCACTGTGGAAAAGCAACATACATATAAATAAATGTTCGTTGTTTTGCTTTGCATATTTGTAATGGCCTATGGCTAAATACAGTAAACTTACTACTACTATAAATAAATGTTGATGATGCTGATGAAAGTTTTGCTATCTCAAACTAAGGGCTATTCCAGCTTGTGTGAAACTAGATGCATTCTTTACAAATATATATATATGTGTGTGTGTGTGTGTGTGTGTGTGTGTGTGTGTGATGAAAATGCCTGGATGCTGCTTGGACCTGTGCTATTTGTATTACGAACACCTGAGGCTACCTATCCTGAGTTAGACCTTTGGTCCATCTGCCCCAGTACAGTTTATTCCTCTGGTTGGCAGCATTGCCTCAAGATTTCAAGCAAGTTTCTTGCCTGGCTCTGCTGACTGAAATGCTCTCCTCAACTGGACACGGCATGGACAACCAACAGGTGAAGCATCTACTCTATCACTAAGCTACCTCTCTCTTCCAAACAAACCTGAATGGTCAGGCTGGCTATTGGATCTAAGTTTCCTTAAAGAGATGCCGAGGCATGTGGTGATGGCATACAAAAGTTTTCAATAAATAAATAAATAAAGTGGAAAAGCCCTAGGAATACTGTTCTATGCAAACTACATACTTAATTCTGCATGTCACCATAAGAACATAAGAAGAGCCATGACGGATCGGAGCAAGACTCTGTTCATATAGTGACCAATCAGCTACCCCCAGGTTCCCACAAGCAGGACTTCCCCACCCATGTTTCCCAGCAATTGCTGTTCAGGGGCCTACCATCTCTGATCTGGTGGCAGCATACAGCTGTCAAGACAAGCATCTGGTGTATAGTCATCAGAACTAGCTGCCTCTAATAGCCACTTTGCTGTAAAAACATACTTTCTGGATGTATAGAAAAAGAAAGTCTATTTGGTATAATAACTGGTGCCACATTAGGAAATGAATAAAATTCTCCTTGAACAACCAATACCCAGGAGGTACGCTGCTAGCTCCATTTTCCAGAAAACGGTGATCTCACTGTTAGTGTTTAACTAGCAAGGTTAATATAATCTTCAATATAAGTTTATTTCTGGGGGGAGGGAGAGGTGGAAAGAGTTATTATTTCTAAATCAGTCCACCTGTTCCTAAGTTTACCCCTTGCCTGCAAATAATCAGGAATCTCAGGGAAGTTGCCAAACAGCTGAGGAATTTCCCAGTTCACTCAGAGATTAATGCAGGGAAAATGCTTTGAACTACATGCTCTTTATCAGCAAACTTTCCACTACCTTCAGGAATGCAGTGAGTTTCCCTCTGCGCAAAGGGCCTGAACACAAATCTATATATCTGTAAGGTTGCGCACGGCCAACGTTTCCCTTTTCTTCATCCCAGCAACAGTAGGGGCAGCAGCAAACTGACTTTCCTCTAACCATCCCATGACCCACCAAGCCTAATCTGGTCATCTGCAGATCTCTCTTTCCTTATGCTGTCTTGGGACTCTGAACATGTATTTATTTATTTAAAATATTTATACCCCACCTATTATGCAAAAGCCTCTCAAAATGACCTCATCATATAGACAATATGACCTCGCCATCAAGTTGGTGATTCCAACCCCCTTTATTCTCCCTCCATCTGCTTTTCATAACATCTTGTCTGATGGAGCAGTCTGGAGCTCTTGAAAGCTTAAACATTTTGGTGAGCTACTGGTTGGCCCTGTAAAGGTGATATATAGATTTTAAGTACATGCACAGAAAGGCATTGTCCTAGAGAAGATGAATTTCAGCTGACAGGTTTGAAGCATTTGGATGATAAGGTGGATGCCTTGCTTTGATGAACTGCCTTCTGTTATGTATCCAATGGTTAAAGCCTTTCTATTTTCTCACCATTTAATTGTTGAATATGTTATCTGGTTTTATATTGCCTTTTAAGACTGTTATTGCTACATGTGGATTAGTTGTTTAATTTATTGGTAATTATTATTCTGTATTGTTTTGTTTATTGTACATGCCTGTTGAATTTTATTGTTGTATGGATGCTTTAAGACAGGTGTGCTTGTTTTAAATTTGTTTTTAAATTGAACGTTATACTGTATACTGTTTTAATAGGATCTTGCAAACCATCCTGAGAGTACTGTGCTAATTGAAAATTATATAAATGCCTAAATAAACAAATCCTTTACTCAGCTTCCTGGAAGTAAACTCTACTGAAATCAGCAGGACCTGCTTTTGCGTAGACATGTATAGGACTGCACTATTTGTGGCTCAAAGGCATACTTACACAGGAGTAGATCTCATGGTGCTATGCAACTTGCTGTCCAGCAGGTGTGTCGAAGACTGAAGCCTATCAGTGTGGCTGGAACAATTCCTGGGTTAAATTTCACCGCAGCCACAAAGCAACAGGAGGCAAGCCCAGAGGCTGCCCCCACCCAGGCCCCATTACACTGTGGAGCTAGCATGACTGGCATGCCATATGGCATCACTGCACAGGCTGCCAAAATGATCATATTGGCAGTGCTTTGAACATGTAAAAGACACTACATAAACGCTAGACTTTAATCACCAAAGTCAACAGAAGAAACGCCCGGAGCATTATTGATCATGCATATATGGGGGTGAACAGTGGTGAGGTGGTGTCAGAGCTCACAGACTCATCTATGCCCCCCCCCCCCCGTGTCTTTGCTGCTGCTGAGCACACCTGCAGCCCTCATGGTAGCTGGGGGAGTGGGAACAGGGCTGCAGGGGTGGATTTTCCCTTCAGCCGTATATCTTTGCAGGCTGTCCCTGTTACCATGCAAAAAATTTTGGAGTGGCTTGGTCTCAGGTGGGAAAATAGGGTCCATTAAAGACCTGCTCCTGGCAGATATTACAACTGCTAGAACTTCTTTATTAATTTTAAGATAAAAGCAATACTAGCACTAAAACTGTTTGCCAACCCGAATAAAAACAAAATACTCTGAGCATGTGCAGATCCATATTTTGAGCTCAGATCAAAGCGCCGTCATGCTATAGGAATCACACGGAGAATCCTCATCTGCCCTCATCATTTGCCATTCTCTGGGTGCTCATTGGGGCGGGGGGGGGGAATGACCCTGGGGCTCCTGGACTGTGGTCCAGGATCCTGCCATAGGTAGGTGTGCACCATTAGCTACCACGATGAGCACCAGTGCTTTGAGCTTCACTATTACATCTCTGGGATCGTGAATCTGCTCCTTGCTATCTTCTGCGGGATCAACCCCCCCCCCGCCCCCGCCACCTTTATTTCAATGCTCCCGCTCCCACCGCGGTTTCACGAGTCCGGGAACTTCTTATTTTCCAAGCCAGACGGAGCTAAAAGCTTCATTCGATGGCAGATAACCAGACCAGCCGTGCACCGTCCGGCCAGGAGAAGTCTTTCTGGCCCGTCCTCTAATGCCCCCAAGCCGCGGAAACGCAGCCTGGCTGCCTTCCCGCAGCGCTTCTCGCCGCCTGCTTTTTTTGCCCGCCGCTCTCCGTGGTGCTGAAGCGGATCGCGGAGGCGCAGACGCGGGCAGCGGCTCTCTTCCTCTAATCGCGCCGGGAGCAGCAGGGGCTTGGCCTTGGGCAGGGGAAGAGGCGGCCGCCGCTTCGGATGCGCCAAGTCTTGGGAGAGGAGGAGGAGCCACGGGCGAGCCCCCTCCCCGCACCGCGGGCTCCGGCAGCCTAGCAATGAGCCTACCGGAGTGCAAAAGAACAGCACAGGGGAGCATCCGGGGAGAGTGGCGCACGAAGCCAGGGCAAGGCCTCCGAAGCGGGCGCTGCTTTCCAGAGCCCCGCTCTAGCAGCCACAACTGGGAAGCGAAGTCTGCGGCCTCATTTCCACGCAGTCGAAGATCCCTGGCCACCTGCTGCTCCCCCTGGTCACACGTCCTGGAGCAGCCTTCTATCTGAAACTTAGGTCCTAGGGACTGCTTTGAGCCACCGTCCTTTCCGCCTCCTTCCTGGAAGAGACAAGCCACTCACAGCATCACCATGGCAAAAATGTTGCCAGCGCAAGAGGCAGCAAAAATCTACCACACCAACTACGTGAGGAATGCCCGGGCCATGGGAGTCCTGTGGGCCCTGTTCACTCTCTGCTTTGCTGTGATCTTGATGGTGACTTTTATTCAGCCCTACTGGATTGGCGACAGTATTGACACACCCCAGGCAGGTTACTTTGGCCTTTACTCTTACTGCATCGGCAATGCCCTTACAGGAGAACTCATTTGCAAGGGCAGCCCCCTGGACTTTGGTACAATCCCCTCAAGTGCCTTCAAAACAGCCATGTTTTTTGTGGGCATCTCTACCTTCCTCATCATCGGCTGCATCCTCTGCTTTAGCCTCTTCTTCTTCTGCAATGCAGCCACTGTCTACAAGGTTTGCGCTTGGATGCAGCTGGCAGCATGTGAGTTGGGCTCAGGGACCTGGGGAGAGGTTGAGGGACCCCCTCTAAGTCTTGAACACCCATGTGCTAATAGCCACAGGCCCAAGGATGTTGTTCTGTCATGTAAAAGCTGCCCATGTAAAGAGAATATAATTCTGATCAGTTGCTATTTCAATCCAAACTGTATTGGCCTCAACAAAGCCAACTTTTGAATCGTTGAGCTTTCTCCATTGAGATGCCCATTAAACAATGCTAGAGCAAAAGTGCTCTAGGCATGTAACAATGTGATGGTGATGATAATTAATTTTATTTCTATACTGCCTAATAGCTGAAACTCTCAGGGCAGTTTATGCCAATGCATTGAATACAGTAAAAATACAATATAAAATACAAATTACAGTAAGACATCATAAAATCATACTACAAAATTTGAAGCTCAGATTTAAAAGCAAATTTAAACAATCAATAGCACGAACTAGGCCATAAGACCTGTTAGCTGATATAATGCTCTGATATATTATTCCAGCTGATTAAATGCACACAGTATCCATAATTGTGGGGTTGCCACTGAGAATGCCCTCCTCCTAGTTGTCACCAAGCGAGCCTCCCTGGGAGGTGGCAGTCAGAGGTATGTTCCAGACCTTGAGCAAAGTGCCTGGGTAGATTGTGGCTGGGGAGGCATTCCATCAACTCTTGCAGACTCAAACTGTGTAAGGTTGCAGCTTATCAAATCTTCTTGACCAGAGTAGGACACATGTGTTTGCAAATGCACATTTGTACAGTACATTTTTACATGCAATTCCTTAGGGTGGTACCCCATGTTGAAAATTCAGCTACAATATCCGTCCCAAAAGATGCTTTGAATTCCTCTAACTTATCAATACACCTGCAAGCAGCTTAAAGATTTTGATGACCATGCTGGGTTACACTGGACTATACAGTAAGATCACCCAGACAGGCTAGGATGGGCTCACGCAACCTGGTATCCTCCAGATGTGCTAGACTACAACTCCCATCATCTCCAACCAGCATGACCAAGGGCCATGAAGAAGGCTTAATGAGAAAAAAAATGGGAGTGGGGTGAAGCTGGGATTTTTTAACTGGAAGGATAATTCAGACCATACAAGCAGATGAGTTTATGACAAGAACAAATATATAGAAAAGACCAAGAACAGTAATCACGAAGAACACCTGCAGGGATAGGCAGAGACACACAATTACATTACCCAGAAGCCACAGAAGTACTTACTGATGCAAATGCACTTTTCAGTCATAAATTTTGTGTGCTTCTCCACCTACTCATCCTCAGGAAGGTAGTGATATATGCAAAGAGAGATCAACCACCACTTGATGAAATACATCTCGATTTCCCATCTTTCTCAAAAGCACATTGAATTAAGGCATGTGCTGGGTAACAACTTTCTACCTTGCCTTGGATATCCTATCTAACCTGGTGTTCAAGTGATTAATAAGGGGTGATCATCAGTAATGGCAGGGTCTGTGGTAAAGTAACAGATGCTGGGCAATTTTTACATGCACAGACAGTTCCAGCAATTCCACAGCAAGAAGATGCTGAACTCCAAGAGAGGGAAACTAAAAACCCTCTGAAATATTCATGCCAATGAGAAAGGTGACAGTCTTGTTACATGATCTACAGAGCTCTGCTTCAGCAGACAGAAATACACTGGGCCAAAGACAGCCGCAACAGAAAATCAAGCTAGCAACCACTCAACCGGATGAGGTCTGGCATTTAAAATAAGCAAGAGGAAGCTGCTGCTGCTGCAGTGTAAGGAAAGCTCTAATTCCTCTTGGGCCCAAAGCATTAACAGCTTAAGGATAAGAAGCTTGAAAATAGCCCCAAATAACTTGCATTGCCTGAAGCCACAAATGAAGCAAGAAGGTAAAGGTATGGATGATGCTCTCTGTTTGTAGGACTGTGTGCTTTGCAACTTTTCATGCAAGTACAGAACAGCCACACAACTGGCAGTCATCCATGGTGTTGTGTGGAGCTGTAACATGCAGTAAGATAGTACAAGCATTTTTTTATTAGCAGAAATGGTGCCAGCATCTACCAGTTCCCCTCACTCCTAGACTTCCCTGTTTCTTCTGGCTTTAGCTGTAATTTTCAAAGCAGCAGCCAGGAAATGAATTTCTCTGGATAGTGTCATGAAGAGCATCTGCCCTTCAAAGTTGCCACTTCATCACTGATATGGAATTCAGCAAGCCTGCAAACCTTGCAGTGTTAATTCACATGTTTTTCCAGCTCATATAAGCATCCTGGAGGAGAAATGTTATCAATGGCTATCAATGTCCAGATGACTATATGCTGCCTCTGGTATCAGAAGCAGTATGCCTATTGACACCAGTTGTTGGAAAATTGGAAGTTGCACTTTGTCCTGCTTGCGGCCTTCCACAGGCAGATGGCTGGCTACTGTGAGAAGAGAATCCTGGACCAGATGGACCCTCGGTCTGAGCTAGTGTGTCCCTTCTTACATACTTATGGTTCAGAATGGGAAATGTTTGGCGAAATGTCTGGAGCCGAACAGCAGAATTTTAAGCAATCAACAAGTTTTGATCTCTTTCTTCTTTGAACAGCAGCCACTCTCCCTGCAGTGCCTTATCACATCAGATACTTTTGAAACTCACATCAATCTGTTTCAAAAGCAGTGTGTCAGATGCCCAAGGCTCCCCTGAGCAAATGGAAGTAAAAGTTAGCTATACAGTTCTTAGCTGTAAGTTCTAAGAGCAAAATCAAGGGGGTGCTATATCACTATAAGCTAAATGGATAGAACTCGCATATGTAAAGGATCTTAACATTCTCTTTTGCTCTTTTTTTTTTTAATCAGAAATTTAAAACACGTTTTCTCTCACTCTCCACTCTCCATTTTCTCTCCTTCCCGAAGATTAGAAGGGACTAGTTGCAGAGCTCTCTGCCTTTGCTGTGCAAGACAGACAGTAATGAAATATGGATTACACTGTAACTGGATCCATACGATTACAGGGGAAGGAAACCACATTGGCTTCTTTTCGTGGTTCCCTGCATGCCAGTCTTCTGTTGCATAATTTTCCCAATTAGCCTCAGGGCTTACTGTGTCATCCACAACTAGGTGAGGTACACAGCAATGGGTGGCTCTGAGATCACCCCAGTAACTCTGCGACAAGCGGTGGGTTCTCAGGCGAAACTGAAGCCGCCCCTGCTGTGTGCCATGCTGAGTCTGAATGGTACAGGAAGCCACAAGCGGTGAGGGTAATTAGGCAAATCTTGCAGCCCATGCCTGGCTTGCAGGGAGCAGAGAAAAGAAGCAACTGATCCTGTGAATGCTGCTCCCTCCCTCACAGTGTTTCTCTTCAGCCAGTTTGCCTCTTTAAAGAAACAAAGGGTTTATCTCATTAAGGTAAAGGGGTTTAGATATGGCTGGGAGGTTACCTTTCCTTACTTACGCTTCTAGACAAGATAAGGGTGTTCCAGATTGCAGGTGAATGGGATCCAAAATAGTTCCTCACATCTAATCAGTAGGACCTAACTATGCAAGCAACAATATCAACAGCTGATCTTCAAGATTTCCTCACTTTAAGCTCTTGTTTCATATATATTTAGAGGGTAATATAGATTAGGGGGTTGCAAAAGGTAAATTGATAGTTTTTGGGTGTGATTGGCAATAAAACTGCAAAGATTGCTGACTTTTTATTATTAAAGGAACAACTGCAGCAGCATCAATAGGAACAAAAAATGGAAAGACTGCCCTGGACTATCACTGTTGTTGGTAACAGAGATCAATTGTGTCTGCAAGAGATCAAAAGAAGGTAGAAAAGGGTCAGCATGAAAATGAGCTGGAGAGGACTGTCATTTGATGCACCCATCTGTACATAGTACATCCAAGCAGCATAACGGTCACCATATTTAGGGCATCTGGTGCTGAAGAAAACATCCATTTTGGAGAGTTTTTTACTTTCCCCACCCGTTTCCAGCAGTGGGACATGCTTGTGGAGCCAGGGAGGTCTAGGCTAAACTAGTAATGCTGCCATTTCATCATTAGTCAGCTCACAGGGAATTGAGCTGCAAATAAGAATTCACTATCACAGCTTCCCACAAGAAATATCCATGCGTAGCAAGCCTGGATCAAAGTTTGGATTTCTGAGATATAAACAGATTCTTCCCACTCTAGATGTTTGTGATCCAACCTCTAGACCCATCAGAAGCTTATCTGAGAGCGTCTCCTGAGTTGCTTTCCTCATAGCCACCACTGCCACCACACTCTGGCTTTGCTAGGAGGGGACTCTGCAGAGGCCATCTTTATACCGGGGATTGGCAAGGGCAAGAAAACAGCCCATGCAAGTAAACATCATCACGCAGGCAGGCCATGGGAAAACAACCAGTCAGAAAGGGGGCATAATGTACTGTGTTCATGACACCATGCCACATGACAGCTCCCATGATGCAACTTAGTATCGTGTCCATGGAAAAAAATTGTATAAAAGGGAACTTGACTGAGCTCACATGGACAAATTCATCATTTTTAAAGTAAATAACAAATTTAGTTAAGTTCAGCCACCACTAACGCTAGCACAGAAGCAGAAATTTGACAACAGAAGCGTTTTAAAGATTCCCTTTAGGACAAAGTTAAATTGGCCAAGCCCTATATAAATGTACCACGTTCCATGATTGGCAGCGCCCCTGAATGTCTTATGGTGAGTCACATTGAGCTCTTTGCTCAGTGAATGCCCAGACAGATGCTCCAGCCTCACCACAGGCTAGGAGACTTGTACATTTCACACTGCTCTACAGTTCTGTTTCAGACAATTTATGAATGCTACAAACGCATGTCGTTTCTATTACCACTGTTAAGTGGCATAGCTTCTCCCCAGTAATCCTGCAGACTGGTGTTAGATGAGGTTAGTGTTAGTCCTGAAAGAGATCCTTTCCTGCAGAACTGCAAAGGCCAGGACTCTCTCAGGAGTGGAAGCTAACAACAGCTTCCCCTAACCTGGTGCCTTCCTGATGTGTTGGACTGCAACTCCCACAATTCTCAGCTGGTTTAGGATGGGAATTGTGGTCCAACACATTGACAAGGCAGGACTATCACATCAGGTTAGCTACACTGTATCTGTGGTATAGAAGTATTCTAATTCAGTTAATAAAGGTGCAATATAGCTAGTGAGACAATTTAAATCTGGGGACTTTCTCCTTAGAAAGTTTGAAATGCCATGTTTTAAAAATATGCATATGGGCATGAGTTACTGTGCTGGGTTGAAGGCTTATTAAGCTAATCTCTATGTCCATGCAGTGCTCTTGGCAACAGGTAGATATTGTTGCAACACACTCCACTCTTACTCCAGAAATTGTCACTAGGATGCTGCTGCAGCGTTGCGGAAGGACTGGACCATGCCACCCAGCTCCTGGTTGCAAATGCATCCCTAGGTACAGTTGAAATCCATCCCACAGACCCTTTTCTAATGCGGAAAACAGCCTCCAAGTTTAACCAGGGCGAGCCATGTTCTCAGCTGTGTAAATAAAACTGTAGGGGATGATACAAGCAGTCCCAAGGGAAACCATTTTGTGGGCAAGACCTTGTTGCATATTCTGAACAGTGCTGAAAGGTGGTGCCAAGGAAACAAAGTAAGAAATGCCATAGATCCACATCTAGCAACAAAGAAGACCCAAACAGTAAGGCTTACTTATTCTCAATGGATGCTACAAGCATGGCCATTTAAGGGATTAGGCGAAATGCATGCATGCATGCTTAGGGAAGCAGTTATTATAATACAAAGCACATGCCATATATATCATAGAGTGGAAGAGCATTCTTCCTAGTCCTAGATACTGAACATGGGGTTGGGTTATGCTTACTCAAACCAGCAGTGAAGAAAAGACCTAGCATTGAAAACTGGCTTTTAGGACTAGGACCTTGGTCCTCAAATCAAGACATCATCGCCTTAGTTCCACAGTCTGCCTGGTGCCTGGGGGTGCTTGGTCCTAGAGAGGCACACTGCCTCACTCTGGAATACCCTGGTGAGGTCCCACAGCTGCTCAGGCTAGTAGTCACATAGAGAGTCCAACTCTGCAATCTTACCTGGGAAAAAATCCTATTGAACTCGATAGGGCTTACTTTTGATAGGGCTGCATTAGCATTGTACTGTAAGTGAACAAGAATTAATTACATTTGCAAACCTTTCACTGAACTGACATCTGCTCTGGGAAAAGCAGCCATGTAGGGGTTAGATGGAGCTTTTTGAAATTGTAATGGAACATCTTCCTCTTCAGGTGCAGGTTTGTCAATAGGTTGCCTGCTCTACCCAGATGGTTGGGACTCTCCTGAGGTGAAACGCATGTGTGGAGAGAAAACTGACAAATACACCCTGGGAGTGTGCACCGTGCGCTGGGCGTACATCCTTTGCATCATTGGGATCCTTGATGCCCTCATCCTTTCCTTCTTGGCATTTGTGCTTGGCAATCGGCAAGACAATCTCCTTCCATCAGACTTCCAAGTGGAAAATAAAGGTATGCTTACTTTTCTCAGGGCAGGCAAATGACAGGTTTCCCCACCAGTCTCAGGTATCCTAGTAATAGGCAGCATACACTAAGAACAGCCAGGACTATGGAATGGTTTTGCAAGCACAGTGCATAGCATTGAAGCTAAAATCAGCATTCATATGCTATACACTCTGGCTGTCCCCTCAGCTTATTAGAATTACAGCTCAAGCAAGATTCCAAACTTCTTTGAAAGCTTTAGAGTCTTATATAAAGTCTTATTTTTATAACCCACATGTCTTCCATGATGAAACTCAAGGCAGACTTGAGACCTGATTTCTGCATCACTATGTGAATATTTTTGTCTTGCAGAAGAAGGGAATGAATGAAGACAAAGACTGAAGCCATCTCAAGAATAACTGCTTCTGAAAGCCTTTGGCTGAACTGGGTGTACATGCTTGAACTTTTCAACTGGACTCAAGAAGGCTGCCCCCCCCCCCTCTCTCTCTCTCTCTCTCTCACACACACACACACACACACACACACACACACGGAAAGGAACAATAGTGTCATTGATTTTGACACTAATTATCAGTCAGCAGACTATGCTGTGACACAAGGGCAAGGAACCACAAAAAGCTCAGACTGCATTGGTAAAACTGACTTCCTTCCATGGGACTTCAGACTGTAAAAACCAGGTTCAGTGAAAGCACTTGCCAGGGCCTACTGCCAACATCTGCTCCATCTTCCTTTTAAATTTTAATATCTCACACAACTCCCCAGATGCTTCATGGCATGGTGAGAAGCTTCCACTCCCAGATAAGCCCATTACGATGGTGCTTGTTGAGAAGGGCTCACCAGAAGGCAGTTTGTTTGGCACCAAGTGAAGCCCTGGTCCTTCAACTTTTTGAAGAACTATCATAAAGCACATTTTCTTTGGAAATCATAGATCAAGTCTGGGGAGCCTGTAGCCCTCCAGATGTCATTGGATCCTAATTCTCATTAGTCCTAGTTACCCTGTTAGACGGGGCTAGTGGTGTGGAGAGGAGGGTCACAGAGTCCCCAGCCTTACCTTAGATATTATATGCAAAAATCGACATTCCAATGAGTTTTTCAAATGATCCATTCAAACAAGACTGGAAAGCAGGCTAACAAGGTACCAAATAGTCCATGGAAAGTTCTCTCCTCCCTCTTTCTGTATTCATATTGGTATTTTTTAACATAAAAAGACCCTGATGAATAGGACTTTTGCATCCTGTACATTAACCCAGAAAGAAGTATTTAGTTCCCAATCATTTTAAAGCATCCCTTGAGGAGCATATTTCTGAAATATACTTCTCTGAGCAAGGGTTTTCTATCCTGAACTACAAGCTATCTTTGAAGTACCTTTTAGGTTAGATTTTCATGCATCATGACCATGGAATATGAGTTTTGTCCTTTTATTGGAGTCATATGTTGTTTCCCACAAAACAGAGATTAAAGAATTTATTGCAAAAATGAGCCACTCAAAAATGCACAGCTATGTTGGTACCCAAGAACAATGGCTCCGTAGCCAAGCCCCCAACCTTAACTACAAAGTTAGCCTTTTTCCTCTCCTGCCTTTACCCAGTTTTCTTGCAATGATCCTGACTGCTAGATCTAACCACTAATTTTTTCCAGTAAAAGACACACCAAGATAGTGCAGAGCTAAACTAAACTGCCAGTTTTATAAAGGATAATTTACATAGATTATGGTAGTAAAATGACTGATTAATGATGCATTCTGATGTATGCTTTTAATGTCAATGTACCAGCCTAACAGTAAAATCACCATTTGCTGAACTTAGTTACGGGCAACATGTAGTGTTTTCGTTTCTTTCTATCTAGTTATGGAATTGCATCACTTAATTACCACTCCCTTCCCACAATTCAAATCATATCAGTAGTGTTTGTATTTAATTCGAGCTTCTTACTGACACACAGTTTGTTCAGGTAAGAGGTTCTACCATACAAAATTCTAGATGAATACAGACAGCATATCAAAAGTACCTGGGGATTATTTAATAATCTGTTTATTGTGCTGCATTTACAAAGAAAAAAAAAGACAATGCACCCAATAGAAAGAATAAAAATGTATTTTTTCCTTCAGGTTTTAGGCCAACAAAACAAGTACAAATAGGTCCGTGAGCACTTTATGGCAATTTGGAAGTTGAGTGAACCCACTGAGAGCCACAAAATATATAGGTAATTCTGACAAACTACCTCTTGTATTACCCCAGATCTTCTCTTTTAGTGCAAAAGAGGTGGCAGTCTTCGATTCTGGAGGAAACCTAGATTAGAACCAAGAGATGCAGTCCCCATACCTGTGAACATTTTGTTGCTTTCGGGTAGTCAGGATGTTGATGCAAACTAGGTTGCATTGACAATGGAAATTCAATTCTCCCTGCCAGCAAGTTTTCACAGTATTCAAAGAGAAAGTATTATTATACATTCGAGTCCCATCTTAAATCTTTTTATAGACAGGCGCGGAAGTGCTTTTGGGAGGTGAAGATGACACTCCAAATAACAGGAATATCATTAAAACTTTTGGAACTTTTTCCTTTACATCTTTAAGGTTGTGCATAGAGAACCTTACTTACGATCTCCTAAATGGACATGCAGCACAGAGTTTGCTAAAGCCCCAAGACAGGCATCACATGACATCATGGCCAACTTGGAAAGCAAAGGGGATATGATGGCTACACTAACATTTTTTAAAGAAACAAAAATTAAACTGCACCAGATTGTTTTCTTTTTTTGGTGAAAGGCAGGAGTGTTTTAAGATTATAATAATAAACAGAGATTTCTCACACAGAGAAAACACCTGAGAAGAGTGTCTCACTCTGGCAGCTTTTGTATTCAATTGTCCCACACAATGCCTACAGGCTTGAGTTGCTTCAGGAGTTTCCAGCCTTGGAAAATTTTGTAACCTCAAAGGCCTATTTGGTCCATGGTCGGGACAGGCTGTTGGAAATCCCAATGCCTGCAAACCTACCATTAGAGGAGGATGTTTCTGGGGAAGACTAACAAGTATTACATATGTGACAAAATAAAGACACTTACAATAGTCAGTCACAACTGACCCCCCCCCCCCCTCCTAGGAGCTGAACACCTTACACTGCATTCTGTTAAGCAACCATGTTTTCAACTATTCTGAAAAACAGAAACGGACACTTCACCTCTAGGGGGAGGAGGGAATTGGACTATTTTCCACTAGATTATTTGTCCTGATGGTAATACATTACGAAAGAACAATTTCTATTCAGAAAGGTAAATCTTGGAGTCCAGCACCTTGGACAAATTTACATGGAAGATACATTCATCAACCTTTGGAAATGTGGTGGTTCAAAGACTGAGCACATGGTATGGCTGGAAAGATGCCCACTAACACCATCTTTCCTTACTGTAAAAGAATGATATAAATTGTATATCTAGGCTGATAACTAACTGACCCCTACTAAAATGACACTGTCACACAAGGCCAACATAATGGCATAAGGCAGACCAACATGATCTGCCACATGATCAGCCTGCCACATGCTTGGTAATCCTGCTCTTTTTGCAGAATGCACAGCTGGCATGCCACATCCTGCCTGGGGAGGCATGTTGGGCAGGTCTGGCACAGAACAGAAGCAACCTGGCTTCCTTTCTGCAGCCAGCAAATGCATAGACTGTACTGTAGGGACTGTTACCTTCACCAATTCCTGCTTGCTTTCATTTCCCTTGTGAAACTTACTCAAGTTCACGTGTTCTGCCTTTTGAGAGCAGCTGATTTCACTGAATTCGGAAAATCACCTGAACACTGAGGGAACAAGTGGTGCTAAAATATATATTTCATATAAGTTGTTTCGAAAGATTCAATGGCTAAAACTAGGAAAAAATATGTCTGAAAAGAAGAACAAAAACGTTACCGAAGCAGCAGAGCAGACACCAAAGGAATGAGTCAAGTAGAGTTGAGTGCTCCACATGGAGCTACCACCTTGGTGCCATCTGCCATTTCTCCTCTTACTGTCAGCAACTGGATGTGCACTAAGAATATGACTCCTGGAGTCAGTGAGCTAAGGAGGGATTCACAGCTCTTCACATCCCCCTTGGGATGACTGCAATATAGTTAAGGGAGTGTGTCCCAATGGAGATTTCCCCATACTTTCAGGGGAAGGTACTTGAGTAAGGAAGTGGGTTGGGGGATAATTTCACATTCCCATAAAAACTCTTTGGCAAACTCCAATCACAGCAAAACATATTGGACGCCCACTGGCTGACAATAGTCCCTACTGAGTCAAGTACACAAACTCACATGAACAGTTAGATTTATCTAAAATCTCAAAAGCCCTCAAGAAGCTTCACTCTGAAATTTAAGAAGGGAAAAACTGACCCAGGGAAGGGGGGAGCTGGGACATCTAGGTATGTGTATATATATTATGTTGTAAACTCAACTACAAGGTCATGGTGTCAGATTTCAGCTTCTAGGAGTTGAGCCAGGGGTGCCTGAGACACTGTGCTGCTGTAGCTCTCTTCTCGGGATTCAGCTCCAACATAGGTAGCAAGAAGTCTGTGAATGCAGCTGCCTCATCTTGGGCCCATTCGTATTTCTCCACCAAAACTTCAAAAAGGCCCCATGGCTTCAGTTTGGTGATGTGCTTCAGATCACCTGTGGACAATGAAAGGAAGATTAACATGATGGCATTAACACAAACAGGGAAGGGATGCAGGGAAGGAATTGCCTCCTTCTGTTTAGCTGACAGGAACAGCTCCGTTACTGGAATGACACCACTGGATTCAATCTGATAATGAGGAATCCTGCCCTCATCCACAATCCCTCACACTGCTCCAATGACAACTCTGTCATTAAAAGACTAAACAAAAAACATGAGTAAAAATTAGGACAGGATCAAAATTGGACTGAAAAAAAAGAGTAAAAACTATTCCAATTGTCCCTATGCTAGGATATCTCTGATTCTTTCCTCTTACCTTTTTTGGTGAAAAACTCCTTAGAGTATTTTCCAGCCACAATGAGCTTGCGAGGTATTTTCCCAAGGAGTTCGATAATCAATGCAATGTGGTCTGTGTTCCCAGGAGAAAATGAACAAAAAGAACAATGAACAAATTAACCCAAACTGCCCTTTTGTGATCTCGGTTCAGACACTCGGGTCTTCTGAAATGCCTTCTCTATCAAACCAATGCCTCAAAAAAGATCTCTCCATTCAGTGCTGCTGGAAGTTCCTAATATCAATTCTCTGGAGCCTGCTAATATGCTATGTTGCTGGGTTTACCTGTGGTCTGAATCCAGGGAACTTCAGAACAGGTTGTTCCTGGCCCCTGGATTTTTTATTCAGTGTTTTGTTCTTTTATGAGAGGTTGTTTAGTCTGCAGATTGCCCTGATTATCTTTTTAACCTATAAAGCCTGGTACAGCTTATGACCACGATACCTGTCAGAGAGCCTCCCGCAGCTGCAACCTACTCCGACACTACACTCAACACCCAGGCGTTCCTTTGAATGCCCACTCCAAGGGAAGTGTGAATGGTGGCACCAATGGGGAGGGCTTTCTCAGCAGTGCCACCCCCCATCTATGGAAGAACCTCCCTCTTGCAGCCCAGCTGGCACAAAATCTGTCATCTTTATGGCACCAGGTTAAGATGGCTCTCTTTTCTGAGGCTTTTAAAGGTTTACTCAGCCACCCAGGGGCTTGAAGGGGATTTACCAGGTGTTTCGCAGAGTCACTCTTTTGTCATTCCTTGTATTGTGTGTTTTTATCATGTTTTTAGCTGTTTTAAACCTTTTAATTTTTCTGATTTTTCTGAAATTTTTATTGTATTTTTATCATTTATTTTTATGAACTGGGTTAAATAGAGCTTTGGCTATGGTGCAGTATAGAAATGAATAATAAATAAATAACAATAATGCTCTGTTTTTAATAAGAAGGAAACACATACAGCATTATTCCCAATGTAAAGAATTACGTCTACCAGAATGCATTCACCCAATGCACTTGTGCAGAAGGTTGCTGTTATATTTTGCCTCTGTAGCAAAGCTTGAGCTTTGACATACTAAAAGGTGTGATTTAGAACCCCATGATTTATCTCTGTACTTCCTACCATGCATAATTAACAGCAAACTATTCAAAGTTATGTGCAAAATATGGCCACAGAGTGCTGCTTAAACCCACGGAAACAAATGAGTTTACGTATATTTATCTTTGCGTTGAAATGTGGGCTGTGGTGTTCCACAAAGATTAATGTTGAACTAGGGGTGGATAAATCTATATTCAGTCCATATCACCTTTGCATGTTTTTACCCATAATTCTGCCCCATATTAATCTGCTTTTAAAAAAACCCACTTCTCAGCACGTGTATTTAAAGCATACATGGATATACTTAAGCGATCCAGAATTCTCTAATACCATTAGCAGAAGTGTGCAATCTGGTCTTTGAAGCCCAATTTTTTTAACCTGCTTCAGTGATCCCCAAATAAACTTAGGAAAACCCAGGAGATAAAATTCAGTTACTTAACTCTGTTTTAACTCCCTCTGCATTCTCATACCCTTTAATTTGTAGTAGTTTAGAAGAATCTGTTGCTAGTTCTCACCTTCATCCCGTGAGTAGTCTTCACCAGAGTGAGGTTCAAACAGATAGTCACCTGTAGCTAGCTCAAAGGCCTGAACAAGAAAACAACAGACAACTTATGGGCATTTCATTTGAGAACAGTCAGAAAATGTTACAACTGCAATCCTAATTGTATATTATCCTGTAAGGTAAGGCTTCCGAAGCTTGGTGTTCTTCTCATGCTGTTTAGGAATGACAGGAGTTGTGGTCCCACACATCTGAAGGTTCTCTCGGTCAAGCAGATCTGACTCAAAGCAGTGTCTATATCCAGAAACCATACTTACCCCAAACACAGAAACTGAATATAGACATGACTGGTTGAACTTCGGACCTGAAAGGTACTTCAGGCATTGAGTCTAAAACAAGTGGGACTTACCACATATTCTTGTCTTTGTTACCATGCTGCCATTTTTAAAAAGCTCATCATTTCCATTAAGTGGAAAGCTTTATTTAAACTATTTTCCCATTTAAAACAAGTTTTAGAGTACAAGTATACCTTTCATTGTACAGAAATGAAATTAAGAATAACAACATCAGATTTCAAGGCAGTGCAGAACAAGTCCATCATACTCAAAAACAGCAAAATAGCCAATAAAATATTAAAACAGACTGAGACTTACTCACTTAAGGGCGCAATTCCCTGGCAGCTAGACAGCTATAGGAACATTTGGAACCCCAGCTCAAAAGTTGGAAAAGCACTCTGAGTTTGGAGCTGGTCCCCCAAATTCAGAGTGCCCTCCCATTGGGAGCAATACTTTCCATGTTACTCCGAAAGCTCACAGGTCTCAGTTGCAACTCTGGAGCTGGGGCTGAGATGCAGTGGAGGGAAGGCAAGGAACAAGGCTCTGCCAGGAACGATGAATCCTGATGGTGACTCAGCCCCTCCTCCTCACAAACAGGGGAAAAGCACTTAGCCAAAGCTGCTCTTGCTGTCCATTGGAAGCTTGTAATCCTCCAGGTTTGGAGAGTTACAGGTAGTCCCACCAGATGACACCCTAAATCAGTTCACTATGATTTAACAAAATATGGTGCAGGTCAGCAATTCCTACAGAATTCTAAAATCAACATCTGAAAGAATATGATTGAACTTACCATGCAGGCTGTGCTCCAAATATCAGCTGGGGTGCTATACCCTGCTCCAATCAGTACTTCCAAGGATCGGTACTGTCTTGTCTGGATGTCCTCAGTGAAGTGTTTATGCTGCAGAAAAAAAGTGATATTGTGTTGCTACCAAAGACAGATATGCACATGAATGCAACTTCCCGAGTCTTAAGAAACATTAAGATTTATGCTCTTAAAGCCTGACAGCTTCAAGAATACACCCTCAAATGGCCCTCATTTGTTTAATTTGGAACCCAATATTATCGTAACAGGGATGTGGTCTGGCAGGTGTCTTTGAAGAGAGAAGTGTTGGCACCACATCAGAGAAAACCCTGTTCTGCATATAAACACAATCTTGTGCCTCAGGGGAAAAACACTGTGTTCAATGGCATTAGCAGACACCCACATTACTATCAAGGAAACTAGGGATGGAGGCCAGGACCTGCAAGAGTAAACAGCTCTCAGTTATTTGCCATCCTTTAATTTCACTTAATCCACCCTCTTCCATAATCATTTCCCCTTCTATTTTATTAGAGTTCTAACTAGGATGCTGTCCATCACCCAACTGACACCAAACATCAATACATTTCAAGTTACAACCCTTCCCCTCACATTCTATTTTTTTCACCAGCAAAGTTTGGAGTTCATTTCTAAAAAATGAATCACATGAGAAGAAACTTGAAGCAACCTTGTCCCTTCACTCTAAAGCAGGATCATTACAAGAAGGCTACAATCTGCATTTACAGTTCAGCTGTAAGGTTATTATTGTCTGATGGTAGTTGAGTGAAGCAGCTTGAGGGTCATAAACACACCCTGACACCTGAATAGCCAGTCTTAGAGACTGAAGCTGCAAAGTACAGCAGCGAAAGAATGAGTCCAGAAGTGGATGAGAATAAACAGTTTACAAAGTGAAGACTAAAAGTGAGCTAGAAAGCTGTTCTTTCTTCCCTGATGACCCCAAGAAAATCAAGCCTTCTATGAAGAAACCTGAGTGGAACTTCTTAGAACAAGCTGAGTTGAAAGCTGGAGATCAGAAAAATGCACAGTTTAGGTGATCACCATTCTAAATTGCTTGAAAATGAAGTTCCAGTGAGCTCTGGACTTCTGTGTCCCTACTCCTAAACACTAATGTTGGAACAGGCTGAAATCATCTATCCTAAAATTAGAACTGTCTGGATAATAACAGAAAATCCATATTTTCTGGGGTCAGATTCTTTCCCAAATGAGTGTCATATTAATTTTAACAATTAAACAAATATGAAGCAGTAGACTTGAGGCACGCTTCTGAAACATTTTTAATATGATGAAGAATCAATGCACCTCTCATGAAAATAGCACATATCCATCAATATGTGTATTTGCGAGAATGCAATACTGCAGACAAAACTCTGTCCCTTCTCCAAATTGATGGAGTTCCATTTCTGAAACTGGACTAAGCTTCAGAAGCACCTGGAAGCAGCAACACAATGCACTGCTTTCTAAGTGCCTCTGAAGCCAGGCGTGAGCATGAGGAGGAGCTCCTGCCATTATTCCATGCTATGTTTAAATGATCAAAGGTATGATTGCTGGCATTCATATGACTCTTGGTAAACTGGCATTTGTAGAACCCTGTTTTCAGGCTTAAAAGAGCATATATTCACTGGTGCTAACTACAAAAATTAGCATCTTTTGTCATGGGATGGAAACTTACCACCCAGCATGCATTTCCTAAATCAGCAATCTTCACTTTGAGCTTTTCAGCATTCACAGGCTCAAGAGGATTAAGGAGGAAATTTCCAGCAGCAGATTTTCCTAGATACAACATAAATAACAGTTAACTTCATATGGGCAATGCCATCCTGTGTCACACAAATTCTGAAAGCACAATTTGTCATAAGAACACTAGACAAACCTTGACTGGTGTTCCAGCAGTAAATTTACAGTAATGAAGTGGCTCAGGTGCCACAATAAACCATGATTCACACATTCCCCTTCCCCTCTGGTGTGGTCATAAGGAGATCAGAAGCTTTGACTTGCATTTTTTATTAGCTGCAGCTTGCTAGTTGTGTCTGAACCTAATAAACTGTGGATAACCACTGCTTGAAGCAAGCTATCTTCAAACCATGGCTTATTAAACTGGCTTGACTCCAAGAGCTGGGTAGCCTTAGGATACAATCTAACAACCTGCCATTTCCCTTATATGGGGAAAATACAACCTGTCTGGTAAGATGTTTGTAAGATTATGCCAATCATGTGTGTGAGCCCAATAAAAAAGCCTACATATTAACATGAGTACTCTGATATACTCTATAGAACAACTTTTCAGAACAGTATGATTTTTTCTTACATTAACCCACATGCAGTACCTTTATTGTTCTCAGAGGGCCCATTATTTTCATTTTCATCTTCTGAAGGTATTTCTGCCCTGATGCTCTCTTGTAAGTTGCTGATCTGTTGCTCACTGAAATACTGTTCCTCACTTGAAGTTCCCTGGCATACCATTGAATCCAGAACCTCCGAAAGCAAGGGAACACAGGAGTCTGATATTGCTTCTTTTATCTTGTTCTCTGAGCCACCATTACTTTGGCTGTAAGCACAGCTCCCATCCTCTTCCTGTTCCTGAGAAGGACCACTGCAATCGTTGGCATTATGAAGGTCATCTTCAAGTCTCACTGACACTTGGCTCATGGAATCAGTGAAATTAGCCATTTGTACCATTCCATTGCAATTGATTTCTGTTATGCATTTCTCAACCCCCTCCATTAAGATAGTTTGCTCTGATACAAGAGAAATGTCATCTAGACAAAAAAGGGACAAGAAGTCAGAAAGTCTGTGGGACAAGAATAATAATTCAATGTGTTTTATTGTGTGGCGATTACATGCAACAGTGTACCAGTAAAAAAATTACTTAATACCTTAAGTGCTCTGAACATCGGCAAACAATTGTCTAAGCTTAGATGTCCATTGTATCTTATTTTATTGATTTATTATATTTATATCCCACCCCTTTCTTTTTAAAGAACTTAAAGTGGCTTACATAATTCTCCTCCCATTCTCAATCCTTTCCTTACAACAGCCCTGTGAAGTAGGCTGGGCTAAGTGTCTGTGAATGGCCCAAGATCACCCAGTTAGTTCCATGGCTGAGTGGGGACTAGAACCCAGATCTCCCAAGTCTCAGTGCTACACTCTTGACCACTACACTAGTTCTCAGATCTTATGGGAAAATGCTGAGCTAGAGATTAGCAAACTCTTATAGTAACTTATTTAATAAATATCCTACCTTTCTAGCCAAAAAAGCTCTTAAGGTGGCTTGTACACAACATACTCATCCAGGTTTAAGGAAGTTTATCAGTGCTGATTTTAACACTTCCTTGGCTTGAAATGGTAGTATTACCAAGTACATCCAATGCATGTATTTTTTTGGAGATCAATACCTGTCTTTTCTGGTAGCCCTTCATTTGGGGGGCTTTCTTTTAAGAGCAGCTCAAGTGGTCTTGGAACCTCTTGTTGCTCTTCAGGCTGTGGTTCTGGAGGGCTCGCTTCCTTCTCCATCTCCTCAATTTCCTGTATTCGTTTCTCCAGTAGCTCTGCTTGCCGTTTCTGTTTCTTTTTCAATTTCTTTTTCTTATTTTTTGACATTTTGTCAGCCTGCAGGATGAATGCAAATAAGCTGACCCTCAGGCATCCATTGCCTCCTGCATTTACAAATAGTCTAGCAGACACTGTTTCAGAATTTATGAAAGAGCGTTTAAATAAGAGGAAGGAAAGACCTCACCAATCATAAAGATCCAGATGCCAAGTACACACTAGGTAACATTACATTGTGCCAAAGCTAATATAAAGCAATGTTTACATAATGTAAAAATGCATTTTCCTGGGCAGTGAGAATATGTGGTTATCTGAGGCAAAATTGTTTTTTCCTCATGATGCTCGTCATGTTGTGCACTACTGCAATAGCATCAGTGCTAATGTCAGTGGACATATATATGATTGTAGTGCAAGCTCTACTGTGTTCAATGTGGCTTACTCCCAAGTAAGTGGATATAGCATTGCAGCCTTATCCAAGTCTTTCAAAGAGGTTTCAAATCCTCTTGTAATTCTGATGATATTCATAGGGTCTATTAACTGTACAATATAGAAGATTGCCAAATGAAGGCTTTCCAGGGAGACATCTGTCCACCAGATACAAACTCATGCCATCTTCTCAGGTGTTTCATGGTAGAAAGACAGTCAATGGTACAAATTGTTACCAGTGTTTATTTACTCCTTTGTGAATTGCCAATCCTCATTAATAACTGATCATATTTATAATTCACAGATTAAAATAAGAACCTTCAGGCACTGCAGACCAGTACATAAGCATCTATTCTGTTCATGTGAATGGTCCAGAGTATCTCCAAGTCTGTGTTGCACATGATGAAATGTAACAAATGAAACTGCAGTGATTGGGAAAAAAAGTCTGACTGCTCTCAGTTTTACTAAGGCAAAGTAATGCTGCCTATTATCAGCATGGGAAAAAATGAGGTACATATAGCAGCATGCTAAAATTTTAACTCTTGGAACAATGGAGGCTACAAATCTTGATATGCTATTATGTCTTTGGGTGGGAACTTTCCTGCATTATTGGAGCTGCTCTGTAACACAAAGATTGTTCTTGTTCAGCTGTTCAGCCATATCCGACTATAAGTGATCCTATGGGCCAAATCTCGCCATACTTTCCAATCCCATGCCACCTCTTTCAGCTGAACTATGCTCTGGGCTGCATCCTCAGCACAAAAGGTTATGAATATTAAATGCAACATTTAACTCATTTCTAAAAGTAAACTCACACTTACTGGTTTGGGCTGTGGTGCAGTACTGACTGTGAAGAAAGAGAGAAACACAATTAGTATGCTGGCCCTCTAGGTTGCAACAATGATACAGAAGTAGTATACTACTCACATTCTTCTACAGGCAGCAGCACACTACTGCTATTATATGCCTGCACTAAGGAAAAGGAAAAAGAAACCTCTCAACAAGACATCACCAGTTTTCAGTCCATTACAAGGTGGTTATTTATATATTTAAATTCTATGCTATCGAATAGCCAAGGCTGTCTGGGCAGTTTGTAGCAAAAGGTTTAGTTATATATCTAAACACTTCCTGGACATTATAGATGGTGTTCAACACAAAATGTTACTTATGTAAGCAGAAAGAATTCAGTGCACATTTTTATACAGAATGACAATTAGGTCATCTATCCTAAGGGTAGGTAGCTGTTTCCAAAACAAGGGGCATAATTATGTGCAGGAAAGGTGAAGTAGCACCAAGACTGCTAGTGCTTCTATTTAAAGAAAATTTGAGGTTAGTATTTCAGGACTGTGAATTGTTATCCTCAGGCAACAATCTCTCAGTGGGCTGGCTGATCAAACTGTGAAGTGTGCAGGTGGCCATTTGGAAGATTCAGCACCCAACTATGGTTTGTCATATCATGTGCACCTGGGCAGTAGGAGTTGTATGAGGGTTAAACAACTTTTGCATAATCCAACAATGAAACATCTGCAGCCTGGGTTTACATGACAAGCCATGGCTGGGTACTGAATATTCAAATCATGCCTAGTATATGCTTGCACAGCCCACAGCCCACTGTAGTTTAAATAAGCCTCTATAACTTAAAATATGCCAGCTATTCAAGGCTGATAGCCACAGTGGGGGTGTCTTGATTGTGCAAACTAGGTTTCTATGTAGGCAAGGGATTTTGGGTGGCACTGGTTATGCCGCTTGTTTGTCCTCATGAGTGGCCACTATTCATTCCTAGTGATTTCTGAACATCTCTGCACATGCCAAAAAAAGAAAAGAAAGAAAGAAAAAAAGACCACACCATTTCTACAGCAATCCCAGGATGAAATACAGACAAGGAAAGAGTGTGTGTAGTCCACTTCAAGACTATTCAATTTCTGATTAATCCACTGAACATGATTAATTGGATTAATCAATGAATCCATTGATCAATGAATCCACTGATCCACTGAATCCAGTTGGCAGCCCACAAAATAATTTTCTCTGGTCCCTTGTAGCTTTCTCACAATTAAGGGAACAAAAAGGTTGTCAATAGCTGAGGAGTCTAATCACATAGGAGGTATCACGTTATACAGCAAAGTATATTTTTGGTCCCTGGATTCCAGTTTCTAAACCAAGCTGCCCTCCAAGAATATAGGCACAATGTGACATTAAAGGTTTGCTTCTGCAGGGTAACTGGTTCTTTTAGCATATACATGTACCACCCTGGTTGGTCACTGGTTTTCATGTAACCATGATACTGCACAGCATTTTTTTTGAATGGGATGTCTCACAAATGCTATTCCAAACGGGGTACAAAAGGCCACTACCACTAAGCAAGGCTCTTTCAAACCTTGGAAGCTAAGTCTTAAATACAAGAACAGTCAGCCCTTTTTCATGGCACATGAGCAGCATAACTCAGGATTCAGTTTAATTATCTACATTCCTACTCTTTATGATTACCAGAAGAGTATAAAAAACCATGACAGCTGAACCATTAAACTGCTAAGGGAATGTGTGTTACATACGTCCTAGACAGGTCTACAGTAGACATGACTTCAGGGATTCACCAGAAAGATATAGTTAGAACAGAGAAACTGTCTTGTAGCCCAAGAGCTACCTTTATTTGAAAACAGGGAGCTCTGTGGTTGGCTGCTTTGAATGGAAATGTCCCATATTGTTGATTAAAGCTAGCTGACCTTCAGCAGCAAATGTCTACAAATTATCTCTTTTGCTGGGCTTCTAATTTTTAGACAAAAATTTGAATGTTTAACTCTTTTTGCTGCTGTGTGTTTTGGGGAACAAATATTTTGCCAGATGTTTGACAGAAACCAAGGGTAACTTCAGATAATGCTTTTCATTCAGTGTGTGAAATGAAAACAGAATTTTGCAAATGGAAGCTTTCATTAGGCTCTTAACCTGAAAAGAGCCAGGTGTGACTTGGCTGAGTCAGATGACTTGAGTTGGCAATTGTGATAGGGGATAGAAAGAAAGAGGGCAGTGAATACCAAAGGTGGATCACTTCATTTCCATCTGTTGCTACAAAGCACTAATGGCTACTAATGAGTGTTGATACTGGCAGTACTCTCTTCATGGCAGTTACTTTAAACTAGATCCAGCAGCCAAGAATCAAATCCTAGAATTGTTTATCCTAGTAAATGCGTCTATCACAGGAATTGCTCTCAGTGGTGATACTGGGCAAACACTCAAGTCTTAACTGAAGTTACTACAATCATATTTGCACGTATGGAGATCTGAGGGAAGAAATAAAATGTGCAGAGAGGCTAGTCTATACATGATGGAATTCAGCATACATGGACTATGATGATGGTAATAGCACTTGTTTGACCTTATATCAGATTTGCCTTACATGATAGCAAATAATACAATAGTAAAATCACTTAATAGGGTATATAACAATCACATGTAGGAAATAATATTTAAACTCTCTGGAGATTTCAAATGATTTATTTATTTGGAAAACTTCTATGCCACCCCATTCGCAAAAGCCTTGGGGCGGCTTCCAATACAAATAAATACTATACAATTACATTAAACATCTGGAGACATCCCGGGAAGCTGACGAAGGACTGGGGTTATATGAGAACAACGCCCAGTCCCTGTCAGCAACCTGGCAGCTCTGTTTTGCACCAATTGAAGTATCCGGACCGTCTTCAAGGGCAGCCCCACGTAGAGCGTGTTACAGAAATGGGAAGTTACCAATGCATGTGTCACTGTCCCCAGGCAATCGTTCTCCAGATAGGGACGCAGCTGATGGATCAGCCAAAGCTGAAAGAAAGCGCTCCTCGCCACCACTGTCACCTGAGCTTCCAGTGAAAGCTCTGGGTCGAGGAGCACTCCCAAGCTGCGGACCTTGTCCCTAAGAGGAAGTGCAACCCCATTCAGGACAAGGTCCAGGTCCTCCACCCCGAAGTCCGAGCAGCCTACCAACAGGACCTCCGTCTTGTCTGGATTGAGCTTCAGTTTATTGGCCCTCATCCAGCCCATTACCTCGGCCAGGCACCGGTTAAGTACAGCCACTGCCTCACCTGAATTGGTAGAAAACGAGAGGTAGAGCTGGGTATCATCTGTGTACTGATGATTCCGCAGCCCACACCTCCTGATGACCTCTCCCAGCGGTTTCATGTAGATGTTGAATAGCAAGGGGGATAAAATGGATCCCTGCGGAACTCCATGGCATAGCTGCCATGGCGCAGAGCCATAGACCCCCAGCACTACCTTCTGGAATTGGCCATTGAGATAGGAGCAGAACCACTGCAAAGCAGTGCCTCCAACTCCCAATCCCGCTAGCCTATCCAGAAGGATACCATGGTTGATGGTATTGAAAGCCTCTGAGAGGTCCAGGAGGACCAACAGGGACGCACTCCCCCTATCTCTCTCCCTGCACAGGCCATTATACAGGGCGACCAAGGCAGATTCAGTACCATACCCAGGTCTGAAGCCAGACTGAAATGGGTCCAGATAATCAGTTTCATCCAAGAGTGCTTGGAGTTGTCCCGCCACCACCCGCTCTAACACCTTGCCCAAGAACAGGATGTTGGCCACCGGTCTGTAATTGGTGGCCATCTCTAGATCCAGGGATGCCTTCTTTAGGAATGGCCGGACTACTGCCTCCTTCAAAGGGGCAGGTATCCGGCCGTCCCTCAGAGAGACGTTGACAACCTCCAGGATCCAGGCCCCTATCCCGTGCTTGGCTTTGTTAAGTAGCCAAGATGGGCAAGGGTCCAATAAGCAGGTGGTGGGACGTACTTGTCCAAGCACCTTGTCCACATCATCAGGCCGCAACAACTGAAACTCATCCATCAATTTTGGACCAGACGGCAACATTGGCCCAGAAGGCTCTGAGTCACTAGTGGAGTCCAGCTCGTGACGAATCTGAGCAATTTTCTCCTTAAAATGCTTGGCAAAGTTGTCACGGTGGGGTAGCACAAGGTCTTTTTTGGGGCCAGCATGTACCAGTCCTTGTACCACCCGAAAGAGCTCTGCCAGACGGCATTGTGCGGAGGCAATGGAAGCAGAGAAGAATTTCTTTTTTGCCGCCCTCACCACCACAGCATAGGCTCGATAATGAGCTCTCACTGTGTACACACACACACACACAATATATAAGGTTCATCCTAGATAGGGAGTAGATAATTTCATGCCTGTGGGCACCAGTGTATCATTTGGACACCTTTCCTAGTGGCTGCTGAGTTGCTCTAACCGTTCCACTTTTTTAACATAAGAAATGTTTTTACCCAGTTAGGATTGCTTCAAAGTAAGGAGAGAGCTTCTATCTACTGCCATTTTCATTTCCACAAATCTCTCTTGAGCCACAGGGATATTCTTAGGAAATGAAGATGGCAGGCAGCTGCAGGCCAATACATTCTTCTGCAGCACACCCAGCCAACTTGGGAGTCAGGGAAGCCAGTGGAGGCTGGCAAGGAGCCAGCTGGAGAGCAGTTTGGAGTGTTGGGGAGGGTTATATGCTTGTACATTTGAATGGATGGGGGCTGCATGTGTAAGAAAGAGAGAGGAAGAAATGGTTTAGAGGGATTTTGGAGAGAACCTGAAAGAGTGGGTGTGTTTTCTCATGTGCTTCAAGAAGGGATGTATGTATGTGTGTTCAGGTGTTTAAGCATGATGAATACATGGATGCTTGCACTTGTGTGAACTAGAGTTGCAATGAACCCTATTAGAATCCATCCCTCCAAGCGTTCACAGGCTTCCTCTTATGCTTTGGCTGGTCTTCCAAAGTGAGCCAAGCCGAGAGGAAGTTTGTGAATGCTCATGGACCACTGGCTGTTCAACTGACAACCTCCTTCTGCCATTAGCTGCAGCAATCCAAAAGGTGCTGCAGCTGGCATGGAAAAGGGATGCTGTTTGTGCATTGGTCACAGGAGACTTCTCTCCCGGCAAGCCCCTTATGATCAGCCTTCTTCAACATCAGTTGCCATGCTCAAATGGTGGCTACTCCTGGCGTGCAAGAGGGGCTCTGCTTGCACAGTGCATGGAACTCAATTCCCAGCAAGTGCTCCACAAATGCTGGGTATGCTTGCAGGAACTTGGGACTCTGGGCTATTGCAAGTCCAGGAAGCAAGCCCAGCCAAGCCCACCTCCCTTCAACTGTGAACAGTCAGCAGAAAGGCTACCAAACACCTTCCCTTTGTTTCCCTCCAACCATGTCTGTGAACAGATGAAGGGAGGGGGGGGTGCATGAGAGTGAGTGAGAAAGAGCAAGCACAAGTAAGCGCATAAATATACAAGCATTAAGGCAAGGTGAGAGTATTTGTGGATTGTGATCCAAAGAAAGAGATGCAGGAAATGAGTAGGCTGCTGGGGAGGGACATCCATCTTCTCTGAAACTGGGTTCTGTTAGCAATGAAAGCTGTGAGATCAAAGGGGTTGTTCACTGTTTGGGGGCTCAGATTCTGCCTTTTGGTCAAATTACTAGACCTTTGTGACTAGCCTAACTTTCCACATTATACATCCTGTAGTATGTTCAGTACAGTTTCTCAACTTGTCAAATGCGCCCATAGGATCAAAAAGGGCTACTTATGTTGTTGTACATGCACTTAATTATAGAGACTTCCTACAACATAGTTCATAGGAAATCTTTCCTGCAAATGCATAAAAGCTATAGCAAGCTGTTTTTCCACCACTTACTTAAACTATATAAGATCAGAAACAATATTTTGGAACTACAAAACACAACAGTTTATACTCTGTTCATAAGCTTCTTGCAGACTCGTACAGCTATCCAACTGTTGTCCAATTAAAGTATTAAAAATGAATGTATTACATATTAACAATGCTTGCAGTACTATAGCTACTTTATGCCTATTAATACCTTATCTACCTCCTTCAGAATGAGCTAATCTGTACATATAAAAAGTACCTGCAGAGCCAGAGGGAGGGGGGGCTCCAGATCTTTGCCACTCTGTTGCTTCTGCAGCCAGTCTGCGGATGTACTGGTCATTCACACACAGCAGAATGTTTTCTGGTTTAATATCAGTATGGATGATTCGACACTTAGCATGCAAATACTCCAGCCCTTGCAAAACCTGTGGAATGAATACAAGACAATGAAAAATTATATTTAGGAGACATAACACATTGATGGAGCAACTTGAAAGTATACCGAAAAGAGCCAGAATCCAGTAGTTAAGTGTATGATATGACCAAAGCCTTGCTGAAATATAGAGAGATTCTGGATTCATTTATAAAGTGATCAATAAGAAACTATAGTAAAATGGGCCTTCTTCTTGAGATCGTCAATCTACTATTACTTGAACAAGAATTTCTGTTCAATTTAGTATTCTTCTTTCTGCTTTGTCTGAGCTCCCCCATCCTCCCCAGATTTAACTGTGTAATGTGGCAGGGGGAGGGAGGAAAAAGAGACATCCATCCATCTTCCACAGTCAGCAGAAAGGCTACCAAACACTTTCCCTTTGTTTCCCTCCAACCACGTCTGTGTCTCATTGCCTCTAAGCCTAAATTAAAAACAGAAACAAAATAACATGTACTCCACAAAACATACATGAACCTGTATCAAAATAAATGCAATAGTCATGGAGCCGAATGAGGCACACATGTACAGCCTTTTTCTATCACAGAATCTTCTTAGAATTTTGCACTCTTGAGGCAAACCTATCTCATCTTTCTTAATGGCTCTGTTTCACTTTTAAAGCAATCAGAACAGTGTCGTTGTCTTTGCTTTTGGATGAAATAACAACTTGGAAACTAAAAGGCAGCAATAAAACTCTTGAATTGCCCACCACTTCACATCAATTGCTTACTATTCTTAAACACTGTGTACAGAGGGCTTAATGTTCCTTCTGAGGATCCTAGAGCAAATGGACAATGGGATTTTCACCAAGGCAAGGTCACAGTGCAATTTAGAACTGTTCTGTCAACAGCAACTGTCAAGATAGAGCACAAAGCATTTCCAGCTGCATGACTGAGCACCACACGTATTCTACCGTATATGCGTCACCAAAGCATAAAGCTGAACTCTAGCCTACTGTAAAGAACCTCTTTACACTTCAAGCAAATTTTAGCAAAATAGTTATAACTTAGGTAGAACATGCCTGGTGAATAATTTTTTTTACACATAGTAGTGGAAGCCCTTGATAATTTGATTTGATGATCCATTTCAGAAGGTGGTGCCCTAAAACTTCAAAAACCATACAAATATCTGTAGTTGAGTCAAGGTTGAATTTGCTGGGATAGCATCTGCCATTAATAAAAATATAGCCACTCTCAAATATTCATGATTACTTACTATATGTTCCTTTGCCCCCTAAACTTTCTGTACGTCATTTTTTACAGTAACTGTAGAAAAGCCATTCTGTGATAGAACCACATTAGGAAATATGGCTTGTGTTACTGTAATCATTAATAGACCTACACACTTTCTCCAGTAAGCTCGATGTACACAGACATATCAGCCCCCCTTTAAAAGCTTCCTCTCCACTTCTAGAAATTCCTCAACCATTCACAGTTAGGAGGGAGGGAGGGAGGGAGAGAATGTGCAGTTAAAGATCAGTGTTATGTATTGGTTTGTTTTAAAGACTGTGACTTTTAACTAGCATCTGTAGGCAGACCAGGATGAGCTTGCTAAATAGCTGCCAACAAGTCTGATAATAAGCCTTAAAGTCCCAATTAGAGCGTCACGTTTTTATTATATGTTGAGAATTGACAGATAATTTGCATTATTTGCTGCCATTACATCAACAGCTCTGCAAGATTTTTCACTGAAATCTATGCCCTTGTGGCCTGTTCTATGAAAAGGATACGGGAACCATTTACTCCTGAGATTTTGAAGTCATCTAATAGCTGAACCACCCTTTCTCTGTTTGGATCGTTTGGGTCAGTGTTGCGGACCTGTAGAGAGAAAAAGCAATAACAGCATCACCAGAAGAAATTATTTAATGAAGATCCAGTCCCCTCTTCAGGTTTCTGAGATGCTCTCCAGATTCTTATTCTACTTACTTCATTTTAGGAAATTGAAGAATCAAACATTTCTGACTGTTTTGGATACATGGGTTCATACGTCCACAGATTCCTGCTTCCTATGTAACCCTGCTTTAAATCCCAACTGAAAAACCTGTTTTAAATTTACTCCCACATTAAAGAAATGCTGTCTCAGAAGTTGTACTTAAGGCTGATCTATCACATGAGCCCATCTTTCCCTCTCAGCTTCTCCATAAAAATCTCCGAAAACATATGGCTGGATACATGAAAGTAAGGGTACCAACTACACTAACATGTTGACAGGATATCCAAGTAATGACAAGAGGACGAATACCTGATTTGAGATTACCTGAACCACTCTCCTAGATTATAATTGCTATGTTCTATCATCTTTTCAAATGTCACAGGAATCAAAGTGAAACGTACCCTTTACAGATTAATGAAAAACAATAAAATGCTTTATTTCTGCATCTACACAGTGTTGTCCTTCTCATCTATCAAGAAAAAACAAACCTGTCAGAATGATGTGATATTAATGTTCTCAAAGCATATACAATTTAAAGTTTTCTGTGGTGGTGCCCCAGCTATGGAACCTGCTCCCCAGAGAGGTGCACCTCACATCAATGTTTGATTCCTTTCAGTACCAAGCCAAAACCATTTTATTCACCCAGTATTTTAATGAATGAATGTATGGAATGGTCTATTTTGTGCATTTTGGTGCATTTTTATGTACTGAAAATTATGTTTTATTTAAATGTTGGGTTTTTTTGTCTTTCAGTAAGAAGTCTAGAGATCCATCTCAGATATAAGATGGGATAAAAATGTTTTAAATAAATAAATGATGCACTTGAAAAATTGTGGATACTCACTGATTTTAGCAGTTTGATTTCATCCAATGCTGTTTCTGTATAATGTTCAGCACTCTTTACAACTTTCATTGCCACAAATCTCTTCCCCCTAAAAGCACACAAGGTTTAGTATAGCACTGTTTTCGGGGATCAGCCAAAAATAAACAGATTAAGACCTGAATGCTCAGAATCATTTCCTCTGAAAAACTGTAAAAATAGTTTGATCTTGAACAATTAGAAAACGTCAGCTAAATAGAAGAAATAATATGCAATGGTGGATCACATCACTGCACAGCTTGAGCATAGCACTGTTACGATTCTATTTATAAAATAGGTTAGATGAATGCTCTAAATTTGAAAACTGGTAGGAACTTGATAAGGAAAAATCTCAAACTGGTTTATAAGAGTGTTGAGCAACTAGCAGAAATTTCATTCAAAAAGCGAAGACTTACTGGATGTCCCAAGACAACCACACCGTGGAAAAGTGTCCCCATCCCAACTTCCGGATCACATGGTATCTTCCATTGAACAGATCTCCTATTTTTACAAGATGATAGCCCCCTAGAGAATGTAAAGACAGTTAAGAGGTCAAGAAAACACAGAGATGTTGTCAGTTTTTAATGGCAAACAAAACACTGTTTGACAGTACATGGCTGCTAAGAAAGGCCTGTCCTTTACTCATTTTGGTAATTAATCCTATGCAAATAAACCCCAACAGCTTACTAAACACTGAATGTAGTCCCAGTACATAGTGGATGAAGCATTTGTTTCTCCACTCTCTGGAGAGCTAATAGCCCTACAATGTGCAATGTACAATATTCCGCTCTCAGACCAACATGACTATCTGCAGGAGGAAATGTCCAACTGGTTGATTTTCCTACTAAAAGTACCCTAAAGGTATAATCATTGGTATGTTTAGACAGAAAAAAGCCCTACTTCTTCCAGCTGACTGGGGATGATGGGAGCTAAGGGATTTTTTAATTGTCTAAACATGCATAGACTTTGCCCTAAATGAAATTACATACCACTCTCCACAAAACTTTCCAACTGCCAGGTTAGCTAAGTAATGCTGGAGACAATGGTTTGGAGAAAGAGACAGACAATGGATCTGCTTATTATTAAATAACCCAAGAATTGGAGGGATGCATGTCACACACAAGCTACTTCCTGTCTGCATTAACAACTCTCAAATGCTGCCCTTGAGGGTTGTTTTTGTGACATACAGACAAAAAAAGTGCAGCTGGGGTTGTTCATGGCTTAATTCATGTGATGCTTATCTTCAGCAATGTGGAATTAAAAACAATGACACAAAGATAAGCATCTCTGTCAGGCATTTTTGCTCAATTTCCACATCCCATGTGTACTGTAATTGCCACCACCAAAATGATCTGCAAGGGGAATATAAACAGTGGGGAAACAATTCACACATCATAACCAACACTTAAAGTCATATGAGAGCTACTTCACGTAAAAAAGAGCCTTCTCACCTAGCATGGACCATATATACCCTCCTATGAGGGCTTCAGCCATTCACATTATAGGTAATGCCAGAATTGGACATGAGAGGCAGTTAAACAAGCATGTGTCTCATACTGCTGTCTCCATTTTGAAAATCTGCCACTATATACAGGTTATTCTGCTCTGTACAATGAGAAGGTAACTAGTATTTACTCTCACTGGAAAATGGTTCAGACCTCCTTGATTCAAGGAAACATCTGTAACATGTTCTTCCTACAAAATGTGCAACTTTAGAGCAACCAACACATAGGGCACAATATGTATATTATTCATACAGGCAGTAGATTACCACTATAGGAGGGGGAGAACCTGTGGTCATCCAAATGATGCCAGACTTCAATGCCCATCAACACTGCCACCAGAGCCATTGGTCAGAGAAGATATGCATTTTACTCAAATAATGTGTAGAGAGTTCCTGCTCCTGCATTAGTAACTATTCCTGCAACAGCTGGCTCCAGATCTCTTGCCAACTGCACAGGGTAAGGAGGGCAGATCAGCAGCTAAAGGAAAGGTAATCAATGAGTGATGTTAGGCAATTTGCCACAATTTAAATAGTAGGGGTTGAAGATAAGGACAAAAGTCAAGTCAGGAAAATGGCTTGCTATTTTACTTCCCCCACCAAAAGGAATCCCATATGCCAACTCTTATGGGGAGTGGTAGGCCTTGTACCTTGTAGCAGCACTTGTAGTCTCCTAAGCCAGGTGAAGGAAGCCTCACTGCCCTACTCAGGTGCACAGGCTGGGGGCTTCCCACCTCTTCCCTAAGCTATATGCCTCTTTGATTACCTCAACTCAAACACCTTTAGAAGTGCCCCAAAACAACTACTTCTATATTAAAAAAGGGGGGGAGAGATCATTTGATTGGCTCCGTGCTCAACCAATGAGAATGAGGCAATCAGTTTTAGGACTATGTGTTGGCAACCCTGTAACACTTGCTGTTCAACAAACTATGGGTCAACCTTTACCCTACAAATGAATTCAACAGATTCCCTGATTTTGTGAAAAAATATCCACCCAAATACACTGTAATTACTTTGAGCACTAATCAGAATTACTTTTCAAAATTCAGTCTTCCTTCTGACAGTTCACCTTCAGATTCAAAAGGACTAAGAGAGCCTGCTTTCTATGCAATACTTCTTCTGACCTCCTTATCGAGACACTGCACCACTATGACTCATAAGAACACCATGTCCTTTTAGGTCATCCAGTTGTTCATGTTACACCTACATAAGCTTCACTGCAGGGCTGCATTGTTAGCAGTTATTTCCATCTAGTTTTCAGAAGGAAAGGAATCTTTCAGAGCAAGTCTGTGAGCTCCAAGACAGCACCAGAGAATCCACAGGTTTCCCAATTCTGCTGTCAGAGACAGAACTCTTAGAACTACAAAAGAATTGGGAGGAATGTAATGAAGTTACAATGAAAGCTATCCTGACACCTCTCCAGTCTTCACCATCCCCCCTTTGAGGCACTTCAAATATACAGGAAAATAAACCTGTCTAGCAGAAATGCAGGGCAGGAGGACAGAGAAGTGGAGATTACCTCTGCCACTTTTTCCATTCCACATTAGATATTCATCAGCCTCCAAGTTCAAGGGTTTACAGCTACCACCATAGGATTGTGCTCTTACACTCCCTCAAAGTATATTTTTGCTTCTAGTCTTTAGCAATTACTGATTCAGATGAGGTGCACTAAGTGACAATACAAAACAAGGAAGCAATATCTTACTTTAAAAATACACATATGCTGAATGCATTTCTATTGAGCCTGTTTAGCTTTTCATTTATTTCTGGATCACTACACTAGATTGGACTATGGAAGAACTAAAAGCCACCCTTGTTTTTGAACACTCATTCATGGTTGCCATGGGTGACAAGCCATTTCAACCAGGCAAATTGGGTTGCAGGAGGAAGCGCTCCAACAGCCTATAGAAACACAGTGGGTTGGCAGGGGAGGCTGAGAGATGCATTCAACTGCTACATCTTCTGTGCGGGACGTGCAGGTGGTTAAGTCTCTTCCTGTGCACTCATGACAGCACCCAGGTGGGCTGGTAGTAAAGGGCTGCTGGGCCTCTTCTGCCAGCATGCTGCATTTCTAGCCTGGAATTCTTTTAATTAACCTTTTTACTCATGACTGAAGTTGGGTTGAAGTGCTCCATCTGTTCTCCACCAGATCCTCATGAATAAAAATCAGCTAATAAATACCTTTTGCAGCAACAGTGCTCTTGGGAGGCTAATTTACTAGGCTGCAATCAAGTACACTGCAGATGGCTTCACTTCACTAGCACAATGGACAGTCTCTCCCAACATTTTCTATCTTTGAGCAAACCAGAGCATGCAAATTGGGACTGGTCTCACCACTGTGGGTTCCCTCCAACTGGACTGAGTTCACTCCTACTTGCCACAAATTCGATCTCTGCGTGGGGCTAATCCAATCCTAATATTTCAAACAGCCTTTTTTATGGGGTGACAAGGCTTTGGGACTCCCACCACACTGCAGGTAGTGTCTCTAGCAGATTTTAATTTAGGGCATTAAATTACTGTATTTTTCGCTCTATAAGACGCACTTTTCCCCCCCTCAAAAGTAAGGGGAAATGTCTGTGCGTCTTAGAGAGCGAATGTGTGTGTGCCCGACGCCCGGGACGCTGCCGGCCACCTGCACCATGTGGCACCACCTGGCCGGCACACGCTCGGCACGCCCTGCTCCACCGCCCCCCCCTCCGGCGCAGGTGAGAGCTGTGCCGCTCACTCACGGGGAGCGGTGCAGAGGAGGAGGAGCCGTGGGCTTTAACCCGCCAGCCGCACGGAGAGACCGACTGCTCACCACCACTGCCCGGTAAGACCTGCTGCTGCCGCGCTGCCCGGAAGACCACCATCGGCATGCTGCCAGCCCAGCTGCACCACACCTGGCCGGCACGCGCTCAGCGTGCCCTGCTCCGCCCCCCTCCTCCGCGCAGGTGAGAGCTGTTCATCACAGGTCGGTGTGTGTTTTCAAATGGCAACCCGTCTTTTAATGCCCATGGGGAAGTGATGGGGAATGTGCCTGTGATTATCAGGAAGCTTTCCATGGATCTCTCCTCTAAAAACTAGGTGCGTCTAATGGTCAGGTGCGTCTTATAGAGCGAAAAATATGGTAAGCACATTTTAATTTAGGGCATTAAATTAGCATACTCCCTTATTTTGGCTTTAGCTTGCCATGTTTGTAGCTATATATTTGAGTGTTATGCCCTGGACCAATTTTCCTCCTTATTTTTTAAAAAAATTCTGATGTTAATTCTGCTATTTTGATATTGCCTTTGCAGTTAAAAGCATGAACACATTTAAAATAAAAATAAATGTTAATACCTAAAATAACACACTTATTTTTCCGTTACTAACACATTTGATTTGTTTTACAAACAAAAACCTAGTCCATTGAATGACTGAGTTTATTATAAAACAACATTAGGTCTATTAATCCATGAAATAATCTGTATAAATGAGATATCATGTCCATGAACAAAGCAAATTCACTATTTGGCCTATACACAAAGGATTTCAAGCATCCTTAGCTACTGGTCTAAAATTAAAGCAAAGAAGTTGCAAAACGATGACCTCCCACCTTTGCAATAATCATTGGGATCTTCTTGCTCATCATCATCTGATCCCAGGATTTCCTCTTCTTGCTCAGGAATATCATTCTCCGAATGGGTGGCAGGGCCTCGATGCTGAGTTTCAGGCCTGAGGGACATGATACATTTATAAGCCATAAGCTTGACTTCATCTGAGCACTCAACAACGGAGGAAGAAAGGCTAACACAAAGATTAAGGTTCCATTTGAGGATGGATAATAACAGGCTTTTAAAAGTTCCTTTTTTCCCTTTTAGGTTACATTCCAAGAAAATTGTTCCTGAAAACTGAGCAAACTTTGGAGGCCACCTCTGCTGCAGCACATGGACTGACACAGGTCAGCACCATGATTAGAAACAAGTGGTGATGGCTCACAGAACTCTTCTAATAAAACCATCTGTTGGTGGGTTTAATGTGGATGAAAAAATCTGGATTTCAGAATTCTTTTCTAGAGATAGCCCTTTAGAGTAGCTTCACGTCCTTTATCATCTTATGGAAGATAACCACATACTTTTCAACCTTGCAAAAAACTCAGTGGACTTCCAGACAGGAGAACCCCATCTTTGAAAGTTCTTCAACATAATAATGTAATAAAGGTGAATGAAAAAACCCACTTTTGACTAGGGAAAAACAATTGTGTACATCATGCTTCGACTGTTATAGCGACTCAATTCATATTGTAAATTTTCTATAATGACCAAAAAAAAAAACAAGCTAATTTTATTAACCGCTTGGAATTACTGAAGGTTTTTTCCTTTTACAATGTAACTACATAATAATTGTCTAAAACAACAAATAGTCATCATTTACACATCTAGAACCTGGTGAAAACATTTTGAAGTGAAATCTCCTCTCAGCATATCATGTAGATTCACTTTAATTTCCTACATATTTCTTTGGCAAAAATTACAAGTCAAATTTGCATAGAAAGCCTAATTCAAACATAACACACATAGGGATAACATAAACCTGACTGTAAAGTGGTGTAGTTTAATATGAGCGTTGACAGCTCCAGGCGATGAAAAAAATAGAATGCTAATCAATAAATTCTGAACTTGGAGAAAAAATGAATATGGACAAAATCAATATGATCCATCTGAAAGCCACACCCATCTCAGCAAAGCTATTTTTGTTAATTACATCATACATGCCAGAACAATCGTTAAGCCATATTATTATTTTTTATTTATTTAGGATTATATAGTACTTTAATTAGGCTACACTTTAAGGAACACAAGAACAATGAATTAGATTTAGTTGGGTCTTGGTGTAATAAGCCAATCAAAGATGCTGTATGAAATGCAACAAATATTCTGTAATTACTCATCTCACGAGAAGCACAATTTTCTTGCACCAAGGAAGTTACTAGAAATCCTTCATAAAGCTTTTGAGAACTGCTGTGAACCTCTAAAGGAAGTCAAAATGCCATATCACACAGACTAAAGACTTTAACATTTTTGCAATTAAGTATTTCAAATCCTTACATTTTTAAAACAAGTGATTTCTCAGTCAGTAAAATACACTAACACTGCAAAGACATGATTGCATTTCAAAGACAATACTGTCACTACTACAGTTTGGAAAGTATGAGTACTTTTACTATTTAATCCTTAAATATACTCAGTCCAATCTCCACAATTGCTTCTGCCCCACCCCTTCTAAAATGTGCTCCAAATCTTTATAGTTGCAGGCCAGAACAGTAAAATATGCATATACTGTACAAATACTTTGGAACCAAAAAGTGGATTCCTATAAAGAAAATCAATGATCTATTCTAGTAAATTGGTTAATCAGAACACAGAAAACCATAGAAGCATCTTCCCATCTATTTCTGCCTTTCAAAAAATTCATAAGCCACCTCACAAGAAGGGACAAAAGGCTGAGATACTTTCCAATGAATAAAACTGCTTCATGGCTAGGAACACATCAAATTTTAAAAGAAGCTGTGAAAGCATCTGTTGTAGTATACAAGAACATTTTGCAGCCATCCACTCTAATAAGCACTGAAAACTTCTGAATATCTACTTGCTTTTGCAGCTTAGCTTCAATGGATTCATTCTCAAGCTAACTGTCTGATAAAGATTATGAGCCAAGAGCTGGGGGAATAACAATTGAGTTAGTATTCTAAGGAAGATTTATGTGCTTTCAAAAGTCCTTGCTGAGGTAATCAACCCTTTTTCTAATATAACTGCAAGGAAAGAAAGGAATGCATACCTGCATGAAGCACGGACTCCCATTGATAAAGGTATCTCTGAAGATGGACTAACAGTTTTCGAAAGAGCCATCAAAAATCAAATGGCTCACTGGTCCAGGTAATGGAGTGCATGAATTGCAAGCAGGGTGCTGGCTGTTCCTAAACACAGCAAAGCTCTTGTGCAGAAGCAAGAGAAAAGGAATCTGCCTCCACCACCTAGCTGCAGATGCACAGCACTGCATTGCAGGTAAATGGCTTGCAGCATCACTGGAGAGGGTTGATCTCAGCTGATTTGCTTCCTGCAAAATTTAGCCACATTCCAGAATGACCAGAGATTTTCTATAGTCCTGTGATGCTTACCACCTTTTAAAGTCTTGCCAGAGGCACACCTCTGCCCTTTAGTTTTTCATTCCCTAAACTAAGAACTCACCGCATTTCCTGTTCAATAAATCACTTCCTTAAACTGGATGGCGGGGTGGGGGAGGGGGAACCACCATCACAGTAACTGCTTTTAATTATAGGAGCTCTACGGCCAGTGTATGAACACGTTTTCAAAATACCAAACTCATTGGTGCCAGAAACTCATTTTAGATGTCCATGACTCTTCTAACTCTTCCTAAAACAATTATATAAAATAGAGAAAGAACATGTTTCATAAAATCTTTATCCCACAAATTTTCACTAAGAGAGAAACAAGCTGGACAAATAAGTGCTCTTATGCTATAATGTTGTACTTCTGTTAAATATTTACCCTTTTGAATCAAATGTAAGAAGCAATGGAGACCTGAAAAGGCACGGAAAAGTATTATAAGAAGCAAGATGAAATTGAAATGTACGCTCTGGATAATTTGTGGTCAGCAGCTCCTCTTGCAAACCAACTCAAGTTCCAACCTGCACATCTTATTCATGAAAGAGGTACTCACTCGCTCTGTGATATCTGAACAGCCCATGGTAGACTGTTGCCTTCTCCTCTGGCAGATTTACTCTGAAGGAGAACTGAACCTCTTGTCTGCAAGTTAACCTGCCCTGTTTCAGTTGGAGCTTACACCTTCACACAGCTACCTGCAATTCCTCCTCTCAAACAGATCTGCTTGCAAGGAAAAATTGCAACCCTCTGCATAACACAAGAGACTTAATCTTTTTTCCCATGGATCTACGTACTATTAAATACCATATGCACACCTACAAGTGATTTCTATGCTGCTCTGGGTTCATACGGAATGCATGCAAGTGAAAGGCAGCATAAATACTCAACCTGGAATAAGGGAGACAAACTGGCAGTAGGGCAACATGAAATCTAACAGAAAGTATCAATGACCTGGGGGCAGATAATGTATGCATTCTGAAAGACAGACCTCACAAGGTTGGATTTTGTTTTGTCTTCCATGTTTGCATTAAAAATATTTGCCAAGAAAAAGAAAAGGCTTACTTTGTGTAAAGACAAGTTAGTAGCAAAGTGCAAGGTGGAAACACACTTTGGTTTGACATATTTGCACAACTGCAGCATTCAGCCACTGAGTACAATTACATCGAGAAGAAGAAAAAGTATTATTTTTAGGACCCCCCTTTTGTATCCCTATGATTGAAAGAGGGCTAGCAGTTTTAGAGAGGCGGGCAAGAATGGAATATATTTAAAATACTTGGGAATCAGCCCTTGCAACAAGCAGTATGCATAATAAGAGATTATACAACATGCTAAATTTTTCTCTACTTCTTTCATTACAGCAGCTTGGACTGTTGAACAAATTGCCCTTTTATGGCACATTTCCAAAATGATGGTCTTCTTTACGGATCTTTGAATGTTACTGGAATGGGATGAGATGCAAACAAGCCTTTGGAGTACTCAGGTCCTATTTCCATGGCAAATATAGTCAGTTTTCTTTAAGTCCAAAATTGTTCTTCATTACCTTGAAGAATGACTTGCCAAACCCAGAAAGTAGACCCAACTGCTATTCTACCTTAGTAATATTGTGCATCTGCTATTTTGTATTTTGATCTAGTTCACATGTAATAACTCACTATGGGTTGTGAGAGTGAAAGTTTTGTCTCCCGATCACTCATTTGCTGCTTTGTTTCTGGATTAGAAACACTCTAGAAACTGGGATGTGTGCCATGATATACAATTGTTGAGGGAGAAACAACTCAAGAGTTTAAGCCAGAATTCCAGATTTGCATATCAGAGAGCACAGTTCAACAACTGGGCATTCCTGATGTGTGCCGCTCCAACAATGCCAGTGGGTTGTCATTACTTTTGAACCTTGTCTCAGCAATGGCCTGCAATGCTATCAATTTGTTGTATTAATACAATTAGGAGTTAGGGCTTGGAAAAAAAAAGATAACTGACAAATTTTGCATAAGCTTTTCCCTGTAAAATTCTATGTCAGAAAGTTCCACTTCAAAAGCTTTTTGTTCTGCAGTTTTAGCATGATGCAAATCCACATTAGCATATGCATTTCATTGCCACCAATCTAATACACACACAAAAGTTTTCCCATTTAGTGTACAGAAGGTGCAGATACATGTCATATAAGCAACAGACCTTAACATAGGCCACCTAGAATTCTGCTTCTAGTTACTCATTTGTAAGTAAAGACATGAAGGCCCAAAAAATGCAGAAAAAGAGAGGAAAATGTAGTTTTTTCCCAGAATTGTTCCCATTTTTGTTTTTCTTTTTTTGCTCAAGTCTTCACATTGTAAGTCCCACTCAAATGAATTGTGCTCACTAGTGCATAACAGCTGGCAGAATTGCACCCTCAGCTGTTTGAACTAGTATGTTAGATTAATCAGCCCACAAGGTATTACATCATGCTGCCGTGCAATAAATGTGCTTACTCCTTTATGCCCTATGTTTGTTAGAGCAGAGACTGCATATCCTATGAAGAAAAATTAGTTAAGCACTTATTCCTAAAATCTGCAAATACATAAAACTCTTGCTGCTTCTCTCACAAACCTAGGAATAAGAATTTCCTGTTTTGTTAAAAGAAAAAAAGAAAACATGCCAGCTAGTCACTAGCTTTGAAACTATAAAAGTATATGAATTTATTAAGAAACAACCTCAGCATTATTTATTTTTTCAGTTGTACTCTGCTTACCTGGAGTTAGTATACCAGATTACTTTGTGCATTACTTCTGCAGGCATTCATTCTCATGATAAATACCAACAGATTATTTTAACAATTACGTTAAAAATCACTACACTTCCATTCTTTTGTAGCCATTAACAGTCTTGCACAAAAAAATCTTTCAAGGGAGAGTTTTAAAAAGCAATCTATTTGTAGTTTCTAATCTTACTGAATGACATTTACATGCTTCACAAAAAAGATCCCCCCACACAATCTTTTAGTATTCAAAGAGTACTGTCTTATGTACTATATTCATGTACTGTCCGATGTATTGTTGAATACAAAGGACATTGGGGTTTAAAGGGTTCTGTCATATGCACATCTGGCTGTGTGAATAAAAAGACAATAGAAAATGGAAGCTAGGAGAGTGCTGATAACGGCAGAAGAAAAGAGCAAAGGACTGACATATATGGATAGAGCTGTATGTGGCTATTACAGAAACAATGTTTGCAGCAGTTATCTTCTGACATGCCTCACAGATGCATTTACTCAAAAGGTAAATAGCACTGGTAACTTTTATAGCCACTGTACTGTAACAAATGCCATGTGCACTGTTTATAGCATTTTTATGTATGCCAAAGCCACAATCTCCTACGTTTCTTAGTAGTCCATTACAGCCACAAACTTCCCGGATCCAGGAAGCAATTTCCATATAGAACTTAATGGCTCATCAAAGAAAGGTCATTGAGGGATAATACTGCACAGCAGCAAGAATCTAGACATCTTCCTCAATTCAGTCAGCAATAACATGTTGAGCCCTGGATCAGTATTTACATCTTCTCAATGTCCTGCCCCATAACCCACCAAAGCGTAGCTCAAGGTTAGATGATGATGACAACTTGGCTTGTGGCCAACTGCTTATACTTTACAGCCCTTCTACCACTGGAAAACTTTGTCAAATGCTCAGGCTCTTCTACAGCTTTGAAGGATCGGGACTTTGGGAAGAACTGTGCGCTTAGAAAGATAATTATACCTCTATATCTATCTTTCTTCTCATAACTATAAAAGGTAGGGCCTAGGTTGAAGACACTGAGGGAAGAACGAAAGTGTATCTTTGCAGTAACAAAAGTACATAGACGCAGTAGGGCACAGGAAAGAGAGTAGTTGCTTGCTTTCCCAATTCTGAAACTGGTGGAGGGTTCTTTCATAGACAAGGGCAGTAATATTCAAAGTAACTTTGCTTAGTACTGCATAGAAGGCAGCAATGGTAAACCATTTCTGCATCTTTTCTACCTTGAAAACCCTATGACTTTGTCTAAATGCAAATTCATATTTAAAACAACAAGAATAAATTTTAAAATCCAGCACCTGGAAAAATCACATGTCTATATTTAAAATTCAGGGAGTGCTGCATTGTCAAAGTTGTGTGCTAGTCATAATAACAAGGTGGAAAATGGAAGGAATCCTTCCTATGGGTGGTTGCTAAAACAGTTTAAGGGTGCAATATTATTGTGATGCCTGTAAGTCCCTGAACTCAGAGAAATGGCAGGGGCATTCTTCACTATCAGTTCTCCTACCTTGCATTTTCTGCTAAACAGGCTCACCTATCTCAGAGAGGCAAAGAAGGATGCTGGAGGGTTGCAGGATACCTCATATCCTGGTATCTCCAGTCCCCTCCCCTACCTGTCTCCCAAAGTGCTGCCCTTCTCCAAAGTTGTTTTCCTGATCTAGGAGGGCGGCTGGTACAGTTCTTTCGATGCTAGCTGCAAGGGGATGGAATTCTGATCCAGGCTGTGAGGTCAAAACACCAATTCTAAGTCTCAGATCTGGGAATCTTAAGTATCCAATGGCCCCTCAGATGTTGCCTATGAGCCATAAGATTGTTGCTTATGTAACTTCTTCTCCTCAGCTTGAGTGGGGTGTTCCCCAATAATTTGACAAGATAACTGTACAAAATAAAGAACACACTCCTATTATTATTTATTTTCTAAATTTTACCTCCAAGCATTCACACCTAAACTACTTACGTATTATTCTAAACTTGTCTACTATTTTTCAAGCATTCTGGATCTAAGATATCTATATGTTTATTATCAACCAAAGGATCATTATTGAGAACAATTACCTGAAAATCCACAGCTAGATAGAAAATACAAACCCAAATGTAAACCTTAAATCTTCTATACAGTGTTCTTCAATGCTGTATCTATATGCATAAAGTTAAACTGTGCATATTTGTTTCAATCACTGTATATTACATCAGTTTAAAAGGCATGCATACAATACAAAACTAATAATTAGTCTATCCAACAAAAGTTATGTATTATTTCAGGTTCCCAGGCAATGAAGATGAAACTTTACAAAAGAGCTGTCTAAAATGCTGCTAAGAGTTTTGTGGCACCTAAAGACTAACAGTTTTAATCTGCCATAAACAGTTTGTGACAACTGTCTAGTTCATCAGATACATGAAGTTGTGACCTTAAACTGGCAGATCAGGATAACTCTGTCATCAGAGGCAGCTGAAATGCAAAAGTACAGACAGTGATCATTACTTTATCCGTTGCCATTCACAAAATATTACTAGATGGTGATATAGATACGATTGCAATGTGTGAGCCAGTAACTTACAGAAGTTAATTAAAAAACACACATATTGTCTTCATTAAAAGCATAAAATAAAATTGAATCTCTTGATGAAATGCACTTCACCAATTTCATAGTGATATCTTGTCTCTGAAATGTCTTTGTTCAAGAATGTTTAACACATCATACTTATGCAGTGGCCAGTGCCCACAAAAGTTTATGCCAGAATAACACCGATAGTCTTTAAGGTGTTATGTATGAAACAGACTAGCATGGCTAGTTCTCTGAAAATTCTATTCTATACAATACATACAGAACCATGTTTGATTGTGCTTATGTTATGTTATTTATTAATAAGAGAATAACTGTCATGTCGGGAAGAGAAATATGATAGATTCTTAACTCTGTCACTTAATGAAGTCTACAAGCTTCCTCAAACCAGTTCAGGTAATTATGGTGGTCTGTCCATAACACCAGTTTATCCTGACATGAAATGAGAGTGGTCATTCATACTTACTTTCTCTGGGCCTTTTCCTTCTTGGCTTTGGTCCTTTTCTTCCGGGCTTGCAGTGCTAGAACTGGAACAAAATAAGGGAGCAGCAGAGAGAAGAGTCAGGAAGCTTTTGTTTTGTTCATTGTTAGCATCTTCAACCCTTCTAGGCTTACTCTGGTTTAAGATTAACCCTATCTTTCCACAGCAGTAGCATTAACCCGTCTTACTCCATTAGAAAGACACACATTCACACAAACCTATTTTACCCTCATTAAATAATGTTACTGGAGGTCGGCTATTATGTCACCCACTTTATCTCATGCACACAACGAGGCGGGGGAGCTATACATTTTCAGGATGCCTGAAAAACAGGCAGTTATGTTCGGTAAGAACTCGAGGAAAAGCCATACAGGATACGAGAAAGACAACAGAAGCGCGATCGTGTGAAATGGGGGCAACGTTGGGGATTTGAAACGCCAACCCCGAAAGGCCCAGGGATGAACCCTGACTGGGAGAGCAGGGGGATCGATAAGAGCGGGAGACGACGACAAGATCGAGGCTGAGCGGGATGGTCAGCGAGGCCGAGCACACTTACCTTTCCGCTCCATGGCGGCCAGAGACGGCTGCCCCCCGGAGCCCCCGCGCGTGCGCTCTAAAGATGCTCCTTGCGCCTGCGCCGGGTGCGGGCGAGCCGGTCGGCGCGTGCGTATGGCCGGTATCTTCGCGCGCCGTTGCGCGCGCCACCAAATCTCCTCCACGCTGCTGCTGTCACTTCCTTCTGAGCTGGGGCTGCTCAGGAAAGCCACTCCTCCTGGATCATCTGAGCGCGTGCGGCACCTCCCCCTGTTCTTCACGAGAGGCAGGTGCTGGAGCCGCGCGTTGGGCCCCTCGCCGGCCTCCCCCTGCCCCATGTGCGGAGCGCATGTGCCTTCGTCTGCGCTCCACTGCTCTCTCTCTCACGGCTTTGCCAGATTTAGTAGCACCGGGAAGTTGGGGCTACGTAAAGCCTCGCGCAAGGCATATATTAACGATGTGGTGTCGCTGGAGGTGGGATTGTGACGTGCCCGCCATCCGTTCTGGCTGTGGACGAGTTGTCAAGCCACACACAACCTGGCATGACAGGAAGGATGCATTTTTGGCACTCTCAAGCGCGAGATTATGTTTTGTTATGTGTCTTTTGCACCAGTAGATGGTGTGGTAGCTCACAGCAGTTAAAATTACCGCAGGATTGGAAATTCTTTTTTCTTTTAAACATACGAATGAAGTTGAGACCATAGCGATAATGGTTTGCATGCACACTTTCCGCTGTGTTTCCGTTCATATTTTTTTTTAAGTTCATTCGATAGTTTTGAGTCCACTTAAATGCTAAGTTTCAGATTGGAATTTTATGAATGGCAACTCCATTTAATGGCTATATAGCGTAAGTTCTTATAGGTTGTTTCAGTGTATTGCAACCTATATGATTTAGGTGTATATGCACAGAACTTGAAAATGAGCAGAACCTCGCATTTGGATGCTACTAGTTCAACCCACCCAAGCAGCGGGATAGACATAGGTGCAAATGAACAAGATACCAATCTCAACGTGCATATGTGCGGCTTATGTTGATCTCAGCCTTACCCCTGTACAAGGAATTGAAACAGTCTAGTTATGCTCATGTACCTGTGCATGCAGACGGTAAAAAGATGTTTTATGGTTGGGGAGGGTGGACAATCCTGTTGTATGGTAGAGTATCAAATCGTTTCGAATACAAAGGTGGTTGTTGTTAGTCGCGAAGTCGTGTCCGACCCATCGTGACCCCATGGACAACATTCCTCCAGGCCTTCCTGTCCTCCACCATCCCCCAGAGTCCACTCAAGCTCACGTCCTTCAGTGACTCCACCTTACCACCTCATTCTCTGTCATCCCCTTCTTTTGCCGTCAATTGTTCCCAGCATTAAACTCTTCTCCAGTGAGTCCATCTTTCTCAAATACAAAGGTAAGCAGCAGCAATTACAGCTAATTTATAGTGGTTCAGCACTAGCAAGAACAATATTTTGGGAAAAAAATCAGTTCACAGACTCCACGCGATTAGATGCATAGATTAGTTCTGCCTAATTATTGATCTGATAAGTTGCGGTGAAAAACAGCATGTTGAAATTATTATTGTTATTTCAATGGATCCACGCGTGGAGACTGCACTTGAAATAACCTGAGAGTGTAAACCCTGGGATTTATTTGCGAGTAGATGCGTGCGGACCCGAGCTGCCTCAGCCGCTACGCCAAGGAGGCAACGCCGCCTTGGCGTCAAGCTCTACCTTCCCTCCTCACTTTCTTCTCGCCTCTTTCCGTTTCTCGCGAGACATTCCTATTGCGGGCTGCGTTCTTCAGAGGGGCGCTAGAGCGAGGTTCCATATTGGGACATTGCCTCCAGCTTTTCCGTACCGCTGCTCTCGCGAGACATCCGCGATCGGCTGGCCGGAAATCTAGGAAGAGGTCGGGAGAAGTCAGACGGTAGCGAGTCCTCGTCATTGCTTAACTATTCGCTTTCCCTCAGTACCAGCTCCGGCTCCCCAGAGGACCCCTCGCCTCACCTGTTGGTCCGCTCCGCGAGGGACTGTGCAGGAGGCCGAGCGAGCGCCTGCAGGGCTCCCGCCGACCCGCAGCGCCCTCAACTCCGCTCGGCCAGGGGCAGCAGGCACTTGGGCCAGGCGCGGTCACTTACTGAAGCGGCCGCTGGGCGCGAGGGACCTCTCCATCCTCCGCCCTCCGGGCAGGAAACCCCCATTCTTTGCAGGGGGAGGAGCCAACGGTTCTGCCTGAGGGTCTCCCCCTCCCGGCTGCGCTGGGTGGGGCGGGCTCAGGGTCGCGATGACCCAGGAGCGGCCCACGTTCTATCGGCAAGAGCTGAACAAGACGGTCTGGGAGGTACCGGAGCGCTACCAGAACCTCTCGCCGGTGGGCTCTGGCGCTTACGGCTCTGTCTGGTGAGTTGCTGCCGCTCGAGGCCGGTGGGGGGCGGGGAGGTTTGGAAAAACTTCGCCGTCCGTTGTGTGTGTGTGTGTGTGCACTCCGCATTCAGTGATTTCCTCTTCTCTCTGGTCCACACTTGTGCAGGGATCTAGGCAGAGCAAGCTTCATGTTCTCCCAAGGCCTGTCACTCCCTGCAGCTGGCGAGCATTCCTAAAACCGGCGTCAGAATGTGTTGCTGTCCCCGTCCTGCCCAAATGAAACCTATTAGATTTTGGCGTTTCAAGCCATCGCGTCTAGGTTGCGGGTGTTGGCGGGAGCGTCGCTTATCCATTGCCTTGAAGCTTGGGCTGTGTAGATTTTACTGATGCACGTTAGGCACGATCGCAGTGTGTACTGAGGTATCTCGATCTTTTCCCCTCCTGTAGTTGTCTTCTGCTGTCTTTCGCTTCTCTCTAATATGTGCACAGCGCTGTACCTTGCTCTGAGCTCCTAACTGGCTAGATCCTGGTAAAAAAGAGTTGCTTGATTTCCCTATTTCAATGTCACTTGAGAACTTCACATCAGACTACTTAAGGAGACTTGATATTGAGGAAACACTCTTGAGTGGTTTGATAAATTTAGGGTCTTGCTAGCCAAAAGTTGTTCCGTCAGAGTAATACAGCATTCTCTTATTGCATCATCTGACTGATACTGATAAAGCAATATTACCATAGCTAGCACAATGGAAAGGATTGACGGTAGCATGAATTATTATACCTTTATCTCATCTTTCCTCAGAGAAATTCAGAATGATATACATAGATTATTTTCCTTCTTTTCATCCTGACAACGACTCGGTTAGGTGGGTTAGCTTGAGAGTGACTGGCCCAGGATTGCTCAATTGAGCATTATTAAACCTGGCACTCCAAGACTAACATGTTACCTATTATTACCACAGTAACCTTGATGGGAATGGGGCAAGATAGTCTTCCTTGAGACTGAGGAAGTTATGTACTACAGAGGTTGAGTGTTCAGCTGCTGAAGAAAGAATAATCGCTTGAGAGGCATAGCATAGATTAGGAGAGGAACTAGTGATGTCACTCATATGTGCTAGATATTACCACATTTTGTCCAGCAAAAGATGCATTACACTTTTGCTTCCTGGAGGGGAAAATAATAGAAGCTTCAAGAACCCCCATTTAAAGGAATGTTACTGTGTCTACAGACTACCCTATGTGCAGAAATGGCACCACTATTTCATTCGTATGATGTAGTAATGATGTGATACAATATGGAAAATAAATAAAGCAATCATTACATAAGGAACAAATCTTCAGCTGAGAGCATACTAGTGTTATTCAGTAAGCACAGTATGTCTGCATCTAAAAGCACTGCTGTCACATACAGGGTGGAGTTGGAAGATATTCTTGTGGGCTGTCAGAATAATCTTGGGGTCCTTCTAGAAGCTATGACTTGTGGAAAGCTGCACCCAACACTGAACCATCCAGGTGACATCACCCTTTGCAAATTATTTCAGTGTATAGGAAATGGAGCATTTTTTAAAAACCCATGTTGCAGGTAAATTGATTCTCAAGTAATTCCCACATTACTTGTGGGGAAAGATCATCAGAAAACAGTTTATTGGAATTTAAAGAGGATTCAGGATAAATATATGTGCATGTTAATGGTGGCATGTAAAATTTGACTAAACTAATTACCATTTGAATTCAGTCTACTATAGCACTTTGTTTTAAATGTTTCACATACAAGTCCCTTTAAAAGTAACCCAACATTGTATGATATTTTCATTACACATTCATGGTGGTCAAATTTATTTGGCAACAAAATATATTCTGTATATGTTTATACATTTGCCCCATCTTTTTGTGTTTTCTTAATGGAGACCATTTAAAGGCTATGCAAGAGCTACATGCACATATTGCCAGTTTTATATTGAAAATAAAGGTTCAGATTTTGTACTTCCATTTATTTTTCTATGGCTGTATAATTCAATGTTTTAAAGTTTATATATTAACACAATTCAGGACACACCCTTATGGGGATATGTATATCCTTTCCAGCATGGAGGTTTACAGTTATTCTGTGCAGAGCAGGAGGAGTGAAGATGTGTATGTTGCCTTTGCAGTATTCCTGTCCTGCAAAACAGCTAGACTTTGTCTAACTGCAGCTTTGGGAGTGCAAGGGGAGGAGGCTGAAATGCCACCAGGTTACCTCATATCGTGGCAACACCAATCTTCTATCCCCGCTCTGCAACTCTTGGAACCCCTTTTCTGAGATAATTTTTGTGCTCCTGGGGAAGTGGTTGGCATGGTTCTTTCTGCATTGGCTGCAGGGCAGAGGAGGGGGATCTGACTGTAGTTGCAGCCCTGACTCCAAGAAGATTCTGTGGTCCTCTAGATGTTGTCTAGGGATCCATAGGATTGTGCTGTTCCTACTTTAAGCAAGACCGTCAGGGTTCTTGTTATGCAGGGTTTTTTTCCTAGAAAAAATATCTAAACTATGTTGTCTCAATTCTGGTTTCTAAATTTTTTAATGCAGTATTTTATTTGTTTCATAGCAAGCCTCCCTGTACCATACAGGACTGTTTCAGGATGAAAGAAGCTTCCCTTTCCCACTTTCTAGAACTTCCTCAAGGTTTTACATTGGCAGCCATCACAAACTTTGATCTCTCTAGTGTTATATAGTACAGGAAGGGAAAGCCTTGGGTTTATTGAACAAAAAAAGTCCTTTTCTCACATCATACTCTTTCTTAAACCTCGCTGTGTGGGTCTTAAACTGGGCTTAAGGCTCCCAATTCAAGCTGTGGGGAACCTTTTTGATCCCCTGATCTAGATTGACCCAAGGATCCATCTAGTGGCTGGATGACAGGAGTAGAACCTCCCAATTAGGACTTCAAGCTGCTTTCCCTCCCTGACCCCCATTTTAGTTTTCTCCATTCTGAGAAAATCTCAGAGTAAAGAACAAGACTCTGCTAAGTTGCGTCTCTGCTTTACATGATGCTCATGGTTGTGAGTAAGAAAGCACACAAACATAGATCCCTGCTTGGTTGGTGCTAACAGTGAGTATTTCCCTTTTGAATGGTGCACAAAGGGGAAGCCCTGCCATTAGCAAGAATGCTTAGTGAAGAGGGGACAAAGTTTGGGAGGGAACCTTCAGGAACCAGATTAAGCCCTTGGGCACAGATATTTCTCGTGGCTACCCTAGGAGCTGGTGATTTGTGGCACTACTTTGTTGGAGGTCCCAGTCGTTTTTTCTAGTACCTAGATTGGTGATGTGAGTTATTGATAGCACTCTTCCTCCCTGTGAGTACCATATACCTATGTGCAGGAAATCATACCAGCTGGATGGATTTCTGTCACCAACTTTTAAAAAATTAAATTGGGTTCTCCTTTTGCAGATATTTCCCTTAAAAATAGGTAATACCAATACTGTTCAGTTATTTATAGTTGACAGAGGAGTAGAACCACAGAGGAGTAGAACAATTGTAGAAAATGTTACAGGATGCACTGCTCATTTAACAGATTTTATATTGCTTTGCGGGAGTAACTGGAAATCAATCCCATGCATATAAGAACAGCCTATGGGTTAAACACACCAGTGTGCTCTTAGGGACAAGTAGGAAAGAGCAGCCACTTCTGCTTTTAATCAGCAACCTATGCTCAGTTTATTATTAGTTTATTGAGGGTGATGTGCAAACCTGGACTGATGAATTATTTAGGAGCTAAACAACTTGGCAGTTAACCCTACAACAAAACATAAAACCAATTGGCACGCGAGGGAGCTGGAGAGATTTCATGGTATGAGATCACCCAGAACATGTGGATAATCTTGGTATCTTTTTAAGGAATCAGATGCTCGATCTCAATGCCCATGATAATTTGCCAGTTCCTGGCACCCAGTTTCAAGCTCTTAATAAATGAAATCCAATATTTTTGTCCTATATTTATTCTTGACCTCAAAATGTGGATATTAATTTTAAATAATAGTATGCTTTATTCAGTGTATCTGGAATGAGATCTGTGATTTGTTATATAAGAACATAAAAGCATAAGAAAAGCCATGCTAGATCAAACCAATGATCAAGTTCAACACCCTGTTCACACAGTGGCAATCCAGTTGTACACAGCATCCCTCAATCAGGATGGGTACAAGACCTGCATCTGCCCAGGTTCCTCAGCAGCTGTTGTATGCAAGAATGCCACCTCTGGTAAAGGAGGTAGCACAAAGCAAGGCTAGTAGCCACTGATCACCTCCTCCTCCATTAATTTGTCTAAGACCCTAACCTATTTAAAGCCAATCAAATTAGTGGCCATCATCATTTCTTGTAGCAGAGAATTCCATAGTTTAATTATATGTTGTGTGACAAACTTTCTTTTATTTGTGCTAAGCTTCCCACCAACCCATATCATGTGATGACTCCAACTTCTATTGCTATGGGAGATGAAGAAAACTCTCTCCCTCCCCACTTTTTCCACACCATACATAATTTTAAACACCTCTATGATATCCCCCCTTTACTCAACTTTTTAAAGTTAAACAGTCCCAGTTGCTGTAAGTGCTTTTACTTTTGTTTAGGGTATCAGTGCTTTGACATATGTTAAGCAAAGTTTATAGTCACACTACTGTCCTAAACATGCCTACTCAGGCATAAACCACATTGACAATATGGCAACCTGTCATGAGAAACTAGCTGTGGTGCATTTTGTGTAGTCCAAGTCTAGACTGCTTCCTGAAGTGTGGCTTAAATTTCAGCAACAAACAACTCTAATAACCCATGGTTTGTGCTAGGGGTTGTTTGATCCAGAATGACTTGTGCTGTCTAAACCCAGGAGAGCAATTTCATGAGTTATGGAGATCAGCTAACTGGCTGCCTGGAAAAGCAGCAAAAACCCCTGCTGCTCTTAGAGATCTCACTTTTGTGTAAGTTTGCACTTACAGCTGTCCAACATGTGTCAAGTCTTGATCACTTTAATTGCATGTTTCAGGTGTCAAGGGAATGGGGAAGAGGAATAGGTAACATATGTGGAATGTGACAAGAGCAGACTAAAAGGTAAAGGTTTCCCCTTGACGTTACATCCAGTCATGCCTGACTCTAGGAGGTGGTGCTCATCTCCGTTTCCTAGCCGAGGGAGCCAACGTTTGTCCGCAGACAGTCTCCGTGGTCATGTGGCCGGCATGACTAAACACCGAGGTGCACGGAATGCTGTTACCTGCCCACCTAAGTGGTACCTTTTTATCTACTTGCATTTGCATGCTTTCGAACCGCAAGGTTGGCAAGAGCTGGGACAGAGCAACGGGAACTCACCCCGTTGTGCAGATTTGAACCCGTGACCTTTCGATCAACCAGCCCAGCAGCACAGTGGTTTAAACCACTGCGCCACCTGCAGTTCCAAGAGCAGACTGCATCTAGGCTAATTTGTGCGCAGTTATTAGGGGCCAGTTGCTGAGTTTTCACTTGAAAAACACTGGTAAAAGTACAAGAAGTGGCAAAAGAAGATTCAGCAAAGGAGCCAGGATACCTTCCACTTAACAATGTAATCGTATTTATTTTATGTGTTGGACTGACACTTCTCAGTATTTTCCACCATTAGAACTCTTCCTCCAATCTCCAAGTAGTCCAGAACAGGGAGATAATGTTCCCCTCAACTTTTTGTGGCTCTTTTTTCTCAGAGCATTCACTGCAGCAATTACTGCAGACACTGGCATAATGGCTGGAGAACCATGGAGATGGATTCACCAATCTCCTGTTGAGCCCACATTGGATTGTTCCATGAATAACCCTCACTGTTTTGCCTATTCACAGGGTTGCTTATTGAGCTATGCAAATAGGACCAATTGGGTGGTTTTTATACAAATCTAATAAGTAACTAAACAATCCATTTTCAGTTGAGAGTGTGTAGCCTTAAATTCAGAATGGAATTTGAGGAATTAGGCAGTTATTTAAAAAGCTCTTACTATAGCTGAAATGGAAACCTTAAAAATCTTATTCTTAGCAAAACCCAAATGTTATCCAACCTTTTTATTGATCTCTCTAATTTCTGAGATCTCACTAGGTGTTACCTAATGCATTTGAAAGTATGTTTGCAAAGTGGTAATAACTAGAACTTTCAAGAATTTAGATTCTGAGGATACTACTTCTTGCACCCAGTATCACATTTTGTGGCTACATGTTCTAATTACACATCTTATTTATTATTTATTAATTTGCAGCATTTTTACCCATTCTTTAGCTAAGAAAGTCTCCTGGAGTAGATTATAAATGTTGGCAATAAATTAGCCCTGCCCTCTGGTTTACAAATTGAAAAGACAACATAAAAGGAAATGAGATTAGAAAGGAGGGATTAGAAAAGACAACAGTCAGGCACTGGATCTTAGTTTCAAAGTTCTTAGAGGGTGTTCTTGCTTACAAAGAAGCAAGTTGCCATTATGCCATTATGTTTACCTGGTGGATTGCATGTTTTCAGTGGCCTTTGGTTCTCATACTGATAAATGAGGCCAGATTCTGCAGTTGCAGTTCCTGTTTGCAAGGTGGGTGAAGCAGGCTTCTTCTAGATGCTCCCATTCTGGTTGATTTATGAATCCAGCTTGGGTTCTGCCTTGCCATGATATTGCTTCTTGGAGACAGGGGGCATAGCCCTTAATTCTCTGACTAATGGATGAGGTCAGAGTCTTGAGTCGCAGACTAACATTTTCTTAATGTAGTGAACTTTGAGAATAGTTTTGGAGCATATAATTATTCACTTCTTAAGCAACCAACATTTATTAAGCATTGTACACTCATTTAAAATAAGTTCCTATCTATTACGTTTATTCCCAGGGAAGTCTATGTGAAATGTTAGTCATAGATAACTTGAGTCCTGTTGAGTATTCAGTGTGATCAAAGTGTGGCTCATTTGCTCAGGATTCAATCTGAAGTAATTAGGAAAGCTTTGGTCATCACTCAGGATAGAGCACATATTTTGCATGTAGAAGGTCTGAGTTCAATCCTTGGCCTTCCCAGACAAGGCAGAAAAAACTCCTGCCTGAAACCTGGAAAGCAACTGCCAGTCCATGTTGACAATAGATTAGCATAATAACTTTTTGAGTTCCTGGACTGAACTGAAGGATTAACTGTTCTAGCGTGCTGAGCTGCAAGTACTATGCTTGAACAAGTCACATACATGTGCTAGCCTCTGGAGTTAAGTGTCTGGCTTGCTTCCTTGTGACTTGTATAAAACACTAGTGGGTTTGCACATGTCTTAACCAATATCAGGGTTTAAGCCTTTCCAGGCCTTTTCCACTGCATTATGCTCTCTGGGATTGCGTTATAGATTGAACAGTGAAGAATAATTGAAACTGTAGAAACAGAATGAAAATGTTTCAGGCTAGTCTGCAAAAGACAGACTTAATGTTCTAGAGTAAATTGCACTAAAAGGCATAATTGAACTAAATATTAGATCAATTCCTTTGTGCCACTTCTGAGTGATCACTCTAAAGGGCATGCTCTATTTTTTGTTCATCAGTCTTGTTCTGCTTACTTTTAAAAGCTTTAAGAGACATCTGGAGCTTTAGTAGCTACAGCCAGCCCATTTTCTGTACCTTTGTTATCCTTTAGGTTTAAAGAAATACATTACCATTATTTGAGAAACCAGGGCTATGAAATTCATATGTAGTTATAGAATTCATAAGTAGTTGTACTTTGTAGAAACAGTTTGGATGTTGTACTGGAGAAATCAACAGCTTAGATTTTTCTTTCAATGTTTTTGTTCTGGAAGACAGGCTATGTACATATAAAATATGCATAAAGAAGGATGGAATAAAATTTAGCCTGAACTTTGCAGAATTTGGGAGAAGGTGGAAAGTAAGTCTCTCCCTTCAGTTTTATGTTAAAACATATGGTTGGAAGGTTTTGTTGGGTAGAACCAAGTTAAATGGTTCTGGGTAGGATTATTTTTGGTAGGATGCTATTCTGAGTAGGATTATTTTTGGTAGAAATCAAACAGAAGGCCAGGTTGTTCCACTAAATGTGCCTATACAACATAGCTCAGGTTAAATTAAAATAGTTTATTGCGTTCACATTTTTATCCAAATGTAAATATTTCTATTCAAACATAGTCAATTATTTTTGACTGGCGTGTTAGGAGTGTGGCAATTATATCTATATTCCCTTCAGAATGGAGGGATTGTGGCTTGCCATTCTTGGTAACTTAGGGCTCAATTCAATACATGTTTAGATAGGAAAAAAGACCTACAGCTCCCAGAATGCTCCAACCATGTCTCATTTTGTTTAAATGTGCATAAAATCACACCCTTAGTAATTATAGCAAAAAATTGGCCTGTGTTTTAACAATTATGCAGTACTTGCAATGAAGTATGAAAGGAAAATGAACATATTGCTCTATATTTTCCATCATGTGTTAGCCTTTTTTCTTATCCTTATTCTAATTTTAAATAATTTAGTTTTCTTTTAGTTATAATGTTTTTGCTAGGCAGAGCTTGATTCAGATGTTTAAAAAATGAAAGCATAAGTGTAATTTGGTTTGCTGCTAATTGTTTCCCCCCGATTCTTGCAACACAGGATTCAGGTGAGGCAGAGTACCAGCATGGGAATGTTTACTGGCCAAAATAAAAATGGATTTCATTTTTTTAAAACAATGCTTTCAAGAAAATATATCAGCTCTAAGTCTCTGAAAAGCAGGTATCTAGATAACTCCTTGTAAGCCATTCAGGCCTAGAGAATCTAAAAGAATTTGGAGTCTTATTTTCACAAATGGCTTCCTGTGAGACATGTGTGGGTACATGGTTTTATCTGAATACAATGTGAGATTGCTTCTGAAATGTTGCAATATATGAACATTGAAGTTGAATACTCAAGGAAGTTACAGGGAGTCATTGTTGTATCTCTTGACATGAGTCAGTAAATGATTGCAAAATTTGTCATTTTTTTTACAATTAAAGCCTAATTTCCAAATCCATCCATGTACTATTAGGACAGTTCTTATGATTCAGTTTACTCTACTTTCTGGAGTGAATTCTGTCACCCTTGTTTTCTAACAGCCTGACATAAACCTTTTTATTGGACACAAATTTAACGTTACAGTTTCCCAATGAAACAAAATATCTGTTAAGTATTTTCACAGAAAAATTATGTTTCAGATTTGATATCTATTAATACTGATTTTAAAACCATTTTTATAGCTCTGCCGTTGATGTTAAAACTGGGCTGCGAGTGGCTGTGAAGAAATTGTCCAGACCATTTCAGTCTATCATTCATGCGAAAAGGACCTACCGTGAACTTCGTCTGCTTAAACATATGAAACATGAAAATGTAAGTTCCAGTAGAAACCTAGAAGTATGCATTTTGTTTTCTAGATTAGGATTGTTAGGAGAGGTTAGGTTAGAATTCACCTAATCTTAGGTTAGGAGTGATCCCTGGCTTGTTAACACTTGATGCATTTAGAGTTGTGAAGGGGCATTCAAGTTTTTATTGACGAGAAGAGGTATTAAAGAGGGAGCAAATTATTCTGAAATTAATCCCCAATGCCTAAATAATAGTTAAATGCTAGGGAAATTCAACATCTGTACCAGCCCCAACAGTACTGTTCGTCACATACCAGTTCCAGCTATAAACTATTTCAGGGGTTTCTGATTATACTGTAGTTATTAAGTCCTGTGCAATTTATATGTTATATCTGATTTCCTTACCAATAAAACTCTCTGGTTTTAAAATGGTTCAAGGTGCAATCCTGTGCATGTTTAGATAGAAAAATATCCTGCAGGTCCCTTATTGAAGAATACTGGGAGGTGAAGGACTTAGTTCTGGTTGTATATGTGTAGGATTGCACCCTTAATGTAGGGTTATGTTCAGTTAGTAGTTTCTAATTGCTGTTTTGGGACATGTCTTAAATGTCTTCTGATTTCTGGATTTTGTCACAGAACCTATTCACTGAAGGCAGACTCAAGTCATGACGAAATAATGGGTTTGTTAATACCACAATTTTCAACTGTTGGAACAGTTGCAAAATACTTCCCAGAGTACTTCTGGAACACTACAACAGGGATGTTGCAAAAACATTTCTTCCTGCTATGTTCCTGTGAAGAAGCTTTCAGTGCTAATATCTTTCAGTGGTTGCTCCTGTCAAAGTAGGAAGGCATACATTAACCAGAATATTTCATTTTTACAGTTGCCCTAATCCCAATACACTCTGTGATGGCCAAATAAATAACTGCAACAAGATAGCTGTTGTTGAGATCTGAACAGGGCTGTGGAATTGGTACATAAAACCTTCAAATCTTTTATTTATGTATCAGTATAGGAAATAAATAAACTAATTATATATTTCCTATATTGATTGAAAGCATTCAACCTATAAGGCATTTAATCACTTTTAGAACCCTGACCTGTTAAAATATATCCTGAAAATATAACCTGAAAAAATAGGTTATTCAAATTATTCTCTGTAAAATAGAAAATTTTAACTTATTATTTATATTACAATTTAAATTTATTAGGAGTAGGGGTTAGAACATTTTTTTCAACTCCAACTCTGTGTCTAGTAACCCAAGAATTGTTTCTAACCCCATAACTCCAACTCCATAGTTCTGGATCTTAAGTAAAAAATTTGTAGAATTGTGTTCTCTGTGCTGAACATATTTCTTCAGGCAAGCTAAGAAATATCAGAGGGGTGAAAAGAACAAAGTTGCTGACTTATGAAACTGTCTCCTAATTTCCCTGTATAAAATAAGGCCAATTGTGCAGATATGACTGTGTGTGTAGACTGTCACCTGTTTGAGTCGTAACACTTGCTATTCTACGTCTTGTTTCTAAATCATATACTCTCTCTCAACATTACCAGGTTGCGTTATTATGCAGATAGTGGTAAAAGTACTGAATTTATTGAAACCTGGCGGTTGTTAACTGATCTCTGGGGTAGAAAAGACCATTGAACAATATTCTTGCTTTTGGCAAGAAGTTCACTTAGTTCAAATATCTTTTCCCATATGATTATGCTAGTTTATTCAGGTCTGATGAAGCCCCTGCTTCATGTCCCACCACAGACACTGGTAGGACTGGTGCTTCTGTGGGCAGGGTTGTAATTCTACCCTGAGAGATTTGGCTGATCTCCTCTCTGCTGCTGTTAGAATACCAGGTAAAAACTGTGTGTGTTCCAGTGTACTTTTGCAGTGGGGATACTAAGGTTATGCTCACCCTCTTCTTATGTTTTATGCTTTTTATAATTTACTGCATTGCAACTTTTTCAATTTTTATCTTCTATTTTATTCTTGTTTTAACTCTTGACTATTGCACGGCCTGAGGGCTTTCAGTGGTGGTGTGAAGGAATGCCTGTATTTGTGATTCTGTAATATGTATGTTGTGTAGCCTCCACAAAGTTACAACATAATCTGCATAGGCCAGAGGTCTTGACTGATTTCTGTCAAAGACTTATATAGGTGTTACTGAATGTCATGCTGAGGAGGGAGGGAGGGACAGTCGCTTAATATCTTAAGATAGGGTCCAGACAGGTAAATTCAATTTTGGTTGGCTGGGGATTCTACCTAGGTAGAAAAAACATTTGGGAGATAAAGTGCAGTCCTAGGCATATTTAGAGAAAACATGCTCATGCACTTCCCAGCAGCACTGACTAGGGAATGCTGGGAATTGTAGGACATTTTCTATCTAAACATGCCTGGGATTCTTCCTTAAGGTATGACTGCTGACAGTGGAGGACTAGTCAGAATTCATGGTGTGTGTGTGGGGGGGGGGGGGGGGGAGAGGGAGAAGATCTTGAATTATGTCAAGAAGCTACCCTCAAATCTTGCAATAGGTTGGGCATATGGAGAATGCAAAGAAACAGCACATTGGAGAGAAGCCCTGCTTGTACCTGTGATCACAAGAACCATGCACAAAGGCCCCTTTAGTTTTTGAGCCTTATGTGAAATTTGCCTATATATTGGGGTAGCCAGACTTGCTCAGTGGAAGACCCGTATCCAGTAAATGTCAGATGTTTGAGAGCTGCAAATAGGTGCCCATGGGTGGCGGCACCACACAGCGAGTGGCAAGTGGTGAGCAGTGAGCCTCCGTATAAACTCAGAGTGCCTTGTGTGACTCCTAAGCCTCAGTTTGGCTACCCACAATACATATCTATCTGCACCCATGCAGATTATCTTTAGATGCAGGTGATAAAGCAGTATATTTATTTTAAAAAGAAAAATGAGATTGTCAAGAATCTAAATTCATTTTTAGAGTACAGGAAGAGGAAATGACCTGTCTTCCAACAAACTGCAAGCCATGTTGTAACCCTTGGAATGATTGTATAGGGTGGATTTGCAAAAGCTAATGTATTGGCTTCATTTGTTTTCCATGTTTTGTGCAAAATGGTTGCTCTGTTGGAACTACAAAATCCATTTACTGAACTATGCTTTTAGGTATAGGTAAGAAAACTGAAGTGGTGTGGAAAGATCAGTTATATATCAAAGCAGAAATTTCATTTGGGCTTCAGGTATATAGGAACTGATACCACAATATGACATTTGTAAAATAAAGATTATTCTTACATTTAAAATAATTCCATATATTAATACATTCACCTTTGGAATAGGTAATATGATTAGCACCAACCAAGAAATCTGAATGATGAATTTAGTGTATTTGTTTATTTGTCAGATGGGGTATTGTGTTCCCCAGATCATATTTTTCTTTGCATTATTTTAAATGTAAGGGAATAGACTGTTCTGAACTGTTAAAATATGCTGGTGAGGTAGAAAATAGCTGTATTAGCATGTTTACGTTAAAAGCAAAATAAAAATCACCTTCTGTTCCTGTCTTCTGTAATTTTACTGTGTTCTATGTAAAGCCCTTAGAAAGAAATAGATGGCTATATTGCCTGTAATTCAAAACCAAACTTTGTAGTTTCTGGTGCCAGATTACCTGCTATATACAAATGTAGAGTGGCATCCTGGCAACCCTTTTTTTGACAGGAAAATCCATTTTACAAGGGGATGATTTGGATCAAAGGAGTGAAAGGGAAATGCTTTTTAACAATTTCTTGTTCCAATCTAAATCATTCTTTCATCTCCCTTCTGCCACCCCATTCCCTTGGCAGGATTTCAGTGGGCATTTACAAAGGTAGAAGGTATTATATTTATTCTAAAGATGATAATGTTGCACATCAGTAGAAATCCCCAGGACAGTTACATGAATAGGATACTTCTTTCAGTGTGTGTGTGTGTGTGTGTGTGTGTGTGTGTGTGTGTGTGTGTGTGTGAGAGAGAGAGAGAGAGAGAGAGAGAGAGAGAGAGAGAGAGAGAGAGAGACAGAGAGACAGACATGGAGACGGAGACAGACAGAATAAAAAGAACACAAATTGAACCTGTCATGTAAAAAGAGAAACAGAGAGGGAGAGTAGAAATATAATCAGGGTAGACTTGAGCTATTGTATGTAACTCACTTGAGCAACCTCATCATTATTTATTTCTGCAATCCCTTCTGTGTAATAAGAAGCCTAGTTATACAGGCTTCAGCATTCTGACTTGAACAAAGGCTTAAATGTGCAGCTATTTTTACTGCAAATCCTGGTACAGCTTCTGAATAGCAAGCAGCAGTTTGAAGATACATGTTATTTTTCTTGCCCAAATATGGGACATTTAATGGATGTATTAAAGAATAAAGGCATTTCTTGATGTGCTTGGTCTGAATTATACTTGCTTGCTTCTGAAACATAGCCAAGTGCAAATGCACTGTGCAAACCTGGCTTTGAGTCTGTGAAAGTACTGTTTGGCATATCATGGAAAGTAATGAAGTCACGTATTTTCAAATGTTAGAAGATTTGTTGTTTTTTGTAGAAATGGTTAATCTTTATGACTAGAGTGGTTTAAAGCCACCATGGTGGCAGTACTATAAATTACATAAATTTAATTTACAAATCATATGTATAAAAGCTCATTTAATCAAGAAAGGCTGAGGATGCCTTATTTTTCCCACTGAATTCAGTTTTTTCCCTGTTTGGGCTGTTGTAAATTTCTAAACTTCAATATAACACCTATACTGCATTTTATGCATGATTAATAATTTAGATACCACACTAAACCATAAGTTAGTGTGTAGAGAACAAATCACAGTAGACTCAGGCTTGCAAAATGCATGCTCCAACATGGTTATGAGGAGGACTTTAGAAGCTATCAGATCTGTTTTGTGGTAGCTTCAATTTTCCATGTCATCTGAACCAAACAGACTGTGCATCACCTTAACCATTGTTGTTTCTAGACCAGGTTATTCTTTTGCAATATAGTCCTGCTTCATTTACAAATTTTTATGGAGGATACCAGATTTGTCTTCCATTTTAGCCCTTCTATGTTTTCATATGGGTTCTTTCATTTTTTCCACTATCACAGAAAATCCATTAAGCAGGGAGAGGCAGAACAGCTTCACAGTGTCTTTTGACTAGTATTGCTGCATGCTGCCCATCAGAAAACTTCCTGTGGTTAATGGCAGGAAGACAACTGCAACCATTTTTTAAAAAAATGCCTTGATTTTACTAATCACACATAAGATTAACTAATTTAACGTTCAGTCAAACACTATGCAGCAGTTAATCTAAAACAGAAGTAGAAACTTCTGATCTCCTCAGGGCTGTACTGGAGGAGGAAAAAGCGAGAGGAACATGCAAGCCTCAGGCTTGGACAGCCTTATCCTTGTGCTCATTCAAGGCTGGGGAACTTCTAATCCTCCAGTGTTACTGTACTGCAGCTTCCAGCATCCCTGACTGATGGCCATGCTGGCTAGCAGTGGGTTGCCCATATGTGGTATACATTTATGTTTGGAGGAAGGCAGATTTATATATATAATGTGCATTTCCTTATGTGTACTTTTTCTCTCCCAACACAGGTTATTGGTCTTCTAGATGTGTTTACACCTGCAAAATCGTTAGAAGAATTCAATGATGTGTATGTAACACTTCTAAACTGAATTGCAAATACTTGGGCAATTGCCAAAGTAATCCAAAAGTTGTGGCTTTGATATTGTAACATTTGTTACTCAGTGCACATTCCTTTATATGATGATGATGATGATACAGATGGAATAAACTGAAAATCTTCAGTTTAAAGAGAGCTTTAAATTACCGTTGGCCAATAAGATTGTGTATATGAAGGAACAAGTATGTTAAGTGTTATTGCACAAAGCAATTATTTTTGTTGCACAACCTTTTGCTCATCAGTACAGGAAGGTAGCTAAGGACTGTTGCCCATACTGTAGTTTATCTATGCAGGAATGGGGGAAAGTAATACAAGTGGTCATATATAAAAATTATGTGAATACCTATTTTGCCACAGCTACATGCTAAGAAACTACATGATAAGCTATGTAAGATGCAGCTCTGTGATAAGAAGAAGCAGTTGAATGCTGGTACCCAGCTGTTGTCCCTGGTCTTAATAGTATTTTGAGACAGCTTTACAGAACAAATCTATCTGATAGAAGATTCTAAATAGCTTTTGAGGATATTTATATGCAGTAATAATTTGAAAATTCTGAAATGCAACTATCAGCTCTTCTGATCAGGAATCCTTAGTAAGGTTCTCCTCTGCATGCCATCACAACATTGTTTCATCCTTTTGCACTTTGCTGGACTTTGTGCCTGTTAGTGTACAGCTTATCCCAGGGCACACAGCAAAGCTTAAGTTTCCAAGTTTAGATGGTTACAGTTTTGACAAAAATGTGCACTGTCCAAAGTTGTTAAAATAATTCTTGCTTCTGCTACTGGAATGATGGTGGACTTCCTCTAGAAATTTCCTTGTTTGAATCACTTCTGTATCCATTTCTGATGCTGCAGTTGAGTTTGAGTGGTACTACGCACAGGACTGCAGTGCTTATTGTAACATACAGTATTCCATGATTAAGTGCATTGAATTACCTGTGTAAACTTAAAGCTGTCAAATACTTTTAGTTGCAGTTGACTATCTTTACTTTATGAGAAACTTCTGCAGGTTCAGTGAGTTCAAAGCAGAAATGCTAACACATTGTTTTGAAAAGAGTTCATATGTTGCAGCAAAATACACACACATACACACACGAAATCCAGACTGAGCAAGGTTCTTGAATAGACTGGAAGGGCCTATGAGCAAAGAGGGGAATAATCCTAAAATTCTATCAATCACATGAATGTCTTCAGTTACTTGGAATTACTGTGGACTGGTTTCTTCAATCATTAAATTGTAGCAAAGGAGACTCGTGGATACTTGCTGTTGTATTATGATACCTTAAATAGTTGTGTTTAAAACCAGTTGGACTTCTTTGGGATAGTTTCAAAGAACATGTTGAGACAGGCTTCCTATCTTAAGACTAGGTGGAAGAATTTTGTTAACAGATATGTAAGAACACCTTATACTGCATATATCCTATTTACTCCTTATCTACTTTCTTTCTTTTGTGGAGAAGTGGAAAGACTGAATCAATGCAGAGATCAGTATAATTGATTTTATAATTGTTGAAGTGGGGTTGCTAATTGGATGACTTTGGGCCACTCACAAACTCTCAGCCCAATCTACCTCACAGGACTGTTGTTGTGAGGATAAGATTGAGAGGAGGAGGAGAATTATGTAAGCTGCCTTGAGTTCCTTGAAAGAAAAAAAGGTGGGATATAAATATAATAATTTTTAAAGCTCTCAGGGATTCATAACTAGAAAGATGTAGGGTTCTTACTGTGTTTTCCTTAAGAGCTGGTCTGTGCATGACCTTGGCATATGGGTAGGGTGGAGTGCATGTGAATTTCTATGCAAATAGACTCCAGTGCAAGTTCCCATACCATAGCAGTGTTCTCCTCTGTGAAAAAGTGACAGATGAAATTGGTATAGTTTCTTAAATAGAGTGGATCAGATGCAGGTTAAAAGTATGTGGGATAAGTTAGTCATTACTCATTCAACTATCGTAGTCTGCAGTCCTGTACACATTTACCTTGGAGTAATACCTATTAAAGTTACTGAAGTTTACAACTGAGAAAAAGTGTACAATTGCATTGTATTGTACATCTGAATCCAACCCAGTATGCCACTCATTAGGTGCTAATAGTTTTAGTGGTTCTGATAATTGTTCTTTATCTCCCTGGAATGTTTTTATTTAACTATCTCATGTAAAGGTAACACTTTTGCTTAACTTTTGTTTTCTAGCTACCTTGTAACCCATCTAATGGGAGCAGATCTCAACAATATTGTGAAATGTCAGAAGCTCACAGATGACCATGTACAATTTCTTATCTATCAAATTCTTCGTGGTTTGAAGGTATTCACATCAGTCCTGTTGCTTTAGTAGCACATCTATATCTTGAGAACTTATATTCTTATGATTGCACCAACACATGCTTGCTGTTCTGAATTGGTTAGATGGATCCCTAGTACATTGGACATAAATGACAAATCACCCTTTAGAGAACTGAGAGTGAAATGAAAAGGCCAGCACTTTCCTTTTCCCTTGAATCAGATTAGACTTATCTGTTCTACTCTTTTATTTATTTATTGAGCAAAACTAATGTTCTCTGTATGGGGGAGATTTGTGTATTTTGTGTTGCTTTGTTATGAGATGTGTAAAGCATATGTGTTGATTAGATGGGGACGAACTGCAAAAATCTTCATGAAGAGGAAGGAAGGGGACATTACAAGGCAAGATCATGCTGCTGATTGCACTGCAGAAGCAGCTAATCTTTGTATTCATTTCTGTGCCTTTCTGCAGACTTCTATATAGGAAAATGGAGAATGCTTCATGAGATATATAGAGATAGCTGGGGAGGCTGCTTCTGCAGTGGCCGTCTGCACCATGATTTCTTGCCCCTTTTCTCCATTTCTAGCCTGAAATATGTTTTATGATTGGTTAGAATCACCCATGTGACCTGTCCAGAAAGCATTGCCCTCACTCTAACTTAGTTATATTTGCCTTCAGTGATACCATCTCACGCACAAATGATCCCTCTCAGTCACAGGTTAGTCTAGCAAAAAGCATTGGGGGTGGGGGTGGGGGTGGGGGTGGGGGGGATGGTGCCGCAGAAGACCAGAGAAGCAGCGGCCAAAAAACAGCCAAAAAATATTTGTGGGGAACCATACTGGCTTCTTGAAAATTTCAAGTAGTCCTGCTAGAAATCAGGTTCAAAATTATTTTTTAAAGCAAAGGTATCTCTAGAAGATCTAGATGTAGTTTTAAATGCCATCATGTAACTTGCAATGAGTTTATAATCAGATGCCTAGGCACTTCACTGGTAGACAGTTTGACAGTGTACACTCAAAATGCAAAAGCACTTTTCAAGATAACAAAGAGGGACCGAATCTAATAATTTTAAAATATGCCTCTTGCTTTTCATGCATATATTATATATTCCACATTTCAATTAGAAATTGCTTTTTTACCTGTAAAGCGGGAAACTGAAAGCAAGCCTGTAGTTCCCTCAAACATCATTACAATATCTGAGAATACTAAATTATCAAAATGGAGCAAAAAAGATGTAGATTTTCTTAATAAAGAAATAGTAAATAGTGCACTGAACCTAATTGTCACAATATTTTTTATCCTGCAGTATATCCATTCTGCTGACATTATACACAGAGTGAGTATTCTTATTACAGTGAAAGAAGTATCTCTGGAACATTGGATTTTTATAGAGTAAACATTGGATTGTTATAGAGTAAACATTGGATTGTTATAGAGTAAAAAAGCTGCAGAAATTTTATGGAATAAAATTGCTACAAAATGCAGTTAATGCTGAAGGAAAGAATACAGGCTTGGGTTCATTGTCTTTTTCAAACATGTATCCTCCTCACATGGCATATTTTGGTGGGATAATTTTTGATGCTTGTTGCTTATACGTAGACTTGGCATGGGTTGCTGAAGAACTCAGCAACATTATAATCAGATTGTATATAGCAACTGGGGATTGATTTTAGAAGCTGAGGGATAGATCAGATGTTGTTAGTGCTAAATTTCAGAATACAGACAACTTGGTTACTTTTGTAATGTTGACATTGGCACCTCTCTCTCTCTTTCTCTCTCTCAGGATTTAAAACCTAGTAACCTAGCTGTAAATGAGGACTGTGAGCTGAAGGTAAATTGGGATTAGTATTCACACATGGTTTATAGGTTAATCTAGTGGTCATTCCTATTCATGTAGGTTAAGACATTAAATATATCGCCAGAAAAATGCAGGCAATTATATAAGCAAGTTTGTTTGTTTTGTCTTGGTCAGATATTTTCTGATTGGATTGGTTTCTGTTTAACTGTTGTCACAAAAGGTATTTGGTAAAGTTCCAATTTATTCTTTTCCAGTTTCCCTTTATGTGAAAATCTTGACTGTGATGTTAGTGGGTAAAATCTAGTTAGCTCATTCTGCTGATAGAACTGCTGTCAACACGGAGGGAGGTGATTTCCTCTCACCCTGCAACCCACCCTTACTATCTGCTCCTCAGGGAATGGGGATCTTCTGGAACAGATTCTGGGAGGTTGTAGAGCCCTGCAGGGAGGAGTAAAGAAGTTAGTCTCAGTAGCTCAAGTGGAAGCACGTCGATTTCCCCACTGATCTTGGTTGTAATTGGAAACTGCAGTTAGAAAATGACAGATGTTTCACAAATCTTTGGTAAATTTAGACTTGCAAAACCTATGTTTTATCAAATCAGTTTCTGGAAGAATTCAATAATCTTTCTTCTTGTTCAGTCTCAGATCTTCCACAGTTGTATTTCATCAGATATGTGAAGCCCAGCGTTGCTCTCCTTCTTTGTTGATGAACTGATTGTATCAGTTTATGGCTGTTCTTATTCTGCAGATTCTGGATTTTGGGTTGGCGCGCCACACAGATGATGAGATGACAGGTTACGTAGCAACCAGGTGGTACAGAGCTCCTGAGATCATGCTGAACTGGATGCATTACAATCAAACAGGTGCAGCATCTCATTAGTCTAGTAAGGATTAACAAACAGCACTTAACCATAGAATAGAATATGCAACAAGGGATTTGTCCAACCCTGCCCTAATACATGTTATAGTCAGTAGTGTCTCTATTTGTTAAACTAATCTGAAGTTCTTTTTTTGCTAAAGTACAAATACCTGATTTTTCATGTTCCCATACTAAATGTTACCCATTGTATCGAGTAGTTTTTAACAGTTAGAATAAAGCTGTCTAACTAAAAGGAGTTATTGGCTTCTGACTTACTCTCCTTTTTCCTCAGTTGATATTTGGTCAGTGGGATGCATTATGGCTGAACTATTGACTGGAAGAACACTTTTCCCTGGTACGGACCGTATCCTTTGACAACATTTAAAAATAAACTGAAACATTCATTTCACTTCTTGGAAATAAAAGGCAATTACAGTTCTTCATATCCTATGAGATTTGTTTTCCGGTGCCAGCAAACCAGGTGACCTATCAAACTTTTTTCAGTTTTGCAAGTGTGGCTATATGAGGACACAAACTGCATAATTTTGGGAGCCCCAAAGTAATAGAGGTCTAATAAATAATAACAAGGGGATAATAACACATAAATGGTAGACCTATTAATCAGTTTTAATTTAATTCTTAAACATGACTTTTCCTCCTTTCTGAATATATATCTACAGATACTGAATGCCAGTTGCCATTGGTCCGTTAGGAATATTGAAAATGCTTTGCATGATATGAAGTCATTATTTTAGTCTGCTCACATAATTGGGAGAGGAATTTAGTATCAAATCCAAGAATTCCTTCAAGGATTAAAACTTTTGAAGATACTACTGCAACCCTTTGATCAGGATTTCTTAGCATAGAGATTGCTATGATATACTGTTGTGTTGTGTTCATGCACATACTATCTGTTGGAAAGGAGCTGTTTAAGTCTTATATTGAACATTGCACTTGGATTATAATCCTGAAACAATAAAATACACATACAGATTTCTATTGAGATAAAAATGTACTTTTGTGTTAAGACTTCCATTTTCAAAATATTACATATCTCTTGAAAATGAAAGCCATGTCTTCTGGAGCTGCTTTTACAACCTTACATACTTGAGGTTAGTTCTTGTGTAAACCTCCTCCACTCCATTAATTTTGGCATTCAGTCTCTAACTTACTCTTATCCTATGATTGATTATACCTTTAATTTTTGAAAGAACAAAGTGCGCAGAAGGCATTATGCTATTTTTATGTGAATGATTTTATTATGTTCTTCAAAAACTTTCCAGAGTAATTAAGGCAAGTTTTGTTAAAACAATAATATAATAAATGTATGGCCTACATCCTTGATTTTGTCTTACTTTATTGTCCTATCTCTTGCCTTCATTCCCTCCTGTTAACTTTATCTTCTCCTTTTTCAATATCCTTGCAGTTGTCTTTCTTCTTTTCAATTTGAGGTATGTGAACAAACACTTCTCTTGCTATATAAAGCAAAATAGTCACACCACAAATATGAACTGGATGTTACCATCATTTTTACTATGACCTATTTTTCAATTACATGTATCAACTTCTCTTTTGTATGTTTTTGGTAAGAGTGAGTTTGCTTTCTGCAAATATTCTAGGCTTCATGTGTGATGGTCATTTAAGGCAAAAGCAGGGAATTACATCAGTTCTTTAGGCTGCATGCTCTTTATTGGAATCATGAGAAATTGCAGTCAAATGGTAGTATCCAGTGTTAGTTCTATTTATAGTAAACCCATTGAAATGAATGGGACTTAAGTTAGACTAACATTGGATACAACCCAAAGAATGATAAAGCACATCCTAGAGGAATACTATGAATACACAGAGATGTAAACCATCAGTACCAGGAACTGGGAAAGCAAATCTCAAAGCTCAGCTCTTGGAATCCAATTTGCAGAGGTAGTTGATCCACTGTGGTTTTACATTCATGTAAAAAGCTAACTTCTGTAGCTGGATAATGTTTCAGAAACTTAGGACATTTTGGTGGACAAAGTATGGATAAGACAGAAGATAGAAACTAATGGGTAAACTTCAACTTTCTCTTCTTTCACCCTGACCCAAATTTGTGTTAACTGTTCTTTTTAAACTGTCAGTTAGTGGCTATGGAATAGGGACATGGGTTAACTTTGGACAAGGTTAATACCTCAAGAAACTGGTGTAACTAATTGAACCGTGGTGTATAATTACTGTCACAAACTTATTCTATGCTAGTGAAGAATGCTCACTGCTGGTTGTGGCGGCAGTCTTGACTCTATTCTGCATGTTAATATTGAATGTGATTCTCTTAAGTCCTTGGATGTGATTCTCTTCTGACATCTGCATGCTTTTTGCTTTGCTTTGCTTTGCTTTGCTTTGCTTTGCTTTGCTTTGCACACACTTTCCCTTCAACTTTCTTTTGTTCTGTGTTTGCAAAAAACTTGTTTGTGCCTGTTCACAGAATATCTAACTGTTCCTTATTGATCCAGTTAGAAGTCTGTTAGTATTAACAGGTGTAATGTTAATGAGAGCTGGGGTGGTGTAGTGGTAAGGAGCACAGGACAGAACTCTAATGAATGAAAATAAATAACGTTAGGCGCATCAACTTAACTATAACTATCAACTTAGTTATAGCTTATGTACAGATTTACTTAATTGTGTTGGTCAGCTGCTGACATATGGAGAGTTCTATTATACGGGCAGTTATGGACGAGTTACATTCCTGAGAAAAATGGAAATTTAGCTTTAAGATGAATTTTTATGTAAGTTGGATCATGTATTGTCTGCCTGCCACATTTGCTGGGGTTAGGGGTGCAGGACTCCTGTGAAAGTATTAAAACCACGATTATTTCCACTGTGAACTCTTTTGGCTGTTGGCAGAGCAGTGGAGGAGCAGAGGCTGGGAGAGCGTGCAGGGGTGGCCAGAGAACTGGCAAAGGCAAGGTAGGAGCTGGACAGAGAAGTGGAGGTGGGGGGGAACAGGAGCAGCGGAGAGGAAGGGAGGTGGGGCCAGTGAGGCACAGGAGGAAGCAATGGGGTAGGGCCTGCAGCCTCTGAGGCTTATAAAGCCACACAGTCACTGCAAGCTCTTTTGGCTCTTTGCAGAGCAGCAGAGGCTAATCCCACCCAAACTCACCAGTGCATCCTCCTTGCAAGCAAGGAAATGCTGGAGAGATTTCCCTCTTCAGATAGGTGATGTAGGAAGACCTGCTTTGGAGACCTTCCTCTCTCCCCTTTCACTTCTTTCCTCTATGTGGTTGTACTTTGGAGACCCTGCCTTGCTCCTCTTTTGCTTCCTCTCTGTGGTGATGATGATTTCCTGCAGTGATTTTTAAAAAGTTAATAGGCTTTATGGCAGTTTATAAGTACGGGTTGTTCTTAGCTTGGATTTTTGTTACCTGGGGACTGCCTGTATAGCATATTTTACTTTTTTTTCCTTTAGAAAATGGCTTCTAGAGCTAGTAGAGTGAAGTGACTAGTGTTCCTACATCCATCTACACAGAAAACACAAATCTGAAAATGAAATCTGGCTTTCAACAGTGGATATTTTGTCACTACTTTCAAATATGGCTCAACTTTCAAATAGTGTCAGCTAGAAAAAGACTGTTGTAGCATTACCTCTAGCCAAAACAAGATGAAATTTTCTGAACAGTGTGACTTTTCTAACTTTTTTTGAATAAATTATTATTCACATTTAGTGAGATACAAATTCATAGTTTCAGTTATGTGAATATTTTAACTGACTGCAAATACAAATGTATTTCTTATGGCTTAAGACTGCAACAGTTGCATTGGAATTGACACCTTTATTTTAAGGATGAGCCTGCATAGACGACAGATCTTTGTAGAAGATATTAGTTTGAATTGAGTCTGAGGTTCAGTGGTTTTATCAGTTTACTAAGAGATGTGGAGGGGCTAGTATGTTTAGGATGGAAATAATGATAGGTATAGAACTTGGAACCCACTTTTCACCAAGGCAATTTCAAGGTAGTTTCAAATTTAAGAGATTAGGTTTTAATCTTCAAAAGCTAGAATAATCCCACTTTGAAATAACTTTAGAGTCTCCTGTTCGCTCATGAGCTTTCTTATGTACTACACTATGGGAGGAATAGCTCATGCTCTCAACCCAGAGGCCACAGTGGAAAGCTCTAGGAAGGCTCCCAATTAATTTGTGGCTCAGCTGAGATTTGGATTTTCTGGATCACACTTTTACCCTCTATGCTATACCAACTCTGTTGTCTACAAATCTACATGGTAAGGCACAAGAAGCAGGTTCCACAATTTTAAATGTACTGTAAGTACAAATCAAGTACATATAATGGTTTAAATTTTGTGTAATTGCCCTCCAAATATTATGGGAAGGCCCCAGATGACCTCCACAGAGTGTGTCTAATGTAATTTTAATATAGGTCACTAAATTTTTTTATTGGGTGGATTGAAAATAAATATTCTGTTATTGCATTGCTTGCCCAAGCTATAATTTCTGGCAGCAACTGAAGAAGAAGAAATAGGTTGTAACCTAGAAAGCTTAATGCTGTGTCAAAATTAGTTTCAAAGGTGCTTCACAATTTAGGCACTAATAGTTACGCAACAGTAATTCTTATTGTCAGTAGCACCTGTGCATGGCAGTCTGTACCATACTGCTTCTGTTACTAAATCTTGACCTTACTAATGAATGGGAGTATGTTGATTTAACCACTACAGAACCCTAATTATGCAGATCACATACCATTGCATTCTGATTGCAAAATGTACTCAATGGTCCAAATTGCGATGGTGGCTTGGAATGGGGGTGGGTGAGTGAACTAGATTAGCAAGGCTGGCATTAGTTAGTACTAGAATCTGGGTTATAGAGCTGAGTGGAACAAAACCAAAAATAAAAGTGTGTTGACTGTAGAGCTGCCACCTTTGCTGCTCTTTGAATTCTTTAGGCAGAAGCTTAACTTCATTTTTCTCACTTGAGGATATTGATGACAAAGCCACAATTCATGATATTCTGAAGAAGCAGCTGGATTCTATAGAGCAGTCAGTCTGCTCAGAAGTATATTTTGCTTCTTCTCTTCCATAATCAGAGAAACTGCAATGGGTGGAAGAGGAGCTACAGTCTTGGGTCAGTTTGCCCTTATGATATTCAACGGTTCATGTGAGCATTTATCTCCAGAGGTTAGTCCCTGCAGTAATGTGTACATTTTTCCATTTGTTGAACAAATTTGGGTATAGGATTTTCAGGAGGTATATATGGGATACATGTTCTATACATAAGAGATTTGCTATCTTGCTTAAAATGCTTTGGTTAACATTTTCCCCTTTAATTTTATTGGGCTGCTGCTGTTTTTCTTTCTTTTCTATTCTTTTTTGTCATTTTATTTGTCCCAGCATTTTCCTTTATGGTCCATCGTTAGATATTGATCAGTTGAAGCTCATTTTGAGACTCGTTGGAACCCCAGGGGCTGAGCTTTTGAAGAAAATCTCTTCAGAGTCTGTGAGTTTGAAACTTGATTGTAATGCCTGGCCTCTTAAGATTTTATGTTTTAGCTTTTTTGCTTTGCTACCTTAGAAACTGCCTCTCTCTCTTTTCTGGTTAGTTTCTCTTCTTTCTTTGACTTATTTCCTTAGGTACAGTGAAGTTTTCCTTCTCTTCCTCTACACTGTTCTCCATGTAAATGGCTCCTCCTATTTCTTGTTGTTTTCTCTCTGTAGGCTATACTAAACTTAGTTAAACATTGAGCCTTCTTTATTACATGCTGTTACTATGTACTGTAATATATATGCTATTAAGAATCCCATGTGTCCACTATCCTGATAAGATAGTGCATTCTCTAGACCTGGGTTGTTAGAACTTTTACTACATGTTCTTCCAGATCTAGCAATTCAAGGAATTAACAGGGAAAAATATTCTGTTTAGGAACTCTGAATCATTATCAGAGAAACATAGTAAATTCCAGTAATTACTAGTGGCTCCATTTTTACTTTGGAGCATTAAACCCACCTTGTGCTATAAAGGCCAAGTCATAAAGGTATGACCTTGAAAACAACAATGCAGCTATTTTTCCCATCATTAGGGGAAATTACATTGGGATAGTGAGAGCTTAAATATTTTATCTTTCTGCATGGATGGATTTTTGTATAAGTGCTTTGGATAGGAATTCATATAGAATAGATCCACAACAAAATGGCTGGCTTGCATTGAATATGCTATAGAGACTAAAAGATGTTCAGAAGTAAGAGGGGAAGTGAGCTTCAGAAATTGACATATTGCGTTTAGTGCCAAAGTCTATTTTTTATCACTACATGGAATGCTGAGTGCAAAACCTGCATTTCTTGTGCCCTATTGCTTGAAACCTTCCCCTGAACTAGTTCACATTTCTGGTACTGGAACCAGATTGGTAAAGTAGTGGTGTAAAAAGTGGTGTGTTGGGAAGTTAAAGTAAGGAAGGAGATGGATTCTACTCATATTACCTTCTCATCATGCTCCATTTTGACCACACACACGCACCTTCATAGCCAAACTAGCTAGTGCATATAAACAAAACAAATGTAATCGCATCTAGTTTGTTCCTTAGTATTTTTTCTGAAATTAATATGATGAAAGTTGAAAACTACCAAGATGACTCTTGGATAATCAGGTGAAAAAGGACAGTGACATCAACATGAATAAAACTCTGGGTTCAGTGGAATGCTGAGCTTAGATGGAGGAAGCAGGTGAGAAGGACAATCTTGCTCAGTCTTATAGATGTACTAGAGATAAAATGAAAACAAAAACATGACAATCTCAGGATATGCAATCTGGGAGTAGTAGAACCTACTTCTTAAGGGTGAAGGAGAAAACTGACACCTGAGGATGAGCCTGCATTCACAATTGGGTGACATTTATTTTATTTACTACTATAATGTCTTCAGTGTATATCTTGATTTATTAAGAAACAGATAAATACCAATTCCAAAAGGCATGTGCTTGGAAGGACTATTTTCCATTTATGTTTGTGTCTGTCGTATAAAGAACCTAAAACACTTGCCTATCCTTGATATCCCTTTAAATCAGGTTCCTCTTCTCAGGTAATGGGGTTTCTGATGGCTCTATTTGATCATAACTTTTTGCCTTGCGATAACAATTCTTACATGTGTGTATTGAACCTTGTTGTGTTAGTAGCCAGTTTCAGCCAGATCTCAACTGAAAGTAGAACACCGAATAGTGAAGAAAGTAGAATTAAATGACAGTGCACAGTGAGATACAGCAGCATCTTCATATAAAAATAGCAATGGTGACAAAGATTTTGCTTATATCAGATGGCAGTTTTGAATACTTCTGATGTAAAATAGTGGTCATATGTGATCTTGACATGATATATAAAGCAAAAAGCATTTGAACTAATAGTAAAAAGTTTTAAAAAAATGAAGTAAATGGATGATTACCAGGAGGTAAGTTAATGTATGAAACAATAGTACTGAAGAAGAAAGTTCAAAGATATGCAGTGATTTAAAATGGTTTCTTCTCAGTTTATGTATCTTTCAGAGACTGGGCAGATAGCTTTTATATTTCCATGCCTGCTGTATTCCACCCTGACTCCTTGTGTGGGGTGAGCCTGCTCCTCGTACCTGTTCTGTGGTCTTAGAGGGACAATAAGTAGTATTTCCAGCCCTGACTAGAGCAAAAGATACATTGCTTTCTTTCCCCCACTCCTTTTTGCTAGGTGGGGGTTATAGCCATGAGACACTAGGTCAGCTTTTAGTCTTGACAGACCCACTACTCTTGCCTTACTCTGCTAGTATGCAGTTTAGGATAATGCCTTACCTTGGGTTATGAGTTTTCCCAGGATCAACTGAATAGCTGTCCAGAAAAGGTTCCAGCCAGTAATGCCTCCAGCCAGTAATGCTTTTATTTCCATACTCTTTACATGAATGTGAGCATATAAGGGCCTGGAAGTCCACCTCCAATTGTTTTGACACTTTAGAATCTAAGGAAAGGGCAAGTCTTCACCACACTGTGACAAGATACCTAACCTAAGAATATTGTTGGCTCATTGCTTCCCTTGTGATCTGTGGTTTGATACAAGAATCCTAGAGGACAGCTATAGAGGGCATCGATTAATCTGAGACACAGAACCATCACAATATGGTTTTTAAGTCAATACAGAGTAGGTTTCTGCTTAGAAAGAGCAAGGATTTATTATGTGTCTGCCAAAAGAATCATAAAATGGTAGAGTTGGAAGGGGACAGAAGGCCATTGGGTCCAGCCACCTGCTCAGTGCAGGACACCAAGTTAAACCATCCCTATAAGATGACTGTCCAGGTGCATCCTAAATGCCTCTAGTATAGGAGAACCCACCACCACCCTAGGTTATTGGTTCCATTGGCATACTACTCTAACAGTCCAGAAAATTTTCCTGATATCTAGCTGGAATCTGGCTTTCTGTAACTTGAGCCCATTATTCTGTGTCCTGCACTCCAAGATGATCAAGAAGAGATCCTATCCTTCCTCTTTGTGACAGCCTTTCAAGTACTTGTAGAGTGTTGTCAAATCTCCCCTCAGTCTTCTCTTCTTGAGGCTAAATATGCCCAGTTCTTTCAATCTCTCCTCATAGGGCTCTGCTTCCAGTTCCTGGATCGTCCTTGTTGTCCTCCTCTGAACCCTTTACAGCTCGTTTGTATCTTTCTTAAACTGGCTTGCCCACAACAGAACATAGTATTTTAAATAGAAAAAGAAAAGGGCTAGGGTATTTTGTTTGTTTTAAGGAAAACAGGTTGTGATAGCCTATTATGATAGAAAAGTTGATTTCCTTAAAAGGAGCTTAGTTTGGTTCTGAGCACACAGCTGTCCTCTTCCCTGTCCTGAAAGAAAAAAATCTTACATTCAAGTGCTGTATCAATAAATTTGCTAAATAGAACTAAACTGTATGCCATGCACTGTATTTGTGTGCATATCCTTGCTTTGCTTTAGTTGCCATTCAGTATGCTTTCTTTTGTTCACTGACAAGCTAAAGTTTTTGTGCGGTGCCAATAGATTACTAATGTGGCATGTTGGTCTCCTGCCATTCACAGCTACTAAAGGAAGAGTCTTTTAGATGGTGCATTACCTTTTGCAGCAAAAGAGAGACAGGAGAGCAGAAAGGAGGATATAATATCTCTACAGCAGTCATCAGTTGACTAACTGCTTCACTGAAAAGAACTCTTGATTTTAAGTTTAAATGAGCCAATGCCCAGTTTAAGGCAGCTCTTGAGTATTAGTGGTGAGCTGGCATCTGGCTTTTCTGCAGGATTTTTAACTGTGATTTCTAATTTCAAGATGCTTTACTTTCTAGTTCACACTGCTTGCTTAAAGATTATGTGACACACAGAGTGGTTAATTCCTGTCTAGATGCCTCGAATGCAATTGTCTTGAATGTATGTTCATTGTTGTTGAAATATTAACAAAGCCCTTGACTAGGCACCTAAGATATTAACCAGCTTCAGCAGATCATGCGTCTGACGGGAACACCCCCTGCATATCTTATTAACAGGATGCCCAGCCACGAGGTGAGATCTGTCAGGGTGTGAATAGTGGTCTGCAATTCAAAACATGACTTTAATTATTATGGGGTTTTACCCCACATTTCAGGGCATAGTCCTGCCAAGGTAACTTAACAAAATTAAAACCACATGGAATAAATGGATTATAATACTCCACCTAAAAATAGCAGTGGTTTGAAACCCCCAACAAGCCACATTTCAGTGAAAGGCAAACTTAAACAAAATGTCTTCAGAATACAAGTGAGGCCATATAACATCTCTAAAAAGTTTGTGGGGCCACAACCAAAAGCCTTTTCTCTCTGGTATCCACCAACCTGATAGACTTTACCTTTAGCTATGGATGCATATGGTCATAATTTGGTCCCAAAGGGTTTAGGCTTTAATGATTAAAATCAGCACTTTAATTTGAGCCCAGACATGAATAAGCAATGAGTACATTTGGTATAGTATCAGTGCAATTTATTTAAAACTTTTCTATACCCTCCCATCACAGACATCTCTGGACGGTTTACAACAATAAGCTCAGAACACCTGACTTTCATGAGTATTCTAGCAGCTGCACATTTATACCAGTCTAATTTTGTAATCAGTCTTCAAAGACAACTCTGTGTAGAAGGAATTATAGCAGTATAATCTGAACACACCTGGAACATGTGTGACAGAGACAAAGTTTTCTTTCTTCAGATAAGGCAGAAGCCTGAGGGGTAAAAGACATGCTTTTACTAAGGATCACTGTTTTCTTGGTGCAATTACACAGCCTTAGCTTGTTCTGCAAGCACTATTTTCATGGCATTTTATTACTTACTGCAAAAAAAGATTGAAAAATAACCAGACCTGAATGGTTGCAATCCCCCTTTAAGCATGTTCCGTAGGTAACATATCTATTAGGTTAGTGTTGAAGTACATAAAGGCCTCTGGGTGCCACTGCTGTCCTATAGAAACTTATTTTGGATTGCAGTTCACTTCACCATATAACGGGGAATGCTCTTCCAAGCGTATACAACTCAAAAGGCTCAGATTCTAGCACTTGTTATTAGTAGCCGAAGGGGTCAGTATGTGAATGGGAAGGACTAAGATAAATGTTTATTAAGGAACTAAGATGAGCAAAAAAAATAGGCAGGTGCTTATGGTGATTAGGAGGTACAAGTTAATAGCATGTTTTATTTATCTTCAGGCAAGAAACTACATACAGTCCTTGTCTTACATGCCGAAGATGAATTTTGAAAATGTATTTATTGGTGCCAATCCACTGGGTAAGCCTTGTATCAGTTTGATTACACTGGGGGATATAAAATGCACACACTAAAATGGTGAACGCTTTGGGGTGTAGTTTAGTAGGTTAGTAATTTAAAGTAGAGCTCTTGACACAGAAGGTGATGCCAGTAAGTCAGTTTCTTTGAAATAGTTAAAACATCCAGAGTACCAAAATATATCTTTCAGATTATTTTGAATTTCTGGATTGACTTCCTTATTAAAACAGAACTCTGAAATTCTGATAACTCATTTTTACATTTTGTTTTCTTGAACTAGCTTTCAGTTGAGTTAATTTACTCTTAATCTTTTAAGAGTTACTTTTGCATCTTTTAACAAGCCTTGTTTCATGGGGAAAATTTGGCTAAAAGAAGCAAAGCAAATTGTTTATTCAATAGTGCTTGTAGAAAGAGCAGTTCAAAGCTACAGACATTTGCAGGCCTTTCCTAGAAGCTAGAATGGAGTCTTATGGACACATTTTAAACTAATATTGTTCCTTCCCAATTACAGCTCAGAAGCTCAGATACAGTCACTGGATAAATGTAATGTCCCCTAGACTGCTTGTACTAGATTTGATGCCCTAGACCTTTAGGTAGGGCTATTAAGAACAGCTGTATATTAACACCCCACCCCCACCCCCTGCTTTTTCCCCTCTGGCTCTCCTGAAGCTGTAGACTTGCTGGAAAAGATGCTAGTGCTGGACACAGACAAACGAATCACTGCTGCAGAAGCTTTGGCACACGCCTATTTTGCTCAGTATCATGATCCAGATGATGAGCCAGTGGCTGATCCCTATGATCAGTCCTTTGAAAGCAGAGAACTTGATATTGAAGAATGGAAAAGTAAGTTTTTGGGAGATTGATTTTGGTGGGTGCCATTCGCCAACATTATTCTTATGGCTCATGAGAGTACAAAAATAGACGGGTGATAATATCAAATGCAATTCTGTGGCAGCATCCCTTCTGAATAGCGGGAGCATGTTGGGTGGCAGGGTGGGGGAGCACAATAGCACTGCTCCAACGGTGCATTAGCAAAAGAATAGCTCGCTTTGAACTCTTAGCCCTGTACTTTGAGATTTTGCATATTTCCATGTGCTGCATTGGAAAAGCACTACGAATGGACAGCCATTTTCACATTCCTTACCTTTAAAAAAGGCAGAGCTGGGAGCTTGCTCCAGAAACTAAGGTTGGCATAATGTTGTGGGGTAGTTCATATTTGGCCGATGTCACAGTCTCATTGGAGTGAGGACAGAAATTGTGTTTGTATTTGCTTTGAAGAAATGAATACTTTCCCTGCTTTCCTGAGCCCCACAGCGGTTGCTGAAATGGGGAGGTGTAGCTTATGATGGGTGAGATTTTTCTCAGTTTCTCTTCAGTTTCTGTTCAGCCTTGTATCAGGTTGCTACTCACACAGGCAATGTTATCTGAATTAAATGTATTCATTCACCCTCATTGCAGCCGATTATAGACCGTGGATACCGCATCAGGTATTCTACTGCCTTGCTAGAATTTTAGGGAAAAAGTCATCAGCATGCTAAGAAAGTACCCTACTGATTCCCACATGCCCTTCTCAGTGAGTTGCCTAAATGTTAAACAATGTGGAGGAAGAGAATAATTTTGTTTAACCCCACAGGATAAATAATAGGGTGGAACCAAAATCCCTCTTGTCCTCTCCTCCATGTTCACACACATACCCACAAATACAGCCTTCTGGTGCTGACCTATCAGGTAGCGCTGTTGGTTTAACTCCCAACTTTGACAGGAAGTTTAGAAGGATACCATGGTTTGATAGTATTGAAAGCTCTGAAGAGGTCCAGAGTGGGTCCATCCTGCTATTCATCTCAATGAAAGAGAGCAGGGCACCATTCCAAAACCAGGTAGATCAGTCGGAGCCTAGCTAGATCAATATGAACCCAGGCATCTGCCTGATGATATGAGGGCAAAACTATTTAAGAGGCTTGAGGTGGGGTTGCCAGGTCTGATCCCAGTATGCTTACCAGTTGGCTTTTAGCTGGGAGAGGATGGACCAGAGCTTGCCCCCTCTACAGTTTTGCCCTTCAGGATGAATGCCTGAATGGGGTACTTGGAAACATTGTGTAGACCCAAGAGAACCTGCAACTGACCATCTTCCACATGCTTTGCCACCATGTTCTGAACACTAAATTGGAACCTGACCGAAATGGATCTAAAGTGTAAATCTGGAAGCACTATTCTAATTAACAGATGTAGATAACTGGGGACAGAAATAAATGTGTTGTGGGGGAGAGATGAAATACTTACCCACTAAAACTCTCTGTCTCTTTCTTCCTCCATTAGGCCTGACCTATGATGAAGTAGTTAGCTTTGTTCCACCACCACTCGACCAAGAGGAGATGGAATCCTGAGAATCTGTTTTTCTTTGTCCCATATCACTGTGAGGGGAAGGCCTTTTCATAGGGATTCTCCATGAATCATTCAAGTGCCTCTTGCCGTGAAGATTCTCCTTGGTGGAGGGGTTTGTGTGTGTTTTGTGTGTATTGAATGAGGGGGGTGAATTTGGAGGAAAGTATTTATACAGTAACTGTATAAATAATGTTGCATGTTCTCTTGTATTTTTGTATACAACCTGGGACATGCTTCTGCAGACCTGTTTGATTGCTTTTTAGCCTTTACAGTTTATAACCAGCTTTCACTGCTCTGGGTCAAGGCAGACATTATGCAGGGAAGCTGAGATTTCAAATTCTCAGTAGCAATTCTTGCCATTAAATGGCTCTCCTACTAAGAAAATACTTAAGATAATGGAAGCTGAATTATTACTTGAACTGTGCCCTCTGATTTCCAGGATGAGAGGGTAAGGGATGTCTTTCCATTCCATACCATGCAGGTTTACATCCAAAGCCTCTTCCCAGTCTTCTGTGCAGCAGGAAAGATGGGCCTATGAATGGCTGGCTTATCTTTTGGGAGGTTTTTTTCTGAACAGTATAACAAAATTAAAAGTTTGTGCCTTAAATGACAGAGGGAAAATACAAGTCTGGGCTTACTGTTCTCAGCAGGGTAGGGAGCTTCTGAGTTTGCTGCTTTCCAGGTTGGAGGTTCGAAGGTAGCCATGTATGACTGTCTGCTATGGCCAGGATACAAATCTTCCAGAAAATACGGAGTATCCCTCATGAATCGAATTTGATCATTTCTCTCTCCCTGCCCAATACTGAGATGTTTCAGCAGTAGCTCTTTCATGCTGCCTGTTCAGTTTGTGAATCTTCTTAAGATGGAGTGTGGGGTTTTGCATGTTGTAACTGTATGTGCATGTAGGGTTTGTTGTGTTATCTTGGAGGAGGCACTGGTCTGGTAAATCAGCCAAAATTACTGTATTTAGCTCCATAGTCAGAGCCATAAAGAGTTGCAACATCCATCTATTTTTGTTCAACTATTGTTGACATTCTGGGCACTTTTTACATGAAAGGGGTTAATAAACATGCACCTTTTCTGGATCTTCCTTTGGTGGCTTAAAAATGAATTCATTTTATCGGTTTGTGTGTCCCTAAACACAGTCTGTTTATTGTATTCATATATTATAGAAATCAAGTAACACTGAAATTGCTCTGTTTAGGAACTGGGCGGTGGGGCGGGGGCATCAGTTCAAGTATTCTGTGTTCATCAGGTATACTGGGTATCTGAGATCCTATTTTTAAAGTATTTTCTGAAATTTATATAATGCAGGTATCATGCATGGATTGTATGCCTGTCTAAAAGAGTGAAGCGTTGCAGTATTTTTGTTTTTCCAATGGAGCTGGGATTTTTGTGTATTTATCCCTTTTGTACAGAGAAACCATAAAAAAATTAAAATGGCATGTGGATATGAAGCCATCAGATACTTCCTTTCTAGTGATCTCCCTTCAGGTCATATCCTCTGTAGAGATGTTTGGGCTTGAGGTCCAGAGAGCAGTGCTCTTTTATGCTACTTGTTCAGAGGCCTTCTTAAGACCAAACAAAGTTAGCTCCCTCTGCTGGACCTGCAGTCTGGGTCTGGGTATTCATATGGAAATGTAGATATATTCTGTAAAACATACAGGAAAATTATTTTTATCTGTCATTTTATGTGTAGATGCTACCATGTGACTTTCATGCAGAAATACTACAAGAAGAACTTTAAAACATGTAGGTATATTTGTCAATGGGAATATCTCAAAGCCAAGATTCTGTGTGGGAGCCCCTGTGGAGTGCACTCCTTGTCGCTAATGTGGTGCTGTTCTACTGCTTGAACTCTGGACTGAAAGTACACACTTTAAAAAGAGATTCTGCAATTTTGTTTGTATCCAGGAACTTTGCTCTAACTGGTTATGCCATATAGGATATCACACAATGCCACTGGTTTTAAAATAAACTTATTTTTCAGACGTAATGGACTGTTGGTGGTTATAAATCAATGTCTCCTTGTAATTAAATTGACCCTTTCATTTTCTTGATGTTGTACAGTTCATTCATAGCACTCCATGTACTAAACAAAAGCATTTTCATAACAGGCAACTGCATTTTAGTGAATTGTGCTGCCTTTAAAATACTTGTCTCTGTCTCCCCCAACCATCCATCCATTATTGTGAATAAAAACTCCAACTAAGCCTGTTCAAGTTGTAACCAGATAATAACAATGATTTCTTTATCACTTTACTACGGGATGTTACTGTACAACCTGAAGCCCTAAGCCATCCTGTGAGTGGGGGTGAGATACATTTTCAGGAACCTCTGTATCCACCTGAGCTTTGTTGACTGTGAAAATGAACTTCATAAACAAGCCTTAAGAAAATGGGATGGGTTTGAACATGTCCTCAACTGCTATACTACAAGAAGTTGTATGACAACACTATAGGTCATTCTTAATCCTTACTAGCATGTATTAATTGTGCACAGATGTAATTCAAACAAAGCCCTACATTTCTCTATCATTAATGATAGTTTATTTAGGTTGAGTTTTCTTGAGTCTACAGGCACGTGGATTGTAAGCAAATATAAAATTATTTTAGATTTACCGTACAAAAATGTAAAGAGCAAGCTAATCTGAAAGCTTCACACTTAAACTTTAATTGATATAAAAAGATTGCCTGTAGTGTTTGAACTGATGAACTCTTCTCCAAAAAAGTGGGTGTGGGGGAGCATCTGTTTGGAAAAAGGTATGAGTAGAGGGAAAGAGAGAGATGAAATAGCACCTGTCTGGATTTTGCTTGCTAATCTGCATGAAACCTAGACAGCTGCAATATTCAGAATTAGACTAAGACAAAAAAAATTGTAATTCTGGGGTGGGGTGAATAACAGTGGAAAAGGGAAGAGGCAGAGTTTGGAAGCTGGGAGTTGACAAAAATGTTCAGAGTTCTGAAGGAATTCCTTTCTAAAATGGCTCTGTTGTGCTTATGTTCTGAAGAAACTACTATTTTATCTGTAGGAGATCAGCAGAGGAAGGGTTACTTTCATACAGAAGTTTGCAAATCACCTGGGAGACTTCTACAAGAAGTCTATCAGTGGATTCTTCTTCAAAATCAGTTTACCTGAGACTTCATTTTTATGTGGAAAGAATAATAAAAACTTAAGATATTTTATTAAGCATATCTTGACTGCAAGTACCGAGCTTGCAGTATTGGCATCCTACCTTTCTTTAGGAAACATAAAGCAACTTCGGTTTTCTACTGGTCTCCCATAAAGGTACACACCAAATTTACACTTGTTTAAGCTTGGAAAGAATCCATCTATGATGAACCTTTAAACCATTATGTTAAAAGGTATTTTAATAATTTCACAAATCTAAGGAGCTGGAGTTTAATTTCCATAGTGCTAATTTAAGAACATCTTGAGCACTTGGGGATTTTATACTTTTTCTTAAAGATATTTGAAGACCTAATCACCCCCACACTGCCAAATATTTGATGGTGTAAATTTACCTTTCATCGTATGCCTTGTTTGAAATATCCAAAGCATATCCCCCCACACAATTGTATAAACAGTCTCTGCCAGGAAAAAAAATACTGAAAAAATAGGCAATGTTACCCCACTTTTACAGAAGGTTGTTGTATAAAGCATAGGAAATTATCTTGCGAGAAAAGAAATAAAGCCACAATCTCTGATAGTGCATGTATGAATATTTTATGAAAGCTGCATAACTTGATAAAATAAGCCACCTTTAAATGTTTTGCAGCAATTGTTCAGTGCTGGATTTGTTTGAATCCCTAAATATTTTCCTTTCCTTGCTGGAGACTTTAGACTATCATAAAAACTATGTGGAGTGTGGCTATTGGCTATGTAAAATATCTGTGGGCTTTTCTTAATTTCCATAATCACTGAAGTTCAATGATAAGTATGAAAGTAGCACTTCTACTTTACAATAATCATAGGGACTGTAACACCAGTGTATACATTTATTTTATTTATTTATTTAGACAGCTTATATGCCACCCCCTTCGCATAACTCTCGGGGCGGCTTACAATCATTAAAATCCTGCATATAAATACCAAAAAAATACATAGAATAAATACATAAAATAGTGGAAACAGCCTGGTCAGTTTAAAATCACTAAATAAACCTTAACAATTAAAATAGCATTTAAATAAAAAGGTCTTGGCCTGGTGCTGAAAAACAAATAACGGCACCAGGCGGACCTCTCTGGGGAGTGCATTCCATAGATTGGGTGCCACCGCAGAGAAAGCCCTCCGAGTACTCACCCTCCTAATATCCTTCATGGAGGGTTCCCAGAGAAGGGCCTCTGAACCGCTGATCTCAAGGGGCGGGAGGGCATATATGGACGCAGGCGCTCCTTCAGGTAACCAGGACCTAAGCCGTTCAGGGCTTTGTAGGTGATAACCAGCACCTTGAATTGGGCCCGGACTTCAATGGGAAACCAGTGAAGCTGACGAAGGACTGGGGCTATATGAGAACAACGCAAAGTCCCCGTCAGCAGCCTGGCAGCTCTGTTTTGCACCAATTGAAGTATCCGAACCGTCTTCAAGGGCAGCCCCACGTAGAGCGTGTTACAGAAGTCTAATCGGGAAGTGACCAATGCGTGTGTCACTGTTGCCAGGCAGTCGTTCTCCAGGTAGGGATGCAGCTGATGGATCAGCCAAAGCTGAAGGAACACGCTCCTCGCCACCACTGTCACTTGAGCTTCCAACGATAGCTCTGGGTCAAGGAGCACTCCCAAGCTGTGGACCCTGTCCTTAAGAGGGAGTGCAACCCCATTCAGGACAAGGTCCAGGTCCCCCATCTCAAAGCCCGAGCTGCCTACCAACAGGACCTCCATCTTGTCTGGATTGAGCTTCAGTTTATTGGCCCTCATCCAGCCCATTACCTCGGCCAGGCACCAGTTCAGTACAGCCACTGCCTCACCTGGATTGGTTGAGAAAGAAAGGTAGAGCTGGGAATCAGCGTATTGATGATTCCGCAGCCCACACCTCCTGATGACCTCTCCCAGCAGTTTCATGTAGATGTTAAATAGCAAGGGGGATAAAATGGATCCCTGTGGAACTCCATGACATAGCTGCCATGGCGCAGAGCCATAGTCCCCCAGTACCACCTTCTGGAGTCGGCCATTGAGATAGGAGTGGAACCACTGCAGAGCAGTGCCCCCAACCCCTAATCCTGCTAGTCTATCCAGAAGGATACCATGGTCGATGGTATCGAAAGCGGCTGAGAGATCCAGGAGAACCAACAGGGACCATGGTCGATGGTATCGAAAGCGGCTGAGAGATCCAGGAGAACCAACAGGGACGCACTCCCCCTGTCTTTCTCCCTGCACAGGCCATTGTACAGGGCGACCAAGGCAGGTTCAGTACCATACCCGGGTCTGAAGCCAGACTGAAATGGGTCCAGATAATCAGTTTCATCCAAGAGTGCTTGGAGTTGTCCCGCCACCACCCGCTCCAACACCTTGCCCAGAAATGGGATGTTGGCCGCTGGTCTATAATTGGTGGCCATCTCTGGATCCAGGGAAGCCTTCTTTAGGACAGGCCAGACTACCGCCTCCTTTAAAGGGGCAGGTACCTGGCCATCCCTCAGAGAGGCATTGACAACATCCAGGATCCAGGTCCCTATCCCGTCCTTGGCTTTCTTGAGTAGCCAAGATGGGCAAGGGTCCAGTAAGCAGGTGGTGGAACGTACTTGTCCAAGCACCTTGTCCACATCATCAGGCCACAATAACTGAAATTCATCCATCAATTGTGGACCAGACGGCAACATTGGCTCCTACCCTGAAGGCTCGAGTCACTAGTGGAGTCCAGCTCGTGACGAATCTGAGCGATTTTCTCCTTAAAGTGCTGGGCAAAGTTGTCACAGCGGGCCATTGAGGGTGGTACCAGATCTTTCTTAGGGCCTGGGTGAACCAGCCCTTGTACCACCCGAAAAAGCTCTGCCGGACAGCATTGTGAGGAGGCAATGGACGCGGAGAAAAAGTTCTTTTTTGCCGCCCTCACTGCCACAGCATAGGCCAGATAATGGGCTCTTGTGTTCGGTCAGATTCATCCCGTGATTTCCTCTACCTATACTCTAGCCATCTCACAACCCGCTTCATCGCCTGTAAGTCAGGTGTGTACCAAGGGGATGAACAGGCTCTGCCCGGCGAGAGGACGCTTAGGAGCAATCGTGTCAATAACCCTGGTCATTTCTCCATTCCACAGTTCGACCAGAGCTTCGACAGGAGCACCAGCCTTGTCAACTGGAAATTCCCCCAGGGCCTTCAGGAAACCATCCGGATCCATCCAGCTCCGGGGGCGGACCAGCACAATTGGGTCCGCACCCTTACAGAGGGAAAGGCCGCCATCGAGCTCAAACCTCATGAGGAAGTGATCTGACCATGACAGGGGAGTCAGATATAAATTCCTCACCCTCAGATCACCGTCTTCCTGCCCCGTCAAGAAAACCAGGTCCAGAGTGTGTCCACGTTCATGGGTCGGGCCAGTGACATGCTGAGACAGCCCCATGGCTGTCATGGAGGCCATGAAGTCCTGAGCCGCCCCGGTCAAAACCGTCTCGACATGGAGATTGAAGTCTCCCAGGACCAACATCCTGGGGGTCCTCAACACCAGGTCTGAGACGATCTCCATCAGCTCAGGCAGGGAGTCTGTTGGGCACAAGGGTGCACGGTACACCAACAGAATCCCCAATCTGTCTCAATCGTCCAACACCAAGTAGAGGCACTCTAGACCCGGCCTCGAGAGAACAGGAAGCCCCATGAGGGAGATGGAAGCTTGGTAAACATGCACACAAATCCTGAAAAAAATTATTAGATCAGATTTTTAAAGAATACCTAACACATGCCCAGAAAGAGCCCAATATTTAAGGGCAGAATGAGATTTTCTGTCATCTTGGCGTAATATATACATGTTCTCTGCAACAGAACTCTTCACTCTAACAGTCTTCTAAAACATGTTTATGTTAAGTTATGCTAAGTTTAGCATGAGATGTGCCCTCTGCAAAGAACTAGATGTCTTCCTCGGAGATGAAAACAAGCAATCCCTAACACACTTGTGTCTGCAAGCCTATTAGCTGCAGGCACACATTTTTCACTTCTAACCTCTGACCATCAGAGAACATGTTAATTGATCCACCTAATTGCAAACTCCTGCAATCAGCATGTGCTGATGTAATCAAGAGAATGGCAATGACCTGTGGCAATTCAAGTAATTACCCAGTAATGGAAGACAACCTGGAGACAACAGGTCAATCAGGTGGTTGCCTGCTCTGAGACTGGCTATCATTCATTCAACTGAAATGTGTGGTTTGCCTTAGCCCTTGTCCTGCAAGGGAATTCCTTCTGTTAAAACTGGAGCTGCAATCCTCAATCTACCCACCCGAAGGCTGTTCAAGTAGAGCTGTGGGCTTGCTTCAGGATTGCTGGAATAGAAGGTGGCACTAGTGTGTTTGATTTGTCTAGGGCAGGGGTTCCCAACCTGGGGTGTCTGCACTCCCAAGGGATGCAAGATAGCATTTTGGGGGGCGACAAAGAGGAAGGCTGAAGTTTTCTGCCAAAATTATCCCAAGAATAAAATTATTTAATAATATTTTTTTGCATTTGCATTTCTCTTTTGTCAGTCAAAACATAATCTAGGAATCACCTGAATCCACAGGCAGACTTGCTGCTCACAATCATCAAGAAAGTTCCATGTTTTGACAATCAAAAATGGGATGCTGGAACAAAGAAGACATTGAATTTTATGTTCACAATTGGGAATGATTTTACTGTTTACAATTTTTTCTAATTGCTCAATTGATATTTGAATTTTATGCACTGAGTTGAACAAACTGAACTCAAAAATACTTTCACTTGCAGGACTATGTGTCGTTCAGTCTGTTGTTCAAAAATTAGAACTGTGACTTCATCTTCAAATGTGATTACTTTAGTAGGGGGTACAAACATAAACATTCTCTAGGGGTGCAGGGCATAGAAAAGGTTGGGAACCACTGGTCAAGAGTAACTGTTCAAAAGACATGTCTTTTGGACTACCAATGCCCTGAAGAATCTACCAGCAAGGCCAAAGATCAGAATTGCCAGGAGCTGAAGTGGAACACATCTGAAAGCTTACTTTCTGCTCTCATCTATAATAGGCTGTTAGCTATATCTAGTTATTAGATAGCTATACCTAGCTTAATTTGTGCTATAGGCTGATGATTTACTACCTGGGAACTAAACAGCTGTATTGCTTAACTTGGTTTTTGGTTTTTCTCATTGTTTGCACTTTCTCGTTCTGTCTAAAGATGAGTTCTATAACTTGAAAGAGGCAAACTCATCAGTACTAAGAATGTAAGAGCTTAGCTGAATTACAGCAAAGATTCACATCATCCAGCATTCCATGTCGCACAGCAATATCTCTCGGCATCCCACACGACAGGGCATAGACCTGTTGCATTGTTGCTCTCTAACAAAGGGAGAAGACCCCCAATGTAATGGATTATATGTAATGGTGGTGTGATGCTGGCACAAAGTTTCCACTGCTTACAGAAATGGTCTTCTTGTGCATTGTCAAATACAATAGTTCAATTCTGCTTGTACAAGCCCTTTCACATTTTACAAGCCATGCTACAAATTGTTGCACAGGCCATCACAGCAGTTACTGCACAAGTTCCTGAAGTGGTTTTCCAAGCTATTGCCCAAGAGATTGTACAAACATTCCTCAAGTCCTTGTATAACCCATCATGACATCATTAGATTAGGTGTTTCTAGCATTAGTTCTTTGCAATTTTGCAACTAGCAAATCACTGGATGAAACTCATTATTACCACCAAATCTACAACCTCCCATATATGCCTATGGTTCTAAATGGTCCATTGAAACGACTCTAAAAAGAATTTATGTGGTTATTTATGGAATCTTTTAATCATTACAACTATCCTCCTTAATGTCCCCCCCAAAATTATTGTTTTCTTCTGAAAGATCCCTCTCAGCAAAGCCAGACCAGCTGTAATCTAATGAACACAACGCATGGTCCAGTCCAAAGGAAGCATTTGAAGCCCCATTGATCTTAACCTGAGAAATCTAAGCAAATACTTAATGGATATCCTCTGTATGTCTACGCAGAAGTAAGTCCTGTTCTTTTTCAATGGGCCTTTCTCTCAGGTCTATTTGTATAGGATTGCAACCTGAAAGTAATTATTTGCCCAAAATCCCAGGAGTATTTGGTTCAGACACACTAACATGTCATCCGCCATACACTGTTCTTTTTCTGTTTAAAAACAACTGAAATAGAGTTCTGTGTAACCTGAAAATTCCCATGAATGCATATGTAAAGTATTCTAATATAAAAGTGGTATATTTTAAATAAAAGTTAACCTTATCTGTGATATGAAGGTGGTAGTGCAATTGATAAAAATATCTACTCCCTTGAGTTTTTTCCCACTGTTTCATCCATCTTGTTTTCTTTCCACAAAGAAATTCATTCAGAAGGTAAAGTTAGAACAGCAGCAAGATCTCTCTTGACTGCTGGTGACAGGAGCCCTCTGCACAAAAGCTTCAAAGATAATGTATGTGGAATGCTTTGAACTTTACAAAAGTAGTATATAATTGCTAAATATGTTTCCTTACATAGAGCATCAACTGAAATAGCCAGGGTAGATCTAAAAAGCCCCATAGGAAAGTAACAGATACCTGGTGGATACCCTGAATGTCCCTTTCTTACTGTTGGATCTATATTATACTTAAAGCCAATACTTTCCACACCGGTCTGTGCAATACAATCGTCCTAAATGTCCCTCCCATTCCCTTACCTATTGAAGGGAGATGTGGCATCAACAAATGCAATTGTGATGTTCTGAGGCAGGTGTGGGAAATCCCAGTGTGACACCTGTGGTCACATTGGGGAGTCTGAGAAATTGTCCTGGGCACAACCATAAATGTCTGTCATGGGAAGTCACAAGGGCCAAATAACCTGCCCAGAAGCATTATTAATAGTCCATACCATGGCAGGAGCCAGAGCCTCCCACTTTGTTCTGAAGCAATCTCAGCAGTCAATAAGAAAATATTTTTTAAAAAAATTGGGAGGACCCAGGTGTCTCAATGGGCCCCATCAAGATATGGTCTGATTTAGTTTTTATTCCGGCTGCAAAAAGCATATTCAGTGTGAGTTACCCAATACAAAAATCTATAATCAATATACAGAAATGTATAAATATATTGGAAAACCCCCAAACATACCACAATCAGCATAATACAAATAAACATTTAGCTGTGTTAAGAGTTGCCCAAGGAAGAAATGGAGCCTATGCTGCATGCCTTCTCTTCCTGTGGCAAGCTTGGAACTGGTGATTCAAAGGGAGCTGGCTGCAGCAGGAAATTTGAATCAGCCAGGAAATACTTGCTTCTGTTACAGGTGGCTACCTTTGACACGGAAAAGGTGGGGCCATTGCAACTACCTGGCAAAGGAGTGTCTAATATGAAACCTGATGCTTTCTTCCTGGCTGATGTGTGGGCAGAGGGAGGAGGGACCTGTGTCATTGAGCATAACGTAGCTGAGAAGTAAATCCATCGCTAATGACTTTCCTAAAGGAGACTGAGGCGAAAATACGTATCTGACTTGGCCTTGAACTTCTCCAGAACTGCATGCACTGGAGAGTTCAGCTCCAGACATGCAGGAGATGAGCCTCAACAGGAGAAAGGGTTTCTGCAGGCATGAAGTCAACAAAACAGTATGGGAGCTTCCTAAGCAGTATACTTCAATTACCCCCATAGGATCTGGGGCCTACGGCTCTGTAAGGTGAGTTGTTTTATAAATCTCAGGGCTCTTGACCAATTGAACTAGAGTTGGTGGGATCTGGGATACTCAGTCTTTGGGAGGAGTCATAGGAAACTGTTTAATTTTTGGAAAGAGATTTGCATTTTGGAAAAAGTTTTGCTTCCTTGCAGCCACGATCTGTGACGCCATTCTAGGAATCAAGTGATTCATTTTCATAAGCTAGCCATGTGGGGACGCCTCCCTTTTTTCCACTGGTCCATTTTCTGTGAGATCCTTTGTGCCTGATTTCAGCTCTTCGGTGCTTTGGGTTATAAATAGAGTATCTGGTATCTGAAGACTAACAAATGGACTTTGGCATAAGCTTTTGTGGACACTGGCCACTTCATCAGACAGTGATCACAAAAGTTTATGTCAAAATAAATATGTTTGCCTTCCAAGTACCACAAGACAGTTTGCTGGGGGTTTTTTCTGCTGCAAACGAACATGGAGATCTCTCCAGAACTGATTTATAAACAAACTGGGTAAACCAGGACAACTTCTGCTTATTTGTTTCCAAATAGGTAGAAGACAATTCAAATATTGCTGGTAATGACAGATATTTAGACAGGCAGCATCTTCTCCAAGAGGGATGAGCAATTCTGTTCTCAATGCCATGGATTAAGAATCAACTCTCACAGGATGCTGGCATTTCGAGATGATTCCACTCACTAGATCCTCAAGCGGAACATAAGTAACAGCTTGTAGCCAATGAAGATCTGCATAAAGGCAGCCGCTTCCCCCTTTACATTTTTTGAAGGTGGGCCCATAAGATGCTTGAATGCTCTTTAAAAATGTACGTCACCAAAAGTTTACTTTAGTCTTGTAAATAAGCTCACAGAATTTAACAGCCTATAGTTCATTTTACTATTTCTATCATTTATCATGTTTTAATTAATTTCTATTCCATCCAAAAGCCCAGACTCTCTAAGTAGTTTACAGCAATTCATAGAAGACAATAAAATATAATAAAATGCAGATGCAGCAAAACTGTCATAAACATTCCACTACAGAACTTTGAAAACTGCATTTTAAACAATCTAAACAACTAAAAAACTAGACATGTTAAAGTAGCTGAAATAAGACTCTTGCTTCATTTGCCCCAAAAGCCATTAAGTGCCTTGGCATACAGAGCATTAACCAGGCACTGAAAGATAGCAGAGTCGGTGCCAAGCTGGCTTCTGAGGGAATAGATTGTTCCAGAATCAGAGGGACACTACTGAGAAGGCCCTTTTCCTTGTTGCCACCAACAGGAGGTGGCACTCAGAGGAAGGCCTCAGATGCTGAGCATAGTGTCCTCTTAGATTTAGGTCAGGAGAACTCCAACAAATATCGTGGTCCCAACCAGCGTGAGGATTCATCAAGTTAAAACAAGGACCTTGATTCAGACTTGGAAACGTGCAGGCAGCCAAGGCAAGAGGGCTAGAACTGGTGTTATAGGTTCTGATAGTCTTGTTCCAGTTATTAGTTTGGCTGCCACATTTTGCATCCTCTGAAACGTCTTCAAGGGCAGCCCCACATAGAGTGCATTGCAGTAATCTAACCTGGAGATTACCTGATGCAGATTACTGAAATCAGACCACGCTTGTCCAGATAGGGGTGTAGCTGATAGAAGACTCTCTATGTCATTGCACCCACCAGAGTCTCAAGGTCCAAGATGGCTCCAGGAAGCCTCCAGAGCTATGAACCTGCTCTTTCAGGGGGAATGCAAGCCCATCTAAAACAGACTAAATGTACTCCATCCAGTCAGAAGAAACTCCCACTGAATTAGGTTTCAGTTTATTCAGCTGTTGTTGTAACCAGGTTCTATCCACCACTTCACTTTCTGGAGATGAAAAGGAGAAATAGAGCTGTGTGTCATCAGTGTACTAAAGGCAGTACACTCCAAAACTCTGGTTGACTCCACTCAACAGTTTCACATAGATGTTACATAGTATGGGAGACAAAACTGACCCTGGGAAACTCCCTGGGAAACTCCAATACTCCAGTCAGTATTCCTCAAGCACCTGCTTCTGGAGTTGGTCTTCCAAACAGGTGTGGAAACACTGCAATGCAGTGCTCCTGCTCCTGCTCCCAGCTCAGCCAGCCACCCCAGAAGTATACTATGGTAAATGGTATCAAAAGCTGCTGAGAGGTGTAGAGGTATCAATGGGATCATATTCCCCATCTCTTTCCTGAGATAAGTCCTCACAGAATGTGACTAAAGCTGTTTTCATGCCAACATCTCTCCTAAACCCTGGCTGAAGTGAATACAAGAGTGCCTGGAACTTGTTGGTCACTACACACTCAAGGACCTTTCCCAGGAAAGGACCCTTTGCTGCCAATGTAATGTCATTAAGATCTTCCAGGTCCTGACAGGGATTTTTCAGGAGCAGCTCCACCACTGCTTCTTTTGGGTGGCATGGGACCACTCCCTCTTGCAAGGAGGCATTCATCATGTCCCTGGCTCAGCTGGCTGTTCTGCCTTGCTAGTTTTTATAAGCCAACAGCAGCATGGATCCAGTACAGCAACAGTTGGGCAAACCTGCCCAAGCACCTTGTCAACATCCTTGGCCTGCACCACTAAAACTCATGCAAAACATCTTGATCAGACTGTCCTCTGGGTACATCATGTACTCTTATAACAGTGGGATCTAAGTCCTGGTGGATGCAAGAAGTTAGTAGCCTGTGATAGTTGTGGAGGAAAGGGCTTTGCTGCTTCTTTGGTTAGCATTAAAACCAAGCAGGCCACTGAAGGATGGACCCTCCCTTCTCCATCAGCCTGCTCACTTTTTGACTGTGATTTCAACACTCTTCCTAAAATTGTTGGTTGTCTGTGACTACCAGGCAAGTGGTTAGATAAAAGCCTGGTCTAGTTTGCATTTAGGGAGCTAGAATTCTCTGTGGCTTCCTGACACATATACTTCCCATGACTAAAAGAGATTGCCATTTGGCCCATATTCCATGAAATAATGAGGAAAGCCATCATGCCTTTTCAAGTGAGCTTTCTTTTCTGTTGCTAAAGAATTGTCGAACCTGAGCAAGGCAGCAGAGTTTGCAGTACGGTGGGATTGTGTCCCTGAGCAGTGGCCTGTTGTTGCTCTTGAATAATGAAAGAGAGTTACAAAGCTGTCTGTTTCTTCCAGCGACAGCTCAGATTTATATTGTTATGGACTCATTGGATTAATGGGGAAATGGGGGGGGGGGATTTTAGTGGGGAAAGATGTTTAGAATTTCTACACAAAGATGTTTAGAATTTTACAACAGCCTTGCTGTGTCAGATCAGTGGCCCATTTATCCCAGTGGGCTGCCTCTGGCATTCTTGAGGGACTTGTCTGCATGCTTTAGGGCAGGAGTGAACAGAAATTAGATCTCCACATTTTTGGACTTCAACTCCCAGCATTCCTGACCATTGTCCATGCTGACAGGAGCTTCTGAAAGTCTGGAGCATTTGGAGAGCTACTTTCTTTTCTCTCCTGTTGTAGGATTTCTGTAGCAGCTGATGACAACTGAACACTCAACTTTACCATCTCTGTTCATCTCTGGTCAGTGGATTTGGAGTGTGGTGGAGTTGGCAACAATGCAGCAATGCCTGTCTATCATTATTTATATGCCCCTCCTCCAGGTGTGAGGTGTGGAGCACTTGCCTCCCTCCAGCCAAAAAATGCTGTATGGCGGGTGGATAAGATTCACACATATGGTCTTTGGCAAGCCAGGGTTAAGCTGGATCCAGCTTCTTAAAGGAAGGTGACAGCTGCTGCGAAAGCAAGGCACAGGGATCTGGTAAGGCACAGGAACTATCAGCCCTTCTTCTGCTCAAGTATTAAAGGTGCAGAAGTCTTCTGTTCTCTTTGGCATGTGGCCACGATAGTTGGGTCAGCAAGAGATGCTGCACCAGCAATTGTGGCTGCCATTGAAGCAGCCATCCACTCAGGGGCCAGCATTGATCAGTAAAAGTCGTCCAGAAGAGCACAACTTCTTGCTGCTTGGCTGCTTCCAAACCTCACAGATCCCAGTGAAGATTGTGACAGGCTGAACAATTCAGGGGATGCTGCTATCCCGTGGATATACAGCAGATTGAGTTTGTTCTTGCTGGGTTGTGCTGGCTTCTGCATCAGCTATAACCAAGGGTGGATTCAGACATCCAGCCTTTTGCATGCTGATAGCAATTGACACATGGCAGCCTGGTTATTTAAGACAATGGTCAAGTATTGGCATGCTCTGAGCAATGTGGAATGTTCTGCAGTACAGTCCAAACCTGCAGGGCTTCCTTGAGCTGAGTACTCAGGAAAGCACAGAATGCAGCAACGCAACTTGCTTAGGGGCAATCCTCTGTGTGGATAGTCATCAAGAGTAAAAGGAAAAGAGTGATTACAATTAGATCCTTCACTGAGCTTGAAGTTATAAACATGGGGATTTCTGAGAGTGGAATGGATGAGTCCCAGATAACCCTGCCAGGGATCAATTCTTCCTCTGTCGGAATGAAGTTATAGAGAGCTGCTCTTTCTAAGCACTGTGTAAGCATCCTTTCCTAACAAGTTATATGGACACATTTCTATAATATTGTAAGCCTGAAAGGCAGGTTCAAAATCTGTTGAATAAATAAATCCAGCCATGGTTCTGGGTGGGAGGCCATTTAGGACACGTAGATTCTAACAGAACCACTTCTTTCAGCAATTGAGCATTATGTACTAAATGTTTTGTTGAGAGTCAGTAATGAAAGCTAACAGCATTACAGCACCATTTGGCTATGGGATGGTATAAAAATGTAATAAATAAATAAATGAGATCAGGACCGTGTGAATCAGACCAGGTGCACATCTTGGCCAGCATCTTGTTTCTCTCAGTGGACAACTGGATGTCTTTAGGAAGCCCACAAGAAGGACATGAAGGCATAGCACTCTCTCCCCCATGTTCCCCAGTGACTGCTATTGAGGGCCTTTTCAAGTGTGGCACATGAAGAAGCACAATTGGCTCCTCACATTTATGGTAGTTGAAATACTCTGGAATAGCTGCTACATTTCTTTTGGCATACTCCTTTTGATGATTTTAATGGCTGTTCCATGTGCTACATTTTTGTTTAAACCTCATTTTATTTATTCAGTTAGTTCAATGTCTATCTTGCCTTTCTTTTGACCCAGATCAAAGGTGGCTAGCAACAGAACCTATAAGAAAGAGACTATAACAAAAGAAACAGAACATCTGAAACAGAGCTAACACTTCAAACAAATCCAAAACACAGACAGTTGTGTGCATAAAATGCGTGTATAAAATGTGCCACTTTCAGAGAGGTGACTGTGTTGCTCTGCTGTAGTGAAAAGGAAAAGACTCTCATAGCACCGTATAGGCTAGATTTATGGTAGCCTGAGCTTTTCATGAATTCAAGGGCACTTCATCCAGTGCATAAAGGTTTATCCTCAAATGGTGTTCAGGACAGAAGTAACAGGTGACATAACACATTATTCTGAGCTTCCTTGTAGTGGGAAGAGAACCACTGCCTATTAAAACCTAAGCAAATACAATCACATGTGCAGACAAGTTTTGCAGTAGCAATTTTCCTGCATCCTCCCTTTGAAGACATCTGGGGACAATGGGGTCTTTCAGATTGGTCACAGAGTATCCTGAGAGGAAGAAACATTCTTCTGGATTCTGAATGTTGCCATTTTTGATACTAGATTGATCTTGCTTAAGACTTTTGCAAAGAACCACTTTTGCAAAGAACCAGATGTCTTCAGATGTGTTGGACACCATCTTACAGCATCTCCAGTTATAGTCAACAACACATCTGGAGGTCTCCAGGTTTGGGAAGGCTGACACCGAGTCTTCCCTGTGTGTCCTATGATTTGCCATGTAACATGTGAAGAGCACCGAAATTTCTATATAGCTTCTAGTCTGTATGGAAATTAATGGGAACAGTGTCCAAATGTTGCAGTCATGGAAATGAGGCTGCACTCCTAAATACTACATTCCTAAAGCAGGGCTGGGCAACTTGTGACCCCCCCAGAGATTTTGGCCCAAGGTTGTGATCCTTCCAAACTTCCATCAACCTTCACTGTTGGCCATATGGAAGTTGTGGCCACAATATTGGGAGGACCAGAAGTTGCTTTTCCTTGTTCTAAAGAGAACATGTCATTGAGCACAGATGCACTTCCAAGTAAAATGTGCTCAGGAGTTCACTGCTCATCAACTTCCAACTTCTGCATGGTTCCCCCCACCCCTCTTTTTTGCCACAGCTCAGCAATAGATAAAAAAACAGGCGAGAAGGTGGCTATCAAGAAGCTCTGCCGCCCTTTTCAGTCTGAGATCTTTGCCAAGAGAGCATATCGAGAACTCACACTGCTGAAGCACATGCAGCATGAGAATGTGAGTAACAACTCCTTTTGTTTGTCTGTACACAGACAGTTGTCTGTTTTTTTACCTCTTCATCTAGATGGGACAAAGAGCTGAAGTTTAGTCTTGAAATTTGCATTTTCATCCAGGTTTAGCAGTCAAAGCAAAACCGATCTTGAGTACTTAATCTCTGAATGTGCATGTCCAAAAAATTTTCTCTGTTCTAGTAGCAATTTATATCACGTGACTGAACCATCCCAGCAGGTATTCATAGATCTCATTAAATCATCAAGATCTCATTGAAAACTGGGAAGGATCACCATATGGAGTTCAATCAATGCGCCAACTCACCAGCCATTAGTACTTGCAAAGATGGAACATGACTAACTAGGCATGTACTAATACTAATACTAGATCCGGCACAGATCTTTCTATACCTGACCCTACAATATTATTTATTTATTTGAAGTATATCCCACTTTTTTCCTTACAAACTCAAAGCAGCTTACATCATCCTGCTCCTGTTCTCAGTCTTATCCCCTTAACAACAACTGTATGAGGTAAGTGGGGCTGAGAGGCTGTTACTGACTCAAAGTGACTCATTGTCTCCTTGGCCAAGCAGGGACTAGAACCCAGGCTGCCTGAGTCCCAGGCCAATGCGCTTAACCACTACACCACACTGGCTCAATATCCTTTTGACTAGAGGGAGCCATCCCCACCCACATGCTGCAGATGAAGACAACTACATTTTTTATTTTTTCCAATTTTAACACCAAGGATCACTGCCCATCCTTTTTCTGCATTCTGTTAATATCTTGAACTGCTGAAAGTCTACTAATTTATGTATTTGTTGGATTTGTATCCCACTGCATTAGCCAACAAGGCTCCCTGAGTGCTTTGTCTAAGAGAGTCCATACTCCAGGAGCTGCTTCTTTTGCTTCTCCCCACAGACCTGATGGACTTGTTTTTTTCTTACACAACATGGTAAAAAGGAGGAGCATAGCAAATCCCAGTGGTCAGTGGTCTGCTCCCGATCTGCAGGGTTGGAGCACTGCGACATCCCACTTCTGGGATGCGCATGGATCAGAGATGGAAATTTGCTTCCTTTCTGATTCCAGCCCTCCAATGGAGATAATCCATTCTTTGTGCGTTCAGCTATGCAGCGGCATTCTAATATTGTAATAACTCCTGCTTTCTTGGCTGAAGGAAAATTTCAGTTGTGTGGTTGCATATGCTCTGATAATTTTTGCAAATTTAGCAAAGCTGTTTTACCAGAACCAAAGAGGAAACTTTCTCTCATATTCCTGAACTTAGTCCCTTGATTGTTATGAGCTCAGGACAGAGCTCAAAGTCTGGCTTTTCTTTTCCCACATCCTGTTGCTTGGAAAGACATTAAGGAGCCATTAAAACATGGCTTAACCCATTGTGCTTTTGATGGGAATAGGAAGCATCCAGACAATGGACTAAACTTGGTGCTTGAGCAGTCCTCATGGTTCTGGCTCAGTCCATTTTGTTCTTCCCTAGACTTTACTGATTAAAGAAGGCATGGGAAGAGCAAAGTCAGTTTGGGACTTGGCCAATAGCTGGACCCTTACAAGAAGGTTTGTGATGGCAAGATGGGGCAGTGCTTCTTCCTGGAGTTCATTATTATCCTCCACTCTGGATTCACATCTTTTCTAGGTCATTGGATTACTTGATGTATTCACTTCAGCTACAACCTTTGATGGATTCCAGGACTTGTAAGTTTGCATTTAATTCTTTGCAAGTATTTTAGAGCTGTACTGTAGGTTTTGTTTCTTAAGAAGTTGCCATGTGGCAGTCGCACCAACTTGATCTGTTACTCAAGTTCTAGTAAAATCAGCTGAATTCATTCTAAAGTGAGTGGGTGTCTGTCATTGCTGTACAGATGCTGGGGGCCTGCAACTGTGCCTTGCAAAAGAGAACTTGGTTGGTAGAATTTATTTATTTATTTGAAACATTTATATCCTGTCCAACACTTGTCCAGCTCTCAGCAAAATTTAGCATCATTATAATCTGGAGTTCAATTTGGTCTTTAGAGATACAAGTCTTCTCAGTGGTGGTCCACACCCGCTGAAATTTCTCCTGAGAGAGCTATGCTTGGTTTCTGGCTGTTTTTGAGATGCTTTTAAAAAACATATCTGTTCTCCTTGACTTTTAACTGAAAACCTTTACGCTTTATGCTGCTGATAGATGTTTTGAAATGGTATATTAGTGAACCTTTTTTATATTAAGTGGCTAATATTTAAAAGGGTTGTATGAAAGTATCTATATTCTACTTGCTATTCAACATCTACATGAAACCGCTGGGAGAGGTCATCAGGAGGTGTGGGCTGAGGAATCATCAGTACGCTGATGATACCCAGCTCTACCTCTCGTTTTCCACCAGTCCAGGTGAGGCAGTGGCTGTGCTGAACCGGTGTCTGGCTGAGGTAATGGGCTGGATGAGGGCCAATAAACTGAAGCTCAATCCAGACAAGACGGAGGTCCTGTTGGTGGGTGGTTCAGGCCTCGGGATGGGGGACTTGGGCCTTGTCCTAAATGGGGTTGCACTCCCTCTGAGGGACAGGGTTCACAGCTTAGGAGTGCTCCTCCACCCTGAGCTGTCTTTAGAAGCTTAGGTGATGGCGGTGGTAAGGAGCGCTTTCCTTCAGCTTCGGCTGATCCAATGGACAGGCAGGGCACATTTCCCAGCTATAAGAATACATATCATCATCGATCATAGATGCAAGGGCTTTCCTGCATGAGACATACAACCCAGTGCTTGACTAAGGCTGTTGCTTCTGCTTTCTCCAGTGGAGGATTAGAGCATCTTTCACACAAGAACCCCCTTATCCTACCTTTTCCTCTCTTCCTTTCTGTGCACTCCTATATGTGCTAGGCTTCTGCAATGAACAATCACCACATCTAGAGATGTGTGAGGAATCTGCAGTGGGGTCAAAAGCTGATGGACGTTCACGATTGGCCTCCCACCCTATTTCCAGCTCATTAACCCTGTGCTGGCTCCAGCTTGCTGTGGTGCAGATGAAGTCGGCCCACGGACTTCCATCACTAAGGCAGACCAAAGTTCATCCCTTTCAACGCCACATAACTGTATGACTTACTTTATTTGCACGGCTTATACAGGCTGCAGGATTCTTTTTTCTGGACACATCATTTTATTAGTTTGTTCTTGTTTTTACTGTGTAAAGTATACATAGCCCTAGTATTCAGCCCGGCATAAGAAATAAGTACAAATCAAATGTGTCTTAGTTTCCAGCTGCCTTATTTCTTAGTTCCTTGTGCAGAATGGTAAACAGTATAATGAATCACTGAAACACAGAGGTCGTATTTAGAGGAAATGGACCATAAAAGCCAATACTCTGATTCCCAAACAAATCAAACTGGAGAATGCATTCATTAATTAGATTTTAGACCTGTTTTAGGGTGGTTGTTGAGTTGTATGAATCCAATCAGTAACCCAGTTCAGACACCACCACAGCCCTCTATGAATGATTGGAGAGTAGGTTTCTCCCACCTGTTCTACCTGGCACCTGTCTCCAGAGCAGAGGAGAAGCAGCAGTGGTCTGTCACAGTTCTGCTGATCTGGACCAGATGGTGATGTGGTCCATCACTCATACCAGTGAACCCGCAGAAGATGGGTGGTGAGCTTGAGAAGACCTTTCTTCTCCATCTGTCTCAGGTGAGGGAGGAGAGTCACCCCTTGTAGACTTGGACTCAGGGGGCCCTCTTTGCAGACCCTACTGATCCATCACTGCCTGGCTTTCTTGAAGAAGAGGAAGAGGGTGAAGACCCTGAAGGAGAGGATGAACCAGAGGAAGAGCAGCCCGAACAACCAGCTGGCAACCATAGAGCTCACCCATCTGAGGGAAGAGATACTGGAGGAAGAGCTGCCACCATCCGACGCGCAAAGGGCAACATGCCTCTGAAACAAGCATAAACCAAGCAGGTGCAGTTTACAAGGTCACTGCCAGTGAAGCATCAGGGAAGAACTCTTAAGTGAACATCTTGTCTTTATCTGGTTCATCCAGAGCCCAGTTAACTGCATCTGCTTTTCAGGTGAATTGCTGCATGAAGTCATAGCAGCCTAAGTCCTATCTAAGGAACACACTGGTGCCACGGAGAAGTGCATGAATGCCATTCAAATGTTGGCAGTAGCCTTGCACACATCTGGGCAAGGCCAGCAAGCACAGGTCCCATAGCGGCTGCATCCCTAGGGTGCACTGCAAGCAGTTTTCCATCCCTCTTCCCCTCTGTGATGGCACCGTTGTATGTATGGCACCTCAACTGCCTCAGTCCCTTGGCCTGCCTCCACCTCCATATGCACCTTGTCAACTGGCATTCCCTGAGTGGCCTACAGCAGATCTTTTGGTCATACCACCCCCTGACCTAGAGATGATGGATCAACCAGTTGCACCACTGCTTGAGTGGGAGGAAAAGCAGAACAACCAGTTCAAAGACAAATTCGGAGCAGTGAGTGCTAACCATCTTCTTCCATGCGGGCAAGCAAACATGGAAGGGAAACAGCACTGGGAAAACCTGGAGGTGCTCTGCAGCTTTTGCTCCTGTGTGTTAACCTACCCTCTATCTACTCTTTCCCCTTGCTATATGCTTTGCTGCTCTCTTCCTGTCCTGTCCATCTTGTAGTAAAATTTTAAAAAATTGTAATGAGAAGAGTAACCTGGTGTGCTTTCTAGGACACTTGGAGCCCACAATTTGCAGTGATATTGTGTGGTCAGACTAGGAATTTCATTAGAGAGAAGGGGTTAGTCAGAATGCTTTCATTTCCTTTATAGAACCACAGATGCCTGTAATGACAGGGGACATGTTATTGCCTACTTAAAGCATAGGATCACAATTAAAGCATAGAATCTATCCCACTAGGCAAAAAGGTGTGTTCCCACCATGGGTGTTAGCAGTGGGATGCTGTTTATTGCATTTTTTTTGGAGGGGGGGGGCATTGAATATTGTTCACCACATACTCAAAAGTATTTTTCTGTTTCTTCTGACTTTATTTCTCTCTTTTCTCACCATTTCCTCGCTTTGTTGTCCAATTTATTAGCACGTTCCTAATTTGTCTACCTCAGAGGTGTTCCCTGTACTCTGCAGGTAACACCAGCAAAACAAAGGACCTGGTGCATGAACCAAGATCTGCTTCCTGCCCTTTGTAGGCTGTGCAGGTTGGAAAGAGCTTTTTTTCCAATTGCAACAAATGCCCTTGGCTAAAGCTTTTGGAACTCAAGTGTTTTCTTCTGCCCATCCCCATGGCTTAATGTATATTTTAAAGCCTGCTAAGATGTTTCTGTAGCAATACCTTCATCAGTAACAACTGCTTCCTCTCTCTCCTGACAGTAACTAGGCTTTCACCCCAGCCTGCATCCTTTGCACAATTCTGACTCCATCCCAACTTCAGCTTCTGTCTCCACTGCTAAAACATCGCTATGCTTGACTGCTGGCATTCCTCTGTACTTTGAAAAGGGCTGGGAAATGAGTCACATAGCTACCTACATCTTATTCCAAAACTCAGGGAATTGTCTTACTACCTTTTAGCTACCTTGTGATGCCATACATGCGAACAGACCTACAAAAGATCATGGGACATCAGTTCAGTGAGGAAAAGGTCCAGTACCTAATCTACCAGGTGCTGAAAGGCCTGAAGGTAAGCTTTGCTGGCTGCAGATACTCAGAGTGGGCCTCTCCCTCACCATCATGGTAGCTAAGCGCTGCTGCCTTTCCTTTTCTTTCTCGTCGTTGTCAGTGCTCGCTTGAGAACCACTGGGAAGGTAGGCAGTGGCAGCTACTGCTCCTCATTCTGGAATGAGAGATAAGTGAGCAAGCAGGTTGTAATGGGGAAGAGGAGGACCAAGTCCAGGGAGCTGTTAGCAGGGGGCTCTGCTGGGCTGTGGGCCCTCAAGTGCCCAATCACTTCTTCCCTCAGGCCGCAGGCCTTGTTCCTGTGTGCAAAGTAAATTTGCCTATCATTGAAAAACCTATAGTAGGGATTTGCAGAACTGATTTTTCCCCCAGGTCTTTCTGTAGTAGCAGGATGTTTCTGGGTGCAGGCAACATAACCACACAAGGGGTGAGCATGGGTGGTCACTGAACTGTGTGTTGTTGAAATGTGGGCTGTCATGAATCCAGACAAGTTAATAAGCCATAGCAAACAGCCCACAATTCATGACCCAGTGAGAACTCATGAGTTGTCTTTATGGTTTGTTGATGATGAACCTTATTAGTGCAGCTGGATTCAGACCACCCACTTTTCCACAACTGATACTTGGCCCTTGCTTGTGCATTATTTTGCCTGAGCCCAATCAATGACGAATGTTGCTTGCAAGGTTCCGTCTTTATAAAAATAGCAGCGTTTTTGCTTGCCTGTTGTTTTTCAGACTCCCATGTTCCTTCAATTCAGCCTCCCCCAGCCTAGTGCCTTCTGATGTTTTGGGCTACAGTTCCCAGTATTAGCCAGATCAGCTGGAGCAAACAGGAGGTGAAGTCTAAAATGTCTGGAAGGCAACTTTAGCCCACAGCTTAGCAACTGAAATAAGTTGTGTGTGTGTTTTCGGATGAGATGGTTTGTTTCCACTCTGTAACTCTCTTGAGTACAAAAGTGTGTTCACTGTGTAACTCTCTTGGGTCAAAAAGAGGCTTTCTGAAAGTTCAGCATCTCTCTGATCAGTTCTGTAGCTCACCTTTTCTTTTCAGTAGAAATTACACAAAGTCTTTCACTTTTCACACTGTAGGCCATTCAATCCCCATACAAATTGTAAAGGAATAGCAAGGTACTCCACAGAAACACCCTGACCACCTATGAGTTGAAATTGTGCACACATATTCAAACTGAATTTCTTTTTCTGTTGTAGTATATTCATTCTGCTGGAATCATTCACAGGGTAAGTGCCACTTCATTCTGCTTTTTTCCGCCACAATCTTATGCATGCTTAGACAGGAAAAAAAAAGACCTGCAAGGCTCAGCATGTATCCTTAATATTTCTTATCTAGATGCACACAACCTGTTCATGCATGCTCCCCCTTCCCAAACTAGTGCCTTCCAAATGTATTGGATTATAATTCCCCAGGTTCTTCTGGCAGTGATATGATCCTCCAGTTTTGTTTCTGTTTCTTCAGAGCACTTTCCTGTTTTTTTTTCAGGGGAGGGAAAATGGAGTGTTATTTCTGAATGTGAAAGTAATTTCTTTTCCTACTTGTGTAATTACAATATCCTGCTATGGCACTGTGCCATCTACAGGCTATGCAGGTGATAGCCTTGAGAAAGCAGGGAAGGAAAGCTTTGCGTAGAGCTCAAACAAGAATTCTGTGACAAAACTGATAGTAGATACAGCAATTAACAGTCTGATGTGGAAAAGTTCAGAAGTATGGGAGTTCAAGTCTCTGGAAACACCACTTTGTTTCAGAAGCCTTTCTCCCCTAGCACTGAATTATGGGATCATTCTTTAGCGGGGATAGGCACCCTTCAGATGGTTCTAACTACAACTCCCATCACCCCCAGCCACAGTCGGGTTTGCCTGGATGATGGGACTTGCATTGTGGAGGGCACTGGGTCATCTACCCCTCTTTTTTAGTTACTGAACCTTAGCACAAAAACTTATCCTCAGACATGACGGGTTAGGGAGATTAACCCCCGTAGTAACTAAGGAAAGAACTACACAAAATGAAATAAATACTGTGTTTCCCTCACAACATTAATGCAGAGATTAAGGGAAAACATTTAATAAATCCTGGCAGGGCAGGAATCATTAGTCCTTCCTTTGCCCATTGATTCGTCCCTACAAATTATGTCAACCAGCTAGCCAACAATCGGCCGGCATAGGGCATCCCACAGGGCTTCCTTTCCAGGTGTTTGGCAAGATAACTTGCAGCTCTGCTCACTAAAGGGAGGAGAGCATTAGTGTCACCCAAGACTATTTGCTGCCTGAAGTGGCATGCAAACGGGATCCCATCCTGTGCTGTGTCTTGGACAAGTAAGACCGCACCATTCCTGCCTTCGTATCTCTTCCCCGCTTCCCTCTTTATGGTGCCACCCAGAGCAGGTGGCTTCAGCATGTGGTGTGGCCGGGCCAGCCATGAGACAAGCACTCTGCCCTCCCTCGGGCCTGCTTCACAGGGCCAGCACCTCATCCGTTCCCGAGTTGAGCACAAAGCTGTGATACTGCCTGGCTTGTCTCTGAGGCAGCTGAAGAATCATTTTGAAACTGCCTGAGGAAAACATATCACATGTCACCCAGGAAGACATCACTGCGTGAGCCTCTTGCACACCCCGAGGGCCAGCTTTTGGCTTTGAAATATGCTATAAAGGGAACATTCCACAACTGAGAGAAAAAGCAATCAAAAAAGCAGGCAGGGAGCGAGTTTGTTCTGTCACTTTCAATCCAGTAAAAGACCCGACTGGCTGTAAGTACAAAATATAAATATTCTAAATCAGCAACTGACTCCTGTGTGCCTGATCCAGGGAGCACTTAAATGAGGACATTTATAGGAAAGAGTGGACGGAAAAGGTTTAGATCCTGAAGAAGAGTGATGGCTAATTTGGGGGTATTAATGGAGTCATCTGTTTTTTCCAGAGCATTTGTTACATCCTATTTTAGAAACATAGAAACAGAGTGAGTCAGAGGGGCCTCCCGGGCTATCTAGTCTGACCCCTGGCTCCAGCCAGCTCCGCTCATGACATGCCCACGACATTTTGCTATGGATGGGGTGGTAGCTGTCTGGGGAGGGGGGTTTCTTCCCCCTGCCATTGACATTAGTGAGAGGGCACTGAAGCGGACCATTCTGGGGCCTCTTGGAGGAATCCATGTCTGCTGCTGGGACACTTGGTATTTCTGCCTCACCACTGACAAGGCCACACCGATAGAACATCTGCATCGGGGATGTTGAACCGCTTTCAGCCTGAGAGCTGAATTCTGTTTCAGAGAACTTCTTGGGGGAAGTCTTGGGGGTGGGGCCAAAGGGAAAGGGGGCGGGTCAAAATGACCCCCATACTAGCTTAGCTTAAGGTTCTTACTGCCAGCCACCGAGCCTTAGCAGAAGCATTTCAACCTTGCAGAATGGGCAAAAAACTGCACCAAAGCTGGGAAACAGCCAAGTTATCAGTGGCTGGGTGAAAGTGGGAGAGGAAGAGGAACCCAGAAGACAGGATTGGGGCCCTCTGTTGTAGTGGAGGCTAGGCTGCCATGTCAGCGGGACAATGTATCCACGCTGGGTCCCAACTATCAAGCTATGCATAGTGCTGAACCCTATACCCTAATAGGTTCAGCACCATAGATACACTAGATCCTGTCAAGTTCAGACTGAAACTTAGGGTGGAGACACTGCCCCTTTGCCATTGAAGCCACCAGCTCTTGCTGCCAAGCGGGCTGAATTTGGCCCTGGCCCTGAGGTCTTGCACCCCTGAGCTATGCCAACAGAACTCTTAGTATTTACATATTGATTTGTTTCATTTCTGTTTTCCCTTTTCTCCAAGAAGACCAAGGTAGTGCACGTGATTCCCCCCACCCCTTCATTTGTTATCCTCACAATAACCCTGTGCAGTAGGTTAGGCTGAGAGTCCATGACTGGGGCAAAGTCACCCAGTGAGCTTCATGGCCAAGTAGGGACTAGAACTCCTGGGTCCCAGTCCAGCACTCTTACTATTACACCACGATCGCTTGCCAAACATACCAAGGGATTTCTGGCAGCATGAATGTTGTCCCACTGGCAGGCTTCCTTCTCCATTGTTGAAGTCACATCCTAGGGTACTTATCCTTCTACTACCAATAGGATTGTCCCCCTAAATTGTTATTTTTTTACCATCTCTCCCCATTGTGTGTCCTGAAATATGACCTACTGATTTTAATTATGTCCAGCTAAGTGGACATGGGGTCCACTTAGGGTTGTGACATAAGTACAGCTAGCCCAACTGAGACAAAAAATGCGATAGAAAGGGTTGAGTTGTAGATGTATTTATGTTATTTTCTTCCTGATCTTGTAGGATCTGAAGCCTGGCAATTTAGCAGTGAATGAAGATTGTGAACTAAAGGTATAAATGCTTTTATTAGTAAGAAACATGTAGTAACAGATTGAACTGCTACTCTGACTGTGCCATTTTGAACCAGCACTGCTGTACCCAAATCCTATCTGTTTACTTGAAAATAAATCTTACTGATTTCAGTGGGTTGCATCTAAACTTACTCAGACTTTGGGTAAAGAATGAGGTTTAATCTGGACATAACTAAGAAAAGTATCATTGATTTCAGTGAGTCTTCTCTAAGTCTGATTAAATCTGAGTTCCACCTCATGGGATGTATTGAGAAGGATACATAAAATTGCTTCCTAATCATTTGCCAAGCCATCAACATTTGTTACTGAATTTGAAAATGAGGTTCAGAAAACAAATTTAGATAAACAGTAAGGGATTTTCTACCCATTATCAGTTTCAGAGTCGTATTATGGCATTCTAAATTAGGACTTTTTGTTGGGAGAAAGACCCATGTGAATAAATGATAATTTATTATCATTCAAGAAGCACTAGATTGGTACGTACTCAGGCAGGTGGCATTCCAGTTGTGAACGCTTTCCTGAGCAAGCTGATAGTTGCTTCTTCACCATCCTCATCCTCATGTTTTTGATTGGCAAAAAAGGACTGTTTCATTCTACCCAGCTTTTCAAGGTGCTTGATGTTTTATCTTGCTCTCTGACTTTAATTATAATTGCAAATAATTGTATAGTATTTATGGTTGCTCTCTTTTGTTTATTGTTATTAATGGTATTTGTATTGTATACGAGTGCCTTTGAGGCAGCAGCTGTGATCCATCAAGGCAAAATATAAAACAAATGGAAGATAACAGGAACTGGCTATGGTTTCTCCCCTTCACTTGTATCAGCTAAGTTGAAAAATTATTTGGAATATGGCAACTGGAAAAGCAGCCTTTGAGTTTTGCCTAAACAAGACTGCTATTGCGCTGATACAATGGAAGTGGATTGACACTGTTTCTGTAAACGTCTCTTTGTTGTGGTTTCATTGCATCAACGTTAAAAGCCAGTTCAAAAACACTTTCAGTCCTTGATGTGTTATTTATAGAGAAGCAATTTCCTATCAGCAACGTTTCATCATGTCTCGTCTGCTGTGTTAGGTGATGTGACAGAGAGTTCAGGTGATACAGAATATTCCTGGGAATAGAACAGCTCTTCACTTTTGCAGGGAGAAGGGCATGTGCTGTGGATCCCTCCTCACTGTTGGTCACCTTTTTCATTCTGTAGATCTTGGACTTTGGCTTGGCAAGGCATGCAGACACCGAGATGACAGGCTATGTGGTGACTCGCTGGTACAGGGCACCCGAAGTGATACTGAACTGGATGCATTACAACCAGACGGGTGTGTGAAATAATTTCCTGGTCCAGTTGTGTGGGGAATTCTTCCCATTAGGAGGGGATTACTGGCCACAAGCACATGTTTCTACAGTTCTTGTCTTTCTGCAGTAAAAAGTAATCCTGGGTTAAATAAGTGCAATTTATTTGTCTTTCACTGCCTTTGATTCAGACAGACACCTGTTCAAAACAGGGAAGCATTTGATAGTGCAGCCTTTCACTGCTTTGGGTCCCCCAAATGTGTCAGGAGGATGCTGGGAGTTATGGTCCACCTTATCTGGAGAACCAGGTTGGGGAAGGCTGTAGTATTACATCCTTGTGTGCACTCATTCAGAAGTGAGACCCACTTTGTTCAGTGGTGCTTATACTCACATGATTGTGCATTAGGGATGAATGAGCACACCAGTCTGAGCCTGTTTCCCACAGCTGCTGCCATCACTCTTGTGAGAAGGATCTGTTGCATTAAAAAGGTGCTATTTGATGTTTCTCTCACACTATTATCTCTGTTAAGAGAGAGGAAATCAACATATTCAGCAAGCCAACCTTCCTGACTTGATGCCCTGCAGAGCTTGCTGGATTACAACCCCCATCAGCCCCTGCCAGTGCCTTGAAGTGATGGGAGTTCTAATTCAAAACATCTGGAGGGCACTAGGGTGGGGAAGGCTGGTTTAAGCAACCAAGATATAGATGCAAATATGAATTAAAGCTTCCTTAGTCCACCACCTCTCTTCCCATTCCAGTGACTTCCAGAGTAATAAAAGGAAAAGGGAAAACATAATTCTAAAGATAATGAAATAACTCTTTAACTTGCACACCAGATAGAGGTGAGCAAGATAGGGCAAGTGCTCTCTGTCAGCTTCCAGAATACATTCTTTCTCATGTATCTCTCTCATCTCTCCATCAGTGGACATCTGGTCTGTTGGCTGTATCATGGCAGAAATGTTGACCGGGAAGACTCTGTTTAAAGGTAAAGACTGTATCCTTCTCAAAGGGCTTGCCTCTAGGACAAAAAAATAGTTGCATTAGTGAAGAGAGTGCTTGAAACTGATGCTTTTCATGTTTAAACTAAAAATATAAAGAACGTGGAGGGTGGAAATACTTGTGGGAAGAGGTATAAGCAGCTCTTCCATGTGACCCAAATCCCTTAGGAACTGCCTGTAAACACACGTGTGTGTGTCTCACTTCTAGTCATGTTTGCCTCCTTTTAGCTGACACTAAGCCCCTTTTTCATACCTTAGCTATTTCTCTCACCGCACTGTCCCATCTCCCACAATTTGAAGCCAGATATACTTCATGGATGGTCCCTCAGGCATGCTAGAATCAGTGTTTACTTTTTGTTGGCGAACATCTGGTGTGTATACATACACATAGACAGTCTAGCTAGGAAGAATTGTAGGTGATAACAAAAACCAGCATTATTGTGGCTACATGTTACCTGCTGTCAGAATATATATGGGGATTTTGCTTGGCTACAGGGTGAATCGTGAGCATTTCTATACTGTTTTTCTTGAAGTGTTTTCTCATGGATTGTTCTCATCCCATACACTGGGATGTTGAATCTTTCCTGTCCCCCAAGGCAGACCAAAAAGATATGAAACAGAAAAACCTATAAATCAACACATAGAAATTTTACAGTCACTAACACTGGTTTCAAAGTTTGGCCCCATGTTGATAACCTTTAACTCAGTGTGCCAGATCTAGATCAACTGACTCAGATCTTACGAGTGACAGGCAACCCGGGAGAAGAGTTTGTGCAGAAGCTGGAAGACAAAGCGGTAAGAGAAATGCAAGACATGGATAGAAATGGACTTTTAAAAGCTTTTTTTTTTACAACTATTATTTATTTATTTAAAAATTTCTACATCATCTATTATTTTCACAGAAAGTCTCAAGACAGTTTACAATCATAAAATATTTAATGTTTCTCCCACTTTCTAATAAATTATATTGATTTTTTTGTGCTACATTTCCATTCCATCATTTTTCTAATGTAAAGTGACATGCCCCTTAGGACAGCAAGAATCCCCCTGAAACCAATGAGGATCTTGTTGTAAAGGGGATGTAAATCTTACCACCCTCTTTTTGCAAGCAAAGATCATTTATGTCTTGCCTTTGCACAGTAGTGAAACCAAACTGAAGGGGTGTGTAAGATTATCTGGAACTTCTCTGTGCCAATGTTCAGGTTGGTACCTGCTACATTCTAGCAGCAGGTACTTCCCAGTACTTTTCCAGATGAGGCTGCACACTTTGGACCGCTGTAAGTATGCACACATGTGAGCATGAACACACACAAAATTGGCTTGCAAGTATAAACAGTCCCTCCAAGGTGCCCCTTGGGCATTTTGGAAAGGCTAGCAGTGGCTGTCAAAAGGGGATGGCAAAAGCCCGCTTTCAAGCCAGACTTTGCGATTGCCCGTCAAAACAGCCCCCAAGAGAGAACAAGCTATAATGAGCTTGTGATCATTGTGGGGAGGGCATTAAATTGCCACTTGGGCACTTGTGGTTCAGCTAACATTGGCAGGTGCCTGTGCAAGCTGGACAAAAGGAGCAAGGGTTATTTTGCTACTCTTCCCCAGGGGCTTGGTAGCCAATTCCTGGTACCCAGGATGGGGCTGGTAGCCCAAGTTAGGATGACATGACAGCCTGTTGTGAATACTGCAAGCAGTTCAACAATCAATGGATTGTTAAAATGGCTTGTTGCCCTCAAAGAAGTCATACTGCAGGAATTGATCCTGGCTTGCATGGCACAGCACTCCATTGTGACTTGTCACCAATGGTAGGTTGTTGTGTCTTATGAACCTAGTCAGTGTGGGCTGGTCATGGAGCAACCCACATTATGCCTGAGAGTGATTGGTGAGTATGAACTTCATGGCAGAACCCATCTTGTCTCCTTTCCACACCAGTTACTACCCATCTGCATCCACTGACAAAGTTTTTTTTCCCCTGTAACCTCCAAAAAGTGCAATCAAGATCCTATTTTTTCCCTGGCCCCTGAAAATTGTATAACTGTGTTCATCTTTAAAAACAAAACAAAGCAGTTTTTGGGCTTCTTTGAACACTCTTTTGGCTGTCCAGTATGCATAGATTTTCTGGCCAATTTCCTTGTACATTTCAGCTGGAAGGATGAAGGGGAACATATATGGTGAGACTGCATATAAACTGACTTGTTTACAGCTGCCAGGAAGCAACTGTCAAGTAGTCAATTGAAAAGCACTGGCAAAGTGGGAAAGAAGGTACACCGAAAGGCAGGGAGATATTAGTAGTCCTCTGGATTTTAAGTGTTGAACTGACACATTTCAGTGACCTCCACTTTTCCAATAGTTTCCTGAGTTTCCAGTTACTCCAGAAATCAGGGGAATATTAATCCCCCCCATTTTTTATAGTTCCTTTTCAGAGCACTTATCACTTCAGTTTAAAAAAATCAAATCAAAAGCTTTCCCTCTGAATTGCCTCTTGGGTATTTGTGGAGGGGACGACCCTGATCCGAGTCCATGATGCATTGGGGTCCCATTCTTGCCAAGCAGCTCACTAACTGATCCTCACAAGCCACCCTGGCATTGCTGTCTTGGGTTCACCCATCATGGATGTGACAACCCCAAGACTAAACCTTGGATTGTTGTTACCAATAGATAAGCTTCCCTGTGGGAAGCAGGCTAGATTTGGATGACATAACAGTCCATCATGTCTAATTACCTTTGAGGGGTTGTCATGTTGTGTGAACCCAGTCATAGGATGAGAAGAGGGTAAAGAGGGGAAGTCTGACCTGCCAGTTCCCCACCCTCCACCAGAACACACATAGGCAAGGAGGAAGGCTGTATGCCACTAGTTTGCTGCATAATCCAGCAAACTGCACCCTCCCTGATTAGCAGCACAGGAATGTTCTTCCCCATGTTGTAGACAGGCTTGCAAAGGGACTTAACAGGAGTGCCAGTGCAAAGGCTGAAGTACATCGGGATATGTTTTAACTGGCTGTTCAAAGATGGGATCAGAAGGTCAAAAGACTAAGGATGTAGTATAGCTTTTTGAAGCCTCGGTGAAATGTAAATATTGAAACAGTGATTGGCATCTGGGGATTTGATGGCTGCATGATTTGGGGTGCTTCCAGATGGGGGGCACTTAGCTGTACCAGTCAGAAAGATTTCTGCAGCTGCTCTTGCTTTCCCTCCTTCACTTTTTTTGTGGTAAGAAAAATGATGATAGATATGGTAGGAAAACATGCAAGTTAGAAAAGGAAGATAAGATCATTTGAAAACCCCCACCTCACCCCATCCCCCAAAAATCTGTGAATGAAGCAGGGAAATTGTCCAATGAAAGACTCACCTGAAAGCACCCATTCTATAGTATTTTAGACATGTGACAATTCAGCATTTAAATTTAACTAACAGCACAATCCTATATTACTTCTGCTTACTTAGAAGTCCCGTTCACGCAATCGCTGTGGTAAACCATGGCGTGGGTTGCGGCATGTGCTTGCAACCATTTTGAAAATTTAGTTCCTAGTAGGGGTTGCCCTGGTTTCTTATGTCATCTAAACGTGGGCAACAGGGATTGCTCAAAAGTGAAACAACACTCAAATAAGCAATGGTCTGTGTCTGAACTGTGTTTTTTGCCCTCCTTTCTCACCGAGCTCCTCCAACTTGCCTAAAATTGGTTGAGGGCCTCAGGTTACCTCCCTCTGAAATATAACAAGAGGCAGGTATAAATAGCATGGTGGTGAATTTCTAATACTCAAAGGAGGTTAATATGAGAGGTAAAATGTTGGTTGCATGTGTGAGATTTTGGTTGATCAACAGTGTACACACTGCTTAATATCATCCCTCACCTTTTTCCAGCTGCAGAATCTCTTCATGCCTGTATGAAAGTCTTGTTTCTTTTAGGCTAAAAGCTACATACAATCACTCCCCAAGATTCCCAAAATGGATTTGTCTCTGCTTTTCCGCAAAGCCAGTCCTCTGGGTAAGTTTTATTTCACTTTACTCCTTTGTAAGACATCTTCCCCCCACCCTGCAGGAGTCATGCAGGTCACCTTGCATGATAGGTTAAGAAGTTTAAACCCTTTTAAAAGTTTGGTGTAACACTTCAAAAATAAGAGCTCTTTCTATGGAGCAGAATATCTGACATTTTCTATACGGCTTTGTGTTAGGCGCTGGGATACTTTCATCTGTGAGAGCTGGCTACTGAAATATCTGAGCATTACAAGGCCAATATGTGACATGCTTTTGTCCAATTTCTCCCCCACACCACATAGGCTGCCTAAGAGAATAAGCACAACATCTGTAGCATGTAAAAAGGACAAGGACTGAGAAGGAAACTGTCTTGACAGATTGGTTAATTTCTAGGTTTCCTGTCTTCCTGTTTTTCAAGCCTAGTGTAATTTAGCTTGCTTAATTTGCCAGGAGAAATTTTAAAGCATGAAATAACTACTTGCTCTTATAATCTGAATCTGTTGAATATTTAAGTTAAATCTCTCACAAAGAAATTAACTAGGAGCTGCTTTAAAAAGGAATTGATGTATTTCTGACACTCCCAAAATTTGCATACGATCACACTGAGAAACTTAGCAAATGAACAACAGGTCACTGTTTTGGGGTGATTTCACATGAGGTATTTATTGTGTAAGCACCCTGGTTTGCCACCCATGTTGTCCATACAATGTTGTCAACAGTTTGTAAGCAGCCCACTTTTGTCTGGTGCTCATCCTGTCCTTTTTCTTAATAGAAACATCGAGGGGTTTTTTTAAGGCATCCTACAAAAAGTGCCCTTATGTTACACAGAAGTCCTGTAGTAGTACTGCTGCTTCTTGAGATGTGGTACTACTGTGAGATGGTCTCCTACGTTTCTTGAGGTGCATTTCACAACATCTCTTCCTCTTACTCTGCATCTGAGCACAAGCCACTGCATTTCCGGCATCAGTGGAGCCACAGTCAGTTTTACTTTTGCTGAGGCAACATCTGATGAAGGATTTGTGCAGATTGGCTATAATGGAAGAAGCGTTTCTTGAAAAAAGCAGGAAAGACTAGATTTGTTTATTCTCTCTCTCTCTCTCTCTCTCTCTCTCTCTCTCTCTCTCTCTCTCTCTCTCTCTCTGTGTGTGTGTGTGTGTGTGTGTGTGTGCGCGCGCGCGCGTGCATATGCATGTGTGCACCCAGGGAGGTGCGGGAATATAGGACAAGCTGAGGAATAATGATGGTAACATCGAGTCCTTTGAATATTATGCAAAGGAAATGGCTGTCTGTGGCAGAACCACACAGCACTCAAGGACTGCTCCAAATTCTTCAAGTCCATCAGCAATAATTTTAGCTGTGGTGGCAGCAGTTGCAGTCAACTGACAAGTATTGCTTTTCTTTGTGGGAGGAAGACTAGACTTTCCAACTTATCCAGAAGTGCTTCCTCCCATCTCCGTTCAAGGCATAAATAATAGGGAACGTTAGCTTAGATTCTCCTGAGCTATACTTACAGTCCTTACAGACCTGGGGACTAGAATGATCACTGTTCCTTATGGGTGATATTTTGGGCAGGGTGTGTGGCTTGCAGTCAAAGGGTGAGCATTGCTCCCCCTTTAGGGAGGAAGTTTGGACATCTCAACTTGCACAAGAGCTGTGTATACCTCCCCCCCCCCGCCACATGTATATTGTTTTGTAAACATAGTCACATGCGACTTTTGATGTTTGCTTACATCTGCTACACACATCGCTACATGTAGGCTGTAGACCATGCCATGTGTTGCATTAAGAAGTCGTTTGAAAACACCACCCTGCCTCTCCATGGACGTTCTTGGTGAAGGAAGGGACGGGGTGCACCACATGTGGTGGAGTGGGCAGCTGACATCTGGCAACATTCTGGCATGCTCCCGACCATCAATCGGGGAAACATGGTAGCAATGCGCAGCAAGGGGGAGGAACAACGCAAGGATTGTGCTGTAGTCAACCTGTCACAATTCCGTGTTTGGATCAGTTACTCCTTCTCAGCCTAAGGAGGAGAGGAGGAAGATTATGCAAGCCACGTTGTATTCCTTGCAGGAAAAAAGGCAAGCTATAAATGTAATGATAAACTATTGCAATGAATGACCTCATCTGGAAGCACCTATAATCAATAGCAATTCTAGTGGTGGCAATTTTTGAGCTATCACTTTCAGAAATTGCAGCTGATTATTTGCAATCTGCTGGTTCACAAATTTCATTTCTCAGTCTGAGTATCTGCGATTCCTTAGAATTGTTCACACAGGGAAAAATGTGAACTACCGTAAGTTGGTTTTACTTCTGCTTTACTTCATTTTAGAACAAATTTTTGAATTTGATGTAATGGTTATATTAGAGTGAACTTCCTCCAACCTGGTGCTTCCAAATATGTTAAATACCCCAGTTAGCAGGACTGCATGCCATTACAAAGAAAAGGGGCATTTTGAAACATTAAAAAGTATTGGGATCACATTCCACCTTTTCATATATTTGCTCTGAAGGGCTGATAAGCAACCCTGCTCATCCTTAGCAGGCCTATGGATGAAGTGCAAGTCTTATCATTCTGGGGATTTTTTTGGTGGGGGAGTTGAGCCCAAAATCCTTAATAATGTTCTAAATGTAAAAATGATCAAGAGGGAAAAATCAATATCGTTTCATCTCTGAAGCTAAGAATGTCTGAGACTGTACAACAGCTGGATTGAATTTTTATTGAAGGATAATGTGTTGAGCTCCTTTCATGGTAATGGGATACAAATATAATAAAGAAAACCATTTGGGATTTATTAGATGAGGTGCCGCAGCTGGACATGGGAAGGTGCCTCATTTATTTAGATAGTTTCATTATTAAGCCATTATTCTTCCAGAGTCACCCTTGCGGCAAGTGTTTCTGCCTTGTTTAACTAGTGATGCTCACTTCCTTTCTTGCAGCAGTGGACTTGCTTGACAAAATGTTGCAGCTGGATGTGGGAAAGCGTCTTACAGCCACCCAAGCTCTGGCCCATGCATACTTTGACCCTTTCAGAGATGTTGAGGAAGAGACAGAGGCACAGCAGTCCTATGATGATTCCATTGAGGGTGAAAAACTTTCCATCAATGAATGGAGAAGTAAGTTGGCTATGCCTAAAGATTTGCCTCCTACAACCGTTGGATAATGAGCTCAACCAGGAAAGCAGAAAGCATCTCAGGGTATAGAAGCATCTTCCCATCAGATACAAGCCAGAGTTGCAATCATAAGTGCAAGGCAGATGAGGTCCAAAATGCATGATAAGGAAAGACAAGGAAGTATTCCAAGCAATTACAATTGTCTCAACAAAGATTCTTTAGCTTGAACACTGCCTTAAATACAAGGGAGGGGTTTGCTAAAGCTTCCCCTTCTGCCACTTTCTAACAGGGAAATCTGACCTGTAAACAATCACGTTGTCTCAGGGGACTTCATATTCTGGCTGACCCTGAACTCTGGTGCTCAGTAGTCTTCTTCCTATATTGTTCACACACTCCCTGGCTGTAAGGCAGAGCCCTCCTTCAAGGCTGCCTCTTGCAGCTGTGACTGTGGGGTGTCATCCCCCAGTTGGGCTGCAATCAGATGGGAAACTAGACCAAGGTGGCTCCTGGGTCCCAAGCTTCCCACAATTGGACTCCAAGGTTCCCAGTTATCCTGCTCGAACTCTAGATCAGATACTGGCTGTAAAGCCATAAAGCCCACAGTGGAGAGAAGACAATTTTCTACCTGACTTTAGGCTCCTACAGGTGGATGAGCTACATGGCCTGGCCACACCCACTTGGCATGATCTGTAGACCAGCTATGGGCAATCTGCATCCCCCCACTTCCCCCAATGTGCAGACGGTGAGCTTTCTGCTGGCTGTCGGGGACCAGATTCCCCTTTCACTGTTGCTGTGAACTACAGAGGAACAGTAATCTTGACTAGTAGCACTGACGGTAAGAGAGGGGCCTTAACCTCATCTCCCCCCAGTGATCCTGATGCAGAGATCACCATTCCCTCACTGCTAAGAGGAGCAGGGAAACAGCAGTTTTGATCAAGCTTGCCAAGGAAGGGTGAAGTCCAAGCCTCTCTTCATTCAGTGATTCCCATTCTGATGTATTAGGAGGCCCAGTCAATACCAGTCCCAGCCAGTCAGGCAGCCCCCGAATGAAAAAAGTTTGTCCACCCCTGCTATAGACAGAGGAGTACATGTGAACTGGTTGGCTGGATACTTCTCAGGATCACAAAGAAGAGTAGAACAGTAAGAGCAAGTGTGTGGATTTAGCCGGTCTGGCAGGTAAACAGAAGTTTCAAGTTTAAAGTCATTTAGTTTCAGGCCTTTTCTTTGCACCTTTCTAATAAATTTAGCCAATCGGCTTTAGTCTATGCCCATGTTTGTTAGCTGTGTGAACCAGTGGGTGAACCCCCTCCCACATATCTAGATGGGCATGCTAACATGGGGCTCAGCAAACCTGAAATGCAAGGTGTTTAACTGAAACAAATGCTGACTTAAATTGTTGCACAACGGTAGACCAAACATCTTTCCTCCAATCCCTTATGCTACCACCGGCTCCCAAGTTTCAGAATACAACTTCCCCCTGCTTCTACTGCCTTTCTCAAAGCACTCATTATCCATTCTTATTCTCCCTCCTCCATCATCTCTAGCTGTGTCGGAGATGAAAATTGCCCTGATTCATAGAGTTTATAGGATTTCAGATGGCATCATCTTCCATTTTTAACCCTCCTGTATTTTCCAGCCATGTCTTCCATATTTTTTTCTTACCAGAAAACAAGAAACAATTAAGGAGGGAAAGGCAGGATAACTGCTCAATGCCTTTGGATTGACAGCACAGAGAGTTGTCTGGAAGGACCCCATATTCTTGGCACCAACTGCACTTTCTTTCTTTTTTTCAATCTGTTAATAAACATTTCAGATTTATTAGAACATTGGAAGGCATCCTGTTAGCTTGCAGCTCAGTGTGTTTGGTGTGCTAAATAGGCTTGACTCTCTTAGGGAAGGTACCTAAATGGTGTAGGTTGACGGCCCCACCCTACTGCCCTGACACCCCACCCCCATGCAGGGCTGCTGATCTGGGTCATTCTGTGCCAGCTGCAAGGAAGCGTGGTCTTCAGCATCCAAGCACCAAGGCCGGAAGGTCTCAGTGCTGCAGCTCTTGAAGATCCTGTGGACCACTAGGTGAAATTCCAAGGCCCAAGGGTTGCACCTTAGTGACTTTACAATAAGAATGCCAACTTTCTCAAATATTTGCAGTCCTAAATCAAATGTTTCCCTTGTATTTAAAGAAGCAGAATATTTAATTCCGTATTCCCAAAATGCTGACATCCCTCAGGATATTTCAGATTGTCCCACAACAGGGACTTGCATCAGTCTGAGTTTTCATTGTAGTCATATCCCCATTCAGAAGATCTGTGTAGTCTGAACATGCATGCACTCATATCTTTTTCTTCTCTTTCAAGGGCATGTTTACAATGAAATACTGTCCTTCAGCCCAATTGCACGAAAAGACTCCAAGAGGAGAAGTGGTATGACATTGTAAGCGCTGGCATGCCTGACACTGGGCTGTCTTTCCCATGATACAACGTAGATCAGCATTTTGACCCCAACCAAGAGTAAATATTCATCAGCAGGAAAAAGTCTGCATATGTAGAACATAAGGACTAAATGTATAATGGGAGTGCAGTCTTAATCTGAAGGCAAGAATTGCACAAGCAACATCTTTCTCTGCCAAAAATGAAGATGCTTCTTATTAAAAGTACTTTGTGATATATTGTAACCTCCACATTTTTTTATATTTTTGTAATTTTGTGTTTTGTAACTGGTTTGCTGATTGGTTGAAAAAGCTACAGTGTTACCAGAATTCTTTTTGTTATAGTTCGTGGAGTCCTTTCTCTGCCTGAATTAGGAACTTTGCATCCTCAAGTGAATAAGGCTGGCCGCATTTAAAGGAATAAAATAAACACTGGTGTAAGAAAGTACAATTAGAAAACCACAAGGATTATGGACAAAGTCTTACAGACTTGAAAGTAAATTAGTGCCCCTCTATTCTTATTTGTCTGACATTAGGCCTTACTCTGAAAGGGAAATGCCTACATGATTAAAGCAATGATAAACATATGAACTGGTTTTTCAGACAATTCAAGACATCTTTGAGTTAAGGTCACTCAAAATTATTCTATGTACAACCACTGGATGATTAAGGAGGAAAAATAGACCACAGAGCTGATTTTCCCTCTCCACCCATGCCGGATGCAACCCACCAAATTAGCAGAATTGCCATCACTAGGTGCAGGGGGTTCTGACTGCTGAACCCAGTGAGACTGGGCAGTTTATGAACCACTCTGAAACCCTAGAACAAGCCATTGGTTTCAGGGTGACTTATAAACCACTTTGGCCACCCACCATTGTCAGGTTCAGACATCACAAACTACATCCAGTGAGGGTAATCATGCTAATTAGGTAGCTTGCAACTGTCACGCTTAAGGAGAGAAAATAAATTACCATGGCTTATTTTTCCTCTGCGAGTCTGTGAACTTGGCCATTCAATCACTGAGCTACTTAGCACTTCACATTAAGCCACAGTGACTTAGTAGCATGTGCAAGCAGCTATTTTGCATGTTCAAACCATAGCAATGGCTTGCCATGTTGTGCAAATCTGGTGACGGTGGACTATTGGTGTGGTTAATAATTTACCCACAATCCACAGGTTGTGTATTTAGTTATTTGCAACATTGGCAACCCAAGCATACTGCATTGCTGGTGTGGGTAACCAATTGCAACTTGAATATGCAGAAGTCCACTGGCATGTACCACAAGCCACCATAACTTAAACAAGCCACGGTGGGCTGCAGCATGTGAATGGGGTTACATGGTTTAAGCAGGTTCGGCCCAAGAAATTTTGCTACCTGAGGCAAAGCAGTGCATGATCACTGCTCCCCACTCCTAATCAAAGTATCCAAAGCCACCTAGTTCTTTTGGCACATGAAGCAGAACATTCCATAGCCATTCTCCCACCTCTGACAACAGATGTACAACGACAAACTAATTTGCTGCTGTTTGATGCCCAAAATCTACTGCTTGACCTGACTAAAGATAGGCAGCCCTTTCTGCCTAAAGATAGGGCTGGTCCTAGAATCAAGGGGAAAAGTGAACCTCCAAAGTCTGTTGTCAATAATGTTAACACTGCAAGTTTGAGTAGCACTTAAATATTAACAAACATCTCAACAGACTGCAACTGCAACATATAAAGTGTGGTGCAAATGGATGTAGATACTGGTGTGGGAGGCAAAGATGATAAAATAGAAACATTAAGAGCAATCTGTATATACACTGCCAAGCTCCTCTTTGCACTGAAGCAAGAGCCCCTGAAACATGAGAATCAAATATCAATGCCCACGGGCAAAAAAAAATGCCTTAGCATGTGGACTAGAATTACGAGGACAAACTGAGAAAGAGCTGATGGAATAGCAGTCTTTTACAGGTACTCACAGGAAAAACTTGGCAATTACACAAACTATTTAAAATGATAGTAGGGGAGCATGTGATGGAATGAGGTATAATCCATAAAGTATGTCCCATTTTAAAGACACTTTTAACACCTATTCCTGTGTCACAATTTGTCCCTTCCCTTGACTCCTTTTAAGCCTGTGAAATACTTGCATTTCATTTTCCATGTTACAATCACATCGATGCTTTTAAAGGAAAAGAAAATAAACAACTGCCTGCAGCCACCATAACACCCATTAATAACTTGCAGAACAGAACGGGCTGCCTTACAGCTCCCCCCACCGCCCCATCCCACAAGGAGTGCCTTGACAGAGTCATCGAGCTGCAGCAACCGTGTGGATTGCCTTACATCTCCGCTACCCCAGCGATGGCCCCTGGACTCAAGCATTGAATTGCAACCATCTTCAGGCTCCTAAACTGGCCAAGTGACCCTTGGAATATCACAACAAACTATGTGTTGGCAGGGTCCCCCAGCCCCATTTGTGCCAGATAGGCTTCTGTCAGCAGGGAAACATTAGGAATGGACATGCTGCGCTGCTCCAGCGGCCTTGTGCTAAAGCACACTCTGACAACAGAGGCCCAGATATTAAGACCTAGCAGTTAATGTATTAAATCCAATCTCATTTGCTGTTCACAAAACACCAGTCATAAATAATTGACATGTGTGACCTGCAGAAGCTTTCTAAAAAGTCAGACTGTAGCAGAGTAAGGAAATGTCTCAATGGCAAACAATGATGTTTATTTTGAAAAGTCACCAGTTTCTTTGCAGACCTCTTGTGAAACTATGTACTCTACATGGCTACTTGTTCCACTATTGCTGCCTTTAGGTCCCTAAACATTATTAAATATGTGCCTTCCTTTCCCATAGTTCAATGCACTTTTATTTCTTATATTTGTTTCATAGGAATTAGCAGGTACAAATGTTGACTTTCCTCTCGTTTACACAGAAATACTGTGCAATTCATGCAAATTCTCATTTACATTTCACAAGCACAGGCCTGCTCTCAGTACATATTAAATGCAATGACAATAATGAGATAAATTCCTGGAAAAAATGGGATAGTCACTTTGCTCATGGCAGGCTCAGACAAATATTTAGAAGCTTGTTTTTAAAAACTGTCTTGGGGCACACTCATTCTGAATCTGCACTTTCTAATATGAGTGGGTTCATCATGCACCCAGATTATGGGTATGCTTGTAAGTAGCCAAACTTGTATGAAGGGCTAGCATGTCCAAGATTAAAGTACATGACAAACTGTATTCAACAAAACATTCCTGTTCAGATATAACGGTCTTGGTCTAGTACCTGATTTTGATGGGCTGTATAAATAAAAATGTTTTTTTCTTGGTGCCTGGTGATCTTCTTTGGGGAACAAACTGAAAACTGCTGTGATACTGCCAAAAGAACCTTCTCCCTGGTTGCTCCTTGTCTCACCTTACCCAAAGGGCTTTGGCAGATGATCTTAAAGTATAGGCAGGCATTTATTGCTCGAGTGATTTTAAAGGTGAGTGCCAGCACCTTGAAAATGAGCTCAGAACTCAACATAATGACACTTAATTCTTAATTTGTTGGACAGAGAACAAATCTTTTGCCTGAACATGACCTCCTTATCCCTTCCTTCACAAGCCTGTCTTTGAAGATACCTGGGTTGTTAAAACTAGTACCTCAACCACCTAGCCACACCATTGGGAATTTCTGCGAATTTTAAATTGCTTCTACATGCTTTTGTCTTGAGGCTGTCTACTCACCCTCTTTTGTGCTTCCTACAATTAACTTCCCCCCACAGCTATTATCTTGGCAGTGACTAGTGCTGCACTCTTCTATTAAAAGGAAGCATTACTTGATCTGGCTAGTGTTAACAAACTGCCAAGAAAAAAATCGTATTACAGCTGCCCTTGGGAAAGTGTCTTCATTTTGGAATTCTTGATAGTCACAAGAATAGCAAATTCTTCTATTAGTATATAAGATGTGGACTGCTCTATTCGCATAACACTGCTGCACTGATAGATTTCTAGCTTCTTTTTCAGAAGACACTTTGATAGAAGTCTGTTCTGCATAGAGGATTAACAGATGCAACATGGAGAACTAACTGGATTTAATTTGGAAACAATATACTGAGTATACATGTGCTGGCCATGTTTGTGTACTCTGAAGTGCTTGCCTTTAAAAGGGTCATGATAACTCAGTCTCAACTTCCCCATACTTCCTCAGTGTCCAAACCTGTATAATACAAGATGTTAGTACTGTTCCAACAATAACTTTTCTACATAAACCTGATACTTTGCAAGAAGATGAGCAGATGAATTTTAAGAATATTCTGAAACAGTTAGTGTGTTAAGTCTCTTTATTATATGATCCTACCAGCTTGTTAGGAGTACCAAGAAATTTTGGTTACCCTATCTCTAAATACCCCAAAATATACAATGGTAAGTTATAACATTTTTTACTGTGGTCAGAGTCTGTATCAACACCCAGGATGGCTGGTACAATTGTTAGAGAGATAGATTGTTAGAGAAGTAGAGCCTATTAAATGCACCAAAGTGCCCTTTAGTACCACTACCTATTTCTCTCATAATCTCTGGAAGGAAGCTAACCCTCTCTGTTGGTGCAGGGTGACTTTCAAACACATTGCCCATAGCTATTTCTGAAAAACTGCCAACACAGTAAGTGGTATGCCTATTGTCACTTCCACAAACCCCAAAATTACCCATTTTAATCTGATCCTATTCATAGCATGAAAGTGCCACATATCAGATCACTCTCACGCAAAGGAAATATCCCTTTCATATGCCTCTCAGGTAGTAAATAGTATTACTAAGTCTTCCCTCTTATCACCTCTTCTGAAATAAAGGGCCAACTACAACAGGGCAATTCTGCTTTCTTCAGAATCTACTCACTCTTTGTAATTAGGTTATTTGAAGGAATACAGAAGATTTCATAGTCATAACATACTTAGTTGGAGTTATCACATATGGGACAAACATATATATAGTCACACAAAGCTGTTCTTAGTACAGTGCTTTGGTACAAATGAAAAATGAGAAACTACCTGGAAAAGATATAATATGGCATGACTTTGCATCAAACACAGCTCATACTGGCCCAACTTTTTGTGTGTAACTTACCTAACCCATATTGGTAAGACTGTGGCAGCACACCATCTGTGTGAATTATTTGTCTACAGCAAGTATAACCATTGCCAAAGGAAGATAAAGCTTTCTTCTACATGCAATATGTGAAGTCAGCCCTCCTTTTCAGCAGCTGTGATAGAAAACCTTCATACTGTACCACCTGCACAGGAATACTTATGGGTGCTTGTTCCATCACAGGTCTTCCTCTGAACTGGCTCCATCAAGACACAGGTATGCCAACTCCTCTACTATTTATAAGGAGGCAGCCTGGGTTAGGGCTGCTTTACATTACATAGCAATGACTCTCCTGTCTGTGCTAACACCACATTTTGTGTATCACCAGGGGATACACAAAATACTTGCCCTTTGCTGGCCATAACTACCTAATGAATATGCCATAAGCAAATTACACATGTGTTCAGGCAGAACATGTGACAATCTTCATGAGATTCACATACATTTGCTGTACAGTAAAGACTTAGTGTAGGACTCTGATCATGGAAACAAGTTCTGTGGTTGCTACAAGATGATCCCCAAGAACCCAATGGTTTAAGACAACAAATCTTTCCCTACCTCCCCAGCATTCAGATAAGCTCCCCTGGGAACCAGCTCAGGGTTCCCCCACACCTAATGCAACACAGTGCATCCGAGGGAATCAGTCCCAAAGGTCTGCCCGCTACAGTGCGGTGCTCATTAACTTATTTCGGCGGCAGCGTCCCCCCCACGCCAACCGCTGCCCCCGGGCCTCCAAGATTCGTGTCCAGGGAGGAAAGGCAAGGGGGGGCGGTCCCTGTCCGGGGGGGAAGAGAGAGAGCGGAGCGCGGTAGCAGCCCCCTCCCTCGCCGCCTCTTTCCCTCCCCCCCCCTTCCCTCTCTCTCGCTCTCTCTCCATCGTTTGGCCGGGCTGCGCTCCTGCCGCCGCCGCCTCCATCTTGCCTCCCTTCGCTCCCTCCCCCACCCCGCAACAGGAGCCGGAGCCGCGGCGGAGGCGCTGAAGCGAGCGGCAACGGGGCCGAGGAGGCTGGGAGCCGTGGGCATGAGGGGGCGGCGCTGAGAAGACACGGGCTGAGCCGACATCTTGCACCCCTCCCCCCTCGCCGACGCTGCGAGCCCGTCTGCCCCGCGGAAGACCCGGTGCCGTCGCCAAGGAAGACGAGAAAGCGGCCCAGGCAAGTAGAGCCGGGACTCCCCCACGCACCGGCAACCTCGTTCCTTTCCCCCTTCCCTCAGTCCTGCTCCCAGGGTCGCGGGAAGGTGACCGAGCTGAGCGGGAAGGGGGTGGCAGGGCTACAGAGGCCTAGCGCCCTCCGAGCTGCGGGGAGGGGCTCCCTCCAAGGCGCCTTATACCGGGGTTGAGAAGGGAAATAGTGAGTGAGAACACGGGGGGGACAGGGAAACCGATCCCCGCCATCTTGTTCGCCCTCAAAACCGGGACACCATTCACCACGCCCACCTTCCCCTTCCCCATTGGTGTAGTCGAGGATACGTCGCGCCCGCCCGCGCGCTGGTTGCGGCTATTGACGGAGGGGGAGGACGATGGACAGCGGTGGCGCCCAATGAGAGCTTGGCTACGACTGTTTCCTTTACCTGCCCTGTAATTAGTCGAGGGATTTCCCCCTCAGAGGGGCTTGTAGATGTTGGCAAATTGATACTCAGCCCCTCTTCCCCACCCAGTCTTCCCTTTGCTTTGGATGGAGCCGGGGTCGCTCACATCTGGTAGTTCAAGGGTGTTGCACGCTCTATCACGTGAAAAGGCCTGAGTTGTGGCACAGACCAGTCCAATCCCCTGGGGAAAGGTTTCTCTTGTGAGGCCTGATAGGTTTCTGCTTCTCCGTCTGTACTGCAGGCTTGATACCTACTAGTGCATGTGCATTCGGGCCTCCCTGGAAAAGCCTTTAGTAGCACCCCAAAGGCCTCGCTGTTCTCAGAGTACAGTTTTTAGAGATACTTTAGTATTGGCAGGTTTATAGCTAGAATAAGATGTTGTCCATAAAGTGGCACACAAACACACACTGATGTCAGCTTGGTGGCAGGGAATCATCTCTCTGTTGAGTCTGTAGCTGAGTTCTCTGTTGTGACTTCTGTGGCACCCTTTATGGTAGATTCTTGAGTGGCATCTGCTGTAAGTGCATTCGAGATACAAACATGCACACAGAACTAAGAGAGTCTAGTATGGTCTAAATGTTGCTTTATTGTATTGACTCCATAAAGTCCATAGAATGGGAGCGAATAAGTTATTCCATGGGCAAGTCCAGAGGCACAGTAACTCATGCATTGGGGGTCACTTTCTTCTCAGGACATGGTTTGGTCATAATTTTCATTGCTTGCGAACTGCTGCTAGAGTTGGATATATAGAAAAGAAGTGGTTGGAGCTGAATACACAAAGAACACCCCACATGTGTCTATACTTACAGCATTTGATTTTTTTTAAAAATATGTTGCTTTAGAACTGTTCATTTTGCATTCATTCAATAGACATTACAAATTCACAGACTGGCCTATATGGCTGGTTAGTTCCAGTTGGTATATACAACTCACTGCTACTTCCTTGTCTCTTCTGGCCCCCTTAGGGCTGCCAGATCACAATGCTACTGTAAGGGTAGAAGCCCCACCTGGCAGAATTTCCCTGTGAGGGTCTCTTAAGTATCCTCTCTGAGCAGACTTTGCTTCAGTTCTCCATCTTATCATTTGTGCTTTTATTCAAATCTCATTCTCCTCCTTCCTTAAATCCCTCTTTCTATTGTCTGTCTTGTTCTTTGGATTTTTTTTACCTTCCAATCAACCTGTATGGAGCTTTGATTTCAGCCAAACTGACAACTTTGCATTCCTTCACAGAATTGGACAGCAAAGTGTTTAGCTCTCTGGCATCTAAACATTCTGACCTGATTCAAATTATCAGAACAAACTACCAAGTGATTTGTTGGGAGCTGCTTTGCATACCAAGTGTGAACTGCACAATTGCCACCTGGCTGTGGCCTATCATGTAACCCAAACCCAGGAGGCACGGCTAGTTGAATGGTTAACAACTCTTGAATCACCCATGTACTGTTGCAGGGTTATTTGAGGGTTGTTTAACCTTTCCAACAAGCCATACTTGGCTGATGTAATAAGCCACGGCCTGGAGGTGATTATGCAAATTTTGTCTGGCACATGTTGTGGCTTGTTTTGATCATGAAAACTGGCCCTTTGAGTCTCATACCGGTTCAGCCAGTGTCAAAGGCTTCTGTGCCAGAATCATAATCTGGATTACTCTGTGAGAAACTTTTGGATCTCATTATGTAGCATGTGGCACAGAGCATAGGCATAATTTTGTATATAAGGTGCATACTTTGTTTTTAATTCAATAGATGCATGATAGAAATATTGTTTAGAGGCATATGGAAAGAATGGGATAAAAGGTGTTATAATAAGAGAAAACAGTCTAGACAAAAGCTTCAACAGGGAGTTGTCATATATTGTTCTTTGGTAACATGCTGAGTTGGTGGAAACAGGGTGACAGAGCTGAAGCAGTTTGACCTGATGATAATTTGCAAATGTTGGAAGTAGTCAAGGGCCAAAATCTTGGAAGGGAGGACAGGGAAGGCCATTTAAGGAAGGTAGAAAGTTTGGTAGTACTGTGTGTACACACTGAAGGAAAGCTACTGTAGTATCGGAGCAGAAGGTATACTCAATCCTCAAATATTCTTTGCAATAATATAACAATGAAAGAAGCATGGTCTTATGTCACAGGAGTGGGAGGCCAGAAGCAAGGAATTAAATTGTGTTTGTGATCTGTGAGTAATCTGTATAGTTAACATTTTCTAATAGGTGCTGAATTAGCATGCTGTTAGGATGCTTTGAGTATGAAAAAGCAAGGAAATGCAACTGAGAGCAATGCCTATCTTATGTAGCCAGCTGGCAGCGTTCATGATTATTACAAAAGAAAACCAAAAAAGTGTGGAGGGGCTAATAGGCAAACCAGGGATTGCTAGCTTTTGTATTCTTTGGGAAGAGGCAATTTTCTTTCAGAACTGGAATTGTATTTTGCACGAAAGTATTCCTTTGCTAGTAGTTAAGCACTATGGTAAGGTGAGAAATCATTAAAGCATTCCTGGAGCATTACTTACAGAATCCAACTGGAAATGTATCATTAATGTGTGAAATAGTTTTTATTCATGGTCTCTGTGCATCAGATCTTTGAAAATGATTTTTTCTTTCACAAGTGGAATTTGGTTGTTATGTCCCCTTAAGTTGTCACTATCTTATTGAGACCCTGTGAATGAAAGCCCTCAAATGTTCTATCCGTGACAGCCCTGCTCAACACATGTAAATTCAAGGCTGTGGCTACTTCTATGGATCTCATACTAGGTCTTCCTTTTCTTCTGGCTTCAACTTTCCCTAGCGTGCTTGTCTTCTCCACTGAGTCTTGTTCTTTTCTTTTTAATGTTTAAATTATACTTATAATACTGCCTTGTTTTCCTTTCAATGAACCAAGGAAGCTTACATAACTCTCCTCCTCTCAATCTTATCCCCACAACAAGAACCTTGTGAGGTAGGTTGGGCTAAGAGTCTTGACTGGCCCAGAGTCACCCAGTTAGATCCAGGGCTCACTGGGGACTGGAAGCCAGATCTTTTGAGTTCCAATCCTGCAGTCTTAATCACTGTGCCCAAAGTATGACAGCCTCTATTTTGTAATTTTCATATCTATGGAAAGTTCTGACTTGATTTAATCTAGGACCCACTTATTCATATTTCTGACAGTCCAGAGTATTCACAAAGCTCTCTTCCAGCCCCAACTTTTGAACGCATTATTTTTCTTCCTGTCAGCTTTCTTCACTGTTCAAATTTGGCAGGGTTCCTAGAGGCCTGATAAAACAATTTTATGGACCTTGTTTGAGCTACACATTACTTGTTAGCTATCCTGCCACCCTTCATTAAAAGGGCATCACTTCTAAAGTTCACAAAAGTTTTAAACAAGTCCTATTTTATCAATGTATTTTTCAAATCTTTTATATTCAGCCAGTGCATATTCAAGAGCTAGTATAGTGTAGTGGTTAGAGCAGCCTTTCTTACCCAGGGTTCTCTGAACCCTAGGATTCTGCAAAAGTTTGCCAGGGATTCTGCGAGAGGTCATGGGTGTGTGTTTGTATAAAATAAACATTGTGTTTTCACATTCACATGCGTGTGTGTTGTAATATAAAATCATACAAGACTTATTGCTTGAGGAGCCATTCTGATTGCCCTAGTTGCTAGGAGGAGGGAGGGGGCCCAGAGAGTCCTTGGGAAGGGATCAGGGTGGGAAGCATCTGCTTGAGTTGGTGCCTGACATGAAACAACCAGCAGTGGTTCTTATTTCACCTCCTTTCATCACACCCTCCCATGCTTTACAGACAGGTGTTGGCCACTCAGGGGAAGGTGTGAGAAACAGGCCCCAGCTGGTGAACAGTGCAGGGGGAAGAGGTGATCTATCTCTGAGGTGTGGTGCTGGGACAAAGCAAAGGAGGAGGTTGCTCACTTCCCATGTGGCTGGTGAACTCTTTCTACAGGCAGTCCAGGCTGGGCTAGAGGAATCTTTCCCCTCTTAATCTGCAAAACAGTTCTTATGGGAAAGGTGGTAGGTGGTAAGGCACATTAATAAATAAATAATAAGAATAATAATATCTATAACATTAAATTTGGTGATACTTCTGAGTACATGTGAACAGGTGAACTGAGAGGTTCATAGACTTGGGAAGATGTTGCAAAATCCCCCTTCCCTTACTTGATGCCCAAAGTTTGACTCAGATTTAAGTATATGTGTAGCAAAAAACAAGCACAGGTTTCGCATTAAAGAAACACATCATTCTTCATTTTAGTTTCCAAAATAACACTGTTTTGGCAGTATTTTTGTTCATGTTGATTTGATTTATCTTATGGTTTTCAATAACCATCCTGTTCAACATTGCTAATAAATTTGTAAATATTGTAAATCGCACTGATTAAAATCAATTTAAATTAAATCCAGGGCCTACCTTTATGACAATTTTTATGCAGGGGTTCCCTGAGAGATGAAAAATATTTCAAGGGTTCCTTCAAGGTAAAAAAAAAAGTTGATAAAGTCTGGGTTAGAGTGGGATCTGGGAGATAAAGATCACAGCCATATCTCAGCCATAAAACTCAATGGGTAACTTTGAGTCACTCCCTCTCAGCCTAACCTACTTCACAGGATTGTTGTGAGCATAAGACTGAAAGGCAGAAGTTTATATAAACTACCTTGAAGGAAAAAAGGAAGGAAATAAAGAAAATAAATAAAGAATATTTGTATTTTCTCAATTTTATATTTTCCCTTCATTGTTGTTAGAATTGTACATGCTTCTTGTCCTGTGCCTTTAAAAGTAGCCTGACTTGCAGAACATAAGCCAGTGAGGCTTTTCCAATCACTTTATTTCCCTGCCAGGCAAAGCTTTACCTTCTAAATTCTGTATACCAATCTGCTATATGCTACAGCAGTAAACCTGGTGAAAAAAAGTAAACTCTCTTACTTTGGTGAACTCATAATTCATTTTCCTATATTAATGTTGTAAGTTCAGAGTTAGGGCTCCCTTGGCCATTGAGAGAGGTCAGAAACAGAGCAGGTAAATCTCATTCAGTTCAATAGTGCTTACTCTAGTTAAGTGGGTATAGAATTACAGGCTTGGGGCCCAGTCCGATGACCTCAACGCTCCAGACACATTAGCCTCTGAATACAAAAAAGTGTGTGTGGGGTGGTACTGGTTTTGCCAACCCATGGCTCATACCCTGCATTTCATCTAGCTAGTTCTCTAGATGAGGTGGAGGGGGAATGAAGGAGGCTGGGCGCTGTTCGGGTATGGTGTAAGCTGTTGATCCTAGCCCCCGCACCCTGCCCAAACATGCCCCTTTAGCTCTCTCCAAGGCTGATTTCCAACCTCAGAGAGGCAGTTGGTATTGTACCCTACAAACATTCCCTAATTCTGTAGTTTGCAAAATTGTTTATCTCCTCTCCCAAACATGGGAAATTTCCAAAGGCATCTCTGCAGGGTTTTGTTTCCTTTAGATAAAAGAGTACTAAAGAACACAGCCCATGTGTCATTGTAAAATATGTTCATTTAGAAATATACTGGTGGAACATTAGACTCCCAAGGGCGAGACGCTGTACTTAAGATACGCCAACTGGGAACTATAGGATATGCCATGAAGCTTTGCTGTGTTGGTATGAACTCAAATGAGCTTCTGCCAGTGGAAGTACATGGTCTCAATTACACATTCACATATTTATACTGCTGAAGTGGCCAAATTAGGACAAAGATGAGGAATAGAAATAGACAAAATCCTATAATGGTGTTTCCAGCTAAATGTGGAAGTTAGTCCTTTAGCATCATTCAAGGGCTCTAGCATGGAATCAACCCTGAAGGGGAATGTGTTTATGACCAAGATTATCTTTTCCTTTGTACTTCTCTCACCTTCATTTCTCCCTTTCCTCTATCATCCTTTTCTGTATCTCCTTGCCTCTCAAGAAAGTCCTTTCAGAATTAGCTTTTGGAAAGAAAACTTCCACAGGATATTTCCCATATTCTTATCCACTCACAAAGACAACTCTCACAGTCCTTGACAGGACTGTATTTAAATAAAATTTACACACCCTGTGTAAAAGAAATATTTGCACCTGCAGTTTAACCTTACCTTTGGATAAACAGGAAATTGAGTTTCTTAAAACACACACATGCTTAAAAAGAAAAGATGAGGAATATGCTTCAGTCAGTACACTAAGCAAGCCATGCTGCAGTGCAGTGACCAGCCTGGAGTTCCAGCCATGGGCCATCCTCACAGTCGCTGCTGTTGAAGGTGGTGCAGTGCAATCCCCCACCAGCTAGCGAGATTCCGTCATCACAGCTGGGCATCCAACAGCTGCGCTCTGAAAGGCAGAAAGGATGTGCAAAGTAGCCAGTCCCAATGCTGCTGATAGCAACTCAACAGTTGTTGGGCAGATTTGGACAGTGACAAATGCAGACTGGAGCAGCTGCAGCGGCTGTGACTGCTCCTGCCATAGAAGTCCATGGTAAAAGCATGCAAACCACAAGCAAGTGTGGTTTATGGGTTCAAACGGGAAAACAAGCCACAGTGAAGCATGGAAACCTTACAACGAGCTAATATTTCTCCATGTAGTTCCACGGAGACCAAACTTGCTATGCTTCATCATGGGTGCTGAGTTCAGACATAATGACAAACTACGGCACTGTGGTTTTCCCTGTGGCTTGGCATTACATGGGAACCTGCTCAGGGACTCACTCATTCACTATGTGATCTCCATCTTGAGACTTAGTGTAAGTGCAGTTCTCCTACTCCCAGCTTTTTTTACTATTTAGTTTGATAAAGAATTCTGAAGAATATGAAAGTGTACATTCAGTTTTGTAGCATTTTCTTACCCAACTCTGTAGATTTTTTTTTCCTAATGGACAAAGTCCTTTGGTTTTTAAATGCACCATTATCTCTTTACAATACCAAAAGTCTAGCAAAATAGACAACCCTGATTTTAGGTTATCATTTTGATCATTTTGTTAAAGATTAAAAGCATGGAATCTTCAGAAATAAATTGAAATGTTCCCACTTTGTTGAGCATGCACTCTTAAGGACTAACACAGCCAATATATACACTACAGCATTGTGCCAAGGGGACGGAACCAATTTGCAACATAGGCTATTATTTATTTCAGGGCTATGTGAAAATACTTCTCCAGCCCTGATTTTTATAAATTTACTTAAAAGATTTGTAGGCCACCTTTCAGGTTACCTATCAGGGTAGTGTAAGAAAATAACACAGCAATATTAAATTACATTATCATTAAAACAAAGTAGAACACAAACATAGAAGAAACTCAGCAAAGTGGATAGACCCAATCTTCAAGTTCACATTCCATGCTGGAAGGGATGGGTAAATAGAATTGTCCTTGCTTGAGAAAACAAAACAATTGAAGGCTTTCCAGCAAGGAGGTGCTGCAACTTAATAGGCCCTATTTCCACTTAGCACTCAACAGACTATAGCAACCACATTTGGTATGTTAAGTTGGATGTAGGGCTGATCACTAGGAAACACATCTACCTAAGCACACAACTCTTTGGGCATGCTAAAATTAGTACATTAACAACTTTTTTTAACTGCCAGATCTAAATAATGTATGAAAAGCGTGTCTAATTATGTTGCCATGCTATAAAATATTTACACATGGCAATAACAATAGTTTCCAAGTAAAAGCTTTGAATGTGTTTAAATATAACCATTAGGTCACATTAAGGGAGCAATCGTAGGCACCTCTGGGAGGCTGCTTGGGGCCTGTAAGGGGATGCAGCAAATATTCCTCTCTGCCTGCGAGGGTCTTTCCTGGATGGTGGCAGCAAGCAAATCTTTTTTTCCTTGCGTGTCTCCAAGAACTGTGGTCTGCACAGGGAGTTACAGGGGCAAAAATGGTCCCTGGGGCTCTTGAAGTTGCCACCCCTGGTGGTAGATGGTAAAAAGGAATGTGTCAAGGGAGGTCCTTAGATATTCTGTATGAAAAGCCCCCCTATTCCCTCGGTAGGCCCTTCATGCCTGTGTACTTATTTTCTCTCCCATAAAGACCAATGGGAAACATTTACATAACAGAAACTAGCTTAGCAAAGAGGGAAAAGGAATAAAGCTGCTTTCCCACTTCTGTCCTGACCAACAAAAACTTGATAGGGTTTAGGATGTGATCATTCCTCTGCATGGACTCTCTCCCCAGGAGATTGCTTTTGAAGGCTGCTATCAGGTGGCCCAGTGGTTTAAACTGCTGTGCTGGTTGATCGAAAGGTCGCCGGTTCGAATCTGCACAACGGGCTGAGCTCCCGTACTCTGTCCCAGCTCCTGCCAACCTTGCAGTTCGAAAGCATGCAAATGCAAGTAGATAAAAAGGTACCACTTTGGTGGAAAGGTAACAGTGTTCTGTGCACTTCAGTGTTTAGTCATGCCGTGCTGGCTCCCTTGGCCAGGAAACGGAGATGAGCGCCGTCCCCTAGAGTCAGGCATGACTGGACTTTAATGTCAAGGGGAAACCTTAACGTTTTACCTTTTTATCCTGTATCTATTTACCTGGTAGTAAACTGAGTTTCATTTACATCTGAGTAGATATGTATAGGATACTGTAACACTTATAGGTTCTATGGGGCTATTTGTTTACTTAATGATCTATTAATGAACATTGCAAACACATTTTCACAGAATGAATCTCTTCTTATTCACAATTATATAACAGATAACGTGAGCAAGTCTAACAATAAAATGTGACAACTTGTGCACCCAAGTCTTTGGCAATAGCACTAATACAGAAATTGCTTGTAGAATTGCAAAGTTCAAGTGTCCTTTTAAATTCAAATTTGGACAAGAAAATCCAAGATATCCTCCTCAACTGGTCTGAATATTGATAACATAGAAGAATCAGCTCCACATGCAGAATCTTCAAAAACATAGACCAAGTAGGCAAGGGCCTTAGCAGTCCTTAAGTGGCAACAGCAGCTCCTGCCCCTTCAGCTTTCCCACTCTTCGATTCAAATCTTATTCGCTGCCCTGCTCCTAATCCCACCTCTTGGGACTGAACCAATATTTCATAGGGGTTACAGTAGCATAGCAAATGTGTATTAATTTTTCCCTGCTTGGTTCAAATACATATAGCTCTTGGGAAAATGTCTGAAATATTGCAGCATCATGTAAAGTGAGCAAATGGAAGTTGAATGTGTTAAATTGTATCTCAGTTGTTTTAGGATAGCAGGAAATTTTATAATTCTTTTTTCAGGATAACCTATCACTGTTTACTGCAAATTTTAACTTCTAGCTGTTGAAAGGCCACAGGATTAAGGGTAATTATTCAAATTTGATACCACCAATGCCTGCAAAATGCTTAATGCTGAAGTGCTTGGAAAGAACCAGGTGGCTATAGGCACTTTCAAGCGATGTCTTTCCAGGTACTTTCTGTACAGAACATTTTGCAGTTTTAGTCAGGGTACACCGTTACTTTTTAAAGATACACAACGCTGCAAATTTTATAGGTACTCTGATAGTCTAGTTCTGTCCATGTTTGCCTGGAAGGCAGTCTTATGGAGTTCAGAAGAATTTATTTCCAGGTAAGAGGACCTACAGTTCCAGAATTACAATTATTAATAATAATTTTATTGCTAAAAACCTCATTAAGATGTGGGTGATTAGATTTTATATAACCATTTGGATAGTTGGATAACAGATGTTGTTAAAATGTTTAAATTGTTTAGAAGACAGCATAATAGTTTTATTATTCATAATAATGTTATTATGTTTAGGTGCTAGATGCTTCATAGAGCAGGGAGAAAAACAAATTTCTAGGTGTCAGCATCAGTATTTTGGTAGCTGGGCAATTAGGTTCTCCCCCCCCCCCCCATTTTACTATTTTGCAGCAGTCTTTAAGCAATTTAATGCAAAGTTGCCTTACTGACTTAAATTACATTACTCCAGAGCAAGTAGTTTGAGAATGGTATGTGCTCTTTAGAGCAAGCTAAAGGTTCATACTATAACCACAACTGAATTGTAGCTACCACCATTAGAATGTGTGCTTAATTTAACAGAGCATGTATTAGCCCTTCCTTTCCTGCATTTAGCCTTTAAAAAAGCCTTTGTTGGCACTAATGGAAGCTTTTTAACAGGCACAATGCTTTTAGGTGGCAGAGAAGATTAGAGAAAATGCCTTATCTCCAGTCATTGATCATCAGAGACAAAATCTCTGGGCCTGGAGAAAGAAGATGGAAGGGGCTGAATCGGGAACCACTGGGAACATTCCCAACACCCAGGCGACATCCAGCTGGCAAGCTAGAAGTTCCCCATTAGGTGCACCATTAGGAGCTGCATATCAGGTGAAAATCCCTATTTGTAGGAATGAGGTGACTGCTAAATTTCTCTCTGTTAAACAGAGTTAAATAGAAAGCTTTTGCAAGGGAAAAAGTTTGCAACACCTGTTTGGCACTTGCATTTTACAGAGTCTAGTTATCTGAATATTTTTTAACTTAGTGCAATTTTGAATCCACGTGGTTCGTTTGCTGTGGATGGTGCTATTTGCATGCAATACATACTATGGGTTAGCATTGTGTAGATGAACTGCAGGGAGCCTAAGATTTCTCCCTACCCCCAGTAACTGCAGGAAGAAAGTTTTTGCTTCCACTGTAGGGTAATTGCAATTTATCAAGACATACAAAACTGGACGAGCTGATTTAGTGTGGTGCAAATAAGCCACAATGAGCCTCTGGTCTGTGTGTTTCCTTCTCTGTGGCTAAGAGACAGAATTCAATTTTTGCTTCCACCATTAGTTAACCACAGCTAGTTATTGCTAACTATGAGTAATTTAAGCAAGCCAGCTTCAGGAATCATGGTTAAACTTAACCATAGTTAGTATTAATGAGTTTGTTATTCCAAACAGCATGGCACACTGCAGTTAATGAAGTGAACAGTTCCTGGCAAGTGTCCCAGAGATGAGAGGATGGCTTGGAAAACTCTTTTCAAAGTCAAAGACAGTGTAATGCACTGATCTTGGAGGGGAGTGTAGGATATTGAACCCTCATACCTTGCAATCAGTGAGGAAAACCATAGCTTATATTGATGTCCATATGGGGCCACTGTTGTTAATCTATGATTAGTTGAAATAAACCAACTTTTAACTATGGTTTCAGAAACTGCCTTGTTTCTAAAAGAATAACTGGTAAAAATGTACCACAGTTTAGGGTTTAGATATAACAATAACTTTAGTTAATCTCAAATGAAAGTGAAAGCTTCTCATGTCCAGTTTGCTAGAGGAGACTGGGAAGAGAGGAAGACCATACAAACTTGAGGCTTGCATTGGTTCATCCTCTTAACACTAAAGCCTGATTTAGTATTATATGCAAACACAGCCATAAAGTCAGTCCTGGAATAGGACTACTTTATATTCAGAGCTAATTAATTGCTATTTTAGGTCTGACTGGCTATTTTTCTTCAATGAAAAGGTGTTTGCAGAATTAAACTGATCTGAGATTTGCAAATGGGCCAAACCTCATGTTTTGCAATGTACTCCATATTTGCAAGAGATGAGAAGCACTGCATTATACCTCAGTGACATATGGATCTTATGTATTATTTATTTGAGCCATTTGTAAGTTGTATTTTCTGCCAAAACAACCCTCAGAAGTTGTGCTAGTAAGCTGCTACTTTGAAACTTCACACCCAGCCTGCAACCAAAGATAACCATTGGGCCATTTTTATCTTTTTAGTCAACACTCAAGAGACAGTGCGATGTTTAGTTCCAGCTTCAGTTAACCTTATCGCATTAGTTTGTGTTTTTCCTACTAGGTCTTTTTTTCAGGACTTTTCAAACAACTGTCTTCCTCCTGTCCATTTCTTCCTTTTAAAAAACTTGCTTGGGTTGTTACTCCTCTAGTCATTCTGTTTCTAGCTTTCCTATAAGCGGATCATGCAATTTTTGTTTCTTTTTTCTGTAATCACCACATGTTTTTAAACATTTGAGAAGAACAGGAGCAAAAACAATTTCTGAGTTCAAATTCAGGATTTCTTAATGTTATGGGCTATCCAGAGATTAATTGTTTTTAGGATGCAACCCTGTACCTTCTTACTTGGGAGTAACCCCCCACATGCAATACATGAGTTTTTTCCAACATGTATTGGATACATGTATTGGATTATGTTGTTAGTTGGTTAATTATCTGTGTTTTAACTGAGTTACCAATTTAGTTTAGATATATTTCAATATTAATAAATTAATATCGCCAAAACTTCAGGATAGGTATCTTCTTGGGCATCAGAGGAAGTAGGAACTGCTGCATTTTAAAATGCTATCTACAACTCACTGAGAGAAACCAACTTTATTTTTTTTTAATTCCCACAAGCAAATATGCCTCCAAAGGAACAAAACATTGCTTTTGACTCTAAGCAATATCAGTTAAATTCAGTTCAGTCAGTCAGTCAGTCAATCAATTCAATTAATCTGCGCTGCTTGTATTTGTAGATGCTGCTGTTTAAACCACTTTTCTGTTGGACTATTCTATAGGTTTTCTGAGTTGCTGCTATGAGGAAGCCTCGAAGGAGGTCCCGGCAGACCCTTGAGGGGAGACGTTCTCCTTCGCCATACAGCCTGAAATGCTCACCCACACGGGAGACACTGACATATGCCCAGGCTCAGCGAATAGTGGAAGTTGATATTGAAGGTCGTCTTCATCGCATCAGCATTTATGATCCTCTGAAGATCATCACAGAGGATGAATTGACTGCCCAGGACATCACAGAATGCAACAGCAACAAAGAAAACAGTGAACTGCCACTGTTTCCGTCAAAATCCAAGAAGACTCAGTGCAAAGGCAAAAAAAGGGAGGCATGCACAAAACATGCTGCTGGGACATCTTTCCATCTACCACAGCCCAGCTTCCGCATGATTGACTCCTTCAGCCAGCCAGATGCTCCTTCCTTGCCTCCAGCGTACTATCAGTATGTTGAGAAACCACCTGAGGATGTTGATGCTGACGTGGAGTATGATATGGATGAGGAGGATTTGGCCTGGCTGGACATGATCAATGAGAAGCGGAAGAATGATGGCTATGGGTCCATTTCTGCCGAGACTTTTGAACTGCTGGTGGATCGGTTGGAGAAGGAGTCCTACTTGGAGAGCCGTAACAATGGGACCCAGCAAACTTTGATAGATGAGGATGCCGTTTGCTGTGTTTGTATGGATGACGAATGCCATAACAGCAATGTTATTTTGTTTTGTGATATTTGCAACTTGGCTGTGCACCAGGAGTGCTACGGTGTGCCCTACATCCCTGAGGGACAGTGGCTTTGTCGCTGCTGCCTGCAATCCCCTTCCCGCCCAGTCGATTGTGTTTTGTGCCCAAACAAAGGTGGAGCCTTCAAACAGACCAGTGATGGTCACTGGGCCCATGTTGTTTGTGCCATCTGGATCCCGGAAGTCTGTTTTGCAAACACTGTGTTTCTGGAACCGATTGAGGGAATAGAAAATATCCCACCAGCTCGGTGGAAATTAACTTGTTACATTTGCAAGCAAAAGGGCATGGGAGCAGCCATTCAGTGTCACAAGGTGAACTGCTACACTGCTTTCCATGTGACCTGTGCCCAGAGAGCTGGCTTCTTCATGAAGATTGAGCCCATGCGGGAGACCAGCCTCAATGGCACCACCTTTACTGTGCGCAAAACTGCTTACTGCGAGGCACATTCCCCTCCTGGCAGCGTGAAGAAAGGATGTATAGCTACTGTTCATGAAGGGGAGGAGGACATTGCAAAGAATGAGAAGGTGGACGAGGACACTCCTCAGAACAAGAACAAAGTGAAATTGAAGCAGAAGGGAAAGAAGGATGCCTGTGCTTCTACACCTCTACTGATGGTCACACAGATTCCTTCTTATCGGTAAGTGGTGCAAATGGTCATAACTCTTCTGCTAAACCAGTTCAAAATTTCTCTTCAGTTTTTTGTTTACATGGCATTTTTTTCTGCTACATGGTCACCACAGCAAATGTTGAACACATTGCCAGAACATCGAATGAGTGTATTTATATAGTATATTCTTCTTTGATGGATACAGTTGTAGCTACTCTCTCCTGACAGGCAAGTAACATTTGCTGTACTTAAAGAATTCAAATATATAAATGAATGAAACAAGTAGCTTTATGCACAAGAATCTGTCGCATGCAAGCCTTTTGAATCAAGTTAGAAAATAGAGAGAAATCATTTTAGATGGCAAGCTTCTTTGGAAACAAGGATACCTCGCAAGTTATGGGCTGAGTATAGGTTCATCCCAGTTACGTCAGTGGGATTTAGATAGCCTCGTTATGTTTAGGACTGCAGTCTTAAACTACAGCTCAGTTCATTGCCTCATGCTCATATTAACAATAAACTGAAATGGTGGCATAAAAGTTACTGAAATACAAAGTTGCTTGTGTTAAACTCCTGGAGTAATTTGGCCCATTTGAGCTCAGCTGCTGGCTGGATGTTGCCCCTTTTATAGTTGCTGCTATTTGGAGCTGTAGAGCTGTTTGTAATGGAATCAGTTTCACGACCGAAAAGCCTGTGATGAACTTGCAATACCTGTACAGTTCTCACTAGTATCCACATTACATTACAAAATTAGGCATTCCATTGATGCTCTTGTTTTCCCTAGGCTAAATAAAATCTGCAGTGGACTCTCCTTCCAGAGAAAGAATCAGTTTATGCAGAGGCTGCACAACTACTGGCTCTTAAAGCGTCAGTCAAGAAATGGTGTCCCACTAATACGGCGGCTGCACTCTCACTTACAGTCCCAAAGAAATGCCGAACAGGTATGGCATTTTGCTGCATCCTGAAATAGTGTGTGAGAGAACTTGTGCCAGCTAAAGGATTGCTAATTTGGGTGGGTAGATACTTTTTAGAAATTGCAGTGAAAAATGGAGATGGGACTTCTACAACCTCTATTAGTGGAGTCTCCCATTGTACATAGCTCTAGTAAAAATCATGTATTTTATTTTGTTATGAAATATGGAGATAAACAAAGCCAGTGTAGACTTCTGCCTCTGTCATAGGGCAGCGTTTGTTTTCTTTGAATTTTATTTTCATTTTGACTATGAATCATTGGATTCTGTCCATTTGGTTTTTCTTTCCTGTGTAGCACTTTACAGTTGTTGTTACTTTAGAAAAAATAAAATACATTATCTCCACTTGCAGAAAGAGCAGGATGAAAAGACCACTGCAGTGAAAGAAGAACTGAAGTACTGGCAAAAACTGAGGCATGACTTAGAAAGGGCACGGTTGCTCATTGAATTAATTCGTAAGCGAGAGAAACTCAAACGTGAGCAGGTCGGTAGAGGCATGTCTTGGTGGTCTATTAACAGTATTTCTTGAGCCCAGATGTGATATTTCAGTTTGCTACGGGATGGTTTCATGCAGACATTCAGCTGTTTACATGGCAAATGAGAGGCAGACACGATTTAATGCCACTGAGTAGCACTGCTAAAGGTGGCCAGAAAGCAGTGAGTTACTGCCACATTGCTCCAAAAAACTGTATAATCTTAAGCATGTTTATTTAGAATCAAGCCTATTTGTATTCAGTGGGCTTTTATCACAGGATTTGTGCACAGGATTTCAGACAACAAATTCTGAAATGGGTCAAATACAAAATTGTATTAGATGAACTCTGTTTTAAATAATCACACAGACACATTGCCACAACAACAACAAAACCCCACATATCTGACTTAGGTCAGAATCAGTTCAGGGTGGTATACAATCAATAAGATGCAGGGCAGATAAGAGCAATTCTTCACACAGCACACCATTAAACTGTGGGATTCACTTCTACCACTTGTAATGAGGACCACTGATTGGGATGATTTTAAAAGGACAAATCGAAGGCTAAGAGTCCAGATGGCCATGTGCTACCTGTATTATCAGAGGCCCTGTGCCTATGTATGCCACTTCCTGGGGAATAGGGACGTTGCACACTTGCTCTGCTTGTAGACTGCCCATGAGCAGCTGTGTGGACAGAATGCTGGACCAGATGAATGCTGGACTAGATGATCCAGCATAGCCCTTCTTGTGTTCTTACGAGAGATGGGTGATTGTAGCCAGATTGTCTCTTCCCAGGAGGAGGCATAGTAAATGCCTAACAGTTGGTGAAACCCGCTATATGGTATGACCACTTCTTTGACATGTAGGGTGAATAGTGCATCTCTCAGCTTGCCAAACAGTGAACCCGATCCTATTCAGGAGAAGTGCATTCTTGAAGAGAATAGGTTGAGCACTTTTCCCAGTCTTGTTTTCTGGACTTTTCTTATGACTACCTTGCTTTTAATGAAAATATTATATTAAATATAAAGCATGCCTTTTGTAAACAGCCTTCTTATTGTATATTATTCTGTATTAATGCCATATGGTCAAATATGTTTAAAATAAAGTTTGTGTGTGTCTGTGTGAAAACAATAGTAGGTCCTGAGAAACTAACAGCACAGAAAAGTGCCAGAAATGCCACATGGAAAATATTGATTGCAGAACTTACTAATAAAATATTTGTTACTGCTAGGGGTTATTAATTATCATAGCTATACACATCAATGTGCTGGCAGCCTGTCCTCTTTTCAGGGCTGATCCAAGATTCTCTGTTACTTGAGGCAGAACTGCAAATGGTACCTGCCCTCACCTCTCCATGTCAAGGTTCAAAGGGCCCAAGGCTGGCCCATTTATTTTGACACCCAAGGCAGAAAATGCCACAAGCATGTCTTCAGCTGCCTGACACTAAAGCTGCACTGAAAGTAATTTGCTGCCCTTTTGTGACACCCAAATTCAAGTGCCTGAAGTGGCTGCCTCACTCTGCCTAATGGCAATGTCTGTTGTGGTATTAATTATTATTATTGCCACTGCTACATTACATTTATAGTCTGCCTTTGTTTCTCTTGCAAGGAGATCAAGGTGCATTACAAAGTTCTAATCATCTTGCCCTCTCCTAGCTCACAACTCTGCAAGGAAGGTCGGGCTGAGAGTGACAGATCCAAAGTCACCCTGTGAGGTTCCTGGCTCTGTGGGAACTAGAATCTTGGTCTCTTGAGTACCAGTACAACACTTTAACTGCTAAGCCAGGATGGTTTTTCTGCATATCCAGTTATTTTTAAACACTTAGCTGCTTGGATTCAACAAAGCTGACCTTTGTAACCTCTGGAACTCGCATGGGTTGCTTACAGGAAATGCCATTTTATACTTGTTTATACCTTAAGTGACTTTTGACTTGTCCAAACAATATAAAGTAAGCTGCATATGACTGTTTCTACCCCTCACCCTCCATGCACACAACTGGGTGCAGACATGGGAGGCTGTCTTAGTGTTTGTAACATCTTTCATAAAGGGCAAGAAAATGCCGTCTTGAAATATCTACGCCTGTGAGGGATATAGGGAACTTTGCAAAGCTGTGAACCTGCCAGAGAGCTTTGGCTATTGGGTAGTATAGATATGTAATAAGCAAATAAATAAGCTTCATGCATTGTTGTCTGATGGAAAAAGCAATTGTCCAGATTTCCTTTGGAACTAGCTTGCACACCATATTTACAGGGTCCTAAGAATGATGAGTGGACCAGTTGGTAAAAATTGTTTTATCAATCTGTATTGGATGAGCTCCACTGGAAGAATGGTGAGGAGATTGTTAAGTTGAACAGGTAGTGCAGTAAATTTTCCCTAAGTCTAAAAGCCAGGATAGTTTTTTGAAGCCATGCCAAGCTCTTATGGTCTTCCAGTTGTTAGGAAGAGCACCATAGGTAATTGCCTTTGGCGCTGCTTTTGCCAAATATATTCCTTAGGTAATAGCTGCTTTTGTGCTGAGAACCAAACCTGTTTACTTTCCTGAAGCAACTTTGTCCCTCCCCAAGAAGGGGTGTTAGAGCTTGTGTGTACTGACAGTTACTGGAACAAGGGGAGAGAGGAACTTTATACAATCCCTGACAAGAGTTCACAGCTTGAGGGGAGGAACTGATATATCATTTGTCCAGGTGACTTTGGAGGCCCATGGAGCATCCCCTGGCCTATTCAGAGAACCAATATGGTCACAGATAAAGGGAATGCAAACTTTTCTTTGCTTGTATATTTTCTGCATCCATGTTTCCTCATTATATTCTGTACACTGTATATCATCTTTAACGCAGTTTTGTTTTTGAGTATCCTCAGATCTGAAAGTGAAGTGCCTAGGCAGGCCCAGGCCTGGGGATTTTCTTTGTCTTTGATATTTCTGGGTGGTATTGTTTTTCTGATTGTCAGGTAAAGGTTCAGCAAGCTGCTATGGAGTTACAGCTCACGCCTTTCAATGTGCTGCTGCGCACAACACTGGATTTACTGCAGGAAAAGGATCCAGCCCAGATCTTTGCAGAGCCTGTAAATTTGAGTGAGGCAAGTACCTGGAAGTATTGTTTGAGATGTATGCCTACATAATGCTATCGCTGGCAAAAGTAAGGCCCTACTAGACTGCTCGTGTCCCATTTGTTCTGTTGTTGCATAAACTAAGGAATTTCTCAAAGGTGCCTAGGCAAAGACTTCCCTAATGAGGGCACTGTTTTGAGGACAGTAACTACTGCATGTCAGCAAGCTGATTTTATTTGCCAGAGCAGAATGGGTTATGACTGAACTGGCTGGTATTACTGAGCATTTGTGTTCTTCCTCAGTGCCAGTGAGAGGACACTTAGAGTTCTTGTGATGGGTATGCCCTGGTTGGCTAGTAAATGATTTTTGTAATTGTACAGGTTTTATATGTTTAGGTTCCAGATTACCTGGAATTCATTTCCAAGCCAATGGATTTTTCTACTATGAGGCAGAAGCTGGAATCCCACCAGTACCGAACACTGGATGAGTTTGAGGAGGATTTTAACCTTATTCTTACCAACTGCATGAGGTATAATTCTAAAGACACCATTTTCCATCGGGCAGCTGTCCGGCTCAGAGACCTTGGAGGGGCAATATTGCGCCATGCACGGCGGCAAGCTGAGAATATTGGTTTTGATCCCCAAGTAGGGATTCATTTGCCTGAATCACCAAAGACAGAAGACTTTTATCGTTTTTCTTGGGAGGATGGTGAGTTTTCGTTGGGATTTTTTTTAATAATAGCATGACACTTAAGATAAAAACTCCATTAAGTGTAATAAATGAGAGTCATTCAAGAAACCAGTTTGGTGACTTCCCTCACAGCAATATTTATTTTGCTACTCCTAATCCAGACCTTAATTTCCAGCTGATCCTATGGAATATGTTTTCTCATTCTCCCTCTCTCTCTCTCTTTCATTGACCCAGTTCCCATGCAATTCAAGAGTCATTTAACTCCAAAATTGCCAAAATCTAACAGAACTGATCCATTGCTTCTGGTTTGTTTAACCCCTAAACAAACCAATATGTCCAGGTATAGACCTTCAAATGGGACAATCATAGATCGTTAACTGAAAATGGAAGAGATGTACATATGGAGGCAGTGCATTCACTCCTGCTTATCCGTGATAACTCATGGGTTAAATAATCCATTAGTTACTGCTACATGCACACTTGCCCATTGGCTCTGTGACGCATATCATATACCTTTGTGGAATCTCAAACATTCGTACTTGCTGTTTATGGTATAAAGTTCAGAAGTAGCTTTTGTAAGAACTGTGCATAGGTGTGATGTTGACAGCCTGAATTGCTGAGGAGTTGAGATAACTTTTTAGTTGGCGGAAAATGTCTGTCACTGGCTGCTCAAACCACTCCTTTTTGCATTGCAGTTGATAATATTCTCCTTCCCGAGAACCGGGCTCACCTCTCCTTGGAGGTACAACTGAAAGAGCTACTGGAAAAGCTAGATATGGTGAGCACCATGAGGTCGAGTGGTGCCCGAACCCGCCGCATCCGCCTCCTGAGACGTGAAATCAATTCTATCCGGCAAAAGCTGGCCCAGCAACAGAACAAAACCATGCCAAATGGAGATCCAGCTCCATGGGAAGAGGGACTGGAAAAAATGCTAGAAGGAGAACGGGATGAAAATGGTGAGAAAGGTGAGCAGTTTCACCAGATCTCCAAGGGAAAAAGTGGAAAAGGAGATCTCCTGTAACTATTTGGGTCAATGACACCTATGACCCGAATCTTTGCATGTAGATGCTATAGCACTCTGTTAGGAAGAAGTTGCTAGGAAATCAATGCTGCTTTTAACAGCACAATGAGAAATAAAGCAAAGAGTATCAGAAACATTCTTGATATTCTTAGCCCTTTACCAAAAGTTACATTTTTGCAACAGGAGCTGGAAAATTTGGGAGAAAGCAGTAGATGATCATCAGGTTTGGCAGTCGTGAATCTTAAAGCTGCTGCTCAGAAAGCTTTCATGGTGATATCTCAGGGGCATCACTAGAGTATGCTGGGCTAGAACTTTCCCTTCAAATATGTTTGAAGATCTTATTCTAGTTTCTAGAGGTCTACACCATGACACCTAGATTGGAAGCACTAATTGGAAATCCCATCAGAAAAAAATAAAATCTGAAAAGGCTGTCACTCTCATGTTCCTCAAATATTGGTCTGCTGTTGGGTACATACTTGCAACAATGGGCTGTGAATGTTATTAGCGTGAGGTTCTGAAGGAACTGTAACTGGTCACTCTGAAGGTTACTGATACTGAATAGATAAAGGCAAGGAAAGGGTTGAGCTGGGTTGTGATCAGCTGTAAATCGAAGATAGCACACAGAGAGGTTCTTAGCTTTTTTTCAGCAGGTCTGTTTCCTTATAGTTTTTTCTAAATAAAATAACAGCATCTGGCAGTATCTGAGTAGTTTTTTGATTGTGTCCTAAAAACAATATGAGAAAACAGAGTCCTTGGGTTTTGGCACCCTATTAAGATGTGAAGTGCAGTACATAGAGGGGAAAAACGGAAACAATCAGAGTCCGCCCTCTAATAATAGGTTGGGCCAGTCCATGCTTTACCTAGAATGTCATTCTTATAACAGTAACAGTTATTGAACATAATTTGCCTTCTCTTCCTGCTGAAAAACTCACAGAAATAAGCTAGGTAAATACTATGTAAAAAAGCACAAATCAAGTGGTCCAGCTGCCTATCATATTGTCAGAGGCACTGTCCACAGGCCTGACAATGCTGTTGACTGCTGCACTGTCCAAAACATGCTGTCTTTTTACAGGCAGTTTTGTTCTAGACTTTAGTGTCTTCATAAAGCTTGTACCTGTAGCCACAGATCAGTGGCCTTCTTGGATTGTGCAAACACAGTGTCACAGCACTCTGTGACAAATGCAAAGTTGGAATAATAGTGGCCCCTTGGGTTAGATGGCTGGTGGCACAAAAGTGCCTTTTTTAAGTTGGTCATTATATTTTTAAAAAGCATTTCCCTGTGTTGTAAAAGTAAGGAAATCCTTTCAGAATATTTTCAGTCATAAACATTGTTTTCTGACATGAAGAAAATGCTTGCTTGCAGATTCTCAAGAATTGAAATGGGACTACGAAAGCAATCTGACATAATTAGGGTAGGCCATATAAAATCTTTCTATAACCATGAAAAAAAGATGCTTTGATAATGAAAACACCAGCAAGCAGTAAATTAATCAAAACTGAAGTTTTAAAAAAACTGGTATTATGTATCTTAAACTGGCATTAATGTAAAGTATTAAGAAGTATTAGGTAACATCAGATATGCAACATCTGTAGGTCCCTCTGAAAGATAAAATTGTTAAAAATAACAGCAAGCTGGGTGTATAAAGCTAAATTCTTAATATATGTGGTTGGAAGCAAGATCTACCTCTATCAAGCCAATGCATTTTTAACTGAGATGCAAGTAATTTATGAGAGAAAATTGTTTACACAAACATAGTTTGAGATCTACACAAACAACATTCTAATAGGATAGAAATGACAATTTAAAATATGAAGCTTTGCATAATCACTTCCAGTTCAAATGAATATGTGACTTAATAAATTTACGATGCTCATAAAATAGTCCCCTCTCTCAAAAGGCCATTTGTGTGCTGGTCATTTATAGGGATGTATACTTCCCAGTACAAACAGAAAAGGAATAAAACCAAATTAACAAGTGGTATGTGAATCACAGAACACCATCATTACTTCCCCCAAATACATTAGTTATATGAGTGAGTGCAATATGAATTTGACAGTGAAGGTTCAGTCACATTCATTTTACTAGGTAAACCCTCAAGTCTATTTTGCATGTGAATATACTGCTCTCAAAAATAAGTCTTCATATTTTCAGGAGTAATTTTGTTAGGGAAGTTAAAGAAATGCCAGGTGCATTTTAAAAGATGTTATCAACCACTCCTAGAGGGAAAGGATCTAAAGACCAATTCACGTGACATTTTTGTCTGTGGTGATGTTGCAAGCTTATATTGGCAGTTTGTGTTGTGATCAGTAGATGCAGCAAAGCATCATTGTGCACATGATATCTTACATCTGCCTACAGCTGATCTAAGTGAGCTTGGTTTCAGTGTGTCCTAGTATTCCACCTCCACATTATTCCAGTGAATGAAGCGAAAGCCCTTGTGTTCATCAAAGCTCATTGCAAATTGCATCACTTTCACATCCATTGTCTGATTCTTAAGAAAAATCTCCAGCAGACCAGGCAGTGTAGCACACTGCTCTGTCCATCCCAGGGAGGATACAGTTCCTGAGAGGGGAGGATCAAGGAGTCCAGCCCTATCTAGGGAAGCCGGAGCAATTACCCTATTTCCCAACCATGTATTCAGGTGGTCACGACTGCTTAACCAGCTCCTCTACTGGTTGCTTCCTTCCATCATTCCTTCCTACCTTTCTTCCTTTCCAGTAACTTCTGTTTTACCACAGCATTTTCCCAGCTCAGAACAGCAATAACAGGCACCGCTGCCAAACTATTATAATAAGTTCTATCCTGACTTCATTCTCCTTTCAGTGCCACAGTGACAGCAGAGCAGCAGATGCTTTCTGGAGCAGCAAGTTCTTTCCACAGTGGGTGGCAGTAATCCCATTTATACCCCACATTTTTTTCCTACCAGAAACCCAAGGTGGCTTACATAATTGTCTTGCTCTTCTTTTCATCCTCACAACAACCCTGTGAGGTGGCTTCAGCTGAGAATCAGTGACTGGTCCAAGGTCACCCAGTGAGCATCATGGCCAAGCAGGTACTAGGGCCTAGGTCTCCTGAGTCTGTCTAACAGTTGCTCTGTTGAGTATGAGAAAAGCCATGCTGGCTCCAACCAAAGGTCCATCTAGTCCAGCACTCCGTACATACAGTGGCAAAACAGCCTCCCACTGTATGCAAGTATCAGGCTGGGTAAGAGGAAGAAAAGGGAAAGAGCTTGCTTAAGCGGCTATGTGTGAGAAAAGTGATAAGTTGGAACAACAAGTAATGGTCCTTCAACCTGCTGCTTCTGAGAATCATCCTGTGAACTGATGGGAGATGTTGAAAGTTAAAAAAGAGATGCTTGAGGTCCTTTCATTTGTCTTTGTCTCTGATAGTTTGGTGCATAGATTGCTAAATTTATATTTAATTCCCCTTCCCCAGTGGCACTGGCATCTTAAAAAACAACTCTTTAAAAATGCAGATTGAGATTCGTAACATTTTTTTTGCACATCTCATCATTTCAGGCTTCTAGAGCTCTCTAAAATGAGGCAATACATATCAAATTCAGTTGTTAATATATTGTTGTTCAGTTGTCTTATAGCAGTGCGAAGTGCAAGCCAGCTGCTCAGTGACTGCTATAAGGGCCAGTTTAAAATGAGGTCATTTTTCACCAGTTGAGAGACCTCTTGACTTTGCTAAATGTCTTTCAACAGTCCTAATTGACTACAGGTACTTGAAGGAGTCATTAGGGAGCACTTTAAAAAGCCACGTGGTATGTACAGGTGTTTAAACTATTCTGAACAATTATCCAACATAAGAATATCATTATCTCCATGTGATGTTTCAGAACTTGCTTCAAAGTGAGGAAATGACCCCACTGGGTTGTTTTAGCCAACCCATAATTTCTGGTTTAAAATATACCCCACTCTTGTTTCATATCTGTACTAAATAGGGCAATATGACTTGGTGTACTTTGCATTTGGACACTGCTCTCTTATGACTTTGTTAAAAGATTCCTGAATGATGACATTCCTTCTTCAGGAATTATGATCAACTATATGCTGCCATGTTTCCCTGCAATGCTATTTAGGTGGTTTAGGGAATAACTTGTTTTTTGGGGGACTGCCCAAACACTGCACAGATAGAAATAATGGAGGACAATAAGTAGTAGAATCTTAAAAGAGGGAAAATGTAAATTAATTCCTGATCTCATTCCATCAGAAACTGGAATGAAATGCTCAGACAAGTTATTGTTAGTGAGGAAGGAACTTGTTAGTGTGAAGAAACTTGAATTTGGGTTTGTTTTTGGAAGAACATTCTTGGGGTCTTTGGTGACCTTAGCACAAGGTTTGGCAGATTCTTTAAAAACAAAAGAACACATAAACATCTGTTTCTAATTGAGCTGCAGCATGACCTTGGCCTTTTAATGCATTTTTTTTTACATTTGAAATTCTTTGTTTACTCTTTGGTCCTCCCTTGAATCTCCTGCCCCTTTAATGCCATACAGAGATATAGCAGGGTTAAAGTACCTGAAAGGTATGAAGGTCAAAAAAAGTGAACTAAGAACTATGGAGAAATAAGTCTTATGCACCCTAGTCTTCAGCATGTTTACTTGGAAGAAGATCCCACTGAACTGAGTGGAAAGTATGCTGAAGTAAATATGCACAGGTCTGCCTATCTCAAGTAACATAATTGGTTAAATTACTGGTATGTTTGCTTGTTCCTCAGCAGAGTGACACAGTTATGATCCCACATACCCCATACACATTCTGACTGGGTTTGCATGATCCACAGTGGCGGCTTCTTCCTGCCCTACATGTGTTGGTTGTGCACCAACTCATTACTATCATTACCTGCTCCAGGCACGGGTTGACATATCGTCCAAACCCAGCAAGGCTGAGCTAACCTAGAGCCCTAGAGCAAGCTGTGGGTGCCAGGTTACTTTGGCAACCACTCTTGCTGCTCATCTAACTGAGTTCAGATGGTATGGCAACCTGCACCCAATGCAGGAAATTATAGAAATGAGGCAATGCACAACAGACATGTGTGGAATGGGTGAAAGGAGCCTTTTGGCCTCTTTTCCTTCCCTGATCTTGTGGACCTAGCCTCTGAATGCCTTCCTTAAGGGTATGCAAGAAAAAGTAGTTAGTTCACTGACTTTTGTCCATAGAAAAGCACAGAAAGCTGTGATCCTTACTTTGGGGCAATACATTCTAAAATGTTCAAGCAGATTCTTTTTCTCTTTAGCAGATGACACCAAGCCCCCACTTCCCCCCACCCTGGAGCCCACAGGACCTGCACCCTCCCTATCGGAGCTGGACTCTCTGCAGGACCCTCCAACTCTCAAACCCATTAGCGAAAGCAAGTCCTTGAACAGACTACATAAACGGCTGAAGTCCGAGGGTGAGCGCTTTGATAAGAAGACGCTGCAGAGGGAGAGCCACGCCTTCCAGCGCTTGCTCAGCGACAGCGGCCTGAACGGATTGGCCCTTCAGGTCACGGGCACATCTGCCAGCCCCCCGTTTAGTGGAGTGGGCAGGCGGACATCTGTCCTTTTTAAAAAAGCCAAGAACGGGGTGAAACTGCAAAGAGGTCTGGACTGCCCCCTTGAGAATGGAGAGGACCACAGCCAGAGTGGGCAGCTCTCCCCCTCCAGCATAGAGGGTGAGCGGCCATCCCGGAAACGGCCACAGAGTGGGAGCTGCAGCGAGAGCGATGGCGAGAAATCCCCCAGGCAGGCAGGAGTGACAGGTGACTCCCCGAGCTTTCATTCCTCTGCTGTCTTGGAAGGTCAGAGATTCCCAGGGTAGGGGTGTCTTCCAGTTGTACTGCTTGCCTGTTGTTAGGAAGCCTCCACATCTCCACAGCATCAAACATTGCCCTGTGCTGCTGTGGGAAGGGCGTTCTCAGAAAATGCAACACCAGCACCTAGTGCCTGTGTTCAGAAGGATGAGGGGAAACTGAGGGCTCAGAAGATGATCTTGTCGGTTACAAAAAGTCAGATTTATTGGCCTTTAAATCTGTAACTAATGTGGGACATTTCTTCCTTGCAGCTGTTAGGCTTTTTAAGAAGGGGTGTAATATTTGATTGTTTAAGGTGCAGTGGGGAGAATATTTTCTTTTTCTTTACCCAGCAAAATGATGCATTGCTTCTTCAGTCTTCAGCTGAATCCTATACAAAATACCTTTCACATTTTTGTTGCCATGACTAAAGGTGTGTGTGTGTGTGTGTGTGTGTGTGTGTGTGTGAGAGAGAGAGAGAGAGAGAGAGAGAGAGAGAGAGAGAGAGAGAGAGAGAGAATGAGAGAGAGATTAAGATTTTATTCACAGCTCTTTTACATAGAACCAACCCTGGCACTACTGAGGGTTTTTTCTTTGTTCGTGCTTGTTTTTAGTGAAGTGATACAGTTTTTTGCTTGATTTCATATGTTTATGCACCAGGATATAACAAACCAGTATGCAGGGAGATAATATTGGTTTCATAGGGGTGTGGAGGATCTGGAAAAAAGCATAAAGTGCTCGGAGGACTTAATCTATTTGCAAGGTTTTGGGTTCCAAACAGAAGCAACATATTGACCTCAGTGTGTTCCTGAACTCCGGGCCATTGCACACACGATTGTAGATTATTACTGTATGCTTAGTGACTCTCAGATGAATAGGTGACTGAACTGTACTGAAAAACATAGTATTTAAAGTGATGATGAAAGATTTGCCAATGGTGTTCAAGCTGTGTTGGCTTATTCACACACACAAGTCACCATTTGATGCTGCAGCCATCAAGTGATAAACACAAACCTATGATTCAGCCCAAATGCACCATTTAAGGAGGCATGGCAAAAAGCAAGCTGGAGGCAGTAAAGGAAACATGTTGCTTTTTGCTTTTGTCCTCATTCCTGCATCCTTCTTTCAAAATAAGTTACTAGACCATTTGTTTTCTCAGTCCTTAAAAGAGATTCTAATTGGCATTTGGTAGCTTTTGAATCACATTTTAAAACAATCTGGCATGATTCTGTTTCATGATTAATTCTGGAAAATGGGCCAAATGGATAACCCTTTCTTATATTCATGCTCAAAGAAGCACTTTGCAGAGTGACCCTATCAATACCAAAGAAACACAGAAGATCAAGGGACTATGTGAATGGAATAAATGTCCAATAGCATGCAGTACCATCTTGAATAACTCTTGGGGGTACCTTTGTAGTACATTTTAAGGAGCAGGGATTGGGCTTAACCTGGTAGTTGAAGGCTCCCATAACCTTAGGTGTATATGTTGGTTTGCACAGCTCTGTTTTATGGTTAGTGTGGGGGATGGGGTGTGTGCTTTATACCAGTGCATACTCATATCTTTAATCTATCCCAAAGATGGATACTGGGTCTCAGCATTTTAAAACTAAATGCATGAATTGCAGAAGAGAACCATTAAAGCAATGAGACACAAATCCCAGTGAAAACCACCACACAGACATTAGCACTTCTGGAAGATCCAATGGTAAAATTCCATAACTATATGGATCACCACCAATAACAAGTTTTCTTGTTCTTCATGTTGTATAAACCTTGCAGAAAGGAGAGAACTTCTTAATTTGTTATTCAGATTGTGATGGGATATAAGAAAAAGGTTGACTCTTTGATATACAGAGCCTCAATTTTCTAGGGTGTTATAGGTCAAATGTACCTCCTTCTAAATCCTATAGAGAACAATATAAATTGTAGCATTTGAGTGTAATGTGTCTGTAGTGACCAAGCAGTACAATAGCATTAAGGCCTGGGTTTGACCTGACAATACCTGGTTTCCTATTGAGGGAAATGCTTTCAAGGTTGCCTGTGGAGGTCAGTTGTCCGACTAGTTGCCCGACTAGTTCCCCTCTCCACCATGTTCTGTGGAGTGCAGCAGGTTGGTGTCAATGTCACATCATTTGTGCGATGTCTGTTGCACTGGTCATAAGCACCTTGTGAGGCTGATGGTGTATCCTAGGTTGGTTAGTGATGCTTGTACAATGTTATTTGACAACTCCGTGGCTCACTGGTCTGTGCTATGGAATGGGTAAAAAGAAGAATGTGGAACTGACACAGAGAAAATTGATTTCCAAAGGTTTACAATATTCTACTAAAAGGATTAGATTCCGCCCCCCCAGCTCCCATCTCCCTTTGTTTTTTTATCAATTTGCTTTGATTATTTTACAATGAACTTGAGGAACTTTTCTGCTCTTCTTATAATGATGACATAGTAAATACTTCCCAAGAAATAGAATGAAAGTTTAATTGGCAGAATCAGTTGAAATTAGATCAAAGAGAGTAAATCACTACATGATAGCGCAAGATGTAACCTGCTGGATTAGACCAAAGGCCTATCTAGGCCACTGTTCTGTACACACAGTGGTTAACAGGATGCCTACAGGAAGCCTACACCCAGAAAGGAGTGAAACAGCATGCTTCTGCTTATATTACCCACCATCTAGTATTGGGTGGAGTACTGCTTCAGATTCTGGAGTTAGAATATAGCCATTCGGAGCCCTTAATAAGCCTTATCTCCCATTAATTTATCTGATTCCCTTGTACTGTTGTCCAAGTTATGTCCATCCCTGCATCTTGTCTACTAAATTCCATAGTTCAACTGTGCATTCTGTGAATAAATACTCACTCCCCTTTGTCTGCGCTGAATCTCCATTCAGCCTCATCAGATGTTCTCATTGGAGGATCCAAGTATTATGAGAGAGTGAGAAAAGCTACTTCCTCTCCAATTGTTCCTAAAAACATAAGAAAAGCTGTGCAAGTTGAGACCAAGGTCCATCTAGTCCAGCATTCTGTTCACATAGTGGCCAACCAGCTACCCACAGGAGACACATTAACAGGACATGATCACAACAGCACTTTCCTGCCCCTGGTCCTCAGGAAGTGGTGTTACAAGGCATGCTGCCTCTGATCCTGGAGACAGGATAAAGTATTCTGGAGATAGCATATCCATGGCATGTGGAATTGCATAAATATCTTTCATATCCTACCTTATTCACCCATGTTCTAAGTCAGAACACAGGGACCTCCCTTTATAGGGAAGTTGCTCCAGGCTCCTGATACTTTAGTTGTCCTTTTTTGCACCTTCTCTAGCTCTGCAGTACTTATAGAAACTTCTAGACCAGAAGTATGCAGAATATTCCAAATGTGGTCATACCACACACATACTCTCTCCCTCTCTCTCTCCAATTTGGGCAGTTTTATTTTGTTGCCTTTTCTAATTGTCTAATTATACAAAAATGTTTTTTTTCCACTGCTGTTGCATATTATCTGGTGCAGCCCCAAGTTTCCTTTCTTGGTCATTCATTACCAGCTCAGAACCCATCAGTTTATATGTGATATTTGTTTTTTTAAAATCCTAGTGTGTATAACTGAACACTTATTTAGACTGAATTGGAGCCACTTATTCAAACTTAGACTAGACCTATTGAAATTGACAGGACCTAAAGTTGTCATGATTAACTTGATATTGTTGATTTCACCAGATCTATTAAGTATGATTAAGTCTGGATCCAACCAATTTCTTGTCCATTCCTCCATTTTGGAGAGATCCTTTTGGAGTTCTTCACAACCCTTTTGTGTTTCTAACCACTCTGGTGTTGTCAGCTAAGATCAACACCTCACCACTAGCTCCAGGTCAGTTATAAACAAGTTAACAATCCCAATGCAAATCCTTCAGGGAGCTCATTTCTTTTATTCCGCCATTGTGAAATGGCCTGATCAGTCCTATTGTTTCCTTCCTTAACTGGGAAAAGGACTGTTCTCATAACCAATTCATTGAAACAGCAAAAAAGCAAAGATGTGCCTGCATCTGTTTCATGTCTTAACATTTGTGTTTTCATCTTACTATTCTGTGATAGTCTGATATTATTTCCAGGCAGTCCCCAAGTTATGAACATCTGAGTTATGAACAAGCTGTACTTATGAACTGCCATAAAGCCCATTCATTTTTTTAAAAAATGACTGCAGAAAATTGTCATCATCATAAAGAGGGGGGGAGTGAGGGAGGGCCTTTAAAGCATCATCATAGAGAGAGAAAACGTGAAAGGGTAGAGGGGTATGCCTTCAAAGCAGGCCTTCCCGCCCTGCCCTTCCCGCCGTCTGGCGTTTCCTTGCTGCACTGAGGAGGCCCTGGTGTGTTTGCTTGGGAGGGTAGAAATAGTTGCAGTCTTTCTACTTTAACTGGGGTCCTGTGCCCCTAACCTCCACAAATGTGGAGGACTGACTATAAGTCAAATTTGTATGCAAGTCGGATCATGTAAAGACAAATTTTCATTTTCTAAGGAGTGGAACTCATTTGTATCCTGGGGGCTGCCTATATATGTATATGTACTTTCCCCTCTTGGAACTGAAGGGTTCTCCTTGATTTATTTATTTGAAGCCAAGTATCATGAAATATATGTTTAATTGCTGAAAACCTATAGTTGACAGAAATTAAGAGGAAAGCAGGAAAAAGGTGATACCACTGCTATATGGGTGCATAAAGAAACAGAGAAGTAGACCCGTTCTCTGTGAGTGAGCAAACTTATGGGGATTAGGGAAGGGCAGAAACAAACATGCATACATCCCTAAAAAGAAAGTAATGAGGTATCTAGAGAATTGCTGCACAAGTGGATACGAGCATGACTAACATATAAAATGAACATTAAAAACTGTGGGGGAGATAGTGATTAGTTCAGGAATAACTAGACAGTGGATAAGATGAGGGACATAAAAATGTTAAGTTGACCATAAGGGCACTGCTTGAAAAATTGGTATTCATTCATATCCTAATAATCGGGAGCGGTCTGAGTTCTAGTCCCTACTCAGCCATGTTGCTCACGCGGTGACTTTGTGCCAGTCACAAACTCTCAGCCTCACAGCACTGTTGTTGTGAGGATAAAAATGGAATGGAGGAGAACTATGTTAGCTGCCTTGGATTCCTCAGAAGAGGAAAAAGGGTGGGCTATAAAAGGATTGTAATAATAATAGTAGTAATCAGGAACATGACTGAAGACATAAACTATGCTTCTTATTCAAAATGACCTAATTTCCACAATCATAGGGTGGTAGTTCATTAACCACCTCCCACATCCCAGTCTCATGCCAAGGAGGGATTAGCATAACTATCCTTGGCAGCATGGCCCCAGACCTGGTGAGGGTGGGCTGCTGCCACGGTTAACATGTTAATCTAATCACAAACTACTGAGACAAACCCACAAGCTCAGTCTTCTTTCTTATCCATAATCCTGATCAGACAGCTACTGATAGGCAAATTCAATTCCAGGCCAGATCTGAATTTTATTCGCTGTTAACAGGTTGCTTGTGATGGCCTGTTGCATTACAGATCACTGTAAACCATATTATGTTAGCCTTGCAAGTCACATGCTTTGATTTGCCTCCTCCTCTTTTTGTTTATCTCCAGCATAACAGCTAATTTTGGAAAAATTTGGTGAAGTTGACTATAAAAAGTGCTTACTCTAGAATTAAGAGTATGATTTTGAAGACTAATAGACACACATGCAGTTCATGTCTGGCATAGGTAGCTTATCCCATGCTGTTTCCTAGTTGTTCTCAGTGCAACTGAAAGTGCTTGTTGAATCAGCCATGTCATCTACCTGCCACGTGCACTTTTTTAAGGCCCACAGTGTCTGCTTTTTTGAGTTATCAACTTTGTCCCACTTCCATACTTATGGTATAATGCACAGAGGGGAATCTAACAGCATAAAGAGCTGGGAATGTTCTTGAATTTGTTTTTATATTTAGAAAATGATGTTGCTGTCTTTAGAGAGTAACTGACCCTGTTCACATGATCATCACAGCTCACCATGGGTTGTTTAAGCCATGGTAGGCTGCAGTGGACAAGGAACGGGATTTGCATATCCAATGTCTGGCTCTGGCTTGTTGTGTCATATGAACCAGGGGGGCACTTAACAACAGATGACACAAGCATTGTTTAATTCTCATAAAAATCATAGTCCCTGGGTTTGCATGCTATGATAAGATGCAGCTGTGTGTTGAATATTCAAAACAGCCACATGCTGGAGCCCACCAAGGAACACAACTGGCTTTATACATTTGTTTTGATTGAGTTCCATTAAAGATTGCCATTTAGAGTATCAATTTAGAAGTAACTGGGGTGTTTCTGTGATTAGTTTTTGATCTGATCTTCAAAACACATATCCATAATGCTTTTTCAGTTTAATACAAAGGCAGTAAGTTGTTTTGAAAGGAGGAGAAAAATAGATTTTGCGTACTAAGAATAACTAAATGTTTTAACTGTGTAACGTTTCGAAGAGGAATCTAGGATTCTGATCATGAGACTGTCCCTTAGTGATGATTCTCCATGAATGTTCAATATGTATACAGTATGTTCAGAGGAACACTGTCATAAGTGATAAATGTTACATTTGAAACAGTACTGAGAGTCAAAACTTCATACATTTGTTCAGAGACCTGCTGTGCATAAATTAATATGTGGGGGGTTTGCATATATTTTACTTCCCTCTCTCAACATTATTTCATTCAGTAAATGTGTTAACTGTGTAGAGCTATGAAAAGCTTTACAAATTAAATGCAATTGTATCCTCAGTGAGACTGGGGGACTCACTGGTACAGACCAGACAGACTTAAGAGACAATAAAGGCAATTAAGAGAGTTAAAAGGTTTCAGTAGGGAATATCAGTTGTCACAGAACCATGGGTTCTTATGTTGTTTGAACCCAATCACGTGACCAAACCATGGCTGATTAACCAGTAACAACCCATAAAGAGAACCATGGTTGTTGCATTGCAAACTATGGTTGGTATTAGTTAACCAATCATGGCATGTTAGCATGGCTGGGTTCAGGCGGCACAGTAACTGACCTTTCAGCAACAACCCATGGTTCAATAACATACTCATCCTTCAAGTATGGGTTATTATGAGACATACTCAGGTGTGGGTTATTATGTTGTCTGAGTCCAGCCATAGTAAGCTGTGCTATGCATGCAGATAGGCTAACTTGGTGCTATGCATGCAGATAGCTTGGTGCTATCGTGGCACTGGAAGTCCCTACAACTTCCTAGAATCTTCCTAGAGGTGCCAGAACAGCTGGATTCCAGTGGAGAAGCTCATATCCTGAGTCAGATATGGTTTTCAGAATGTGGGGTGGAGGTTTACAGTTATCCAGCAGGAAAATGCACCTTGCTAAACATTTTCCAAAGCTGCACTCAGTTCTGAAATATTTTGCTAAGCAAAACATTATTTGCCTAGAGTGAGTTTGGGGCTTTTTAAAAAGCGGGTTCTGCAATATTTGACCAGTGGGCTTGAAGGAATTACCAGGTACTGGAGGGAAAAGAAATGAATAAGGAATATTTCTTTCTTAATGAGTAGTAGCTGCTAAGGCCTATTGTATGGAAATGGTGGTATCAGAGGAAGAGAGCATCTGTTGAACTAGTTCTTTGAACATAGCAGTTGCAAGATAAATCGTGACCATGTCTGTGCTCAGACAGTGGAGAAGAGAATTTCATACATTCTCTTAAATGTGGTCTTTTAACAAAACAAAGCAAAGCAAAACAAAAAGCAAAACATTAAGAAAACAGCATGGTTAGTTACATTGTAGAAATGTGGTCTACTGTCTGTTATCTTTTGTAAGATATCTAAAGCTTTTGTTTAAGAGCAATGTGTACAGCTAGACTCATTCTTACGTGCATTCTTCTCAGCAGCAGTGACCAATGGCTACAGGAAGCATATGGAAAGCGGTTCTGACTCAGAGTGCAGTACTGGCCTTGGTAGTGGTCTCACATTTGACATCTGCAGGTAAACTCCCTTTTGGAAGACCTTGCCCAGAATACCCACTTCCCCCTGCTACTTTCTAGTCTTTTCTTTCAGTGTGTACTTTGAGATGTCACTTGCATCAATCACAGTGGCCATAAATAGAGTAGGGTTGCAGCTGTCACAAGCCAGCTTTCTCCCCTTTACACTTGCAAACAGAAATCATTCTTTGGCAAAAGTTCTTTATTCTCCAATGCACATCCATTAAGCACAACCAACAAAGAATAAGGCTCTGAGCATGCACAGAGCAGTTCATTGAACCCAATTAACAGCATTCTACTACTTCTTAACTACTTCCCAGCATTCCCTTGAGGACCCCTGGGCCCTTCCCTCGCTGGCGTACTTTTGGAAATGGGTAAGCTTCTTCTCTCTCTAGTTGGTCGGCCCATCTCTCCCGACATTGCATCTTGAGGTCAGGAGTCATACCAGGCATGCTTTGCTGGCTGCAGGAGTTCTTCTCCCTTGCCTTCTCCCTGCAGTTGTAAATCCTGCCTATTCCCAGCATCTGCCTGAACACTTGGGGCGGGTGCCCTTGAAATAAGCCCTTCCACTTGTTTCATTGCAACATCTGAGAATTCTGGTTCCCAGAACCCCTTGTCTCCTGAGGAATCTGTATCAGCCTAACCTTGGAGCACGTGCCAAGAATTGCTATCCCTTTCATTCCTGACAGCAGTGGCTGGGGTTGCTGCCGCCTCTGCTGCCTCCTCCTCCTCCGCCTCCTCCTCCTCCATCAGTGTCAAGGTTTACAAGTTTGAGAATTATTTATCCCACCTATGTATTCTGGACAGTATGCATTATTCTAGATAGTATATTGGTGCTGATTATATTCTAACCGTGTGTCATATTTTTTCTGTATCTTCCATAATTTTGTATTTTGTTATTAGTACTACTTCGGGTAAACTACTTGCTGTTTCCAACACAGATCCATGGGTGGCTATAGAAGTCTTCCACAACCTCTGGTGGCCTCCAGATGTTGTGGACTTCAACTATCATTGGACCTGGAATGCTGGGAGTTGTAGTCCAAAACATTGGAAGGTGCCAATTTGGGAAAGTCTATGCAAAGGGGTAAAGTGTAGATCCGAATTCCACATTAAAAAAGCCCCAATTCCTAGCCCTTAGTTATAACAAGGCCCTACCATTAGGCAGTACAAGTGAGTATCACTGCCCTGTCCCTTCTAGCTGAACATTGGGCCCATGGAGAGCCAGCATTACTGCTGCACTGGCTCACTGGTGCCCCATCTTGCACATCATAGTGGTAAATTGTGGGTTAAATGATATTTATGTGCACAGATATGTACTGCCTGCAAGCTGCTCTCCTTTTCTGTAAACAACCTCCAGTCAACGCAATTGGAATTTTTGAGTGTCATGTGTGAACCTGAATTGCTAAACAATCCAGTGTTCACACATCACCCTCAAAACAAACGAGTGGTTAACTAGTTGTTTGTTGCTGCATTAACCAGTGGATTGTTTGCTCCTCAAAAACTCTTTTCAGTTTACACATAATGCTGACAACCTCTGATTATCTCACTGAATGTATGTTGTTTATGGAAAATGGAAGTGGCTCATACATGGCACACATACTTGTAGCTCATGAGTTAATTAAAAATCATCATCGTCCCATCTATTCCCAGTGACTGAGGCTGAAGGCAGGCTTCAACATTAAAATTCATACAATTAAAGCATTAAAATGCACAAGTTAAAATGTAATTAAGTCAATTAGATATTAAAATAGAATGGATACCCAGATTAAAAACAGTAACCAACAATATAAAGAATAAGACTAATTCAGCACAAATATACAGGCCATTCCCAAATGCCTGCTTGAACAAAATACTTCTTGCTTGCTTTTGGATACCTAGCAGGGAAGATGCCAACCAAGCTTCCCTAGAAAGGGAATTCCAGACCTTTGGGGCAGCCACTGAGAAGGTCCTCTCCTGTATTCCTGCCAAGCGTACCTTGCGAGGATGGTGTGACCAAGAGAAGGGACTCTACAGAAGATTTAGAGCTGAGGCAGGCTTATTATACGGGAGAATACAGTCTTTCAGATAGCCTGGATGCAAGCTGTCGGGGGCTTTATCGGTCATCACCAGCACTTTGAAGTGTGACCAGAAACTGACTGGGAGCCAGTGAAGCTGTTTCAAGAGAGGAGTTGTGCGCTCTCTGTAGCCAGTCCCAGTCAGCAATCTGGCAGCAGCTCTCTGAAGCAGCTGAAGTGTCCAAGCACTCTTCAGAGGAAACCCCACATTAGAGCACATTACAGTAATCCAGACAGGATGTGGCTAAGGCTTGTGTCTTCACGGCCAAATCAGACAGCTTAGGAAATGGGTGCAGCTGGAACAAATGCACTCCTGGCCACAACCGAGACCTGGGCATCAGTCCTGCTACAAAACTGTGTCTTAAGGGGGAGTGCAGCCCCATCCAGCACAGGCTAAATCCCTATTCACTGGTCCGCCTTCCAGCTGACCAGGAGCACCTCTTCCTTTCTGGACTAAACTTCAATTGCTTTGCCCTTGTCCATTCCACTGCTGCTGACAAACACTGATTTAGGACTGATACAGCTTCCTTGGGATGAGATGGAAAGGAGAAACAGAGTTGGGTGTCATCAGCATACTGGTGACACCGAAGCATAGTATGTGTGAACCGTTTCCCCCAAAATGCACTTGAGTTAACTTGATTTCCAACTCCTCCTCTGTATCTGATCCAAGTCCTAAAAATACCAAGGCAGCCTCATAAGGCTACCCATGACATACAGCAATTATTTCACAAGAGGTCATGCATGTTTTCCTTTGTGTGGCTTTAATTACTGGTCTGTCTACCCACATCTTGCAAAGCCTGGTGGTTTGCCAAAAGGAAACAGCTGAAGTCATTTATCAGGCCCAAAGGACTTACTGTCACAGTGGTGCAGTAACCAACCCAAAATGCCTCCCTTGTGTTTTTGCTTTATATCCTCCTTCACTTCATGGCACAACTTGAAGTAAACTCAAACTAAGCATTGTTTTGTCACTTACTCTTTATGTATATTTTTTCACAGTGGTTTGGCTCCACACAAACGTAGCCGAGGGAAACCTGCCCTGGCTCGGGTTCCTTTCCTGGATGGTGTGAATGGAGACTTGGAATATAGCAGCTCAGGTGAGAGGACAGGGCGCAGGATCCTGAAGCACAGTGCACAGCTGAAGTATGGACTACCAAGTCATGGAGTTGGTCCTTGTTGGTTGTGTCAAGGGAGGCTAAGGCTACAATCCTATATCCACTTTCTGGAAGGAAATGATTTTGAACTCGAGGGATCTTATTTCTGAAAAAAATATATATAGCAGCACTGTGGGACTGAAGTCCTTTGCACATTTCTGTAAGGGTGTCTGAACAGTGCAACTTGGTTTTGAGCAATCATGCATAAGATCATTTGGTAAATATATAATTTGTTGATATCAATCTATGGCTTGTCGCTTTTATGGCTTAGTGAATGGTGGAGTCTGTTCCATCATACAGCTGTTGGCAAGATAGGTTTTGGCAAATTATATATTATTATTTTGATTATTATTACTACATATTGATAATTTCATTTTAATAAATGAATTTCTTTTTTCTCTAGATATAGAGAAAAGCTTAAACATTGGTTGTCGGTATCTAGAGAAATTTCAGAGTGGGGCTACTCAGGGCTCTTAACCTGGAGCTTCAGTACCTTGAATATTTGCATATTCTTATAAATACTGTATTTTGCACATTTAGTCAGTACCAGTGAAAAACTCCTGCCGTCCGACCTGGGAAAGCATCTGTGCCAGTGCCTTTCCCTGGAATTGCTCCTCCCCTCCTCCGTCTCTTGCCTGCCTCCTCTCTCTTGCCCTTCCTGCTTACTGCATCACCATCGTGGCCACCCACTCTGCAGGCTGAACAAGCTCCCTGAAGAGCCATATTGGCTAGAAAAGGGGCTGGCACAGCTCTTCAGAGAGGCAGCCACGGTTAAATGCCTGGCTCTGAAAGGTCTTGGTAGAGTGAGGCATTGTGGGGTGGGTTGTCCCTGGAGATCACCTGTCTTTTGGACCTGCACACTCACTCTGAGAGAATCCACAGAGTGGGCAACAGGATTGGAGTGGGTATGTATTCAAAATTAAATTGCAGAATTTATGCTGGATACAAAATGCCTTTCTCTACTGCAGAGCTGGGATTTTCTCCTGCATGTCTTTCTGTCTTTGTGGCAGCCATTGTGATCAATAGCGCTGAAATACAGACTTTACTTATATGTAAAGATCAATACAGGCTTTACTTATATGTTTCTACCATGGATCTTGGTTTAGGGAGGAAACCTGTACTAAAGATCTGCTGGCTGAAGACCCATAGGATTCAGCAGAAACCCTGCTATGACAGTGGAATGTCAGATTTGCTGCCATCATAACACCTCCAGTCTATGGACATATGCCTGTTGAAAGCAAACCTTCCCACCAGCTCCAGACTAGGCACAATGAATATTACTCAGCTCCTTCAATGGGAGGGTGAAGAAAATAGCTGCCCTCTCAGTGACAATAGCTGCCCTGCCCAGAGCACCATGGCAGAGCTTAAAACACGGTGAACTCAGCACTCAGTCACAGCAAATTGCTGCATAGTACCCAGGCTCCCCACAGGGAGACCATAGCCCTGATGAATGACATGACATGGGGCTCTATCTTCCCAGGCCCATGTTGGGGGCACTTAGAGCTGCAAGGGGGAACTTTGGAGGGAGGAGCTTTAGAAAGGGCATTTTGCACAAAACAGCCTGGCTCCGGAACGCACCAGGGAGCTTAACGCCATTGCTTAAGCTTTTCTGCCTTGCACCCTAACAGGTGCTTGCCTTCGGGACAGCAGCAACTTTCAGTTGGAAGTGTCACCCAGCTGGAGTGTGAAGACAGAGCGCTGTTTTGCTTACTGCAGCTTTTTTAACTGGCATGTCTGGCCTATTATTTTAGCTACAATTCATATGCTATGTCAGATACAGGATACGTTTTCTCAGTTTCATAGTCATAACACTAACCTTCACCCATAGATCTGCAGCTACTTTCAAGGACAGAAATCCATGCGGTTGACAGGGGAAAATCTAATTCAGTTCTTACTGTGACTTCTTAGGTAGAAACTTGCTGATGCAGTTTGAGGAGCACACTGAACTAGAACCTCTGGAGCTTGTGTGGGCAAAGTGCCGTGGCTACCCTTCTTACCCAGCACTGGTATGTATGCCTGTTTCATAACTGGCTTTCCTTCCATGGTGGACATCTTAATACCTTAGTGTCTGGTGCTAAGTGCACAATGAAGCTCATTGGAGAAAGAAGAGGTTTGCTGGAAGAATCGTGCAAAACACTGATGTTTTCATTCAGAGTATTGCTTAGGGTGCTTCCAGGCAGGGCTTTTATTGTGCCATCGCTCTGTCTCATTCATGGAATTTCATTTGGTTTCTAGATGTCATCATCTTCCACTTAAACCTGCTGTGTTTTCCCACCTTCCCTCTTTTTTATTGCCACAGAGAATGTATTCATGGGAAAAAGAATAGCTGCACAATGCCTTCCAGTTGGGTGAGGAGCCCTCCATCTGCAAGCACTTTTATTATCTGGAATGACAATGTGTTTGTTGTGGTTACAGAATAGGAATAGGAAACATACACATTTTGTAATAAATGTGTGACTTAAAAATTGCAAGATTCTGAATTGTCAGGGCTGATCACTGAAAGCAAGGGATATGAATGCAAAGGTTAACTGTTGGTTCTTCCATATAAACCGCTCCTATTACTAATAATCAAAAGACATTATGCAGCTATTGCTCCTTAATGGATGTTTTTGTGGAAAGAGAAAGTCGCAGTAGGAGGATAACATAGAAAGTTTACAAGCTGAAGATGACATTTGGACCTTCTGGAAATACGGTGAATGAGGTTGAGAGATTGCTTGATAAAAGGCTTGTTTGGAAGCATCCTTTGTGTGAACTAATTAATGTCTTTATTTTCCTCTTTTGATATAAAAGCGGCAGACCTGGCCATTAGGATGCCTATGCAGGTACCCTCAGTCATATTTTAAAGCATTTTCTGAATAAAACTTGCATTAATCATTAAATATGCCAATAAAATATTACATTGAACTTGTGATGTATCATGATGATATGTAGTGACTTGCAGAAGTATTCACCACTGCTCACTTTTATAATTATTTATTTATTCATATTTATATCCCGTCCTATGCAAATGTCTCAGGACTGTGCAATACTTGATTGTACTACAACCTGGAACTGAAATAGATTTCATTGACATGGATGTATGCGAGGTATTCTGCAAGCGAAAGTGCAAACTCTTTTTGTCTGGGTTCACACAGCATGCTAAGGTATTGGGGGATGGCTTAGCATGTTATGTGAACTATTTCCTTGGGGTAGGTTATAAACCACCTCAAGTGCCCACGGCTTCTCCGTGGGTTTAGAAAGCCCTCTGTGGCTTAGAGTGTTGTCCAACCCTGGAGAACACATTAGGCCATGATCAAGCCCAAAATTAGAAGGGTCTCATGGGCAGAAAAAGTTGCATTCTAACCAAGCAACCCTAGCTGGTGACAACCAGCAGAGTGCCCACTTCCATGCATCCTGCTGATGCTGGCAGGAGAACAGGAGTGCTCACAGGCAGTTCCATTTTGCCTCTGGCATTGGCAGGAACAGTGGAAGAGCCTGCTGTTTGGTCTTCCTTCCTCACAAGCAAATGAGGCCAAGTGACTGGGTCCTATCTACTGCAGCAGTGGGGAACCAACTGTTCTACTCATCTTTTTTCCGAGGAAGGCAGGCGGAGTGCCTCCGCAGCCCCTGACTTATTTCCCCGCTTCCGTGCTGGGAAAAGAGAGGAGCAGGGAGGAAGGCAGTCACAGCTGGCTCTGCCAGGGGAGGCATCAGCTCCCTAGCACTCTCCTGCTCCCTGGTGGCACTTGTGCTCCCTAGAACATTGTCTCTGCTGGGCGAGGAATGGACAGAACTGGCATTTGCCTTCGAAGGCAGGTCCCTTGCTGCCTGCTGCATGTGCCGCCTCCTTGGGAAGGAGAAAGCAGGCAAGCTGGGTGTAGAGAAACCGGAGATGTGGAAGCACTTCCTGTCTGACTGTCACTCTGGCCAGCTCCATCCTACTTCCCTCCCATCTCCCTTGCCTGTCCTTTCCTAGGAAGAGATGCACAGGACAGGTGGCAGTACTGTTGCTGGAGCCTGTCCTGTACCAAAGTCCAGGTTGGGACACTGGGTCACCCTTCCTTCAGTTCTTACCCCCCCCCCTCCAGTTTCCCTGCCAGCATTGCCAGGACCACGGGGTGGGATGGGGTGGGGGTAACAGCAGCTAGAATTGTCTGCTTTTGACTGCTCTTGTCCTGTTCCCCTCAGTGGCCTAGTGCAGTGTTTCTGACTGGGAACAAGGGAAAGTGGGGTAGTGGTAGTTGAGGACCCTCGCCATGCTTGATTGTTAAACTCTACGCCCACCCCTCACACCCCTGGTGCTAGTTTAAGCCCAGGTTAGCTACATGGCCATCCTGGCTTAACATTTCATCCTAACCTGCCCATTGTGGCACTTTTTAAGTAAGTAAAAAAGCATTTTGGCACTTGTTGATTGCTAAAGTACTTGGTGGAAACTTGACTAGAGAGCATGAAACAAACATCTTCTGGACAAAAGTCTTCCTATTGCTGTCATTGCTGCTACTGCAGTGTAAGGAGAGCTGTGGGAACTACATCTCTTCCATTTTAAACACTGTTATGTGTATGACTTCTCAAACTCTGCAAGCTTTTCCTGTCCCTGCCTCCTCTAGTAAGAAATAGCTTGGATTAAGTATACTGCATTGAATTGTACAGTACTATATAGAACCATGTACTACACAAAAGATCTGAATGGATGACAGCACAGGGTTAAACTGCATTTATGCTTAAACTTGATGGAAGCTAGACTGAAGAGAAGGAAGAGAGACAACACAAACACACTGAACATCAAACCGGTGTTTTAAAAGTAATTGAGATTTATAAATACCTCCTACCAACAATTTCAATAACAGCCTTCCTTGGGGCATTGAAAATGGGTAACATATCTATACCAAAATGCTCATTAAAGACCCTGCATCAGACCAGGGGGAAGTTCTGATCAGAAAGCCAAACAACTCTGTCCTAGACCCTGTGCTGTTCAACATGCTTATAAATAATTTGGACAAAGCCCGGTTGGGGATGCTTATCGAATTTTCAGATGGCACAAAGCTGGAAGGGGTAGCAAGCATCACAGGAAACACAGTCAGAATTCAAAATGATCTTGAGAGCCTGCTATGTAGAGTCAAAATCAGAAGATTTAATTCAACAAAGATAAACCTAAGTCTTGTGTTTAAGTACAGAGAATCAAAGGCACATGTATATTATGGGGAAAATAACATATGAATAAAAGTAAAATCCAACCAAGGCAGCTTACAAGAAAGATTAAAAAATACATGAATAAAAACATTAAACACAATATGAACAATAACTTGTAAGGATCCTTTGAACAGGGCACAGTGGATGATGGAAATCCTTGGGAGAGAAGAAAGGGACAGCCCAGCTAGAGCAGGGGTTTGAGGTGATGGTTGCTTCCCTGCCTTATGGGATACTTTCCACTTTCCCATTTCATGCTGATAAGGAAGGTTTCTGGTTCTTTATGTTAGCCATCTTCAAGTGCTTTGGTGGAAATGAATAAACAAACAAATGAGAATATGTAGTAATCAACTGTTATCCATCATCATGTTTAGAGGTATAATCATGGAAGAAAAAACAGAAATCAAATGTAAAATAACTAGAGACATGCTATCTCAGCACTAAAAGAACTGCTTTCCTATTAAGCAAAAGTAACCAGAAGCAAGTATTTTGATGTAGTTTAGTCCTGTGCACGACTATGTAAAAGTAGCCCCAACCGAGTTCAGGGATACCTACCTGCAGGTAAATCTGTGTAGGGTTGCTAAATCTAAAAGCTAAAACAAAATCTAAGTAGAAAAAAACATTCAGAAATTAAAGTTCGAAGTAGCTAACTGTAAGATCTGAATGCAACATGAGATGTGAAACTCACAAAGTATGACAAGCATAAAAATATTAATATCTCATTGTAAGCAGTCCATTTGTTCTTTACAGTAGTCATGCTGAAGAGTTAAGGAGCCCATATAGCCACTAACATAAGGGGAAAGAATTGTGTGAACACATATTTATGCAGCAGAAAACACAAGTAAAAATCCCCAACTATGGAAAGAAAAGAAGGGGGTTAGCAAATCCTGCCCCCCCCACACACATATAGATACCCAAATATTGTAATTTCTAGACTCTAATTATGATCCAGCTATGGCTGTGATAAAGGCCTTGAATCCAAAGGTCTGTAGCTGAATACAACTAGTGCAAGATCTATCAAACTCAATGGTGGATCAGCAAGGATGGATTAGTGTCATTTGAATAACAATGTTCTGAAACACTTTGAAGGCCCAGTCCTATACAAGTTTAGACTGAAGAAAGACCTATAACTCCACTTAGGCCTCAGCAAGCCTTTTTCGGTCTAAACATGCGTTGGACCACACCCTGTGTTGACAACAGTGACACACAGGTCTTTCTCATTTATGCCCACAAGTGGGAATCTGTCAGTACTGAGCCATAAAGAAAAGTTTACCATGTGTTTTCTAGGCTGTAACTTGTTGATAACTTTAGCAAAGGGGTAGAGTGCAGTGTGAGGAGAAGTTCTACAGTGAATCTCTCTCGCTTGCTGTTAAAGGGTTTTCATCTTCCTCATGTGTTACTTTAAATTAGTACCCTGGACAAACAGAAATGCAGAGTACACATGAGCTGTGATGTCTTTATAGTTGTTCAAAGCTTTTTCTGAAGCATTTTGCTGCAAAGGCTTCCATTCATCTTATCACTGCTGGGCTCTGCCCTACTGTACATATTAGATAATTAGTCATATTGTGCTACCCCTACTAACTCTTTCTTCTTCACGGTTCCCTTGACTACACACTAGATCTGGTCTAAATGCTCAGATGGTTGTGAAACTTGTTTGGTTAATTGCATTTTAACTCAATTCCCATCCTACCATCATGCATTAGATGCCTTCCCACCTTCTCTCCAGTGTCCTCAGGCACTACCAAAGGACTGTATCTTTGGACTGAATTTCCGAGGTCTGCAATGAGCCTCTGGAGTTTTACCTATCCATTTTGTGTTTTCAGATAATTGATCCTGAAATGCCACGGGAGGGCCTCCTGCACAATGGAGTCCCAATCCCTGTCCCTCCGCTGGAGGTTTTGAAGTTAGGGGAGCAGAAACAAGCAGAGACTGGAGAAAAGCTTTTCCTTGTCCTTTTCTTTGACAACAAGAGGACGTGGTAAGTAAATACCAAGGGCTAAAGAAAGTAACCTTTTTGTATCAGGGTGTTACTCGAATGCATTTACAGCTAAATATTTAAGCACTCAGGAGATTTCAGGAGAATACCAGAGTATGTGACTACATGATAGGCTTACAGTTCTTCTTTCTTCCAATGAATGATGAAAAGGCCTTCTGTTTGTTTCAGAACCAAGCAAAGCCAATACACAACTTCCCTCTGCTGGAGAGGGTGCATCTTGCAATACTATTCATCAAACGTACTGATGTTTCTTGGAGAGTTTTCTGCCCAGTCAAAATGAATAACAACAACTATTTCTATAAATTTGGAAACTGGGCAGATCCATGCAGTTTGAGAGAGAACTACCACTCAAGGCCACCAGAAATATATTTTCTTGCATTCTTTATACTCTTCATAAATAACTTTTGTCTGTATATGTGCCTTTGAACTGCAGGCAGTGGCTTCCACGGGAAAAAGTTCTTCCCCTTGGAGTAGATGACACAGTGGATAAATTAAAGATGATGGAGGGACGGAAAACCAGCATTCGCAAGTCTGTCCAGGTTGCGTATGACCGGGCCATGATCCATATGAGTCGCGTTCGGGGAGACCATCCTTTTGTCACACCAAATTACCTGTAGAGACTGAAGCTGGAGTCTACTCTGCCCTTTCTGCTATTCCTGGAGAGAATGTCTTCATCTAAAGGCACAAAAGGTCTTGGGGTGCACTAATTAGTGGGAGAGTTGCCCTTTGCACAGAAGCAGGTGAAGGTGGTTGTGCTCGTAGCAGAGAAGCACTGTTTCTTTCCGTTGGGAACGCTCCTGTAAAATACCTGATATGTGCCAAAATGCCTGTCTGGGTTCCTTCTGAATATGTCCACTGAAGATCCAGCAGAAGTAGTAATGAAATGCTTTGACTGATAAGATGATGCCAGGAGCCACTGCACTGCAATGCTGTGGCCTTGGCAGAAGCTTAGGCCTCAGAAACAGAGCTGCTTGCTGATTGGACTGGAAACCTCGCAAGTCGGTCATATTTTCAGTATTCAACTAGTCCTGAAGAATTCTCTGGAGCCTGCCTCAGTCTCCTCCTGATGACTCTTGTGTGCCAAATTTACAGTAGTATTCACCATCGCTTTTCATGTTATTTTTAAAAACACTCATTTGCCCCTACTACCTTTATAAGATTTACAGCCTAGTTTAGAAATTTCATACCTAGGTTTATATAAGTTTTAATGTTAGATCGTACTGGCAAAAAAGATCGAGATGATATTTTGGTGAGTCTTCCCCTTTCCCCTCATGCACACTTACATGCTCAAAGCTTTAAATATGAAGAAGAAATTACTTGTGGAACATTTTGTGTGATTACATTTATGATGTTGTTTTTGCATTTCAGTGTCAAGTTAATACATTGTTGAAACAGAAACAAAACAGTATTCTTAAAATTCGTTAGAAACCACCTAACCCGCTGGGCATTAGATACTGGGGTTTATTAGGGCATGGGGAAAGCACCACCTTTTGTGGTTTGGAGAACATTTGGCCCATTACCCCAGTTCAGGGGGAGTGTGTAACTGAATTATGGCTGAGTAGCTGCTGCCTCGTTTGACTGCTGGAAGCTGAAGCAGCCTATAGAGGGGATACCCTGTGTGTAGAAACCTGCTTCCATGTGCACTCCGCCTCCACCTAGAGGGGGGCTATTGTGCGGCTCAGTGCAGGTGGCGCACTGTGCTCTCCAGCTTTATCTGCTTGCTTAGAGTGCCATATCTCCGTTGAAATATGTGGCTTTGGATCAGGGCATCCATGTGAAACCACAGTTCCTCTTTCTCCTGGAAAATTGCTCTGTTTTGTTTGGGGTTGAGTCAAAATGTTGTCTTGTCTTCATGCTCCCCACACCACGTTGCACTTTCATTCTTTGCTTTCCCAGAAATATTTTGCCATTTGTGTTTGTGTTCCGTAAGCTTCTGTTATTGGGATCTGTTAAAAATAGAGCACAACTCCTTAGGGAATCCAATTTTTTAAAACTTGCATGTATTGGGAAAGCAGGGAGAGCTGAAGTTTGCAAGTTGATAAATCAAAATTCAGATCAGAAATATTTTATCTACATTTTGATGTCTTTTCTTTTTAAGTGTTATAAACCAAAGGAGCAGAGCAAGATTGTAGTTTGAAAAGATTGCCCTTTTTCTCTTTTAAACTCATTTTTATTATTTTATTTTTTCATACTAAAGAGATTGTGGAACAAAATGTTAATGGGGAAAAATCACTGCCATTTCTATGTGGTTTACTGTTTTGAAAAGTACCACATCTTATATATTGGGACATAAAACCACACTTTATGGGAAATATCTGTAACATATAAAGATGATGAAGAGGAATCTTTTTTTAAATAGTCAATAATGCCTGAAGAGTGTGGCTATGGAAGGAACATGTGTACATAGTTGTAAAATAGTATTCTAAATTATTCAGGCCAATTGTTACCATTCTTAAGTCCTCAGTTGTGTTGCTGGGTCTTTTGTATGCACACAGTGTAATTAATTTAAAGCAACATACACTTTTCCCAGAGTGTAGCTCAGCTGTGGACTTGTGACCTATGTATAACTGTTTTAAGATCTTGCATTTTACTTTTTTCATTTTTTAAAAATTACATTTTAACGATTTGAATGGGCTAATATTCTGCTGTTGCTATGGGACCTAAACGTGACCTGTCAGTCTGCTGTAAAGCACAGATGGCTCTATTTATTGTAGAAAGTGAGTATATTTGCTTTCTAGAACTGTTTATATCAGATGGTATAAGAGGTAATAAAAATCTATGCTTGTAAAGAAAAAAAATGCTAATTTTACCTACTATAATCTGACTGTCTGAAACTATATTTTCTCTCTGAGAAATAAATGTTCTAATGTAAAATGTTGATTGAATTTCCTTAATCTGAGGAGAGCTTCTGGTTGACCCTTGGACTCTGAAATGTAACCATTTGCCAACTTTCGTAAGTCCCAAAGTATTTCACCTTGGAATTTCTTTTTCCTCATTATATTTGAATTTCATCTGTGGCAGAATGTTGAGAAATTGAAAGTTATAGGTAGCTGGGCATCTCGAAACTATATGGGGAGATGGGGAGTTTAAATCTGTGAAGGCATTTTATGCCAAGGAAAATGGATGTAATAGGAGCATTTGGCCTGTGATGTTATGCACATGGGATCCCCCCCCCTTCCCAAATTGACACCAATTAATGTTTGAAAGGATGGACTTTCAGACTACTCTGAAAGTTCAAGCTTATGGATAAGTACCCTTCATTTCAAATGTAATGCTACTCACAACATGTCTTTCTTCAGCTATAGTATATCCACAATTCCTTGAAATTTGGCTATTTCTTATTTTACTTTACAGTATTTATATATCATTTCCTATTTAAAAATCCCAGAACTATTTACAATAATTCACAAACCAGTACTTCATTATAAAAGCACAGCATCATTTAGGCAAGTTAATGGTTGGGTGAAATGAGGATAAACAAGTACACTTTTAGTAATTGTTGAAAGCACATTGGCATGAAGGGGTTAAGCCAGCTTAGGTCAGAGAAGACACACATGGCCCTATCAAAGACCTTCCAGCCATTCTTCCCCACCACTGTGAGAAGGCAGCTGGGTGCGCATAAGCCCATTGTAGAAGCTGTCTGCCTCTGTCCCTGACCCACATCTTAGCAGGACAGGCAGAAGACTAACACTGTGGTTCCAGCTTAGATCCTGGCAGCTATTACTAAGGTAGGATAAAGAACCTGACAGAGATGTGAAGGCCCAGAAAGCCCCCAAAATAGGGGAAACATTTCTAAAGCCTTTTTTAATATTTTCCTGAAAAATGGGGGAAATAGGTTATGGAATATTTTCTTTGGGAATGATGAATATTTTCGTTCAGACAAGATAGGCATATATTTACTCTCCAAAAACGTTTTCTGAAGACGTATGTAATGCTTATGGAAGGCTATGTACATTCTTAGATCCTTGCCATTCTTATGCATGGAGGATAAATAAATCCTAGCTTGCAAGCTGAGACTTTAAAAGTCTGCCTCTAGGGGGCACTGCCATGGCCACAAGAGAAGGAAAAAGGTTTCTGTTTCTTCTTACTTGTGGGCTTCCTCTTGTAGGAATAGTTGGTGAATCTTTTACTGCCTTCTCAACTAAGTATAAAAAGTTTGGTAGAAGTGAGCTGAAAAAGAAGAATATTCAGAAAATTGAATAATATTTGAGCTATATTTGTTTATTTTCATAAACCTGACATAAACCATAATTTAATTTCTTCCGATGCTTTGTTGCATCCCTCCACCATAAATTAGCAAGCAAGTCACTAAATAATGTTCTCCTCTTCTCAGCACTTTTTTGGAGAAATGTTTGCAAATTTCTGAACTTGCAATCATGTTTGTAATCATGTATTTAAAACACACACACACATGCTTTGATTTTTTAAAAATACATGTTCATGGTTCAGTTAATGTGAGGGATGGTATGAGTCCTTTCGAAAAAAGATAGAGAAACACACTTCTCCTGTTAAAAATATGCACTCTTCCTTTTCAAACAAATCCAAACAGAAGTCAAAAAGGAAAGTGAGTCAAAACAAGCTTCAGAGGATTTAGGTGAGCTTGAAAATAGCTGCTTCTGCCTTCCTTCCCAATTAGTGCATCCTGAAGTTTAAGTGCAAAGCAAAGTACATCTGACAAGCCCAGTGTCTTCCAAACCCTGGTGTCAAGTAGTTTACTGGTACAGAGTGATTAAAGGACTGTTGAGCCTGTCTTTCAGAACACTATGGTTGTTGCTTGTTTTAATTTTCTGCTACCAAGTAATATGGAAACTCCTGAGAAAAGCCTGGGTCTAGGACAGCTAGTAACCCGGTAAAGATCAATCAAAACCATTAGTTTCTTTTGATGATCCTGGTTTAAATAATTTAATTCTCTCTTAAGTTCTACAAGGGGTTAATGCATAGGTTCAGCCATGGAGTCACAGAAGAAGCTGCTGAAGGTGGGGTCAGAGGGGTGGATGCCAGCAATCTTCCCCTCATTCAACTGGAGTTTCAGGATGACCCTGCAGGCCTGGATCTGCACGCCTTCCTCAGGATGAATGATGAGGGAGAGAAGACTGTCAGCTAGGCGGGAATCCTCTCCAAAGACGACTTCATGGAGAGAAGACTCATTGTACTGCCAATGCACTGACTGGTAGTGGGGTGTCAGGCGACCCTCACAAAGCCGTTCCATGAACAGCAGCAGCTCAAAGAGGAGGTTCCCAGGTTGGGAAGGCTGGAAGAGGTTGAGGAATTCAGGGTGTACCTTCAAAGACAAACAGGGAAGTTTGAGTCTTGAAAAAGAAGATGGTACATTTGGCTTAGACATGAGTGCCCCACCCTTGTGACTGATTGACTTCGGACGACACATTTTTTTGCAGCGGGAAGGAGCTATGCTTGCGTCTGTTCATTGACTGCAGTGGACTGTGAAGTCTAGTCTTGCCCTCTGCTCATGTCTCTTGCTCCTCTCATAGGTTTCCCAATGCTCAGGGGAGGCTGATGACTCTTTGTCAGGGGACTCCTCATCCACTGCAGCTTTTCATGGTGGTGAGCCTATTTTGGGGATAGAGATTAGCACCACGGATAGCTCCTACAGAACTCAAAGCTGCAGTAGAAGAGGAACCTTGCTGACGTATGAGTCACCAGCTTCTACGGATGGAGAAATGTCTTACCTGGCAGTTCATGATGCCAAATAACAGGTCTTCCTTCTGGGCCAGCATGCTGAGATATTTTAGAACCTGTACCTGGACAAAAACCAAATACAGTCTATCAGCACTGCAGGTAGGGTATCTCTGTGTGTGTGTTGGCCTCCACACGGTGCTTTAATAAAAGGTAGGCATCTGAGCCTGGGGAAGGACTTGAACTTTAGTACCTGGGCCAAGGTGTTTCCCATCTGCAGGATTTCCATTAAAGGAGGCACACATTTTTTCAGCAATGCGTGTGTGTGATCTGGCAGTGGCAGCCCATTCAGTAACCTGAGTCCGGCAATGTGCACATCGTTGTCCCATATGTTGCTAATTATTTCAAGAACTTTAGGGATAAACTCCTGCAAAAAAGCAAAACAGCTTTTTATAGCTGTAAACCAAAGGCTGGAATATTATGGATTTCCTATGAACAACAATGGACTGAATGGTAGTTCGACTTGTGTACTTTTTGGCTTCATAACCTTCCAGCTTCCAGGTTCTATGAACCTTGATTTTCCTCCTGCTGCTTATTTTTAAATGGTTTACAAGGCAAAATTATCATATCAGTTTAGAATGGTAAATGATTTCTTATTTTTTCATACAAACCATGAATTCTGACATATACCCAGAAGGCACATTTGAAGCTCCATCCTATGCTTCTTTAGACAGCAAAGCTTGTTGGGAGGTGTAGTTTCTTTTTCTGCCAAAACTTGCATAGGCTTGTACCTTTAATGAATCTTGAATTCTGGACATGCTAGGAAAAAATATACTAAACAAAAGTTGTTCCACACATGTTAAATCTCAAATCTTAAAAAATTTAGAGCAAACCAAAAACAGAAAGCCCAAGTTGTCTTGCAGTGATTGTACTACACAATATTTATTTCATTTTTATACTGCCCAATGACCATGGCTCTCCAGGTAGTTAACATAAGTTAAAATTAAACAGAAGTTTAAAACACACAAATTTAAAATAAAAAAGTTAATTGCAATTGCTTTTGTTCAGCACAGAAGCATAGTAGCTTCTACACGTTAATTATAATTTGTTATAATTATATCATTAAAATTATACTGTGGATAATGATCTACAGGCTGTAGAGTGTGAAACCATAGTGTAGCCCAGTGACCCCACTAGAGTTTCAAAGATAATATGCCTTCTCCATGACCCCTGGCCAATTACTTTTTGAAGCCTGCGCTCCTTTGGTGAGAAGGTAGCTTTTATCCAAGTGTCTGTCGTCAGTCTTGTAAGAAATCACTGGGTTCTGCTTCTTGTCTCCATCAAAGAAAGCCCTCTGAATCCCGCTGCTATGTCCTTACATGGGAGCGTTTGTGTTCTGAGTTCTGGCAACTCTCACAAACTGAACCCTCCCACACGTACAAAGAAAGTGGAGCATTTGCTTGTAAGTCCTGAAGGGTCATCACTGATCACACCCCCTGGGCAGAGCTTTCATAGCACTCCCCATCTGAGTCTCACAGCTTTTCCATGGAGCCAATTCATAGGTCCCACTGCAAGCCATCAAAGTATGAAACAAGAACATGTAGGTCATTTTGAACTTGCTGCATGGAGCTTGACAAAGAAGCTCAACATCTAGTTCAGATGAGGGAAACCTCCAGTGTGTGGACCTCATCTGGCCAATGGAGGTTCCCCATCCAGTCTGCAAAGCCTTCCTGGCTTCCTCAGCCCCACCCTCAGAAGAAATCTCCAACATTATATCCAAGTACAGAATGCAAATAACAGCATGGGATGTGGGTAGATAGGAGATCCCCACCTGAAAGCATCCAGGAAGGCTCTGTGGGCTGGACAGTTAACTTCCACAGGCCAGGTTAGGGCCCTGTGATGAACGTTCCCCTCCTCTGTCCTAGACATTGTGCTTTTGAGTCAGGATGCATACCCTGGACAAAGCTTTCCACTCTGGTCAAAGCTGCTGAAATTGAGTCATCAGCTAGAGAAGCACTCCAATGTGAAAAATGAAGCCACATGAAACTTGGCAAATATAATTATAGGATTTATTTGGGCCTGAGACCAGAGCTGAATAGAATCTCTCACCTGAATTTTAATTCTAAACTTCCAGATGCCAGTGAAGGCCTTGAGGGCATGTAGTGTCTGAATCTTAATGCCCATGTCTGGATCATCCAGGAATGAAGCCACCAGTTTGATGTCCTCGTAGGTACATGCAGATGCCTGGAAATACAGAGCACATGACATTAGGGTATGAAAATGGTGTAGCAATAAATGTTAAAGCACGGGCACTCGTCCTGACAGTCCACTTTGCTGCACCCACAGGGGAAGGCCAACAGTGCTGACAGCTGCATTTATCCATATCATCAAGTCAGTTTTAGTCTGTCTTCATCAGGAGCTAAGCTTTTGTGAATTTAATGTGTGTTAATTGCCCATTCAAGAGCAAGCCACCAAGACTACTTTGCATTCCAACAGGGTTAACATACGACAACAAATTGTTGCTTGGAAAATCCATGGTGTCCTCCCACACAATCTGTGAATTATGGTTTAGCACAGAGGGAACAAGGATGAGATCATTCCTGCAAATAAAGCGTCTCAAGGCTTTCTCCCTGTGAGTCCTGGCCCTTTACACCACTGCATGTTTATTAGGGTCGGTGGTGGCGGGGGACTATGAACCATGAGGCAGCAAAAAATAAAAATTATAAATTATAAAAATAATTTACTTTTGAATAACTCTTTGTGATCTTTCAGATCTACATTCAGCCCATTGTTTTCACTGTACAGGGTTTTAAATTCTGTTTTTAAGAGTACTTATTCCCCACCTTCCTTGCTTCCAACTCAACACATCCAAGGGACCTCAGATAAGAAAATGGAAAAGATGATTGCAGACATAAAGTGCAAGCAAAGAAGTTGCAGATAAAGTTCCCCCTGCTCCACCTGTCCACACACCCAGAAGGGGAAGAATTCTAGCAAGAAGAAGAGAGATAGCAACATTTTAAGAATCATGGCAACAGCTAGCCAGCACACACTCATGCGCAGGGCTGGCCTTTGAAGATGGTCTGGGCCAGGGGTCGGCAACCTTTAACACTCAAAGAGCCATTTGGACCCGTTTCCCACACAAAAGAAAACACTGGGAGCCGCAAAACCCTTTTGACATCTAAAGTGAAGATAACACTGCATATATCGTTTTTTACCTTAATGCTATGTATATCTTCATTATGATTTAGCTGCTGCTCTTGTTCAGTCAATAAACACTGTTATTTTTAATCTTACATTATAAACTAGTAGGACTCCTTTCATATATTTTGAATAGGAGAACAGCTTCCTAAACAGCAAACCCCTTAAGTTCATCAGCAGTAAAAGCGAATGAATCTACCCATGTATCATTAAACATTTGGTTTTCTTCAGAAACTTTTCTTTGATTTATCCATGATTGGCCTACTGGGGGAAGTCACGGATATAGGTGTGTTTAATGACTGATTAGCAGATAAACAGTCAAGTGATGTGAACTGTGACAGGTCCCAAGCTCAGCTTTTATCATTCAGAGGAAGGAGATTACATTTGGACAAAGAGAATCTTTTCAGCAGCGTTTCGTGTAACATGAGAGCCTGCAGGAAGCATGTTCCACTCTTTCCCTGCACAATAGCAGAGGAATGTAGCAATTTACTTAACCAGCTAGCTCTGGAGTTCCTGAGTGGATGCCTCATCATCACCTATTGGTATTTCGTAACTAGGCGCCATGGCAGATTGGCGGCTGTGCCGGCGCGTATTTTGAGCGACGGAGCCGCAGCAGAGGGATGCAAGAGCCACGTGTGGCTCCGGAGCCGCAGGTTGCCGACCCCTGGTCTGGACTCTCCAGTTAATTCAAAACAGAGGAGTGTGGTTGCTAACAAGGACTGGCCCTAGAGAACATATCGCGCTGGTCCTCCGCAGAGGTTGCCTGGGCTCAATTCAAAGTGCTCATGCTAACATATAAAGCCTTAAACAGCTTGGGAGTGGGATACTTAAAGGAACGCCTGTCTCCATACATCTATCCCTACCAGGCCACTCACGTCCTTGCTCTGCCCTTGTGCATTCTTCTAGTTCCTGATCTCAGCCTGTACCATGGCTATCACTCAGACTTTCCATTAAACCTGCCTTTGGACTCTGTCTTAAGTTCTGTTGCCCTGGCCCTGGGGCCTCTGTTGCTCATCTTGTCTCTGGCTGCCCACAACCTCACAGTGGACCTGGACAACATGGAGCTAATTATGCAGGCAGACAAGGACGTGGAGCTTGATTTAAAGCCCCAGATGGGCAAAATGGTAGAGTTGCTGGACTTTCCTCCTCCGGTCTACCCCTCCTACCTCAGGATTGTGGAGCCTGGCTTGGGGACAGGAATAACCTGGAGGGAGAGTGATGAGCAGCAGGCCAAGAGTCTCGTCTACCCTTTGCATGCTCCTCCTGTAGCTTAAATTGTATTCCACATGCCCATTCGGCACAGTTGGGACTAGACCCATATTGAAAGGTCAGGTTGTTCCTGCAAAGTGAGATGGAAATACCTAACCAAATGTGGATTTTGGGACTTTCAGAAAGTATACAGTAATGTAGGCAGGCACCTTGCTGGAGTTAAGCAAGTCTGGGCCTGGTCAATGGCAGTCTGGAAACTGCTTAGGAAAGAACCGTATTTGGGCCACATGTTGCTGCATGGATGGAAGGTAATATAATGAAATTACACTCCACCTCCTTTTGATTAAGGTGATCTGGGTTCTAGTCCCCAGTCAGCCATGGAGTCATCTGGGAGACTTTGGGCCAGTTGCAGACTCTCAGCCCAACTAACCTCACAGGGCTGTTGTGGGGATAAAATTGAGAGCAGCAGGAGAAGAATGATGTAAACTGCTTTGAATGCTTTAAAAAGAAAAAAAATGCGGGCTATAAATCTAATAAATAAATAATTCTCCTAGGGGTCGATCTTCTACCAGTATACTGTATGTCTTGCAATTCTGGACTCTCACCTCTGCATCCAGTAGATAAACACACCGCGTGATGCTGTGGAGTACCATATTCTTGCAGTAGTCATCTAATCTTGGACTTAGGGTGGCCAGGAGTCCCTTGAGTTCTCCAGAGTCCATTACAGGTTTATTATGCTGGGACTGGGAAAGTCCTAAAAAAATAACAGGAAAGAAAGGAGGGCAGCTCCAAGACTAGCAGGAAGGCAGAAGTGGTCATGCCTTAAAACTATGGTGAATCGAGTATGTGCCAAACGGAATCAAAATGCCAAGAGGCCATCTTCTGCTGGTGTGTCTTCAAACAGCATATTTTTGATGCATCTCCAATTTCTACAAAGTCTTCATTGTTCACATTCAGTGTCTTAGAAGGTGGTCTCTGCCAGATACTTGGAGGTATCTGAAACTGAAGCAAACTGCTTCATCCCAAAGAGATGGATAAGAACATGCACAGCTGTGGCATTAGAAGACAATGCAGACCCTGAAGGAAACCGCTCAGCTAGCCAAGGAACATAGCAGAGACTGGATGCATTCTATGGGTCAGTGATGCCAAGGAAGCACAAGGATATCCTTTCGTGGCAAACTTTCAGGATGAGGACAGAGAAAACCCCTCACCCAAACTGGGTGAAGGAACAGTGTAGCCCTTCATGACTGAGCTTTATCAATGCATCCAAGCCCGAGTTATGGCAGATTAATGCCAGGTGGCACCATGAAATAAGGCAAACGACCTGCAATTTGACAAAGGCACACACTATTCCCACATATCTATTTAGAGAAGACTTTTGGACACTGGGTGACTTCCAGATACTTTGGACCAGAACCCTCAGGATTCCTGCTTTTTAGCCAGGACTCTGACTAGGGCTGGTGGGAGTTGTGATCCAAACACTTGGAAAGCATCAGCTTGGGAAAGACTGGCTAGAAGCATATCTAAAAGGACACTCCCTTCCCTTGTCTTGATTGCTGGGGGTTCACCAGGGCCACATGGAAACTGAAATGTGGTCTGAATATCTTGACGCATAGTGACGGACACTTCTAAAATGCAATAAAAAGCTATGGGGATGCTTCAGCATCTCCCTGAATCCCATCTACTCACTGGTTACTAAGGGGACGGGCTCTGGGTTGTAAGGCGGGCACTTGATCCCTGCCATGATGGTTTTGGCCACCAGGAAGATGGCTCCAGCTCCTGTAGCTGCACACACTACGTTTTTAGTTGTTACCAGCTCTGAATACTTCATTTCCTCGCCTTGGACTTCCAGAAACCCAGTGTGCATATTGGGTGCTGACTTGGCACAAGCCTTCCAGTGGAAGCTCTAAACTGCTCACCACACGGTTTGTGATGTCACCAAGTTCCATCAGTACATCTATGACTCATTATCGCAGTAGCTGCAGAAGACAAGACAAAGGCAAGTCAGCACCCTTAGGCTTACTGCTGGGATCAACACAACAAATCAATCTGTTGTTTTCATGTGTAAAATAGAGACAGAGCTTTCTGATGTAAGGACAAGGGTTGTGAAAGCACACCAGGGGACACACAAATGCAATGGCAGGCTACCTTAGTACTATTTCCCCTGCTAAGTTTAGTCCCTAACATCTTTGCAACAGGGTTAGAATAATATACATATTATCATGCATGGCATAATAATACATATATTCCACTGATTCGCAGTTGGTGTGAATAGTTAGCTTTTTTCTTTTTTAAAATAAAAACATGTTTCCACATGACAATCTAAAGTGAGCAGGAAAGTGAAAACGGGGCTTGAATTGCTTATCACTGAAAGATACAGAACAAAGTACCTCAAAGGCAAGATGGTCCACAGCAGAGAAATGAGAAGCCTCACCTAGTTCTGACCTCAGGATCCTGCAAGGACAAGGCATGTGCTTAACTCCGAGCCCAGCACTGTTCTGAGGGTAAACCTTTATTGTTCCTTGCTACCAATGTGGGATGTGGTGGCACAGTGAGTTAAACTGCTGAGCTGCTAGGCTGGTTGACTGAAAGGTTGACAGTTTGAATCTGCACATGGGGTAAGCTCCTGTGCAAGGCAACCTTGCAGTTCGAAAGCATACAAATGCAAGTAGATAAAAAAGGTACCACTTCGGTAACAGCGTTCCGTGCACTTCGGTGTTTAGTCATGCCGGCCGCATGATATGTATTTTGTATTTTATTTGATGTTGTAAGCCGCCCCGAGGCCTCGGCAAGGGGTGGCATAGAAATGTTTTAATAAATAAAAAAATAAAATGACCACGGAGACTGTCTGCGGACAAACGCTGGCTCCCTCGGCTAGGAAACGGAGAGGAGCACCGCCCCCTAGAGTCAGGCATGACTGGACTTTAATGTCATGGGAAAACCTTTACCTTTACCTTACCAATGAATGGGAAAAATAATGGGCTTTGTCTCCCTGTGGGGACTGGAAATTCTTGGGATAAGGTGTTTGAAACCCCTTAGACCACAGATGTTTGGTGGATGAGCTCAGAGGGAAGAAATAGCTTGCACTGGGCTCATTTCCCACCTTTGTTTTGCTCAGGAAATGGTTGGCTTTCCTTGTGGTTTAGTACTAATTGCATCTCTGATATGGGCCATCAACATAAGCAGACTGCCTTGTCTATCCAGCATTTATTTACCACCATGAAAACTTACTGGATGTGGCTACAAGCCTCATAACTCCCTTCACTTGGGAAACTCCTGTGGTTGCAGTCCATTAGAAGGAAAACAACCACTACAAAAATATACTGTGACAAATTATAGGGCTATTCTTTGCCTAATTTGTAGGTGCAAAATGGGAAAAATAATGTGCAACATCATGATAAGCATGATTTTCTGCATTGTACTTGCTGTTAAGATGCATGCTCTGATTTACATGGATTTATTATGCATATGTTGCATACAAGTAACTAAGCACACATATGAGGGGTTTGTTGGCTTTGAATTCTGGGCATGTAGGAAAACATCTTATCCTTAATGTTGAGGGAGTCAGAACCCAAAGGCAAGGTTCTTGGAAAGCTAAAGGAGAGTTAAAATGAATAAGAATCACACATCCAGGGAATTTAGAATCATATCTCCAACAGACATTAAGAAGGTTAAAAGACAAGCAGTTAAAAATCAGCAGCCAGGCAAGGCACAGCAGGATACACAGAAAACCATGTGCACTTCATGTGTCCTCAAAGTGTGGGCCTTTAAAGAGCAATGAGTGACAACATCAGCGAAAACTAGCCTTTGAAGGTGAAGGCAGATGCAGGCGCCAAAGGAGTGCATGCGGCTGCCCTTGCACATGTACAGCTGATCAGGGAGAAAAGCGGTCAGACGTTTGCCTCATGGCAAGGTCCACAATTTGCACATGTTAACATGGAGGGGTAAAGGATACGGGACACAAATTCAACTTAAGTCTTACTTAAAGCCATGGAAATAACCAGGACTTAAGTTAGGCACTTCCATGGGTTCAGCACTTGTTTGATTTTACACAAAGGGGTGTTTTCAGTAGTCACATATGCAGTTTCCTGAGGTTTGTGTCAGACCTGTGTTGTTCTAATGCAGGTTGTTTTGCCTTTCTCTATGGTTACAAGGCAGCCGTTTTTTCCTCCCTTCCAGATGCAGGCTTCCTTTTCCTAAAACAGCAGAATTTTGGGTATCTTTGTATGCGTATGGAAGATCCACTACATGAAGCCTTGAAGTCAGTAGATACTTCAAGTGGGTGGGTTGTCATGACATGTGAATGCACTGAATGGACTTAACCCAGATTGACCATTGTGTGAACAGAAGGACTCCTCCTTACAAGAGGAACTTCAGTTCTTCCCAACATTTTGCTATTTCTTGTAATGAAACTGTTATTTTTCTGTTTTGATCTCACGGTCCAAATGCTCTGGAGTCTTGTATTACACCTTTCCTCCTGTCTGTTCACAGGGCAGATCAAACTTTGTCCATCTTCCTAGCTTTCTTCATGATCAGTAGTTCATTGATCATGAAGAAAGTGTTTGGGACCTGATTTTGCTTTTAGTGACGCAACTTAGCTGAATTAGGTTGGCCATTTGTTCTGCATTGCAGAGTGTAGTCCTATGTTGGGAAGATCTTTATTTGAAGGGCTGTCACATTCAGTTGTGTTTTAAAGATAAAGAAGCCAATGCAGGGAGAGCAGCAGGCCCTTCCAGTGGCCTGTCAAGAGGTAGCAACTGGTAGTCTGGCAAAACGTATTGTGTTGTTAATGAATTTGAAGTAATTCTTCCTAAAGGTGCACGCATAGATATAAATTGGCATATACAAATGTCATCCAAATCAGTGCTATCTTTTGTCTTCTTTTTTGGTGGTATGTTTTGCACTAGTGGCTGTGTGCATGCATGACAAGTGGATGCATATTTTGAAAAGCTACAGAATCTAGGGAGCAGCAAGTTGTGGGTAGACCCCCATGATCATCCTTTGTCGCACAAATTAATGGCCTTACACCTTTCCAGGGATGCAGAGCAAAGAGAGAATATCTAGGTGAAAGTAGAGCTCAGTTACATCTTAACAATAGCTTCAAAAACCAAACAAAAAGAAAACCTCACCACCATCTACTCCGCTGGATTCCCAGACCAGCCATTCGGAAATTCGGCCAAATTTCTAAGGAAGCTGGGGTGGTGGTAAGAATGCTCTCCTGTTTGCCAAAACAGTGTGTGAGCGGATGCGTGGTTAGTAGCCACAAGAGGGCACTCTCGCGCAAAGTTACGCTTTACAATAGGCTAATGGAGGAGCCCGTTCGGTATAGCGGGCTGTTTAGGGTTTTACGAACACTTCCTTGAATTGTTTCTGAAAGAATATAAGAAATAATGCAGACATCGCAACATTGGGATAACATGCCCCTAGCAGTGCTTTTTTGCAGGCCATCTGGCTTTCTGGCATAGCAGGTGGAAGGTGCAAAACACTCATATAGCCTTGGCTGAAGCTATGTCTTCTGTAAAATTATGTTTTAAAATTAAATACCTCCACATGGCTTTTATTTGTGAGTAGATCTCCACTTGGTGGCTGGTGCAATGTGCATATGTTTCTATTCATACAGCATTCATCACACTTGCATACATTCTACTACAGAGAAAGCCACCACACTCATATAAAGCCATAGGCATTTGTGAACCAGATGCTCAAGTGCACCCCCTTTCCGCTACACAATTGTAAAAACAGCATTAGCTCAAGCGCACCATTGCAGTTTCATGGGCATATGTGATTTTGGGCTGCACTGATGACAATTACACCTGGCACAAAGGTTGCAAGGAAGGCTCGGCTGTGCTTTCAAAGTGTACAATAACAAATCACACATGCATGCAGGATGGGCAGTGGCAAAACACACCCACTGCATATTTGAAGAATGTTTTAAAAATGCATTAAAATTGTCTTAGTACTGAGCCACAATAAAGCTTGTGACGCAGACAAGCTCTAGAGCAGAAGTGACATGGAAAATATGTTGTATTCATATAGGGAAATGTAAAATACTGCTGCTGAATCCAACCCCCAGGCAACGCCCCATCATTTAACATGCAGGAAAAGCAGCCGGTATTTCCCCACCGCTGACTTCTGAGACGCATCATGTGTGCTGGCATCTGGAGCGCTCTGCTGTGCTGTGAGAGGGCCTGAGGTGCGCCATGCTAAGGGAAGCCAGCGTGACCGGAGAATCAATCATACAGGTGCAATCTGATGCTATGAACTTACAGTGGGCCTTGCTAGCCATCTAGTTCAGGAAGCACAGGGTGCATCTAGGGAAGCGGATTGCGTATTGTTAGACTGCAGCTCCCATCAGCCTCAACTGTTAGCCGTGCTGGCTGGGGTGGATCAGTGCTGTAGTCCAAACGCACCTCTGAGTGGCTCCAGGTTTCCAGCCCCCAGTCTAATCTAACTCCCTGCTCCATGTAACAGTTCCAGAGCTAGCTAGACTCAAGCATGGCTATGCTGCTGTGGACACTGAGTAGCCCTTAGAACAAGCTCTGGCTTCTTTGAAATATCCTCCTTTTTTGTTATCTGCTACTGCAACCACTTCTCGGCCCCTCTCATTAGAGTGCAACAACAAGCAATCCTCTCTTAAGTCCTCGCAGCTGTCAGCCTGATACTCAGAAAGGTATACACCTGAATTGCGGGCGATGAAGCAGGTTGGGAGACGGCTAGAGCGTAGGTGGAGGAGAACACGGAATGAATCTGACCGAACACACTTGAGAGCCCATTATTGGGCCTATGCTCTGGCGGTGAGGGCAGCGAAAAAGAGTTTCTTTTCCGTTTCCATTGCCTCCTCAAAATGCCGTCCAGCGGAGCTTTTTCGAGTGGTGCAAGGCCTGGTTTGTCCAGGTCCTAAGAAAGATCTGGTTCCACCCTCGAAGGCCCGCTGTGACGACTTTGCCAAGCATTTCAGGGAGAAAATCGCTCAGATTCGTCACGAGCTAGACTCTAATAGTGACTCAGAGGTTTCTGGGGAGACACCAATGCTGCCATCTGGTCCAAAATTAATGGATGAATTTCAGTTATTGTGGCCTGATGATGTGGACAAGGTGCTTGGACGAGTACGTCCCACCTCTTGCCTATTGGACCCTTGCCCGTCTTGGTTAATAAATAATTCCAAGCATGGGATTGGGATCTGGATCTTGGAAGTGGTTAACGCCTCTCTGAGGGAGAGTCGGGTACCTGCCCCTTTAAAGGAGGCGGTAGTCCGACTGGTCCTGAAGAAAGCATCACTGGATCCAGAGATGGCCACTAATTATAGACCAGTGGCCAACATCCCGTTTCTGGGCAAGGTGTTGGAGTGGGTGGTGGCGGGACAACTCCAAGCTCTCTTGGATGAAACTGATTACCTGGACCCATTTCAGTCCGGCTTCAGACCCGGGTATGGTACTGAATCTGCCTTGGTTGCCCTGTACGATGACCTGTGTAGGGAGAGAGACGGGGGAGTGCGTCCCTGTTGGTTCTCCTGGACCTCTCAGCGGCTTTCAATACCATCGACCATGGTATCTTTCTGGATAGGCTAGCGGGATTGGGGGTTGGGGGCACTGCTCTGCAGTGGTTCCACTCCTATCTCAATGACCGATTCCAGAAGGTGGTGCTGGGGGACTATGGCTCTGCGCCATGGCAGCTATGCCATGGAGTACCGCAGGGGTCCATTTTGTCCCCTTTGCTGTTTAACATCTACATGAACCCGCTGGGAGAGGTCATCAGGAGGTGTGGGCTGTGGAATCATCAGTACGCTGATGATACCCAGCTCTACTTCTCATTTTCCTCCAATCCAGGTGAGGCAGTGGCTGTGCTGAACCGGTGCCTGGCCGAGGTAATGGGCTGGATGAGGGCCAATAAACTGAAGCTCAATCCAGACAAGACGGAGGTCCTGTTGGTTGGTGGATCGGGCTTCGGAGAGGGAGAATTGAACCTAGTCCTGAATGGGGTTGCACTCCCTCTTAGGGACAAGTCCGCAGCTTGGGAGTGCTCCTCGACCCAGAGCTTTCATTGGAAGCTCAGGTGACAGCAGTGGCAAGGAGTGTTTTCCTTCAGCTTCGGCTGATCCATCAGCTGCGCCCCTACCTGGAGTACAACTGCCTGGTGACAGTGACACATGCGTTGGTGACTTCCCTCCTTGACTTTTGTAATGCGCTCTACGTGGGGCTACCCTTGAAGACGGTCCGGATACTTCAATTGGTTCAAAATAGAGCTGCCAGGCTGCTGACGGGGACTGGGCGTTATGTTCACATGACTCCAGTTCCCATTGAAGTCCGGGCCCAATTCAAGGTGTTGGTGATGACCTATAAAGCCCTAAACGGCTTGGGTCCTGGCTACCTGAAGGAGCGCTTACATCCATATACGCCCGCCCGCCCCCTGAGATCTGTGGGAGAGGCCCTTCTCCGGGAACCCTCCGTGAAGGAAATTAGGAGGGTAGTTACTCGGAGGAGGGCTTTCTCTGCGATGGCGCCCAATCTATGGAATGCACTCCCCAGAGAGGTCCGCCTGGCGCCGTCGTTATTTGTTTTTTGGTGCCAGGCAAAGACCTTTTTATTCAAATGTCATTTTAATTGCTAATAGTATTTGCTTATTTTATTCTTTGGCCAGGGCGACTTATTTTATATTGTTAATTCATTTTATATTTTTAGTGTGTTATATTTTAATTGATGTTTTGTGAGCCTCCCTGAGGCTTCGGAGAATGGGGCGGCATAGAAATTTTCTAAATAAATAAATAAATAAAATAAAATAAAATAAAATAAAATAAAATAAAATAAAATAATTTCTGGTAATCTGCCTTCCTTGATGGCCCTTCTGCTGCTGCATCTCTAGATCCACAACTCAAGTTGTGGATCAAAAGTACCTTGTGATTAGCTTCCTCTTCTTCCTACGGACTTGACCCTTTCGGATGGGACCACTTCTCATTTAAAGCATCTGCAGGTGGTTTTGGCTCAGCATGCAGATTTGCCCACTGCAGGAATCGATTTGCAGGAATCGATTCATCTTTCACTGATGGGGAAACTCATTGTAGAAAGGATCTATTGCGCCTTCATTTTGCTTTTGGAAGGGAGGGGAAATGATGCAGTGTGGCGGGAAGCTCCTCTGCGTGTGGAGTGCCAGTTGATTAATGCCAGCCCTGGAGTGCCAGTTGTCTTCCAGCACAGAAAAGCATTTCCCCAAGCACAGTCCTGTCAGTTCAAAAGCACCTTATTTCTGGAATAATAATAAAAACAGATCTAAACATACCAGAACTGCAAAGAGAAGCCATTTGCTCTCCCTGCCAGAGCTGAGCTGAGCTGAGCTGCTGCAGGACACTGAATGTGATCAGACATCATAGACCAGCAGGCATGAAGTGGGCGATAGGACACTTTACAACATGTCTGCTTGCATACACGTTGAAATGTTAACTGCTCGGCTCTAATGGGAGGATGTTATTTGTCTGACTGTGGGTTTTGGTTGCCAACGGTTTCATTCTCATGCACTTCGAATGGTCTGGGCAATAGCTCTGTCTGCATGGGCACTTGGGAGAAGCCAAAATAATCCTATACCAACTTGACCTAAATTCAGCACCCAGAAAAGTGGGATTCTACAAAAATGTATATATTATGCATGTTTGTCTATATTTCCTGTTTTTTATTTTTGCTGCTAATAATCACGGTGGGCAGAGGGGTAGATTCAAAGCAATTGATTGAATCCTCACTCTCTCTCCAATGGAAATCTTCTTTTAGACCCTTCTGTGGCTTCTAATATTTTATCAGACATTGACTAATACATGCAAGTTCTTTCTTTGCATCCTAAGGGCTAGAAACATTCTTTTCTCCCCTCTGCCCCCTTTAGTTTTGTTTTGTATTTTAAAAAACAAAGAAATGAAACTTAAGATTTGGGGCATAATGAATTCCAGAATGAAGATCAATTCCTGTGGGATAACCAATTCTCTTGCAGTGCTGAGCTCTGTGTGTCCCTTTTTCATTGCTCAGGAGGTTGTCGTCAGTTTCTGCATTATGTGCTATGATCCTGGAATACACACAGCCATGAGGGTACCTGAAAGTTCAACAGCCAAACAAAAGCAGTGCTACCTATAATCAGTTAATTTGATGAGGAGCCCTGGAAAAGCACTTAGAGAAAGCATTGCTTGGCATCCTGATCACCTGGAGACTATGCTGTCTCCTCAATGCTTTTGTAAGCAATAGCAACAGTGAAATCCATAGGGAGGACACAGCAAAAGGAACAGCCCTCAAACTGAATGTTGTACCAGGCCTGTGTAAGAGTTTTGGGGGTGAGAATCTTTATAGGTTTTGCTCATCTTAGACATTAGAGGGTTCTTAATTATGGGAGCTGCAATATATTTAAATACTTTGTAGAAGCATCATGGAAAATATTCAGAATACATGGTGAAAGAGGTATATAACACATGTACATAACAAATGTAAACCACAGGGTGCGGTGTGGGGGGAGAGAGAGAGTGAGAGAGAGAGAGATTGATTACTGGTCCATCTAGGAGACTGTAGGGAAGCTAAAGCTGGGACTTACTGGACTTTATTTACCTGTGATCCCCAGACCAGTTGTCTGCTTTTGATTTTTTTTAACGATGAAGTAAACTGGTGGAAGCTAAAGCACCACCCTCAAAACTGAGAAACCTCATTTGAATTCTTCTGCTTTTATCTCTCCTTTGCTCTTTGGGCAGCTGGCTCTGTCTGTGACAGCACCATTGGCATTCCTCTTTGAGATGATACAGGTGCCCCCTCGCCCCCCCCCCCCACACTAGATTCATGGCATCCACTGACACTGTTGAGAATTTGCTTGGCCACTCTGGGCCCCTTGACATCCAGCCTCACTGTGTTCCCACCTGGACAGCTAAATTGGTAAGCTTCATGATGCATGTCGGTAAGATATCTTTGGAGGAAAGCAACCATTAATTTCTGGTCTCATTCAAAACTTTCATTTTGCTTTAATTACATCTTACAACTTGTTCTGTGCTGTCAAGAGTCTCATAATACACTTATCAGACTTCCTCTGTCATTTTCTCCAGACTTCCTGTCAGAGGCAAATGATGCTATAAATGCAAGATACAAACTGACCAATACCCAGAAGGTGGTGAAAGTTGGTGAAGAAACAATTTTGAGTTTTTCTTATGTGTTGCTTCAGTCCTTGGACTGTTTTTTCTTGCAATTCAAGCAGAACTAATGGCTGCCTCACACAAGATGAATTTCATTTTCATGGCATGTGCATTGTGGTCTGACAAGCACACACAAGAAGCGTAGCAAATATAAGACCATTGCACCAACCTTCCATGCAAGCAATGTGATGCTCTAAGTGTTGCAGTAAAGAATATTACCCAATACAGAGCAAAAAATGCCTGACATTCGAGCTGGATTCTGAAAAGAAAAAGGCACCTAAGATCATATTCCAAATATACATTGGCTACTAAAGGACACCAAAGAATTTCAGAAGAGGATCAGTCTCTGCTTTATAGACTACTGTAAAGCCTTTGACTGCATGGTTCATAAGAAGCTGTGGATGGTTCCAGAAGAAAAGGGTGTGTCTCAGTAGTTGATTGTCCTGATGCATAACACAAAGCTACCATTAGGAGAGAATATGAAGAACAGAATGGTTTCCTATAGGCAAAACCATCAGAGAGAGGTGTATTTTATCTCTCTAGCTGTTCAATCTGTATGCAGAGGATATAAGGAAAACTGAATTGTGATCAGAGGAAGGAAGAGGGAAAATTAGAAGGCAGATCAATAATGTAAGATATGATCAAACTTAGGATCAAATTTCTTAATTTCATTTATATCTTGTTTTTCAAACAACACCAATAACACAATTGTGAAAGATTTTGCATATGTTGGTTCAATCAGCCAAGGGAGACTGCAGCCAACAAATTTGAAGAAGATTGAGACTTGGAAGGGCAACAAGGAAGGAGCTAGATGCAATTGTCAAATGTTAAGACATTTCACTGGAGACCAAGGCCAATAACATCCATGCTATTGTATTCCCAGTAGCAATGCATGGGTGTGAAAGCTGGACAGTGAAGCAAGCAGGCAGGAGGAAAATTAGGTGTTCAAAACATAGTGCTGGAGGAGAGCTTTGTGAATATCTAGACAAACAGAAAGATGAACAAGTGTATTCTAGCTTAAATCAAACCAGAACATTCCTTGGAAGCAACAATGATGCAACTGAAGCTTTTGGACTTCAAGCACATCATGTGAAGGCAGGACTCCGTGGAGAAGACAAGAGTGTTAGGGAAAGTTGAAGGCAGAAGAGGAAGATCCACTATAAGATGGCTCAATTCCACAAAGGAAGCCACAGACTTGAGTTGACAAGAGAAGGGCAAGGCTGTGAAGGATAGGACATTTGGAAGGCATTCATTCATAAGATTGTCAGAGCTGGAGATGACTTGATGGCATGTAGCAACACTAAAATCCACTACTCAATCCACTACATTATGATGTATCTGTTTCTCCATATGGAATCCTTGAGACTTCCTGCTATAATTTCATACAGCGATATGAAGATGGGAATGCTGATTGTACCTGATGGTACCCATGCAAGTTGCGGGGAGTTTCTTATGAAGAAGCAGAAGTGATATTTGTGTAGGAATTTATTTTGGCTGAAATAGTTCTGAACTCCCTTCAGGTGCTAATGTCAAATATGGTTGGATTAAGTTGGCAAATGAAATGAGGTGTCTTTTACGCAGCACTTAGAGTCGATATAAATACCTCTAGTATCTCTGTCCCATTGTAAAGCAACAAATAGAAAACATTAATTAATATACTGCCCAACTGGTTGATGCCTTCGGGGTAGTTTCTAATCATTAAAAGCACAGCACAGCATCAAAACAATGGACCGTATCCAACTGTGATGTTCCACCTGTATAAATAACATTCCCTTAACAGAAACTTGACTCTGAGTTAACTGCAAGAGGGGAATCCAACTCAAGTTAAGTATGGGCAAGTGCCATTGCACAATGGACAGTTTCCAGAGCTCCACTAGGGCTGGCTGAAATTGCCGAATGACACTGTTGGATACTGCCCAATCTATTCAATTAAATTAGAAAGATATTAAAATGTTAAAAAGTCATCTTAATAACCAGAATATCAGATTAAAAATAAAATGCCTGCCAGAAAGTTCTAAATGGCATCGAAACAAATGCATAGAATAGAAAAGTGTGTATCTTGTTTAATTTGAAGCAGAAAATAGATGGTTTGGAATCCATGCACTTTGTGAAACTGATTCTGAAACTCTGAGGTCAGAAAGGACTGCTGAGCTAATGCCACTCTGCTCTTCGCCACTCAGAGCACCCAGTGGTTTTCAAGCCCATCTTTTTAAGCCACTTCCCCCTAGAGAAGCTTTTCTAGAACCACAGGACTGACTCATGTCAATGATAATGATATACTCAGAAGTGGCTATATAGCCTGAGAGCCAATTACAAAAATGCATATAAAACTAGGACCTTACAGCAGTGAATCTAATTGTCCATAGACTCGTATATGTGTGCCTAATTAACATTACATAAATAAATCAACAGTGTATAATTATACAGTGAATCAGCTTTTATTTTAGCAGGCACCACAGCTATCTATACTGTTGTGCCTTCTGTTATGTAGGGAAGCCTCAGTTCTCCGAATTTATGGAGAGGAAAACAGAATCACAACCACCCTGTGCCTGCTGATCCCCACTTCCTGCCCCTCTGTCCATTTGACATCTTGTTTCATCTGAAAGAGCCAAGACATTCGCAGACTAGGCTCCGTAGGAGCGGCTGGGGACATTTTAATAAGCAAGACTAGTGAACAGAACAAATGAACACGTTCCTCTTGTGACAATCATTATGGTGTTTTCCAGCCTCTTCAATTTGAAGATGTCTATCTGCCTCTCTCCCACACATGCGCCCAGACCTTGCTTCAGATCACATGTATTGATTTTGTAGGAGAACCTATTATAGATTTCTGGACAATTTTTTGGTTCTACACAATGAGTGACTATTAATAGAGACAATTAAATGGGCCTATGTGCCAGATGCACATGCCTAATGTCTGTTTAGCTTTAAAATTAAAAGTGATAACCTAGCCTATGTTGACATAATATTGCTGTAGTTATAAGTTCTTCAGGAGAAGTCCTTTTCTTGGTCCCACTTCCATGAGAAGCACATTTGGTGGGGATGCAAGAAAGGACTTTTCAGTGGCTATTCCCACAGTCTGGAACTCTCTGCCAAAGGAGGCTAGGTTGGTGCCTTTTCATTGTCCTTCTACCGGTAGGCAATTCATTTTTATTTGGTCAGATCCTTGACATATAAGGTGGCATCTTTCCAAAGGGTGTTTCAAGAGGTAGGGTGTTATTTATATTTTTATTGTTGTGTCTTTGTATTTTAATTGATTTGTTTTATGTTATATTTTATCAATATTTTATTTTCAATCTACATGTTATTCACCTCAAGCAGCATTTTGGGGTAGGTAAAAAGGCAGGGTAAATAATTAAATGAAAATTTTAGGACATGTCCTTTAATACTTCTGCAGTTTTATCTTGAAAATTTATCAAAGTGCTGACCTTTTCATCTTTCTAGTAATTACCTCCTTCTCCTACAAACTGATCTAAAAGAGACAGCACCTGTCCTTTCCAGGGCCAGGTTCAAGCCAAAGCATCTCTGCATAACATATGCATCTTAAAAATGCAAATAGCAGCCTTGTGCCAGGACAAACAGGCTGATATTTCTTGGGATTGCAGTTGCTGAATAGTGGGAACTTTTGCTTCTTGGTATAGTCTTAATAAAAAGCATAGTTTAGGGACCCTTTACACTAGAGGATTGATATTAGAAAGTACATACACATTTAATGGAGGGTGGCCTTGGGTCCTACATCTTAGAGGCCCATTCTCTGTTAGAAATTGTAGTCCAAATCCTGTTACCGTCAGAAGAGATGGGGGTAGCAAGATCCTTAAAGTTACCCATCCACTGTTTGCGGCACCTGCACAGCCAACTTAGCGGGTCATCTGATACCCAGCTTCTCCACCATGGTAAATTGTACTCCTAATTACCTTATAGTAATTATTTCTGAAACTGCAGTTTTACTTTCAAGTTAGCACACACACTCTATGCAAATAGGTGCCATTTTTTTTCTTTGCTCTTGGGTGATGCATAAACAGCCACCCTAATTTAAACGTCATCTCTAGTTTGGCTGTCGACTGTGGCATTTTGTGAAAATCCTCCCCCCCACCCCCCAAGAATAGGAAGCAAAATTAAAAGAAGATGATGGAGAAGAGATCCTCATGTGCAGCTTTTAGGGACCCAGCAGGCGGCAGTACTGGAAAACTCCAAGCGAGGGAGCCCTGCTTAAGGCCTTTTGGCTGCTTTTCTAAAGGCTCAAGCAGCCCGGGAAGCTGCGAAGATCAAATGAGGAAAGTGGTGAGAGAAAAGGCATCCCCTCCACAAGCCCTTTACAGCAGGGGAAACACTGTGAGGCATGTCTCCAAATTTCTCATTCTCCCTGCGAAAGAGGCAGAAAAGCAACAGCCTCTTCCGCAGGGAAATGAAGGAGCTGCAAGAGAGCAGGGATGGCTTAGCCACAGCTCTAAAATAAAAGGCTCTTGCTCTTTCGCGCACACAGCTGGTGTGTGTCAGTGTATGCCAGCTCGCAAAAAGGAGCCCATCCTCTGCTGACTGACTCCACAGATGAGAGAGAACCTTGCCCCTGGCTTCCACCCGGCCACGTATCCAGGCAAAGAGGAGAAGCGCAGCGGATCCTTCTCCGTCTCCACATCCGCAGATCACTCATTGCTATTCCTGTGGCACCAGGCCCATAGGAATGCTTGCCTTCCTTTGTCACACAGCAGTGATTTAATAGCCATGCATTATTCCAGCTTTTCTTACCTGAAGGCCCCTGTTGAACATCAGTCTTGTGGAATTCCACAATACGGTCCCCACCAGCCATGGTCCACTGGGACAGATTGACCTCAGGATCATCTGCCTGTAATGCAATAAGAGAGCAAATTGTGGAGCGAGCTTTTTACATACGGATGGATAGCAGGTGTCAAAACCTAATGGTGCTTGCTGCTGAGCAATGGATTAATTCCCTCTTCCTAAGGACGTGCCACTATGATGGCTAGCTGCTATCTCAGGCCCTCTCCATCACCAGATGACCTCTCTGTGCAGTTGCCAGGCCGAACTGCTGGAGCAGTTCCCAAGTCGAGGAAGCCTGCCTTTAAAACCCTGTGGGTCCAGTGGTGTGTGTGTCTGTTGTTTTCATCACATTATTAGAAGCAGAATAGAAATTTCCAAGGGACAGAGTTAGGAGAAGGGTTTTCCCGGGGAAAGTGGTCAGCTTTTCCAGTAATTGGGCTTCAGTGAGCAGGAACATTTGTGTCAAGATTAATGCCGGTTCAAAGAGACTGAGAGCAAGGGAGTACAAGCGAGCAATACACAGTCCTGTGTTCGGCGTTTCAGCAAAAGAATGGTCTCCAGGGGTCCAGTCTGCTGTCTCTCTGCTGATCCACAGCTTGTTTGTGCAGGATACCACAGAGGAATCGATCTTGCTAGGTCAATGATTTTACTATCGATAGGGGTCAGCAGGGGAATCTTTAACACATGTGGTTTGCCTTATTGTGGTTCACCCATATCGTGTGGCAAATCTATATATTCCTTCAGAGTTCAGTATTGAACTTGCATTCTCTCCTCTGGATAGGAACAAATGGCTGTTTTCTCCTTTTGCTTTCTGTTTTAAATATGCAGTATTTGCCACGCTTACAATTTGGTTGCTCAAGTTGATGTTTGCTGGGAAATGGACAAGAACAGTGGCTTTCTGTGATGTGGCTGCAAAAAAGGAATTGCTATTTTGGGCTGTACTAATAGAAGTATCACTTCCAAATCATATGAAGTACTAGCTCTCCTTTACTCAGCACTGGTTAGGCCTCATCTGGGGTATTAAATTCCTCAAGAAAGATGCAGACAAGTTGGAAAGGGTTCAGAGGGTGCCAAGTATGATCTGAGGAGTGGAAACAAAAGCTTTATGAGGAAAGATGGAAAGAATTAGGCATGTTTAGTCACCAGAAGAGCAGACTGAGATAGGATAGCCTTCTTCGAGTACTTGAAAGGTTGTCACAGAGGAAGGCCAGGCACTTGGGAGGCAGCAGCGGATGTGGAAACCCTGCTCTTTTGAAGTTTGAGGTATGAACTCTGAACAGTGAGATAAGCACAGAATGGAGAGGAATGCAAGTTTGAATGGACTGTTGGAGCTGGAGAAGATGGAATAGAGAGAAAGGGGAGAAACGTTTGGAGAAAAAGAGGAGGCAGCAGCAACAGAGCAGTGGCATAGTGAGGAATTTTAAGTGAGGTGCTCATAATGATGGACTCCAGAGCAACACCTTGTTCCAAAATTCTAGCAACTGTGTTGATCCACATCAATAAATCCATTTTAGAAGTTCACATCTCCCATAGAGCAGGTCTTTTGCAGAGCAAAAGAGTTTTAATTGACCGTTCAGTATCAAGCCACCCAGAAATTTTGTGCAGTCCAGCAGGGAACAATACATTCCAGCTGGAAAATTCATTTTGCCCAGCTATGGCAGCTCAGCTCTGAGAGAGCAGGAAGTCTGACACAAGTGGCAAAAGACATCAGCATCCCTACTAAAAAGTGCTGGTACCCTGTTCTTGTGAGCCCCGGCTCCACTACACCGTAGTAACAGAGTGAAGGAGGGCAGCTGCGGAGGAGCTTGAAGCAAGGTAGAGGATTAGCAAAGAAGAGAAAGTGGTAGATAGAGCTGCCCTCTGTCCCAGAGGCTGTGTGAACCTTCACAAAGGGAACTGGGGACTGGCAGCAACAGACTGGAAGACCTGCGCGAAGCAACTGCTGCCAGTCTAACCACAGTGCACTGTGCTTTATAACAGTGGTTTATAGATCCAGGGGTTTAGATTTGATTCACATAGTCCTTATTGTTATTTCATTAATACTGTAAAGAGATTGCTAAACATTTAATTGCTTGCCCCTGGAGTGATTGCATTCTGCTCCTCCTCGTTCTGATTTCAGAAACCGGAGACACTACAGATGTCTAAATGAGAATCTGGAGCTGGTGATGAGCTAACCGAGTAGGAACAAATGGAAGGTTCACCTCGGCAAGGCAAGCACTGTGGACCGAGGCCCCGCTCAGATGCTCTGATCCGGGGGATACACAATTGGTGAGAGGAGGAAGCACACTAGCGCTGCCCCTCCATTGTCAACTCCATCGCCTTGAACTCACAGAGGACAACTTTCTGCAAAGGAGAGCCTCCTGCATCTTCAGATGCTCCCTGTGTGGCTGAAAGCCCTGGACTGGCAGCTTCCTGAACCATCTGGGGAAACCCCAAAGATGCAAGAGGCTCTCCTCTTCAGAAAGTTGCCCTCCCAGGGTTCAGGGCAACAGTAGTGGTGACAATGCGATCCCTCTCCTTGCATGTTCAGCACGCTTAGAAGCAGAATGCCTGAACAGGGCTTACGAGTGTCCGTATCTCTGTGTGTGCAACCTGTGTTGGGCAGCAAAGCACGTTATCTGTCATGATGATCTGCAGGAGAGCTGCCTTTGAAAAGGGTCCAGAAACTTCAACTGCTTCAGAATATGGCTACTGTTTCCATTTCAACTGGAGCAGTTTAAGTAGGGCTTACAATTCCAATTTTACAATTCACTAGCTTTCAAATAGTTTCTGGGCCCATCATAAAGTACTGGTATTGATCCTGAAAATCCTAAGCCCTTTATAGTCTTTCTTCTATGGAGGTTCTGCTCTGTGGTCCCACTTCATTTGAAGCACAGGGGGTGGTGATCCAGGATCAGACCCTGTGCTGACAGTAATGGGTCAGATACCAATACAGGATGAAAGTTTGCTGTAGCCTTTATTAAACATGATATGATCTGGAATTGTCACCAATTATTTATTTGTTGCTCATTCTCCAGCTGGAGAGAACAATGAAAGCTGATGGACAAAAAGACCCAATCGCTTCACTTTGCAGCTGGGGAACTGGCCTCATTGTACGTGTCACACCGTAAGGCTCATGCCTCGAGCCTTATATAGGCTCATCCATCAAATCATGACTCGTAATGTGATACAACAAAAATCTTGTCCATATTGAAATATGGGGAAATCTCATCCTGCCAGTTCCTGGGATGGCCAAGATTGCCCGGCCTTTGTGACACAAGGCCCTTGGACTCGTTGAGAGCCAGTGCCACCGCTTGGACTCACTGTGATCTTCGCTCCTCTGCTGATGGTGCCCCCACTGATGGACAAGTGGGGCCTTGTCCGTAGTAGCTTCAAAATTATGGAACTCTGTTCTAACAATGTCTTCTTCCCTGATGACCTTTTGATGACCCTTTCCTAGAGCAGCTTTGGGATATTCTGAATGCTCTTCTAGGACAACTGCATGCTGATTATTTTTGGATCTAATATCCTACACATTCCTGCATCCTATAGACTTAGCTCTGAGTGAAAGTGAAGAGACATTAGAATACAGTTATAACTGTAGACACCTGAGTGGATGTTGGAGAGGAAAATGCAGCTATTGATTGTCACTCAAAGTAATGCTGATGTTTCTCTCTTTGCTGTGCTTGGTTGGGAATCCAGGTTATGCCGCCTGGTGGATTTCCTGGTGGATGTCACTACTACAGTTTGTCCCAGCCTTTTTCAACCAGTACTCACCAAATATTGTTGGACTATGGTTCCCATCAATCTTAGTCAGCATGGCCAATCCCCAGGGATGGTGGAAATTGTAGTCAGGCTCAGAGGAGGGCAACACGGGTGATCCAGGGACTGGAAACAATACCCTATAAGAAGAGATTGAGAGAATGGGGCATGTTTAGCCTTGGGAAGACTAAGGGGAGATATGATAGTACTTTTCTAGTACTTGAAAAGCTGTCACATAGAGGAAGGCCAGAATCTCTTCTTGATCATCTCCGAGTACAGGACATGGAATAATCCTGGCTTAAGTTACAGGAAGCCAGATATCAGCTAGACATCAGGAAGAACTTACTTTGATTTGAATTTGAATTTGAACCAATTTTGAATTTGAACCAATTACACCTAGGGAGGTCAAGCGCCCTCCCAACTAGAGGCAGAGAGATCATTTAAATTGGAGTCCTGCATTAAGCCAGAGGTTGGACCTTATGTCCTTCTTGGCTTTTTCCAACTCTACTCTTTTATGATTGTGATCATTGTCCAACAACATCTGGGGCCCCAAGGCTGGAAAAGGTTGCTTTATCCAATTTCAGGTTGGAGGGCAGCAGCAGTAGCAGGAATTTTGGAAAAATCAATGAAAGGATGGGAATCTTTTACATGAAATGAAAGCATTCACTCACAAATTGCAATGCCCACCCAGCCACGCAGGGTTCCAGCTCAATCCCACCTGAGATGCTTTATCTTTAAAATGGGTGCTACAAAGCAATGTGTATCATGCTTATTATCTATCTTCCAGTACCACCAGCCCCGTGGCAGTGCCTACTAGCAAAACAAACCATTAGTGAGCTCCTAGATGAAGCATCCTTTCCAAACTCCTTGCAAGGCCTTCAGTAGCGCTCCACTGTTGGCTGGGACTAACGTCTCCTTTGTGGAATTAGGCTGCATTGCCTTGTTCACAAATGCCAACTCACAGGGGAAGAGCCAAAATGCAACTGTGTGAAACACATGCACTGAAAAAGGATGACCCCCAACATGTGCTGGGATTTTAAAGCACGAGGCTTGCGCTCAGACAATAAAAGCCCAAAATACAGATAGAGAAAGGGAAGGACAACCCCTGGAGAGCCTACCCAATTCCCCCTTTGGATCTCTTGGTTTGATGGTGGTGTGGTCCGGGGGAATTTGAAGGTCCTAAAACTGAGTTCTGCTATGATCATTACCTGGGTGACTGACTCTGGCAGAACAATGTAAGTACATTTGTAACTTTGCAAGATTTAGAATGATTGTCTAGGTCATGCTTCGGTGCACTGTTGCACTGGAATTTAAGTACCATGGTTGCTGAAGTAAAATTAGCATAGGAGACTCCATGGCAACAATGTAGGCTTCTCCCACATAACTTTAGTCCTTTGCCACCCACCAAAACCTGTCTCCACTGTTAGTAAATGCTGCAATACAACTAACAGTAAACCAGTTTTTCAAAGTACAGAATGCAGTATCTTTGTCTCAGAGCATTATTTGTACATGCTTGGGCTTGGAGACCCTGTGATAGAACGCTGATCATCCGTGCCCTCTCCAAACCTTACCGGGAAAAGTTGCTGGGAGAGGTAGATTAGAAATAATTTGGCTAAGACCCAAGTGAATCTTTTCAGCTTCTTATTGTACACTGTTCAGAGAGTCTAGGGCTGGTTGGATGGTATATGAAAGCTTTTAATAAACAAAATAGGCACAGCAGAAAATATCCCTCTTGAGTCTATGGGAGCAATTCTAGGCATGTCTGGACAGAAAAAGGCCCTACACTTTCCAGCCTGTCTGAACTGTTCCCCTAGAGTTTCAGGGCTTTTTCCTGCCTTCATGTGCACAGGATTAGGATTAGACCCTAAACCTGTTGTAATGTTGCCACTTCTGACAATGGAGACATTTCTTACAATTCTCCCCAGAACAAAAAGCCTTCTTAAGGAACACCCTGATGCTGGGATGCGTACTAACTCTCCCTCCGCTATGGCTTGCTGTAGAATGAGATGTGTTTGTTTGGAGTGGAGCGATTCCCATCGGTGGTGGCAAGTGTGTAGGGTCAGGCCGGCTCCCCATCTGAGAATTTCCCTGTGGGACACACTTCTCTGCTGCCTCGCACAGAGGGAGCCCTCGTCCCCCCTGCTGTCTGTGCCTCTGCAATCGTTTCGGCAGGCCCAGAGTAAATAGTTATTTTATAATCTTATGTTTCTATCAGTCAACTAATGGGCTCACTCAAACACCAGTGCTGCAGGAGTTCTGTGCCATTAAGCTGTATAATGCCATATTTCTCAGCTGACAGTGCTGTGCTCTCATCAGCATTGCTTACAGTGGCAGAATTGTAATCAAGGCAGGTAGGGAGAAGGAAAGGCAGACGTCTTTGCCGAGCAGCGGGATGTGAAGGGCAGGCGGGAGGCATTCAGAACGCAGCCTGGGGCACTGCTGGACCAGCAGCTTCCATCCCAGGAGCATCATGGAGGGGAGAGTCAAGCTGGCCAGCCGCTTGAGCTCCCAGATGCTCAGGCCCCACGGCATCCCATCGTGGCCTTCATTTCTTGCAAAAAAGGAACATCTTCTGCCCCAACTGCTTCATCATTATGAGATTGAACGTGCCAGGGTGGACTTGCCCTGGAAAGCGTCTTATAAAATTGAACAAACAGCAAAAAGAGAATGGTGATCCACCCCCTTGGTTGGTGGTTTCTTCCCTCCATGCAACATGATGGCTGCACAGGAATGAGCATAGTGTTTTCATGCCCTGGGGAGAAATGTCCTTCTTCACATGCACAGTGGGTGCTGGGTCTCCCCATCCAAGTGGCTTACCTGCCCTTCCACCTGCTCCTGTACTGCAGCCTTCCCCAAGCAGGGGTCCTCCAGATGTGTTGCACTACAACTTCTTGGAGATGATGGGAGCTCCATTTCAACACATCTGGAGGACCCCAGTTTGGGCAAGGCTCCTGTAGCTTCTCAAGACATAACAAAGCCCTCCTAAACCTAGATGTAGACAACTTTCTCCTCCCTTCACCTGCACCATCACCACTGGAAGGTAAAGGGGTGAGTAGTGTTCCAAGGAAGCTTCCTTTCCTTTAGGGCACACCTTCCAAATTTGTTGGCCTATTACTTGGATGGGAGTTGTACACTGAGACATCTGGAAGGTGCCAGGTTGGGTAAGGATGCCCTGAAGGACTGGAGACTTCCTTGTTTTAGATAAGAGTGATGAAAGTTTCTTGCTGGACCATGGAAGCAGAATGAGAGTGCTGCTGGAAAGAGTATATACAGGAGAGAGGAATGACACCATTTTCCAGTGCAGCAGGAGAACTCTCACTGAGGGATATCATGCCTAAGTGGAGAATTTCAGCTGTTCTACTTGATTATCATATGAAAGTTATGCAATCAGCATCCATTACTGCACACACACACACACACACACACGAAGAGGAGCTGCAGAGCAACTGCTAACAGAACCAAGCAAATCAGTTCAAAGCAAAACGGAGGAGCCCCAAGCAACCTGATCACTACCAGCAGACTTATTTTGGGCTGACAGTGCTTTTGAGGCACCAGCCAATACTGATTCCAGTTTGTGAGCCATTTAGGAGAGCAGAAACACATGGAGCAGTGATAAGAATAAGGGCGTCTCTGTAGAAAGGCCACTCTGCTTCCCTGGCCATTGCTTGGCAGCAGGTTCTGGGGCTAAGTCCCGGTAAGTTCAAACAAACACGGCAATTGGGTCGTGTGCACCATCTGTCTGCAGAGTACATTGTGGTTCTCCTTTTATGTTCAGTTACTCTGCTTAGAGACTGACTGCCTGATAAACGTCTCCATTCAGATCCAAGCCAAACAGGCTGTGTTCCTGGTAGGGTGGACTCTGACAGCCTTTCAAATAGTTGACCATCCCCTGTAAAACAGGCCACCCTTCCTCCCACACAGTTCTAACCATAAGCCTTTCCTGGACCAGTTGCATATTCTATGTGAATGTCAACATGGTAGGGAATGTGGAAGGAGATCTTATAAAATGAGCATGCATTCTAACCAAACTAGGTTTTACATTTGTTCATTAGGCTTTTTTGTTAAATTGAGAATGTCCTTAGAATGTAGCTGCCCAGGAGCTTCCCACGTTAAACAGTCATTCTATTAGCAAAAAGCCAGACGTGTGGGAGGAGAATGAAGAATCTCATGACAAAAGCAAAACTCCATGCTCTGCTGGTGCTGGTGCTGTTCTCGCCCTTCTTGTATAGATGTCTGGGGAGAAGCTAGACACAGTGTTAAGTGTGCATTTGCGCGGAATGGGCACTGGGTTTTGTTTGCTTGCTTTTATAGCAACCAGGATCCACTGGGGAGCTGTGGATGGCAGCAGGCACAGAGGAATAACTAGCCAGGCTTGCTGAGCCTGGTATGCTTCAGATGTGTTAGACCACAGCTTCCATCATGCCCAGTGGGCATGGGTGCTCTTTCTAGCTGTCAGGACCCTTGGAGAAAGCACAGTGGTGCCCTTGGCACCCGCCTCGATGCTGCTGTCGCCCTTGCTCGCTTGGCAGGAGGGCTGTTTTTAATCTGGGCTTTGACTAGGCAGCTGCCTTCAGAACAGAGGACTGTCCTCTGTGAGGGAGGACACATAGCCACCCCAGTATGTGTAGTGCACAAGACACCCATCAGGGCCCTTTCAAACCTGCCTTGCAGATGTGCTTTGAGGGTCTTAGGGTTTTGATTCTACCTCCTCTAATTAGGGGATTGGTTAAGAATCAGCCGTACGAACGAGATCCTGGCCCGGCCCTGTTGCTGGTGCTTGAAGCCTGCAGCATCATTGTCACAGACTTGTCCTGTGCCATGTTCTTTTTTCAGAGCTACAATGACCCTCTGGTAGTTCCAGAATGAGATGCTGCTTTAAGCACATGAGCCCCTGAACATGATTTGGAGGAGAGAAGCCATTGGCAACTGTGAAAAGCAGTTGAGAGTGAATCAAACAGCAATTTTCATGTCTGCTGCTCAATGGTGCAAGGTGGTGGGACACATCCTTAGAAGTAGGATCCAATTATCCCCGAGGAAGGGGAGGAGGATGGAGGCTGCTTCTGATGAGAAAGGCCATGCTATTTGCTGGCGCTCAACATCCCTTCCTTGCTGTGCTCACTGCTTCCCAGCTCATCCGTCATACAGCAACGACAGTCAGCGTGTGACTAATTTACTCGTAGCTCACTTTAATAAATCATCGGGAAAGCACTGGCTCAGCCACCAATGAAAAATTACTTAATTTTAATTAAGACTGCACAATTAATTTGCAGGATTTCTGCCAGGAGCTGGGGGTCACTCCATTCTAAAGCCAGTGCAATTGGCTTGTGGTGCAGATGGTAATAGAAATCCTGGCAGTTTGGCTGGAATGCGTGTGGGATGAGGGGTGAGGGATAGGCCAGGAAGCGTGCATCACTCACAGGCAACCTGCCCAGCTGAAGGAAACTGCACGACCTACAGGCTGCAGGCAGAAACTATGCAATGTGCAAATACATAGGTAGAGGCTACATGCAACACACATGGGATGGTATCCAAAGAACCACTTTAGGCATACCTAACGGTTCTGGAGGATTTAGTCATTCTTCTCAAAAGCTGAATTTCCCACTGGAAATTGCACTTGAGAGGCCCCACCATTTCAAAAGCAATTTGAGATACCCCATGAGAAGTTCCATTCAGGGAATACAAGGAGAAACCCTCAGGGCAGAGGCTCTGACTATGGCTCATAGTGATGGTGAGAGTGCATGCACAGACTGAGCTTAAGAACGCATGAAGAGCCTTGCTGGATCTCACCAATGGTCCATTTGGTCCAGCATCCTGCTTCCCATGGCAGCCAGCAGATGAGGTGCCCATGGTAAGCCCACAGATAGGACAGGACGACCATAGTAGGTGCAGGGATTCCATAACACCTATTTAGCAGGGGTTATTGCCTCTGAATTTGGAACCTGCTATCATTCTTCAGTCCTTTGTGAATTAGTCTAATTCTTCTTTAAAGCCCCCTAAGTTCATGGTCATCTCATATCTTACGTTGGCAAATTCCATTGTTTAACTGTGAGGTGTGTAAAGAACTATTTACTTTTGTCTGTGCTGAATTTCCCTCCAGTCAGCCTTATGGCGTGATCCCACATTCTAGTATTCAGAGAGAAAGAGAGAGAGAAAGGCCTCTCTCTAGTCACTTCCTTCACACCATGCATGCTCTGCAAATCCTTCTCCCTCCATTCGGGTTGCTTTTTCCCCCGAAACCAAGTTCTTTCCATGTGGTTCTGCCTCCAAATCCTATAATCCTTGGCCCTTGATCATGCTGCCTGGGGCTTATGGGAGGAGTAGTCCAGAATACCCGTGGAATACCATAAAGCATACTCCTCTTGTAACATGAAAAGCTGTACATGCAGCAGCCTTCTCTCATTGTGGAGGTGCTCCAGGACTGGTTGTTGAGAAAAGGGTTGGCAACAGGATTTGGAATCAGAGGGCCATTCTTGCTGGAGTTGCCACTGAAACCCCTTCTCATGCTGGCATGCAAGGAGGGCAGTCTGAGCTCCATTTGTAAAACCTGAACTTTTTCTGTTGAATGAATAGAGGGAGGAAACCCACTGCCTCTGATAAGTGTAAGCCCTCCCAAGCCCACTCTAGTGTCAATTCCACTTCTTTCATTGCAATAACTTAGTATCAAGGATTACTTCAGATTAACAGCTGCAGGATCATTTCAGAGATGCCTCCTTGGTGTGATTGGCAGCCTGTCCTGTTTGTTACCCCCATGAAGTCAACCTTGTGTTCTCCCTTTCCCTTTGCTGATGGCCACTCATATTTATGGACAGCTCATCAGCCTGGACCACATTTGAAATCAGTGGTGGACTGATAAATTTTGAAGTGTGTGCGTTCATCATGACAGTCCTCACTGCCCTACTGCCAAGGAAAGTCAAAACTACAGAGCAGAGTATTGATATATGTGTGAGTGAGCAAGCCAGGGACATGTCTTATGTAGGTCTTTATAACCCATTCAAATCCAAGCCATCCCAACAATATCACTACAGGTATAGCTCATGCCAATAGATTGTTTGTGGGAATGCATTTTCTCCCAAGTACTGTGAGGACAGAACAGGGAAACCTGAAGAGAGGAGGAAAGATTAAACTTTCAGCACTGATTTATTGATTTGTACATGCTAGGAGAGTTGTGTGCTCTCAGAGGTGGTACGACTACCTTTCAAATTACTACTCCCTTCTTGCAGTCTAAAGTGGTACAGTCCAGACTGTCACTACCATTTTAAGGGCTTCTCTAGATGAAGTGTTTATGGTATACTTGTGCTCTCCCACTCACAGAAGTCTGTGGCTCTGTTACATTGTGTTGTCATCTTCCAGAATCTCTCCCATGTTTTCCACATATTTCATAATTTTTTTAAGAGGAAAGACAATCTGGTATTTCCTATCAGGTAGAAAGTGCTACAAAATGGCTATATATTTCTCACAATTGTGCCGTACCGTATTGTAACCTTGTGATTGTTTAGTAGAACATATAGGATTGTGGGGAGGGGGGACCCCAAGGGGGAAAAACCCCACATGTGAAGGGAACACACTCTTCCTCTCACAGCAAAGACAAGGGAAGATGAAGCTTTAGTAAGGTGGTGGGTTAAATGTCTCATGCAGAGAAGCCTTGAGTAATGCTGGCTTGTTCTGCAGTCCATACTGACCTGGGTTTCTGAAAACCCGTATGAGAGGAAAAACTCTGTTTGCCCTATAGCCAGGAGCTAGAGGTGTTCTCTCTCCACATGTGTATAGTTGCCATAGAGAAAGTTTTAAGGCACATCATATGATTGGCAGATTACCCTCCGCCTCCAATAGATACCTGAATGAGTCTTTTGCTGCTCTAGCAAGTTCCAAGCACAACTTCTTAATACTCAGTGACAGTGCAAGCAGGACACACTGAGGCTTTACCTAAAATGTGCTACCTTGTCTATTGTTTCCAGACACACCAATTTGCTCCTGTGGTGAGCTCTGACAATGTGATTACTCTCCTGGGTTCCAAGACTACCTTAAGGCACAGCTGAAAGCAGATCACACATCAAGGCTGCAATTGCGACGGCCACTGTCATATAAAATGATGAGATAAATACACGGAGAGAGAGGCCTATCGGGAGCCACAAGCTGACAATCAAAAGTGCGACTCTCTTCTGAGACAGTATGCTTCTGGCTGCCAGATGGCATGGCTTAGCAACAGGGGGTGGGCACTGCCACTGGACTGCATTTTCTCTGGGCTTCTGCTGGCCACCACTGATGGCCTGTCTTGGGGCTGGTTCCTTTTTAACTGCTTCATCAGTGATCCGGATTCAGGGCTACCTAGTGAGCTGGCCAAATTTGCTGATGCCCGTAACTATTCAGGGTGGGTGCAACAAACGAAAAATATATTGCCGAGCTCCCCTCGAACTGGGAGGGATGGGTATTGCGATGGTAAATGTAGTTTAAAGTAAGCAAGCAAAATGCACAGCTGGGGCAAAACATCCAGACTTCACAGATGTGCTAATAGGGTCTGAGTGAGAGGTCATTGGCAGGGAAAAGGATCTTGGAATGGTGGTGAATAGCTCACCAAAAATATTGTCCAGAGACAGGGGACTATAGAAACAGAAAGTCTATGTTGGCGATCATCCAGCAAGGAATGAAAAATGAAGCTGTGAATCTTGTAGTGCCGTTACGCAAGGCCATGCACAGCTGCACTTGGAATGCAGTGCACAGTTCCGGTTACACCTCGAAAAGGATATTGTGGAGCAGGAAGAGTGCGGAAGAGAGCAATAAAATGGTTGTGGGCCTGAAGCGACTCTCCATTGAGGAAAGGTTACAATGACTGGGGCTTTTAGAGCTTAGAACAAAAGCAAGCAAGAGGTTAAGTTATAGATGGACATAAAATTATGCATAGTGTGGAAAAAATGGAAAGGCAGGCATTTTTATTCTCTCTCATATCACTTAATACTGGGGTCATCCAGCGAAGCTGAACAGTGGGGATTCAGGCAAGAGGAAAGACATTCTTTCTTCGCAGAGCACATAGTCAGACTATGAAATTTGATGCCGCAGTGGCTATTGACCCAAGGAGCTTTAAAAGGCAATTAGATAAATTCATGCAGCATGAGGTTATTAACAGCTTCCAGTCATGATAGCTATATATTACTTCATTATCACAGAAGTACCTCCCAATATGGGTTCCTTGGGGACTGAAGTGGGAGGCTGTTATCGAAGTTGCATCCTGGTTGTGGGGTACCCATAAGCCTCCAGCTGGTCTCTGTGGGAACAAATCCTGGACTAGATGGGCCTTTGATCTGGTTCAGCACTGCTCTTGAGGTCTTATGACAGCTTGCAGAGACAGATGGCTACTGTATGAACTATGGTATGACCAGTCTAGTATGTTTCAGCTCAGAAACTACTAATATATCATCAGTTCTACTGACATGAATGAGACCATCAAGAAGTAAATGGATTTAGGATTGCAGAGTGTGGTCAATGTAGGAAAGGGGAAGGATGTAGCAAAGGAAGGGGAAACTCTTTCAAACATGTGATTGCCTTTTTCTTTAGTGTTACCAGGAGTTTGATGGATGATGCTACACTGTGAAATGGCCTGTAATTACTCAGTGGGACAGTGCAGATTCATCAAGCGGTAATCAATATTCACAGCATCCAATCAGATGAAAGTCTTGGGTCCTGCTCTCCTGGCATACAGACACTCTCACTTGATGGATAGACACTGTTTATCTGACAAGACACAGTAATGCAATCCACACCCACACACCCTTCCAACTATGTGCACATACAGATATGCTAATCGAGCCACTAGAAACACAGGAGCTTGTCAGACTACCTGGCCCAGTATTCTTGGCATGGAGTGGCAGCCCCTCTCCAGGGTTCGGGCTTGGGTTTTCCCAGTCCCACCTGAGAAACTGGGGCCTGAACCTGGGCTATTCTGCTCGCAAGTCATGTCCCCCATCACCGATCTAGAGTTGTCCTTTTATCAATATCCACAAAGTTGCAACTGCATAGAAGAGAATGTGCATGGATACATAAAAGTGAAGGCACCATCACTTCCACATACCATGAGAGTTAAGGCTTTTTAACATAAACATTCCTATACTTTTGATGGGAACGTAATATTGAACCCAGCAGCTACTGGATATTGGCCCTGATACTGCTAGTAACAGGCAACACAATTCTTCTCTGACGTGGCCTGGCCATTTGGCTCCCATTTATTTCTTTATTTATGGACCTTAGATGCGGAGTACTCCTTTTCAGTGTCATTCTAGTGCTAGCCCTTCACTGCAGCTCTTCAAACAGACCACACTTCCAAACATGAAGAATCGCACCCTTTGCATCTGAAGGAAGCATGCCCACCATTCCAGTCCCAGGCAGGAGGAAAGAGTTTCCCTAGCTATTTAGGAAGGAATGATCCTTGCCAATTTCATTGTGTATTTCTTGTCAGTGAAAGAAGGAAAACAATGCTGCTTGAATGATGGTGCGGCAAAGGGATGGTTCTAAGAATGCTCCTGCTGAGAAGCAAACCTTACCTTCTTTTTGAGTAAACACGGCCAGGATCAGATTGTGAGTTCAGTTTCAGAAAAGGTCCCTGCATTTGCAGTGGCTCACTGGGGCAATTCCTCCCCCTCCCTATGCTGCCCCCAAGGGTAATTCTAGCAAGTTGTTGATGAGTTTTGCTGGTTGCTTCTGTCCCTTTCACTTAATTGTGAGACTCAGAGATTGCAGCTGCAAGTGCCTTTGAGAGGCCAACACACTTCAGCCACTAAGGTGTATTCACTGAACACTCGTATTGCCTTTTTGCCTGTTCAAACAATGGGCCTTCTTCCTCTGTTCTCCCCGCCCCCTTTTTTACATTGTATGCCCTTGGAATAGGGGTCCGCCATCCCTGTTCTTCATAAAGCACCACCTGTATGGTTGCTCTAGTCATCATGATTGCTACGATCATTGTTATTATTGAAAAAGCAGGGAAGCAGAAATCACATTGCAAAGCAACATGCAGAAGAGAGAAGTTCACAGCACCTGTCCTGCACTGGGTGGGCGTCTGTTCCCCTCCAGTCCTCCCCTGACCCCAAGGATGCTTTTACTTAACAACCTAGTTTCCAGAATTTTTTAAGCATCCATTGATGAGGTTTCTCCTCTTCAGTTTTGCTCCATTGAAGGTAATGAAAGGGATCTCTTAGCAGAACTTTTTGGAATTTCTAATGGGGAAAAGCTCACTTCAAGCTCAGGAACCTCTTCCTCCTGTGAGGCACCAAGCACCCCAGTACATAGAGAATGGGAAGAAAGAGCTCCTTGCCTTCGTGAGTGCAAGGATCTTGCAAGCATGACTTTCACGTGTTCCACCAGGGCCAAAGCCCCTGATGAAATCAGACTAAATGGGAGCATTGATTTAATGCTAAGGAGGTGTTGTCAAGTAATTAAGACTCTACATTTACAGCAGCAGTATTGAGAAAAGGATGAGAAGTTCCTGAACGTGAATACACTTCTTTTGTCATTGTGCAAATTGGGATGGATTTCTAGATTTTTTTAAATCAGCCATTTTGCTCTGTTTGCAAATTGGAATTAACTAAACTGGCATATGCTAAGCCAGAGCAGAAAACAAAGGCATTTTCATACAACAGAAGAAAGGCGGTTGTTTGTAGCCTATTCTCTGTTATTGAACTTCCCATGGAATACAGTAATAACTGAAAATTTATAACACTTACCATACAGGCACACATCTGAAGTTATGTGTGCAGTGGGCAGCAGTAATTCACAGAGAGTTGTGATGGCAAGTTTGCATATTAATGCAACTGGGATTTCTATGTTATTTGCACATGTTTTTGTTTGCTCTATATGTGCCGTTATGCAGGTAATTACAGTTACTGCTCTGGGGCTCTTCCATCCTTCTGAATGCCTGTTACAGAAGCTGGGTAGAATCCAGAGCCTTTGTTCTGCTCTCACAAGGATACTGCTGATAAAATGGGACCTCTGCATCTTCTCCTTCCCTCTACCAGGCCCCCTAAATCTCCTCCAGAGGGGTCCTAAGCCTCCCAGGACAGAGCCGGTGGGTGCCCGGGTCACTGCAGCCAGCAGGAGAGGATTCGATAGTTCCATCCTGCCAGTGGTATCCTTGTCTTGGCAGAATGAGGATTCTCAATCCAAACTTCTGGGAAGGGCAGGGCCATTTGGAGATAATTATGCAGATTATAAATGACCACCTCGGCGGGCCGTGCAGATTGATAGATTGCTTCCCAGGTGGTGCTGCCTAGGAGTTGGCAAGCAGCTTCACCTGGAGATTCATTTAGGGGAGCTGTTTCAACCGTGCTGGGGAAAGGCTTTGTTAAGTGACTGGCACTGAGTCTGGGCCCGCCGACTTGCTTAATATTGTCTTCTCTATGTAGAGAAGGTATGATACAGGGAAGAAAAATGTGAAAGAAATTAAAGGGAAAACCCCAGAGAAAAGAATGTGAGCTTATTATTCATGCACTGACATTAAGGATGGTGCCTGCCCAAATGAAGTGCACCAGAGTGCCAAGCTGTCTAAACTAATGTGGCCAATTATGCATAGTCCAAAAAGAGAACAATAGGAGCATAGATTTACATAACATTTGCATATGCTAATTTAGACATAGAGATGAAACTCGAGAAAGAATGACTGTAAGTGAAACAAAGCTAGAATGGATTTCATCTTAGCAGAGAAGGCTGTGGGCAGTGCCCTGCTCTGGCTGCTGCCCAGGAACTTCTGACCCGGCCTTCTCCAGGGCCCCAGGGCCCTCCTTTCTTAAGGCTCATCTTTCAGTCTGGAATGGATGGCTCCTCAAACAGGATGGCTCCTCCTTCAAACAAATAACAGCCTTCTCTAGAGTAGGACCTGTGGACACCCTAATCTGAACACAGTGCACTCTTGGTCTGGGAACTTCTCTCCTCTGATACAGGATGGCTATGGGAAGGGAAAGGCATTCTGCACAGGCTGCAAAATGTATCTCATTACTCACCTTATTCCAAGCTTAAGCTCCAGGCTCTGACTCAAATCCAGCATGGCACCTGGCCTGTTCTAAACTATTCACATTTTATTTTAGGATCCCGAAGTGTGGCATCCTACGGATGTTTACTGGAAAGGCCCACTGGGTTCTGGAGGGTCTACTTCCTAATGCAGGTGTGGTGAAGCTCAGAACTGGGAGCCAAATACAGCCTTCTCACTGCAGCCTCCAATGAGCCCTTTTCTTCTCCTGGCCCACCCATTGACCCCACCGCCAGTGATTTGATTGTCACTTGACTTTTCTGCACCCCCTCCCCCCAAAAAGGTTGAAATGCCTCTCACTGGTGGGGAACTTTAAGCTGCCCCTTGATATTTTGGTCCCACCCAGAACTGGCCTAAAATGTGTTGTGACTGAGTTGAAGCACAAAGTGTCCTCCGGCTGTGCAGATACACTTAGTTCTATGGACGGAAGTCGATCTTGCTTCCACACTCGCTGACTCTACTGCACCTGAGGGCAGCAAGAGCGTTTATGGGCACAGGGCGAGTTCTGTGGCACATATGCAGCTCTGCCCCCCCTCCCACAAGAGGCCACTTTCTCCTGCTCTCCTGGAAGCAGCGGCTTCACTCTGTCTAACGACAAGGCCGGCCCTGGCTGCCCCTTTGCCTTTGGCCCTGCCTGCAAATGTAAGACAGCCCCCGAGAACTTCTGCAGAACTGAATTCAGACTTCAAGCTGAAGGTGGTTCCCCGGCTCCAGTGCGTGTGCTTTGGGCTGCTTAACTCAATGCTAGCATTGGATACCTGTTCAAAGCAAGACTACCTTTCGTTGTGCCATATAGTAATGATACTAGTCTTTGACAGTAGATATTCCCCTTATGCACCCGCTGTGGTACTTGTCATAAAAGCCATATGAAAACAAAAGAGGGTTTAGCTGATTAATACACTGCCTTTTAACTAATCAATTAAATTTAAATGAATTTTCCTGTCACCAGAACCTTTTGGGATAGTGAAAGAAAGGCTACGATAATGTAACCATTTCATGAAGAGAAGCTACAACTCATGGTTAGAAGGATAGTCCCTCTTATTAGAATGCCTTTTTAATTTCCTGTGGCAGTGAGACAATACCACTGCCAAACCAACAGGGTCCCAGCATAGCAACTAGTCTCTCCTTAAACTTGCAGCTTCGCTGATTAAAATTTGCTGTCACCAATGAGTCAATAAAAATTTTGGCTCCTCAATATGTCACAAAGCAGAAGAGAAGATATTCTCAGGTGCCTGAAAGCACTCTTTATTATGCCTGACACATTTCAAAAGGGACTTTGGAGCATTTTAAAACAGAGGAAGCTTTGGAACGATTCTTTGTGGCATATTTCAAGGGTTAAGTGGAGCCTGAGGCAGGAATAACTTTTCCAAAATGCATTGGGTACAATGAAGAGTTTTGGGGATGGGGCACCTGAGAATATTTTCTCTTTTGTTCTTGGACAGATAAGTGCCTTCCCCACATGGCATTTCCTTGATCCTTAACATAGCAATCAAATCAAATCAAATCAAATCAAATCAAATCAAATCAATTCAAATCTTACAGCCAGGTTTCTTCTACATGGCCACCTTTTCCATGGAGGACATTGCATGAGACCACCACCCCTGCCACATCACAACTATCCCAAGGCATTTGTTTGGCAGAGGCCCAGGTACACAACTGGGAGTTAAATCTTTCTTTAATACTAGCAGAGGGACAGTATCCTCCCCATGAGGGCAGCAGGCTAGCAGGCCACATGGTATACACAATTCAGCCCTCTAAGAGAAGGGACTTTCTGGGCAACTCGGGTGCAATGGCCAGAGTTGCTAACTGCTGCTACTCCCAGTATCTGCCACTGGGAGCAGCTGCCTCACTTTGCCTAATGTAGGACTGGTCCTGTCCCACAGGTACCCTTTCCCCTTTGATACACCTGCCCATTTTCTGATGTTTACACACAATGAAGTGCACGCTTTGCCACACAATCGATGACAGCAAATGCACCTCAACTGCTTTTAGTGGGTGGCGGAAGGGTTTGGAGGCTGGCTCAGCATGCTGGAGAGGGGGCATCAGGAGCAGCGTAGGGTTGAGGGAGGAAATCGTGATGTTCCGCACTGGCTCTCAAGCCTATCAGCAGCACCAGCTGGAGTTCTGCTCAGGTGTTAGCCCAGGCAGGTGGAAGATGATTCTCATTTTACAGAATCATCAATCTTCTTTTGGCAGCCTTGCTAAGGAATTGGACTCAGGTGAGGAATGACCTCAGTGCTCCTCTTTACTGGCAGAAGGGTGTCTGTCCCCAAAACTTCTGCTCCCTCCACACAAAAAGACATGCCAGAAGGAGAGGGCGACTTGTGGTCTGCCAAGATATCCTTTGCACAAAGCTGGGTTATTGGAATGATGCTAACAGTGATGACTAGTTCCCAATTCTTCTAATTTGGAAGAGTTTGAAGGGAAATTCAGTCAGTAAACTGAGTCAGAAGCTATCATTTGTATGCCTCTACATCAGAAACTGCTCTGAATTACCCAATATCCTATATCTCTGTGAGTGGGAGTCTTTCCCCTTCAAGACAATCATTCTCTTCCATAAAGACCATAATATTTGTGCATTGTGCATTCATCTGTAATGACAGTTAAGCACAAAACCAACAAAATAGAAATGCACTAGGGGCCACACAAAATGAGAAAAGTGATTGTCAGAGGGACCAAAGGTACCAACAGTGTGGTTGCTTGTAACCCTCCAGACTGGGAGAATTACAGGTATCCAATAGAAGGTGGAAGAAGCATGGAAATGAGAATTGTCTGGCTGATCCTCCTGCTCCCCAGCACTTAGATTACTAATGTTGGCCATCTCAGTGCTCTGAGGTGACTTGCAAGGAGAGGAGACACCACTCGAATTCCTCACAGTATGCAAAAGAATCCAGCCGGTTCCATTCATCCAAGGGATCCCCATTTATACCTTCAGTCAGTCACTGGGGTAAAAGTGGAGATTCCTCTCCTAGGAGTAGCACCAGGCATCCCAGACGAGAGAGAGAGGGGGGTCAGAACACTGAAAGGAACATCTTCAGGCTGGATTTGGCCTACAGGCAGAGACTCTGCATCCCAACTATAATGACTCTTCCGATGATCTCTAACCTTTTACTCGGGGGTGCCAGTTTGGTAGTGTGGAGGTTAGAGTGTTGAACAAACCCAAGTCCAGACTCCTGTTCAGTGCACACCTCACTAAATGGCCCCGGACTGTGCTCAGTCTCTCAGCCTTATCTATCTAGCAGGGTGTTGTGAGGACAAATGGTAAGAGAGGAACTGCAGATGAGCTACCAGGAGCTCCTTGGAGGAATGTTGGGCAACTCATGCAATCAGTCAATAAAGGGCTTCCATCCTTCAGCTCAGCAGAATGATAACTGCGACTGCTACAGAACAGCATGGCAGTTCTGCTGAATCAGCTGCCCCCATGCTGAGTGTGGTAATGCGCTCTGTACACATAGGAGCTGTTGCACCTGTGAAGGAGCTTTCATTACAGCCCTGAGTGAACAAGAGTAACTAGTAGCCTTGTTCTCAAATTTTACTGAAAATGCAGGTGCTTGTTTGTAGTATGAAGGCAAAGGGAATTCTCAAGCACAGAAAACAGAACGGTGCAAGTAAGGTTTTGCTTTTGATTCATAGTTACTTTTACTCATTTCTCTTCCTGAGGATCTCATTTGTTTCTGGACCCAGGCAAGGAGGTCTCGATGAGCCTCCTTCCCAGTGAGTCCCCCTCCTCTCCGCCGCTGTCACCAGCTGCTCTTCCTCCCTGTTCCCACTTGCTTGCTCTTCAGGCAGAGAGCCGGCATGCAAGCTAGCAGTGGGAGCAGCGAGGAGCCACTCCAGGGAGTTTGTCAGCAGGTGCCTGCTGGGGTGTGGGCCTTGGTGGGTGCCCAACCCTGCTTACCCTGGACACAGGGTACAAATTCATTTATAAGTGTTCCAGTAATCCACCCTGTCCCTCCCAGGTAACAGACACTGTACACAAAAACTAGCAGTTCAGGGAGAAGGGAGACTGGGAAAACTGCTCTCCAGTGTTGGATGGAGATGCAGTCAACCCTGAGATCCTCCAGTGGCTGTGAACGCACAATGTAATAGACTCATTTCATGAAATAGTGGCCTGCTACTTCCTATTACAGCTGTGTGGGCTAGTTTTAAGGAATGAAGCAGAAGCCAAAATGAGAGGCAAGCTATTGGAAGAGTGTCCTCGTTATTTGTTCCCTCATTCCATGGCATAAAGCAGAGGACTTCCTTTTGATGGTGAGGTCAGTTTGCAGCAGCTGGCACAGAGTTGGCATTGCAAGACCTTCAAGAGAAATTTTGGGCTACTTCTTGCCTGCTGCCACCATACTGCTGTTTGTCTGCTTCTGGTCCATCTCCCCTTCAGTTTGCTTTCCAAGAAGTGATGCAGCTTGGGAGGGACCTTGGGGCCCAAGTCCAGTGAACCCCACACAGTCCCCCCTACTCCCAGATCCAAGGAGTAGTCAGGATGGAAGCTGTGGTGAGTCAGCGAGGCCATGGTGAACCCAGAATCAGCCCCTGAGCTGCTGGGGCCCATTGGGCATAGCACTGGTTGCTATAGCTTCCTTCCTTCCTCTATTTCCTAGATGGGGGCCAGCCAAGGATGCATGTGGTCACTGATGTTCTTTTTATTAATTATGCTTTTATGGGGGGGGAGGTTCTCTAACAAAATACTACCTCTTCCCAAATGAATCTCCTTAGCACATCTGGGCAGTAAAAGCAAACTCCATATTATTCTTGTAATAGGGGGGTTATGATTTGAGTGAATTTTACATGAGCAATTGCACTTCTTTTATTTCAGGGCAGATCATTTCATTTAAAAAACCCTGCTTAGGCCAGTATATCAGTACTGTAGAAGTTATGTTAAACCATGGGATGGTGACAATTGGGTGAGAAAAGGTATAGTACTTGTTTGCTTCACAACTGAAGCAAGATCAGTGGGCATCTAAAGTTGGGGGTGGGAGCATAACAGCCTTAAGTCCTAAAATTATCAAATTGTACGCTGTTTTCTGCTGAAGCTGACCTCACTGGCTACAGGCCAAAATGATGATGGGCTTTATTCATCCTGCACCAGTTTCTTCTCTGACTATGGAAGGCCTACAGCTTGAAGCCACAACTTGCCTCCAACAATGGTAACAAAAACACAGAAGGGATTATGCAGAGAGAAAATGCCCTTCAAGGTTAGTTTGCTTCTCATTTCTGTTCGCTGAGATGAGAAACCTGGGGAAAGTTTGAGAAATCTAAAATAAGTTTCCAGGGCATTACAGTCCCTTATTACGGCTGTTTGTTTCTGAGACCAGAGGGATTATCTGAGTCAGTGAACTGAGAAATTCTATCATTCTTGCAAAAATGGGCTGAAACAGAGGCTGTCTGAGGCACAAGGGAGCAATTAGAGTGACCTTGAAGGCCCAGAAGCACAGCTTGGCAGCAGGAGGGACACCTCAATTAGGGTCTCTGTGTGTGGCTGGAGGATGGGGTGCAAAGGCACAAGATGACCAGAAAAAGCTTCTGGCTTAAGGGCCAGAGTTAGAAAGCTAAAGCTCCATGGAATCTCCCCCATTCCTCTGCAAAACAAATGAAAGGCTGTAAACTGGAATCTTGTCTTGCTATGGATCTCCATCATATTTGTTGATTTTTGTGTGTGTGCTGCTCATGGGAAGACAAATGACAGCATTTTGGGAAAGATAGATCATGGTTCTAATACCACAGATGTTAAGGAACACACTGATCTCCACCCTTCACTCCAAGCTACATGCCTTTTCAGTCTAATTTTTAAGGATTTGTTTCATTACTTTTTAACATTGCTTGGACTACTGAATGTTCCTGCTGAGTGTCACTATAGGTTGGGTTGAGAGTCTGTGACTGGCCCAAAGTCACCCAGTTGGTTCCATGACTGAGCAGGGACTAGAACCCCCTCAGGAACACTGCCTGAGGCCCAGTCCCATGCTCTGTAGTAAACTGGTTCTCTTCATATCTTCCATCTAGCTCATCCTTCCTCAACCAAGAACTGGTCTGATATTTTGGACTTCAACTCCTAGCAGCCTCAGTCAGCACAATCCATTAATCAATAGACAGGAATGCTGAGAGCCATGCTGCAAAAATGTTTGGAGAGCTACCAGGTTAGGTAAGATGTTCTAGCTCTTCAGCAAGAACAAAAGGGGCAAACACACTGCCAAAGCAACCTGTTCCTTGTGCAACGATTGTGTACATGGTCAGTTCATGATCCTTTCCCCTTTTTGACTTGATGGAAATGTTGGCCATCAGGGGAGGAGTTTGGGGCAGAAGTCTAGGTCCTCACTTGGCAGAATGAGTATGGGACAGAGAGGGGATGACTCAAAATGAAGCATGATTGAAGCAAATGAGCCCTCTGTCTAAAGAGGGGTGGTGATGGGTTTAAGACCACTAAGTTCCAAGTCTAAAATTACCTAACCACATAACTGTCTCTGAAGGAGGTTGGAACACGGACAGTACTGGTCAATGATATCAGCCCATCTAACTTCTCAGTGGGTGTAGCGAAGCTCTTTAGAGGTAGCAGTTTCAATTGCTAGACCCCTGATTTTATTGGCAGCCTCTCCAATATTTCACAGACAAAACGACAGATATTGTTTTAATATCCCAATGTTGTAGCAAATAAGACTACCCCAGCTCTCCCTTCCCCTGTATTTCAGGGACTCCAAATCATTTTGGACCTGTGGGGGCACTTGGAAATTTGAGAGATTGCTGTGGTCAACACCACAAAATGACTCCTGTGAAGGATTGCAGTCTAAGATTGCCATCAAATACATGGTTAGCTGAAGCAGTGGAAATCACTTCTAAATAGGCACCTGCATAGGTGTTTCTCTCATCCTGTCCACACACACACCCTTCTCCAGCCACAAAAGAAAGGAACATTTTTTCTCCTTCACCCCCAGGGTCAGCCACTCTGTTCCCCACCATAGTGAGACAAAGAGGTGAGAAGGAAAGGTAAAGGAAGATGAGGGGTATGGGAGGAAGAGGGAAATGTTGAGAGAAAGAGCAAGATTAGAAGCTAGGAAGGGTGAAAAACAGCAAGGCAAGGAGCTGGGAGAGAAACAATGAGGTCAGGAGGCTGTGACTGGGGAGCAGCGAGGGATTGGGGCGGGGGCAGAGAGACAGAGAATGAAGAGGAAGGGTCTGTGTGGGTGGAAGAAAATTGGGAAAGGCCAGGAAGCAACCCTTCTCTTTCTGCCCATCAAATAGGAGCAACAAGAACTTGGTTACTTGACCCTTTTTCGAGCTTTTTACTGAAAACAATATTTTGAAAGAGGCACGGAGTGAAGTTTTGTGGGCACTGTGCTGGGGATCCCTGCACTGTTCCACAGCTGCTATGCATTGCGCCGTGGACCATCGTTCACATTACCTCGCATGCATGTGTGCTGGAGAAAAGAGGCATCCATTCCTTGTGAGAAGATTCAACTTCTAGAGACCAGGTGGAGTGACCAAACAGGAACAAGGGTTTCCTCAGGAGAGGACCTGAAGACTGGGGTGTCCCCCATGGTAACTTTGCAGTGGTAAGTTTGACTCCTTCTCCCAGAGCTTGAAGGAGGATTCATCAGTGACCCTGGAACTCCTTTTGTGCACGAGAAAGATGGCGAGGCTCCCTGGGCTGGCTTCTTGCTGTTACTTGAGAATCAGGTCATGTTGCTTAGATCTGGCTGCACTCCAGGAGGCAATAAGTACAAGAGAAGGGAGAGCAAGTGGCTGAGGGGCCTGTTAATTTAAAGGGTACAAAGTGGATAACTAGCTTTGACAAGGTGAGATCTGTTCACCTTGTCCGTACCGTTGCCAGCTGAGGAGTAATATGAATTCTGGGTACATGGCCGGCCAGGCAGAAGGGAGGCAGGGGGGATGCTTTTTTTCTGTGAATGGCACACGACAGTCCAATGCCAAGCGCACGCATTAGGACAGAGGCAGGCCACATGCAGTCCACATGCTGATTGTCCCCAGGGTCTTTTCTTCAGCACCCACTAACCACCCCACCCCCAATCCCTGGTGAATTTGCCTCTGTGACAGTGGCACAAAAGCAGTGCATTTGCTCAAAAGCAAGGGTTGGATCTACAACCTGCCTCATGCACAGAGAAGGCCTCTACGTATGGAAGGCCTCCCTGGCCAGTTTTTGGGGCTCACCTTTTGCCATGTGCTCACAGTATTTAGTAGGGGCTCCTGATTCTCATTTCCAGGGGGCTGAGGGTGCCATGGGAAGTAGGGGGTGGGCATGTCCATTTCTGCAAGCACAGCAGATCCAGCATCAATCTGGATCCAATCTAAGTTATGCCTTATGGGCCAGGTACCATGTGTGAAAGGATAGTCATGTGTCAGAATCCTGGAATCTCAATTTAGGAAGAGGGAATAAAACTCGGGTTCATGGGAAAGACCAAGCGTCCAGACCATCTGAGGCTTTATTGTTTTACCCCCAAAGTTCCCGCGGTACACTCACGGTAATGCAGGCTGCATTACTGGGCAGGCAGAGATGAACTCTTCTGCAAAGCTTCAATATCATTACAGGGCATTTATAGGTACACAGGTACAGGGCAATTGATGACAGAATGCAGATTACAATAAGATTCTGAGGCCACCATATACAGAACAGATAAAGAAATGTCAGTCAATCACACTGTAACAATGAGATTGCAATATTTATAATTGTCTGTATTGACACTTTAGTTGAGTAACTTGATCCCATCTCCAGGTCTGCTCAGACATGCAAATTCAAGCTACTAGAAACTATTCATGATAAGCTCAGACCCTTATCTCTACTCTAAACATTCTGCATGATCAGGGCACATGAAGCCCTCTGGGCTATCAAAAGATTATTGTAAACTGAATTCCAACAATGACTATTTACAATGTATATTTGGGCTAAAATGGCCTGTTCTACTGTAGCCTACAGCTAACGGTGAGAGAAAGGAGTAGGGGAATGCCATTTTAAACAGTGACAGCTTGGTTTTGAGAAGAAAGACAGGATTTGATCCCAGAATGCAAAGGCACACAGGAGTAATGCTTTGCAGACAGAATTTATCCAAATTTTCCCAACACATGCTCCTGGAAACTTCCCAGGAGCACAAGTTGGCTTGAGAACAAGGGGTGTGTTCCTCATGTGCCTGGAACCATCACTGCTTTCTTGTACTGCTGCCTTGCTGAGGAATTACAGCTGCAAGTTCAAGGATGGAGCCAGGTAGCAGGGATGGTTGCCCTGGAAGTTGCCCATCCCTCCAATAGGCAGTAACCACCAGCTTCTGTCATGCATCTGGTTTACTCCATCTATAAAGCTTTTCTGGGTGGAAAATGATCTAACTTCCAAGTGGGCTTGCTAACAAGAATCCCTTTCTTGTAATTCTTTCCCTACAATGACAAATGGGAAGCCTTTATTAGCTGTGCCAGAGAGTGGAGGAAGATCATCCCACTTTCCCACAACCCTTCTCATTCTGTTAAAAATTTCTTCAAAAAGAAAATCAGAGAAGAAAATTTCAGAGAAATTCTCCTGGGTTGAGTCCAAAGTTAGGTTTCCTCTGCTGACCTTGCCTGGGAGGTAGCTGGCCATCCTACTTTTCTTTGCATGCTCTTTCTGGTGGCCTGCAAGTCTCCTTACCTTCTTGCACTTCTTTTATAGCCCATGGGAACCCATTCTGAGGTAATTCTTCTCATAGGCTTTTTCCGGTCAGGTTGTGATGGCAGCTGTTTCTGTTTATTTTTGTGTTGTTTGTTGTTTTGTTTGGTTTGTTTTATTTTTTCTGTTTTGCTTGTTTTGGTTTTGTTTAGTGTGTTTTGTTGTTTTCTTGATTGTGCTGAGAACTTTTCTGCCTCCCCACTGCTCCCCACAGGTAAACTTAGAAATGTCACAACATAGGTTAAAAAGCATCTTGAAAGGGAAGTCTCTTTTATGGGAAAGAAAGCTTTCAGACAAATGGAAAACTTTGCCACAATGCTAGGTCCACCTCTTCTTTGAAGCTAGGCACCACACTAACACCCTCACATCTACATTAATGAGAGATGCAAAATAAGGGCCAGTCCAATGGCATTTGCAGTGGCAGCTCCCCCCGCCCCATCCCACAAAGAAAGAACAATGCTGTGTTTCATACCCTCCACTGAAGAGACCACGACTCTTACCTGTGAGAAAGTGATGAGAATTTCCCTTCCTTCTCCTCTTGTTCCCCTAATTTCTCTCCCCACAAATAGAGAACTTCAAGAGGCTATCTGTGCACAGCTCTGTTTATTTGTATATTTTCCAAATGGTTGCAGCTTCTACTAAAATGCTAGCTATCCAAAGGTTCATTGCTTTGATTGATAAAATCACCAGTCCATGATATTTCCATACAATGTCTCCCATCTTGTTATTGATTTAGGGTAGAAAACCTATTCCGGCATATGTAGCATGCATAGATTTATTGCTTAGTGACTTGCAGGACACAGAAAACAGTGATGCAAGGAGTACCCTATTTCCCTGCTCCCATCTCAGAATGGTCTGCTTTATTCTATGAGATATGTTTGGTTAATAATTATCCTGTCGAAAAGGTGCAAAATGCAATGCTGACATGGGATCTACAGCAAATTAAGATAGTGGAGAGCTGGATAACTAAGATTCAAAGACATAAGAAGTTACCCAAAAGTGGATAGACAGCACATAGAAGAGGACAGATGAATGGCTTGTGCCCTGCTCAGCTCCTTACAATGCAAGCGCGCACACAGAGTTCATTACAATGGAGGAGTCAATTAATCAGGTCAAGAGAGAAGCTTAGATTTTCCCAGCAAGGCAGGATTTTCCAGAGATAAGTCAGGGACCTAGCCAAGGTCAAGCACAGATAGTAGACTACTCTGATCAGTATCCAAATGCAGCATCAGATAGAAATCCAAGTTCAGTAACACAGCATGAGTAAAGGCCAAGCTTTAAGAAGCCAATATAAAAAATTAAATGCTGATTTCAGCAAAGTCCAACCAGCAAATGCAGGTTTATATTCCCAGCGCCTGTGAGCCCCACCCGTAGCTCTTCTGTTGTATATTACACTCTTCACTCCAGATATTGTCTTTCTTGCGGTTCGCTACGTCATCATAATGGAGTCTTACTGATCTGCATCTTAAGGTGACAGTGCTTGCTGAGATTGGGTGCATACCCAGTTTCTGAACGGGAACTCCTCTTTTCTTTCAGGGGAAGATCTTGGTCCTTTCCCTGGAGCCCCAAGCATCTCATGTGTCCTGACAGAGGTGGATCCATGGCTTCAACTATCCCAGGCACCTCTAAGTCCTTAGAAGAGGGCGAGAAGGGTCATGACAGCAGTCTATAGAGTAGAAATAGGGGAGCAGGTGGCTGAAGCACGGCTTGAGGAATCAGATTAGATCCTTCGCACACCTCCAAGAGTGTCCTCACTCTGCACAGGAACCCCACAAGGCTGGAAATATCCAAAAACTTGTTTTAGCATATCTGCACCACCTCTTGTGGGTTCAAGAGATGACCTTGTCAAAGCATGCAGCCCTGGATAGATATAGAGGGTGCTCCAGACAGAGAGCTGTTATTGGCACCGTTCATAAATTTTTTTGGGAAGAAGAAGTGATGAAAAAGGGGTGAGGGCCAAACATTTAAGAATTTGGCTGTGTTCAAACAACATGACAACTAACCCTGCATGTTTACCATGTTTAGCTTTTTTTTTTTTTTAAACATGATCCACCTGAAAGATGCTCAGGTGATTTCTATGCTATTGTGGTTTCCATGTACCCCATCAGCCACTGTGCCTGTAATTCAGTCCCAGTGTGCATCACCCCCACCTGTTGCATGCCTCTTCCTCATTGGTCCACACATAGAGGCAGATGGCTGGAGCAGCTCTTGCAGCTGCCACTCTTTCCAGGGGTCTCTGTGGTAGTTACACTCCAGAACTGTGGAGACCATGATCCACGGTGGTATGGGAAAACCATCGAACAAACTGTTGTTTCTTACCAAAGTTTCTAAATTAGCATGGTGAAATTCCACAACTGGGTTCAGATAACATGATAGACCAACAAAAACACCATAGCTTGTGTTGTCTGAACTCAGCCACTGTCATTTGGAGCCCCTGCAAAATTCCATCAATCAGTCAACACAATAAAAAGCCTCACCTGGAAGCACTTAAAAAATCTTATGGCTGATCTGGGTTGATTATGAGCATTCCATACAAACACCTATTTTATTCCAATGCTTTCTGCATTACTTGTACCCCTTCCCAGGAATTAATGTTGCAGCCAAATACAGAAGTGTATTTAGGGAGAAGCTACTTTTTCTCTGAAGGCTTGCACATTTGTGCATGCTTCATGCACAGTGCGATGTTAGTCTATATATTTCTTATTTAGTTGGCTGAAGCCAACAATAATTCTACAGATGGCCTGAAAGCAGCTCCTTAATAAAAGGACAGAGAGCAGCTGTCATTCTGCTGTACCGGCACCTGTCAGATACAATGATTATCTATCATTAGGAGCGGCTGAAATAAAAGGACTGTGATAGAACGTGATAAAATGGGAAATGTCTTGGTTCTGCCTGGAATTTATATGGTTTAAAGAGGGCATTAGCATGAGACATCATTCTGTTCTAGTGGCATTACCTCTTAATACATCCCTAATACTCATTATAGCATATAGCTCCCACTTCATTCCACGCAGCCAGCCAGAAATGTCCTCCAATCAGTCAGCTGTCACTATTCATAGATCAAGATTCATGATCATAACAGATTCGGCACTGCCCAGTGTGGCAGGCTGCCTCAGAGCAGGGCTGCCCTCCGTCATGTGCAGCGACCTCTAGCATGGCATGAAGAAACTGCAGCAAATGACTTCAGGAGGAGAGGTGGTGGGTGGTGGGAGGCAGCTATACCTGTGCTGTCCACTTGTAAAACTGCTTCTCTGTCATGCTTCCCTGCAAGGAGTCCTGCATTCAGTCTAGTGAAGGTGCTAAGATTTCCCTACCAGTGAAGATCTCCACAGTCCTTCCAGCATGGCCCTTTCCAAAAGCCCTGTGACACCTGTTTTTGCACCCTGGGCATGCATCAACTTTAGGGAGAGCTCTGTAACGGGGGAATGTGCCAGTAAGAGCTGGCTGCAAAACTAGGAAGGGCTCAAGGCTGAACACAGATGATCACCACCCCACAAAGCTTCCCTGGATTTCAAGGAGGAGGGCTTTAGGCATGGACCGCTTATTACAGAAGCCAAGAGGCCAGGATTCCTCCTTCTGAAAACTCCCCTTCCTCCTTCTTGTACAAGTCTCTAAACAGACAACGTGATGTGAAAGCTGCTTTCAAGTTCCCCTACGCCACCCCCACCAATACACTGGTGCCTAGGAACAGCTAGTGCTGTGAAGTTAAATTTTAGTACATGCACAATCAAAAGAAAGAGCTTTAAGTTGTTCACAATTTTCTAGTGACAGTCTGCACACCAGTTCCATTTTACATGTGTCTGTTGTGAATCCTGAGGAATGCTGCCCATGGCTAATTATGCTACTGTGTGTGCTGTGATAATTCTATTAGACCTGCTTGTCTTTAAAGAAAAAACAAAACTAAATCTAGAAGTGAGTGCCTGAGTTACATCGAATGCAAATATTAAAATACATTTATTTGAACACTTATGTCCTCTGCCTTCCTGTGCTAAAATCAAGCTCCCGAGGGTGACAAATAAGAATATTACATTATCAGGCTGATGTTATACCAGCAGAAAATTGATTCATGTTTTATGGGTCATTCATATTTGCATGTGTCCCCCAGAGAACATAATAGATTATGAATGAAAATACACTGAAACATACATGGAATGCATTAAAATAGAACCTTCAGTGTAAACTTTGTAGTTGTTATGTGGCATCAACCCATCATCAACTTACGATGGCCCCATGAACGAAATCCCTTCAGAATGCCCTATCCATGCCAGCCTTGCTCATCTCCTGCAAATTCAAGGCTGTGGCTTCTTTTATGAAGTCGGTCCATCTCATATTTGGTCTCCCTCTTCCTGTTCTGCCTTCAATTTTCCCCATCGCAACGCCTTCCCCACAGAGTCCATGATGTGCCCAAAGAATGTCAGCCCCAGTTTTTGTTATTTTCACTTCTAGGGGAAGTTCTTCCTTGATCCGGCCTAGGGCCCACTTGTTTGTCTTTCTGTCAATCCAGGGTATTTGCAAAGCAATCCTTCAGTACCTCCGAATGCCTGAATTTTCTTCCTATTCAGCTTTCAGATCCACACATAGTGATTGGGAATACAATAGTGTAGATGATCTTGACCTTGGTTTCCAGCCAAACTTCCTTAAGCCTAATGGTCTTTTCTAGTTTCTTCATTGCTCCCCTTCCAAGTCTCAGTCTTTCAAATTTCAAATTTATTGGCTGCAGTATCCATTTGAATTGAGGACTGAGTCACGGTGTGCAAAATCTTTCTCAATTTCAATTTCTTCATTGCTGACAGTAAAGATCTGTAATTCTTGATTTTTATTTTCTTAATGTTCAGGCACAGTCTTGCTTTTATACCTCCTTCTTTCACTTTTTTTCAAGAGTTGTTTCAATGCATTGCCACTTTCTGTCAGTAATGTGGTATTATCTACATATCTTAAATTATTGCCATGTCTTCTGCCAATTCTCACTCCTTTTGCTGATGCTAATCCAGCTTTCCTTATGATATGTTCTGTGTATAGAATGAGCAACTAGGGTGATAAAATACACCTTTGTCTGATAGTTTTGCCCATAGGAGACCATTCCATTTCCCCATATTCTGTCCTCACAGTAGCTTCTTGTCCACAACAGATTATGCATCAGGACAGGAAAGTGCTGTGATACTTTCATTTCTCTTAAGACCATCCATAGCTTCTGATGATCTGCACAGTCAAAGGCTTTTGTTGTAGCCTACAACACATAGACTGATCCGCTTGTGAAATTATTTGGGGTGCTCCAGTAGCCAATGTAAATTTGCGATAAGATCTCTAGTAACCCTTCCTTTTCAGAATCCAGTTTGAATGTCAGGCATTTCACACTCCATTTAGTGTAGTATACTTTGTTCAACAACTAGAGCATCACTTTGCTTGCAAGGGAAATTAGTGTAATGGTTCTGTGGTTGCTACACTCTTTTCATATTGAATGTTTCCCATCTGGGGGCCATTGTTTTGTTTTCCATTTTTGTTGGCATGTTCTTGTTAGGACTGAGACTGATTCATTCTCTGCAGTTTGAAATAGTTCTGTTGTGGTCCTAGCTCTGCCCAGTGCTTTATTCCAATCAAGTGCTTTCAGAACAGCTTTCACTCCACTTTCTAATCTTCCTCAGAAGATTCCTCTTTGAAGGAGTCTGTCATCCTTTCATCTGTTCTGTATAATTCTTCCATATATTTTCCACCTTCTCTTTATTTTATGTTTAAACTTTCAGTAAATTTGCTGCTCAAACATGGTAAAGTAAGAATTGGCTCTGAAACTTTTCTTTTAGGACAAAGGAGCAAAAAGTTTCAGCCATGAGCTATCACCCAAAAATGTGACCAAACAAGGGCTTGGTTTTGCATAAAGTGGATACATGCCCTTCTTTTATACTTATAGCCACAAATCCAGAAAGATGTGTGGTAATCTAAATAGAAGTGAAATGTATTTCCCCATAGTGGAGAAGACAGCACACCAGGTCCATTGCTGTCCAAGGGTTAATTTTGATTGGCAACTTCTAGGCCCTTGTTGTTCTTTCTTCTTGGGGTTCTTTATCCTTAAACCAGACATAGATCAGATAGCCTCTCAGGTACAAGACAATTACAAATAGAGGATTTCCTCTGTAAAGTAGGATACAAGGCCATCCTAGCTTAGTTGCAAATAATCAGCCACTGCTCAGAAAAATGACATTGCATGGATTCCTGGAGATAAAACTGCAGCAAGTAACAAAGTTTTCTGTGCTTGGAACCATTCAGGCCTCAAAGGGCTGTATAGCCAAACTGTTAAAACAATTTGTATTATGTTCCATCAGTGGCAATGATTCTCTCTCTCTCTCTCTCTCTCTCTCTCTCTCTCTCTCTCTCTCTCTCTCTCTTTCTTTCTTTTGAATCCAGAGACAATAAGTGCGCTTGTGGGTAAGAATGAATGAGCCTTATTAGCAGACTATAGAAAAGCTTGGAAAGTCTGTAAAAATCTATAAACATTTATAGAAATAAATATTAGCAGACTTTACAGTATAAAGGCAAGACAAGTAGAGAGTAAAATTTTATTTATTTATTTATTTATTTATTAAAACATTTCTCTGCCGCCCCTTGCCGAAGCCTCGGGGTGGCTTACAACACAATAAAATACAATAAAATACAAAAATAACAATATAAAATTGACAATATAAAATAAATAACAATGTAAAAGAAGTCACCCTGGCCAGATAAATAAGCAAATATTGTTAACAATTAAAATGACGTTTAAATAAAAAGGTCTTCACCTGGCGCCAAAAAACAAATAACGACAATGCTTATACCCCATCCTTGGGGTCTCCTCAGAAAATGATAGCTGAGAGCACCTTCTGCAGCTAGGTCTGTATCTAGGTTCTGCTCTTGGAAAGATTGCCAAAACTTATATAGAGTTTTGGTGTTTACCATATTACATCTGCTCCCATTAAACTAAAGTATTACGTTTTGCACATATCTAACTGGGAAAGAATCCAAAAGGATAACTGCAAACGTGTCTTGGATGTTCCCATATCAAGTAGTTGGTCTTGGTCAGGCCCATCTGGTAGTGAAGAGGACTTTCAAGCTGACCAAGGTGTAGCACAGAGCCATCTGGCTTCCAGGCTGTATCTAGTTCAGACTCACCCAAGCAATGGGAACCATTATCTAAGCAATTGAAGTATGGCCAGCAGGTAGTTGAGTGACCTTCCCAGTCTTTAGTTGACATTTAGTTTACATTTAAGACGATTCAAAACCCAAAACTAATTAACAAGCTTCTGGAAACTCTCAGCCTCATTAGTACTAATCACCAGGCAGTGCAAAACAGCAATGGATGGAATCCCAGGCCCCAGTGGAGAAGAAATGGAGGCTCAGAATGGCAATCTCGAGAAGGCCCAGACATGAGAACTGAATGGTCACACACCACTGTCTCCTTGTGAGCACAGTGTCTTCTGGCTTTTCCCACTGCATATTACTATGTATTTATTAAATGTATATTCATTCTGCCTTTCCATTAAAATGCTTGAGGCAGCACACAAGATAAATAAAACAATGACTGAATGCAATAAGTTGAATACAATAAAACAGTGGATAAACACAGATTGTAATCAAAAAGTCAGAGATTAAAATACAACACACACACACAATTCATAATGTAAAGACAACAGCGAGATAAAGAAGTCAAGAGGCTGACAGGCTACATCCACTGCCACCCCCCTGGGGGGGTACAGGTGGGGGAAGGAATGATATTTGTCCAGCGTGTTTATGGTTTGATTATAAAACCTGCATGGCACCACATTAAACCGAAAAGTTCTGCTCTCTTTTGTAGTGTAGTCTTTCTACAGCCTCTCTCTAGTTTTGTCTTAGGCCTACAACTCCTAGCACGCTCCAGCCAGCACGGCATCTAGATGGGATTATGGCAGTGCATTCTACATGGGGCTACCTTCAAAGAATCTTTGGAAATTAGCATTGATCCAAAGTGTGGCAGCAAAAAATGCCATTGGGAACTCATTTATGGGATCATATTTCACGCTTGTCCTGCAAGGGCTGCACTGTTTACCAATTTGTTTGTGAGCACAATTCAAAGGCTTAGTGAGGGCTTCTAAATCCCCTCAGTGACGTTGATTCAGGACACAAGTCCTCCATCCAGTGGGCTGATTCCCTAAGATCTGATGGAGGGACCCATTTGTGTCCCATCTACAGTGGAGACTTGGCTTCTCTGGGTCTGGACCAAAATTGTGGAATTCTTTGTCTCTCTTCATGGTGCTTTGTTGTTTGGCCCAAACTTTTTGTTCAGGCAAGATTTTGTTTTACTGGGTAGTTCTGTTTTTATGCCTCCATTCTATTTGCCGTACTGTGTTTATAGTCTTGCATTGAGGAGCAGAGTCTACCGCAGCTGTTTTTCATTGTTGTTAGCTGCTTGTGTGGTGTGTAAGCATCAAGAGGGGGATATACATATTTAATATAACTAAGTCGTTCTTCCTACAAGAAACAGTGAAGCAGTTCTGCAGTGGTGGCAGCAGAAAAATGCAGCCAAGAGTGTCATTGAAGGGGCAATAGAAATTGCAGCGGGCTTGAGCTTTGCTGGGCATGATAGAAAACTGAAGGAGATGGCAGCATGATGCAATGGGGCCATTGCACTTGTGCAAGTGATGCGGCAGCAGGGTAAGTGGCCCCCAGTGCAATGTCAGGACCATAAAAGTGGGGTGACAGGCTTTCAGGGAAATCCATCACACTAGCATTATGCTATTAGCATTGCAGTAGGGGGCACTTACACTAGCATGAGATCAGGTGGGTAAGTGGGGTGGCCCCATCGGGCAAAACCCTGCCTATTTCACATTAACCCTACTCTTCTGGACAGAGAGGGAGGCGAACCCCTCAGCTACGCCTGGCTCCACCTATGCACAGCAAATCCTACATATTAATGACTAATTAATATGTCATGCAGGCACCCTGGGCTCCTGGGCAACTTCTGTCTCTAAGTAGGAGCTCACAGAGATGCCTTTGAAAGCCGCAGTTGGTAGAGTAGACCCTTTTTGCAGAGAAGCAGGATACAGTCATATTTTGCAGTCTTTCTTCAAGGGCTATGTCTTTTTTGAGAAAGGGAGAGAGAGAGAGACAGACGGACTGTCCATGAATACAAAGCATGTTTGATGAATGCACAAACTATGTATTGATGCAGAAAGTCTCAATGAATTGCAAAAAGGTTTCCACTCCTTTCAGAGCAAGCTCACTCAGTCGTTGGCATGCTCTTCCAATCATTTTTCCAAACTCTTGTTCAGAAGTTTGAAGGCTGCATAAAGGAGGAAGAGTTAAATGGCAGCAGTCAGGAAGGGTGACAAGAAAGGCTGCTAAAGAAAGAGTACAATCTCCTTAGACATTCTCTTAGGCCGTTCCTATTAATTTCAAGAGGCATGTGCAGAACTTCTCAGTTCCTTACAGAGCCATATCAAGCTTTTCTTTAAAGGGCGGGGGGGGGGGGTCTGTTTCATCTCCTGAATCTTCATTTGGCTTCATTACATCATTAGGCAGAGCACTACATGAATTTTTTGCTTTCCTGCTTTTCTGTACTTTCTACTGCATAACCTCTAGGTGGCACTGTGGTATTCTAGAATAGCACAGCTACACTGGTGGGGAGGCGTGGGGCTTTCTTTTGCAACAATTACTTGATATTACTTGCTCCAGCCGCCTTGCAGAATTGTTAAAAAAAAAAAAAAAACAGAAGTGAAACAGGGGGAGTAACATTGTCTAAAGCACCCAATAAAAAAACAAGGAATAATGAGTGTACAATGAAAGCATAATCTAGAAAAGCTTTCAACATCCTGTAAGACAAGGACTTTTCCTTCTCTAAAGAGCTCAGAAACCAGGAAGGGATCCCACTGAACACAGCAGTGCTTACCTCTGAGTGTATGACCTGGCTGTACAGCTGATATCCTTTTACTGATGCTTATTTTTTCCTTTATTTGACATTTCACAAGGCCAAAATAGGAGCACACTGAAATTGTACAAAAGCTGTTTTTTTCTTTGTTGTTTTAGCAGCTGAAATCCTTTTACCTATGCTTAATTTTTCCTTTATTTGACATCTCACATGGTCGGAATAGGAGCACACTAAAATTGTACAAAAGGTGCTTTTTTCTTTGTTGTTTTAGCAGCTGAAGTCCTTTTACTGATGCTTAATTTTTCCTTTATTTGACATTTCACACGACTGAAACTGGAGCACACTGAAATTGTACAAAAGCTGCCTTTTCCTTGTTGTTTCAGGAGACAGGGGAGTGAAACTGATAGACACTTGTCAATTTCAACTGCCTCCTTCTCCATTGTCTTTGAAGAAACAGCCTTAGGAAGCAATAAATCTAAAGAGCCACTTCAGATGCTGAGATAAGTGAGCAGGTTGAAAATGTAGCCCGATTCAGCAGTTGGTTAGCCTGCTAGGATCAGGACCAGGGGAAAAAAAGGTAGGAGTTTGAAACTGACCAGAAAAATCAAGCAGGCCACTTTCCTACCTGGGTTATGAAAATAAGCAGAAAACTCAAGAGCGCTTGAAATGGACAAGAAAAAGCCATCCCTGGAGATTCCTAGTTAGATTGTGGAAAAGATCAAAATACATCAAGATTTACAGGACATTTTAACCATGTTTACCAGGTAATAAAGGTACAGACCACTTAGCCGGGCTGCAGGTTCACTCTCACTTGTTTAAATTTCACACAGCCATACAGCAGGTGCAGAAAAGCAGAGAGAGCAATACTGCGCATCTGACTATGCCATGCTCACTGTCTGGGTAGAACACGGGGAGATGAACCACCAACAAATACTAGCCCTGCTGAAATGTGGAGGGTCAATGTGGACTCCACATTCAGGTGACATCAGAAAGGGCTGCTTGCCAGTCCTGCCAGGCCGTCTCCTGGTAGCACCAGAGTGTTGTATGAGATGAGTGGCAGTGAAAATCTTGTTCTCTCTTGAAATTCCTTTTGGGGTGTCTTGAAGGTTGTTTCACAGCTTAAGGGTTTAAATTTGCCTGTTTACTTTGTAACTGATCAGAAAAGAAATGAAATTGTCATGCTAATATATTTTAATTGACCCATTAGAATTGCTAAATAAAATAAATTTTCACAGGCAGATGCGTCCAGCGAAGCGTGAACTTTCATTTCTCATTCTTGGTTAGCACAAAGCAAATTATTATTTCTTGTGCCTTCCAATAAGATCTAAATTACAATTCATTGTCTGACATCCAGTCCTCCCCCACCCACACACATATACACACATGCGTATTTTTCTTATCTAAGTTGCATGCACATGGGTGGGCTGGTGGATTCAGAGCAGCCTTTATTGCAGGGGTGGAAAAGCTGTAGCCCTCCAGATGTTTTTGGATAACTCCCTTTATTCTTGATGATTGGCCATGCGGCTGGGGAATGGGGTCAAAGAACATCTGGAAGGGCATGGCTTCTTGTTGAGCTTTCTTTTGGAGGACCAAGCACTAGAAACTTAACATAAATGCATAGGAAGACCCCTGCTTGTTCATCTAACCCACTCTCTGGGTTCCCATGTGGTCAATCAGATATCTGTATGGGTCATGACCCATAGGGCAAACCCTCCTGTACTTGTAAGTGAAAGGTCAGAGGTCACTCCGCAAGATGAAGACTGGTTTCTGGGATTACTCTATAAAGGAGTGGGCAAGGACACTGCTCTCCTTGGAGCAGGCATGGAGAACTTCAGTGCGTGGGCTAGTTCTGCTTTGGTGGCTCTCAGAGGCTGCATTCCGGTAGTGGGTGGAGCTGAAGGCAAAAGGGACAGGAAGTAAATGGCAAAACATGAGCATATTTTAGCTTAAAGCTCTTACTGTCGGTGACTAAGCCTTCAACCTCCTATGAGGAGGGAAAAAACATCCAAAAGACAGGAAATAACTGAACAATTCACAGTTGCGGGGGAAAGGATGGGACCAGGCAAGGAAAAGGAGGCAGCCATCTGGGTAATCCCAGAGGGTCAGATTAGAGGGTCTCCAAACCTGCTTTGGAGGAAAGGTAGGAAATAAATATGGCTAAAACAACCAGAAAAAATAATAAGAACAGCAGACCCCAGAAGGATCCCAGAAGCCACTTGCCACCAGCTCCATGGCCTGAGGAGTTGAGTGCTGCCCTACTCTTAAGGCTCAGTTTCAAAACACGGGGCAATGCCGAGAGTCCCGGCCTACCAGACCTTGGATTAATTTCAAAGCATGAGCATAAGTATATGTCTAAGTATACCTGTGCATGCTCACAGCCATGCCAAGCTATAATTGCAGTGCATATAGAGCATGGCTTTTGTCAGGGTTGCCAGTAACTTTACTGGAAGGACAAATGTTCACCTCCTAGAATTCGATAGAGTGAGGACGTCATGATGCTCTCAACATTTGAACAGGTGGCCTATGGTTGCTACTCTTGAATGGATGCACACATCCATGGATATGTGGTCAGCCTTTGTTGAAGCTTATGTATAGTGGATATATTCTAATCTATGCAGATGTATATTTGTTTGTTGTGACTTGCTGTCAAGTCATCTCCAACTTATGGCAACCCTATGTAAGAATGCCCTCCAGAAAGCCCTCTCCTTGACAGCCCTGCTCAGCTCTTGTAAACATAGATTTGCTTAGTTTCCTCTCTTATGGTTTTATTTATATGATGTAAATAAATGGTTTGAGGCTGTAGAAGGAAGGGTTGAACCTCCTGTCTTCATGCATGGTGATTTATTTATCTAGCCATCTATATAATCTGCCTGTTTGCTGCCTGTCTTATTGGGATAGCCCTGGACAAAAAGGGAAGGTTCTGTCTGCAGCTGCAATCCTGGGGAGAATCCTGCTATGGATGTTGTCGCTCTTTGAGCCAATGGGAGCTTTTTCTCTTTGTAATGCTAGGCTAAACATGGGGAGTTTGGATTTTTGTTAGGCTTGTAGCTGGGAAGAGAAGGTAGAATTTCCCCATCATATAGAGTGATACAGTAGTGGCACTGGAGGGGACCAATATGGCCATTGGGTTCAAACCCTGCTCCATGCAAGATTCCCGGTTAAAACATCCCTAAGGGATGGCCTTCCAGCTGCCTCTTGAGTGCCAGCAGTGTGGCATTGCTCATGGCCTCCCTGGGTAATTGGTTCCATTGCTGTGTTGCTCTAACAGCCAGGGAAGGTTTTCCTGACATTCAGCCAGAATGTCGCTTCCTGTAACTTGAGCTTGGGAAAATGAAGAAGAGATCTTGACCCTCTTGTGTGGGACTCGCTTTCAAGAACTTGAAAAGTTCTGAGATCAGCCCCCAGTCATCTCTTCTCCAGGCTAAGCATGCTCAGTTCTTCTAGAGGCTCCTCAAAGGGCTTTATTTCCAGTCCCCTAATCATCTTTGATGTCTTTATCCGAACCTTTTCCAGTTTACCGAGCCGTTTTTAAACTGTGATGCTCAGAACTGGACACAGTACTCCAGATGAGGCATAACCCATGCTGAGTAGAGGGGAACTAGCACTTCCTGTGCTGTGGTCTCATGAATCATCTCTATCTCCCCACACCTACTATGATTTTTTAGAAAACCAAGATATGGTTGCTAACCACAGTATTAAAACAATGCCCTGTTTGTGCCGATCTGCTGTTTTGTGGTGGAACCTAGGGTTGTGCAGCTCTCATTAAATCTGTTCTGTTTGTGTTTTTTAGATTGTCAGGGGCCTTTCATTCTATCATGCACTCACTGATGGAAACTAATATTTTGTATGCAAATATAATACATTTGCAAATGCAATTAGCATTAATTTGTGCTTGCGAATGAACAAAATTGTGCAATCCCCTCCAAAAGTAAAGGAAAATGTGTGCAAGTCTGTGTGACTCAAAAAAAAAAAAAAAAAAGTTCAGAATCTACAATGTGGACCGAAACTCAAAATCGTGTGAATCAGTTGCAGTTTTTTTTTTGATCCCTACTGGAACCTTGAATGAATGTTGGTCAGCCTTTCTTGGAGCTGCCTCTGGTTTTGCTTCCATGCTGAACCCTTGTTTTGCTTTCCTGGTTTTCTGTCAACTCTGCCAGGAACTGGAGAGATGCCTTCGCTGTTGCATAGAGAGTATCAGTTTTCAAGGACTTTATTTATAATACTTTAATGCTGACCTTTAATCTGAAAGGCTCCCAAGGTGGATCGCATAGACAAGGAATAAGGCAGTCTGGGCTGGCAGGCTCACCATTGAAAAGGCATGGCACAAATGTAAAATGGATTGGGACCAAGATCGGGAGCAGGCTAAGTGGGCGCTCATCATAGAGATGGCTCCTCATTGCTGCTGCCAAAGTGCCTCCCCAGCTTGACCACCTCACCTGCCAACTTGCCAGTAGATGCCACGGGCAGGAGCAGAGTGGGGCCAGCCGTGGGGGTGAGAGGAGGAAGCAGGCAGCACTGTGACGGGGATAAGGATGGCCCCTCATGTCCCACCCTGCTCTTGGCAGCAGCTGGCCCCATGTGACCCACTGACACCAGGCCAAGCCGGGGGGGGGGGCGGCGGGGAGCACATTTACTTCATTTTGACTTGGTAACCCCCCCACCCCACCCCTGAGCCAAAACTCTTTGGGCAGTTTACCTTAAATCCTGCAACCCTTACATCATCATCATCATCAGCAGCAGCAGCAGCAGCATCTATTAGTATTACTATTATTATGTTATAGCTATATCCCCCCTTTTTCCCCTTGCAAGGAACCCAAGACAGCTTACTAGGTTCTCCTCTCCATTTCATCCTTGCAACAACAACCCTGTGAGGCTGGAAGGCTGTGACTGGCCCAAAGTGGGCTTCATGGCTGAGTGGGTCTCGAACCCCCATTTCCTGATGCCCTGGCCAGTGCTCTTAACTGCCGTCCCACACCAGCTCTCATAATGGTGCCATCTTAGAAATGCCATAGTGCTTGTAATAAACCATGTACTTACATATAACATATAAACCGGCAACATGCACGTGACACTAGCAATCAGCCTCATATGCTGCCAGATGCCTGAGAGAAGGGGAAGATCTAAACTTGGCGTTGAAAATGCCGGAGCCAGGCAGGCCTCACGAGGGATATGATTCCATACCTGGGAGGCCACCACCGAGAAGGCTGTTTCTGCTGTTGCCGCCTTCCAAGGCTCTGACACCCAGAGGAGGGCTTTAGGTGCTGAACATGCAGGTTGCGAGTAGGTTCCTTGTGGGAGCTGAGTGGGTCTGACCAGACCAGTGGAGACCAAAGAGGAAGATCATGGTGGTGGCAATACGGATGAGCGTTTGGAAGGCACTAGAACCTTAACCGTAAAGGTCAGCAGATCATGTGCATGGCGGAAGGGCTGCTGCTTCCTCTCCCCCCAATGCCCTTGGCACTGACAGGTGGTACCAGGGAAAAGGGCGATCCCAGGTGGAGCTCAAGTCAGGCACAAGGCTAGGATGCCTGGCTGTTGGTTTTGCTCTGTCTGGAGCAGTCAAGGAGAAAAAAAACTTGCACAACAGTGTTATTCTTGTAGAAGTGCACGTTGTTGAAATATATTCGTTCACTGACCCCATGACTGACCCCATGCACACGATTTTCTAGTGTTTACGGCAATATGACATCTGTGAGAAATCTTTTCATGGTGCATCAAACTTGGATAGGCAATACGAGGTACGATAAGAGTGGCTTAGGTTATAGGGCTACTGTAAAGGTGACTGAACTGTGAAAGGTTCTGCACTTCTTAAATACAGTAAGTAAATTCTAAATTATTTCAAATGTATGCTATTCTCTTTAATATTCCTTACAGATGCCCCCGCGCTAATCACTCTGGAGGTGAACAGGGCAACCAACAAACAAGCAAGCTGCATATTCGAGGGAACCCCGCAGCAGGCAGAAGTACATTGCCTCAAAACAAAAGCGAACTCTGACTTCCCAGGGAGTGCAAACTTTCCCAGAAAAGGAGGCAAAGAGGACTGCATGGGTGCTGCTCTCATCCTGATGAGGAATTGGGCTGTATGAGCGCAGACTCAGTTTGCTGCACTCCGTTATCCCTGCTCTGCACCAAGGACGAGACATCTGCTGCAGCCCCGCCCCACCAACCAGAACTAGTGGCTGCCATCAGCTCTGGCCCCTCCAAGCATCAGAGGAGGAAGAGGAGGAGAGAGATGGCGCTCTTAAGCTGCTCAGGCTGTGTCAGTGGATGGGAGTCCTGGCCATGCCTGGCCAGTGGGCTAGCAAGCAGAAACACGTCTCTTCTAGCAAGTAGAGCAGTAGGAGCGTATGGGGCAGCTTGGCTTTAGTAACACGTTTTGGCTATTTCCCAGCAGGCAGAGCAGAGCAAATCTTGGAAGGCAGTGGGGGAGGCTGTTCCCTGGGTCTGGAGACCCACCGCAACATCCCATGTGGGCCCTGCCTGTAGCATTTATCGGCAAAGCTTCCTTCAGTCATCGACCTGACTGGGTGGTCTTGCACTGGTCAATCTCTCTCAGCCCATCCTACCTCATGAGGTTCTTCTGAAGATAAAATGGGGACAAGACTTTGAAGCGTGTGCACTGGTCCTTGGAGGAAGGATGGGATAAAATTGTCATATGTCATTTACAAACAAAAGCACCCCCTTCCTTTAGATGAAATCTGTTTGCAGAAACATGTCTAAGCCTTTGAGCGTGCAAAAATAACTTACACTGCAGGGAAGAGAAATAAACCATCTAGACCATGTGATTACTTGCTCTTAGATTTGGAATACATCTTTAGTTGTGGTTTCCTTACTGCTCATCATTCCTTGAGGCAGCCCATAAGCTCCCCACCCACTCCAAATGCAAGCAGCACAAGGGGGAATCTCCTTGTTACGTCTGAGCAGAGATCGGAGACAACATGGGGATTCTTCTCCCCAGGACTGGAGCTTGGGGAGGGCTGGCAAAGTGGTCCAGAGACCAGACTGGGCAACCACAGGCCAGGTCGGGCTAAATCAGGCGTGCAGGCCAGAGGTTGCCATCTGCTGTCATGGGGTTTACCAGCCACATCTGCTGAACACCCGGTGTAAAGGCCTTGCCCAGGAAGCATGGCTCCCTTCCATGTGATGGACTGCTGCTGTGGCATTGCTCGCGTCCAACTGCACTGCGTGTGGCATTGTTGTCCTGTCAATCCTGCCACCAAGAAGCCGACAGCTGAGCGACTGGGCAGGCTGACATGGGGAGGCATTAAGTACGTTGCCAGCAAATAGCTGGCATTGGCAAGGAGTGACAGATCCACATTCCCCATCAGCCTGTGCCCAGAAGACCGGCTATGCCAAAGCACAGTAGCAGCAGTGCCAACAAGACCAGAGGTAGGACAAGCAAACTGGAACTTTTCCAACAATCAGGGGCAACAGAGACTGTGTGTTGCAGAGCTGAAGTCTCCAGATGCTAAGGAAGCATCTTCAGCATCTTAGTAAGGAATTAACTGCTTCAGCACTGCAAGAGATGAGGGATCCCACCACAGAGTGACAGAAAAAGTGAAAAAGGCAAGCCCAAAAGAAATGCTTCATGTATAAAGTCATGTATTGACTTCTCCCCACCCACCAAAAATCAAACTTCTAACCATCGTTGACTGTCCAGCAATGGAACGGAAACAGCTTGCAGGACACATTTCTGCAAGCTCCCCAGACCTGCTTTGGATGTTTTGAGGGGCTTTCCAGAGAGGATCTGAACCTGTGTGAGGGGCCTACAGGTAGAAGTGCAAGGAGAAGTCCCACCTGTGTGATCTTGGGTTTAACCTCTTTCCCTTTCACATGGACAGACTTGCCTTTATTTGGCCGAGCGCCTCTCCTGAGATCCTGTCTATACTCGAGCAAGGGCTGCCTACCCCAACCTAGTTGCTTCCAGATATGCCAGACATGTCTAGCACACCTGGAGAACACTGGGTTAGGGAAGGCGGCCCTACAGACAGGTTTGCAAAAGAGCTATTCTATTTGACGTAGATCCTCTGAGAATGAATGTTCATGTCAAACTCGAAGCATGCTGCTGGATTCTTTCATGAAAATCATTTTTTTGGGGACATAGGGTTGTGCCTGTTGTTGGTCAACTTAAGTGATAGTTTGTTTCAAGAACTGCAGACATTGACAATGGTTTCACCTTCCTGGTTTCACTGTGCAATTTATACATTCACTTTATTGGATCCTTCACCTGTCGCTCCCTCTGCAGAGTATGTTTTGGATTTAAATTCTGTCCCCTTTTGTCACTAACCCACAGAAAAAAGTCATGCTAGAACTACAGTTACACAAATTTGAATTTTTCAAAACCTGACATCAAGGCTGGTTGGGTGACAGGCTCCCTGGCTTGGCAGATGATCACAGAATTTTTATCCATCCACTTACTGTGCATTTATCTGGAAGGAAATAAAGTACAACTTTATTCTGAGATGCTGGATAATTGATTGAATGTCAGCAGTTGGTCTCACATTTTGAGTTTTGCCCCAGAAGAGCCCTGTGACTGCTAGATATCTTTTCTGCAGAAAATGGAAACTTCTGTTCTTAACCATCATATATTTTATGGCTATGTAAAGGCTTCTTGGCTAGGATCTCATGTGTCCAGAGTGCAAGCAGCATCTCTGTGCAGCTTAAATGGATTCTTTAAGAGGGCCTTACAAAGAACGTCTTCAAATCCTGCTACAATAATGAGAGAGACTGCTCTATGTGGAACTCCAATCAATGCTAATTAGGCTGAGACATGAATTAGTGCCTTGGAGACTTGGTCTCTCTGCATACTCTGATTGCATGGAGGTGAGAGAAGTAGAATAGGCAAGCATTTTAACTATTGCTGGCTTGATGCATACATATGCACTTCCTTGGATGTTTGCCCAGATTAAGAAAAAAGTGTGGTTGTTTTCACTTGTATCACTGATAGAGGAAGGCTGCTTGTAACCTTGTTATTGAGCTGCTTTCTCCAATCCATGAGATGTTAAAGTTTTCTGGTATTTATGCAAGACCTTTCTTTGAACAAAGTATCATCTACTATAACTTGAGGGAGCAGTGAGCATTGTATTTTGCACAGCAGGTAAGGAGAGGAAGATCTTGAGCCTGGAGCATAGAGAATAAGACACAGAACTCCAACTGAGCTTTGCCACATCATCATGGGTGACCAGTGCGCAGATTGCAGGATACCTCCATAAATGTTAGATGTTTCAAAGAGTTTGCAGGAGGGTTGATGACTTGGGTAGTCCCCTTCAGTTTAACTGCTCTCTGAAGTATTAAATGCATTGATGTGTGCGTGCAGGTCTGTATTTGGAAACTAGAAGTGAAACAACTAGTGCTGAGTAACAATAGGACAATACCTTTATTAAGTCTCAGTTGTGTTGTTTTATTTAGTTAGCAAAGATGTATTGTCCTACTGTTGGTTTTGGACATGTTTCATTTACTTAGACCACCACGGCTGCTGGAAACATGTTTCAGTTATTGCAGAGCTGAAAACAAGGCTTTTGATTTTGAATGTAGAGTACGTGGCTGTCAAGGACGGCCAGCGTCTACTTTGGCACGCATTGACTGAGGGAGAAGTTCATTCATAAACTCCAGAACAACCAGTATTGAATAATCAAAGTTGCTGTTCTGCACCATGGCAAGCCATATTGACACACTGACAATACTAGTGTTAGAAATTAGATTGGAATGAACCTTGACAATCTGTCTTTGTAAACAGTGAATGTGAGGATGTCTCCATGAAGTCATATAAATATAAGTGAATACCAAAGGTAATACTAAGTTTATAAATATTGTCTTTACTGGCTGAACATCACACTATCTATTCCAGTACAAGCTGAAATTAATCCCATTCATGTCATTTGCACCAGAACCTTTGTCCAATCTCTACAAGTGGTCCACATTTGTATATTTTGTGCTATATATTAATGTTGTGCATATTTGGCATTATAAACAGCCAAACCTACTCCTCAGAATCCCTGGATTGACTGCAAAATCCCTGCATATAGACAGAGAGCACAAATCCATCTTCACAGAGACAAACAAGCAAGAAGAGAAATGTTTAAGCAGTGTTACAGCCTGATGGATCCTGGTGCAAAGGAAAGTTTCTATTATGACTTTTTTCCTAATAAGCTAATCATGGATTCTTTACAAAGACTGTAAACAACATTATGCTTCTATTTTTTTGCCTGGCAAATAAAGAATCCTTTGTCTGCTTTCTAGGGTACTCAGAGGTGGAAGGCGGAATACTTTGCAAGCAGGAGCAAAGAGGAAGTGCTGGAATAGCCATCCCAACCTAGGTGTTTCTAGATGCTGAAATCCAAAATAATTGTAGGGAGCTTCATTGGGGGAGGCTACACTAGGGAAGGAAATCACCAGAAGCATGCCATGTGTGAATCCTTCTGATTCTGAGCACTCCATCCCCAAGTGCATCTGGGAAGTGGGTTACCTCCCTCCATCCTCCAAATTTTGCGAATGCCTGTGTGACAGAGCATCCAAGCATTCTCATCCTTTGTAGACATAAAAGGAGACATTCCCCCTTCAGCATCCCTCTACATCAGCCTTCCCCATCTGGTGACCTTGGAGGCGTTCGGACCACAGCTCTCAGAATTCCCATCCAGCAGGTCTATTGACTGGGAATGCTGGGTGTTGCAGTGCAAATGTGTCTGGAAGGAACAAGGCTGGGGAAGGCTGCTCTACATAGAGTGGCTTCCTGAAGGGAAGGGCTTCTTGGATCTCCTGTGATTCAGAATCCTGGGAAATCAGTGTTCTCAATCCTGTGGAAAGCCTCCATAGGGACAGAAGGTTCGCCTCTTCAGAAAGTCATCCTCGGAGTCCAAGGCCATGAATGCAATGATGGTGACGAGCACTTCGCTAGCACTCGCCCCCTCCTCTCCTATTTACTGTACCCAAACTGAGAACACAGGATCAGGGCTACAGTAATTACCAGGGGCGGGTGGTGGTGGTCCCGTGCTTAGCATCCAAACAAGAGCAGTCTGTTGCCTGTGTTTTATATCCAAATCCCTCCTTAGATGCTTCTAATCAATCCCTATAGGAATGCGTCTAGAGTATAACATTGCTGCATTCCATGTCATGTTTGTGTCTGTGTTCAAGAACAAATGGTTGCACGTTTCCTATACATATGGGAGTCCTCTTCCAGAAACCACATTCTCTACTTGTATAGTTGTTCTTGATAAATATGGAAAATTCACAACTACACCCATACATCTCCCACTATATGGATGTTATGTGTGGTTGTTATCACTGAGCATACATAAAACATGCTACTGTAAAAATAGGAAGGGGCAGGGCCCTCCTTTTTAACTAATAAAGTTAGAATTTTATTTCCTTACATTTTTTGACATCACAAATTTTGGAAATTTATTACAGTGAAAAAGGCCCTTGAAATAAAAGAGTCCAACTCACAATGAAACAAAAACGAGATGCTGGGATGAGATCGGACTCCAAGACCTTTTACATTTAGGGGCTAACCTTTCTAGAGCATTAATTCTCAAATCATTGGTCAGTGGATCATGGGAGGCTTTTAATGTTTTGTTTCTTTTATCATGCTCCCAGTGATGGGGACAACACAACACAAGAAGTTAAAGAAGTTTCATTCCTTGGTCAGGGGAAGAAGCTGAAATTAACAGGGCAGATTGTAGACAAAAACAAAAAACCATCAAAAGTGTCTCCTTGAATGCATAGCGGAGCATCATTATTATCATCCTGGATTCCGCTCTTCTTGATACCTGCAAGCCAGGAAGGAATAGGACCAATCCCCAGGCTGGTTGCTGCTTGTCAAAATGGCAGGTTAGGGTAGAATGGGATTGGTGTAGATGGCACAGTCCAGACTAGCAATTAGCACCCAAGATTCTGTTTTAATCAGTACCTTCTGTTTGTGGTTTCTTCTCTTCTACTTCCAGGTCAGCACTACAGCTCTAAATCATAATGTGGGAGAAACTGCTACCTCAGTGTAGCTTTAGTTCCTACATAACAAAGCTTGAAGGGATAACCATTTCAGTTCAAGGTGCAATTTCAAAGATGCATCCATCTCACAGGTTTTCCACTGTGCCCTGCAAAAACAACCACTTCAGAAATTTACAAGGCAGTCTAAGCTGACAGGTTTGGACCGAGGGGCAAATTGGATGGGCATTTATGTTACTAAAGCCAGATGTGAAGACTCAGTCCCAAGAAGAGCTTCTTGAGTTAGAATACACTGATGATGGCATGTAACTAATCGTATTAAATCAATTCTGCTCAGATTCTGAGCTTGCCCCTGATTACTGGTGAATGAGGATTATTCCATCAAATTGGGCAGGTGCTCTGAATAAATTGACATAAATAAGAAGTTGTAAACACAAATGGAAGAGAAGCTAGTTAAATACAGGTTTTGTCCAAGTTATTCATCCTGCCATATCACAAGGATCTTTTACTGGAGGGAGTTCCAAGCCTTTGATGCAGTTTTTCTTTGTATACAGAGCAGACGACGGGCCTGGAGAGGCAGCAATGATGTGTTCCTTTATTATCTTCTCGCCTCCTTTGGACTGGGGGGGAGGAGATGAGTGAAAGGAAGAGGCACAGGAAAAAGAACATTTTCTTAACAGCAACTGGAGAACATCCCAGACTCTTAGCAACTGCCTCAGTCTGTCACAACCATATGTCTCGGGGAGGCAGTCATCCCGCAAATCTAAGAGGCCTGTCGAAATCTTGGGTACCGAGTGGCAAATCTTCCACTGTCATGGGGTGGTGGGGGAATCTACAGAGAACTCTATTTCAGATTAAAAACCTACAAAGTAAGCCAGAAATAGATATATTTGCTTTGGGGAGAAAAAGGAAAGGAAACCTCACTCGTATAAGCCCAATATGCTGTTCCAGTGATCTTTGCGCCTCATGTACGGGCAGTAAGAGGGGCTGCAGAGAGGTCGGGCCCTGATTCATGGGGGCAACTGTGTACTGAAAAAGTAGCTTGCCCCTTTCCCCCATGATGAGGTGACCCCCGAACTGTGGCATCCATGCACAGGAAGTCCAGAAGCTGCTCTTCCAGGCAGGTGCACGACTGCTGTCAGGAGACCTGGGGGAAGAAACCATAAAGAGAATCGATGAGACTAAGCACAGGAAAGGGGTCAGACTACCTCCATAGGGTTTGCACTGGCTGGCAGCAGCTTGGCAGGGTTTCAGGCAAGGGTCTGACAGAACAGGACACTTATGTAGGCATCTCCTGAACAGAGCAGTGAGGTAAAGAAGAGGGACTCTCAGTGAAGTACCTGAGAACCTGCCCCATCTCCTGTTCCCCCATTACAAAAGGATCTGCATGGCAAGAACTGCAACACTGAGAAGGAACTATGGCACCCACAGAAAAATCTGGGGCCTTAAGAATGCTTTTCAAATGGAAAGGGATTTTTTTTAATCACACTAACTTATGAAGGCACCGGGTTGGATCCAGACTTGGTTATACTTAGAGAACACACTGAAATCCATGGGAGATCAGTTAGTCAGGACTAACATAAGCCTCACCGATTTCAGTGGAATGTTGTTAAACTTGACCAGGACGGGATTCAACTCTGCTGATTTTCAACACTTCCAGAGAAGCAGTCCATACCCTGAGCCCAGGGTAGCAGTTTCTCTGAGCTCATGCATTGGTTTGGTAGGGGAGGAATCATCCTGCCAATAAGGGAGGCGCAGAAGAGGAGCTGCTGTTGTCTAAAGGAATGACAATGGCACTAAATCTCCACTGCAAGCAGCAGCTCTTCAGTGGATCCTGCTTGGCTCCCGCTACTGTCGTTCTCTGCTGTTTCGGAAAGTGCTCTTAGGAACCACAGGAAGCTGACCATTATGCGGAACAAGTCCGCCCGAAGGCTGGCCCTTCCCACCATGCCTCCACACACACACACACACAGCATCTCTCCATGTCCATGGTGGATGTTTTGCAAACCATTCAGCCTCACAAGGGCCTAACACAGATATCACTTCTGAGAGGTAGCTGGCAGCTATGTCTGCCTTTCATGTTTACTCTGGAGGAGACCTCCCCATCTAAATTCAGGGCCTTGTATGGAGAGTGCGGAACCATCCAGCCCCTGATAGCAGCTCAGTTCAGAGCATGCCTAAGGCATCTGGAATTTCCAGTGCAACCTCTGGATCTTTCATGCTTTATGGGTCACTATTCTGAAATAGAAATTGCTGGCATGGGGAGGAAAGGACTGATTCACATGAGCTTCTTGGAGCTCTCTCTGGTCTTCGAAGGGGAAGAATGATACCCCCTAGTGCACAGTTGTTGTTGTTGTTGTTGTTATTATTATTATTATTATAACATTTCTATGCCAGGGTGATTTACAGGGAGAGGATATCAAAATCCACAATGTAAATGTAATTCTGAATGTAAATCCCACATGTCACATGTCCAGTGATGTCTCATCCCCCCCTCCACTCTCGCCCAGTTCACCACTGATGCACCAAGTCTGGTAGGGCATCTTCAGATGTAAGGCATGTGAGTATAGCTGTGTGACACCAATTTAAAGAATCATCCCCTTTATACACCTCTGGGATTTAGTTTCTTAACATCCCTGTGTATACAGCAGAGGTGGGCACTCCAGATGTTCTTGAATTACAGTCCCGGACATGCTTCACCTGTGCTGACTAGGGCTGAAGTGACTTGCAGTCTAACAACAGCTGGAGGGCTAGATGTTCCTCAGACCTGATACACAGGATGAAAGGTGGGGGATGCAAGAATGTTCACTCCTTCGACCTGCCTGTAATCTATTTGCAGTTATCCTATTAAGTCCTACCAATATGCTCAATGCTGGCAGGTGATGGATCGTAACAGCTTTAAGTACATTCGTTCCGGATCTTATTTCCTAATCTCCCTCTCAGCATTTTCCTTTGGGTTAGAAGAATCTGGGAGCTTTGGAAGGGGAGGGAGTGTACTCCCTCCACATAGGGTGAATAAAGGAAAAAAGAATCCACTTATTCAAAAATTTTGCAGAGTTCAGTACAAAACTGATTAATGTTTTTGGTATAGGAATTAGCACTTCTATATATACTGTCACAACAGAAACCTCAATTCCCCTTTGTTGGATGCTTCCAGTTTGACTTGAAAATGTTGACATCCTTCCCTGTTTAATGCTACTGAATTTTTCAAGTAATCATGTGCTAGTTTTTAGAGCATTTTGACTAATGCAAGTGATGGAGTCCAAGCTCTGTACAACTCTTATAGTAGGGGTTATGGGAATTCACTGCTGGCACCTCAAAACTGTGGCAAGAGGCCATAGCCAAGTGGGTCAGAGTTAATAGTGGAAGTCTTTCTTTGCAGGGCTCTGTCTCCTTTGTACATAAATGATTCAGCAGCAAAAATGTGCAAACTCCACATTGTCAACCAGTTTGTATGAATATTTAATAATGCAAAATAGAGCTGGGGCAATCGGACAGGATTTGCCAAATCTGCGATCATGTTTGATAAATATGGATGAGTCTCTTCTCTCCCTCTCTCCACCATTTCCTGTCCCCAAAGCCCGAGGTGGATTTATCCTCCCTTAACAGTCGAACAATTACATGCAAAGGAGTCTCAATACATAGAAGAGACAGTGATGCCGGGAAGAAAAGATTTAGATTTTTTAGGCACTGGAGAACTTTTCTGGGGCTGACCAAGCCTGTGCAAAAGATGCAGGCTCCACCGGAACTGCAATGGAACCAGACTGCTAATATTTTCACATCAAAACATTTACAGAGCAGCTTTCAAGCTGATTTCTGGGAGAAAGCTGATAGCAGCTGGGGAGCATCCAGTCCGAGATGTGACTCTACTCTTAAGGATGGCAGTGTCCATGTTGCAAGTGATGAAAACGGGGACAGGGGAGTTCCTGGCAATGAGCAAACAGATATCAAATGACAGCCATTTGATGAGACCAGAGAGTTATAGAATAAATTTCCCATGAAAAGGACAGTTGGAAAAGGACAAAATGTATAGATATTTTGCACTGGTGTTTTCATGAGACTGCACTACAAGCTACCAGAACAAGACGGGGAATTGTATTGCTTGCTGCTAAAAGAGAACACAGAAATAGTAGACATTTCAGAAACCAGGAGGGGCAAAGCAAATCAGTGAGACAAAGTTATCCTTGGTTATGGAAAGGTGAGGGAGGGCTGCCTTGGGAATGATGTCGTTCTATATGATAAACAAACCATTCATCCCAAAAGCACAGAAATCATAATGGATGGGAATGGGTGGTTTGCATTTAATGTTATACATGGGTGGATGGAAATATTGCTTTGCATCCAGTGTTACATTAGAGGGGAAAAGAACAAGAAGTGGAATTATTGCAGTTGTGCAACCACCAGTGAAATACTTGGCTGGTGCAAGCAACACCTACCCTAATGAACTTGCACTAAGCCTTGTGTAGTAACTAGTGTGAATATATGCCAAAGGGATGTGAAACAACGGTGTGGTGCTGTATGCTTGCTTTTAATTACTTGTATGATGCCCTGTCCCACAGCTAGTGGAATGGCTTGTGCAGAAGGCCTTTAAAAACAGAAAAAGAAACAACCAAAGAAGGGGGAGTGGAAGCAGGAATCAATGGGAGAAATAGCAGTTGAGCACATTTTGGCTTAGCTTCAATAGGTTATTGGTTATTCCAAAGGCTGACTGGAGATGGGGCTTCAAGGTAATAAGGAACATGCTCTTAGGGAGCTCCTCTTTAAAAAACTGAAAACATATAACTAAAGCCTAGCCTGCTTAATGGAAATTTAGAAGGCAGCCTGTAGGACACAATTTCAAAGAGAGATCCCAGTAGGGGAGAGCTGAGGATTCCAGGCCTGTCACCCTGATATCTGTCCCGAGCATTTTGAGAAAAGCATAATCAAAACTAGAATTCCTGCACAGAAGGACAAGCCTTGCTGAGGGAGCAGCATGGAAGTGTAAAGGAAAGCTGTGCCTTAGCAGTCTTCTTGAGTGTTGCGAAAGTATCAATTAGCACAGACAACGGTCCTGAAAACGTATGAGTGGACTTCCAAAAAGACTTTGACAACGTCCCTGGCTGCTGTCTGCTGCCCAAGGGTCTTGAGTAAACTCGGCAATCATGGAACAAGACAAGCAATCCTCTAATGGATTAATAGCTAGTTAATGAGCAGGAGGCAGATGGTAGGAGTGAACAAACGAACCAGCAAAGAGACCTAGGAGCTGAAAACAAATGCAAGAAGCTGTAGCTAAGGATTATCTGGAAAAGAAGTGCAACCCTGTATGAAAATAATAAACATAGATCAGTAGTGCAACCACATTTGGCCTATAGGACACATTCTAGGTCATCCCATTTGGAAAAGGATATTGTCTTGCTGGGAAAGGTGAATCAACAGGTAATTAACATTATGAATTGATTTGCATACTTTTCCTTTATTTATTTCTAGATGTTAATTTTTAAAAGAACAAGGGGGGTGACAAATCTGTTTGCATTGCATTTTCATGTGAACTTATTGAAATTGTACTTCCAAATCTACACAATAACCAAAACACAGTTATTACATTTAGAGTCACACATTTCTGAATGTGATGATGTAGTCTGCAAATTTTAAAAATGTATACAAAACTGTGTACAATGGCGGGGGGGGGGGGGAATATGCACACAAATGTATTTATTAGGGAAACATGACCCTCAAATGCATCAAATTATGGAAGGCCATTTGCAAATATGTTTGTTTGGGAAATGGTAAACAAAACACTTTATCCTAGTATATACAAAGTGCGTATTAGGAGAAAGGTACACTATGTGATTTTTCATGCAAGCTTTTAAAAAATCTGAGAGCTGATCCAGGAATGGGATGGAGCAAACTTTAATGCTGGGAAAATAAGAAACTGAGCAGAATCAGAACTGGCAGGATTGCCCATCCCTAAGAGCAAGGGAAGACTTGAGACTTATAATAGCATGCATGAGGTGGACAGACAGACAGACAACAGAAAGTGTTTCCACACTCCACGCTTGACTTATGGGTGGCCACTGGCTGAGATGGCTGTAAAAGGAAATCAGAAAAGTCTGCACAAGAGAAGTCCATTGGTCATGTCAGATCAGTGCAATTTCTAGGTTTCGAGGCATCTAGCAACAGGGATTTCAATTTGCTGAGTGCCAGTCCTCATATAGTCAACATGGTGCCATCAATGTACAAGAAAGGACTCCTGGAGACTTGGAGGGAACTACCTGAATCTTTGAATACCAGTTGGTGGCAGTGTTTGCATGTGTGTGAGGAAAGAAAGGGTAGCACTGTTGCCCTTCATGACTCATTTAGGGGTTTCCCGAAAGCATTTGACCAGCCTGTTGCAGACAGAATGCTTGCCTAAATGGACCCCTAGTCTTCCTCAGTAAATCCTTTCTGTCAGCCCCTAACTGAAGTCTCCTGGAGCAGTACAGAAGGACGTGTTCAGCTGCCATATCTGCCAGGATTCAATGTCACACGGCAAGGCCAAGAGACAATCATAGCCTGTGTGCCACCCAACCTTAAAAGGGTTTCCCAATGTCCCTCCCAGCCACAAGTTCCCCAACAGGCAGGAACTCTACTGGTTCACTGCCCTCAATTACTGGATCACCTGGCTGGCAAAAACCGCGCTCATTTAAAACCCACGTGTGCTTAAAATTGCTAGAAATCTATGAAGCCTAAGTGGACATTTCGTGGAAGTTCAAACTTCTAGGTCAGCAGCTAAATCTTAATGAAAGCACCCCTCAAACAAGATTGCCAGGCCTAGAGCATCTAACTTCCCGGGGCAGAACATCATGTTTGCCAGGACATCATGTTTGTCGCACAGCTGCCAGTGAAAAAAGCAGCCTTGCTTGGATTCTCTCTGCCAGAACACTTAGGGTTCATGTCAAGTATTTCCCCATCCCTGCCAGGGTATCAAACGGCATGATATGCAGGAGGGGAATGCAGAACAACTCAGATTGTGATGTCACCACGGCCCCATTCCCCTCCTCCATATCATGGTATTTGGTATGCTGGCAGGGGTGGAGAAATACTCAACAAGAGCCTTTCTTCTGCAGGCAGAAAGAATGGCATTTTGCACCTGCCAAAGCTCTTCCCCCTTTGCAACTCTTAGGCATGGCATGGCATGCCTGACACAGGGCTGCTGCTGAGAACAGTACCCCTCTCTTGATGTTATTTTCCCCAGTGTCATCTCTACTGGCAGCCCTGTGCCAAGCATGATGCTGTTCTGGCCTAAGAACTGCACAGAAGGAACTTCAGCAGGTGCAAAAGGCCAGAGAGGGGGAAACATCTGCACATGTGGAATTTTCTTCAGTACATCTCTGACTGGCGCAGGAGCCTGTCTTGGAAGCTGGTCTAGGCAGCCCGACAAATGCCCAGAGCACCACATGTGCAGGAGGCAAACCGGCTTGGCCTGACAGTGGCCATCTGTGCTCTTCTTTGGGGAGCATCACTCACTCTCCTCTAATTCTTCGAGTCTCTGGCATTCATAGAATATATCCCAGTGCCCTTCCGAAGCTCCAGCCAGCAACCTCCAGCTTCCCATTCATTGTTATTCACTTGCTGCGCCGACTGCAGCACGGACTCCCAGGCCTCACACACCGAGTAGCCTGGCAGCTGCTCCTGGATCAGAGTGATCACTGGCGGGGGGGGGGGGGGGGCGAGTTGCTACAGGAGCTGTTCGGCTTGGACGCCTCCTGAATAAGAAGCGAACCGGCATCTCCTCCCCCTCCTTCTTTTGGTCTTTGGTGTGCTCCGGAGTCCTCCGTTCCCTTCCCACCTCGGCTGGACCACAGCCAAGAAGACTTGTTATAAACCCAGCAGGGAGGAGCCGAGGGAGCGAAGAGGCCCTGGCTGCAGGGCCTCACATGCCAGAGGTCACTTGCAAGCCAGAACTGGAGACATCACCGTTTTTTAACAGGCCAAAGCAATTCCTTGGATCCAGGCTCTGAATGGTGGAAAACAAAAGTCCAGCTCTGCCTGCTGCACAGTGTCAGCAAATGCAGAACTGAGCTACAGCACTAAGCCCGTCTTCCCAAACAACACTCAAAAGGCGGGAGATGAATTGGAACCTGCACTCCTTACATCTTACTAACAGGGCATCCTCAGATGTCCCGTGAGCCCACATGACAGCTACTTAAAAGTTTCCTCTCTCATGGGGAGCATAGAAATGAGGTTATCCATATACTCTGTAGTCAAAGCCACAGCATGATCATCTCTCCCCTTTCCCAGATTTCTGAGCATTTGAGGAAGGGATGTAACTCTGTGTGCCTCCATGTTATTTCCCCCCATTCAACTCTAATTGCCGGCAATGCTTCCAGTTGGACAAAACAAGAGCCATCTCCTGTGAAATGCCCCACAGAGAAACGGCTTGCTCAAAACTAGCTGTGATCTTGAGTAAGAAGCTGGAGAAGGTTTATCTTCAGGCAAGGTACCTTTTCCTCCCAAAGGGCTGCATTTTCTCAGGGGAAATCTGTCAGGGCTCACATGCCAGATATGGGAAGGCCTAAGCCACTCCATGATGTCTGTTTCTTTCTCACACACACTTCCCTTCAACCCAGCCATACAGTCCATCGCTTCCTCTGTTCTTTACTCTGGTGCCTTCCTCCTTTCTACCCTCAACAGCTAGGCTTAAAAAACACCCTTTCCAAATCTTTATATTGATCTAATGTGACATACTGAAAATGGGCCACATCTGCCTTGCCAAATTTTTGCTTTGAGACTAACGTACCCCTGAAGGTGGCTGTAAAGGTAACATGTACTCCTTATCTTGTGCAATTTTATTTTATGCTATAGCTTGAAATTTTGTTCTCTGAACCAACCTTCAGGTATCAGGTGGTATAGAAATGTATCCAATCAATTAAATAAAAATAACAATAGCTTAACCTGGGGCAGTTGTTGCCTTTACAGTCCGCCCCTTCCTGCAACAGCAGCACATGAGAAGGAGGCTGAGGGAGGGAGCAGTGGAGCAGCCCCTTCGAGCACAGATGCTGTCTTCAGCTCAAAGCTTGCCAAGCAGAATGGAGGGAAAATAACTGGCATTTTCCTCCAGGATAAAGAAAGCACCAGAACCTGTCCCAGATGCCACCATCACTGTTTGCACTGAACAAGACAGGCATCTGCAACAACACACAATTATTTGTGCCAGAGCTGCACCACACTCCACCCTGAACTGCCCCCTGCAGAGCCAAGGACACTTAGCCACGCTCTTCTGTTGCAAGGATTGCTTTCAGAAGCAGGCCTTGCAAGCTCTTTCTTCCCAGGTCTTATTATTCCCCCTCTGTGCCACGAAGCTTGTGTAAAGCCCACCCAAATCCACCTCTACCTGTCTGGGTAGCTCAGAGATGTGCTTGCGGTGAACTTCGAGACATAAATTGCCTACTGTGGGTCCCTGCAAGTGAGTTATATTAATAGCTTGCAAAACCTTATGCCTGGCCCATGCGCAAACTCTATTAGCTAGGCTGATTCCCCTCAGGCGGCAGCAGGCAATGCTTTCCTGTGCTTGCAGGATAAACTGGAAGAAATAACTGCATCGCAATTTCGACTAAAGTTCATCACAGGTTTGAGTCTCCTTTATTTCCCAGTAATTCCCCCTGCTCTTTCAACTTTGATGGAGCATGAAGTGACCCTTAAGTGCTTTGGATGCTGGATACACTCTGAGCTTTTCAAAAACATCAGCCTCCAATCCTACCTTTGTGCACATTGTTCTCAACACAAGCACCCTGGACATTAAAATATTGGGCCTGGGAGGTGAGGGAGAAACCAGAGCCCACCTAGGGTTGGGGTTCGCTGTTGCTGACCACTCGCTGTGCCTTCTAATTTGGCGTAGGACATGGAACCTAAGTCTACAATCACATACATCGGGGGTGCACAGACAGACTTTTAGGAGCTGCTTCATGTTTTGCTAGGAGCCTGTGATCCATCAGTCAGATCCATGGTTCAGGCAAGGGGACTTGCACCAAGAATTTGGGAACAAGTTGCCTCTGAACACATGCTCAGTACAGGCATTTGTGATCAGCACCACAGCCAACCTGGCAAGCACTTCCATACAAAATCCCCTCTGGATTTCAGACAAGGTTCTTTCTTCGTGAACTAATTTAAGGGAGATGGGGGGAGAGTTTTTTAGCTTGTGGCATTGTTAGACAATTGGGAGTTGGAAATCTTTGCTCATGAATTGCACGTTGCTCAGGGATCTGCAGAGAGCCTATCTTCCTCCTGGTTACTCTTGCTATGCACGTGTACCTAGGAAGGAATCCTATTGAACTGAATGGGACTTACTTCTGAGCAGAGCCATAAAGGACTGCAGGGTAAAACTCCCTTGTTGGAGTTCGCAGATATCTGCTTCCATCCATGTACAGGCTGTCCTTTCCTGCCCAATAAATTGTTTATATGAAGGCCACAGAGACAAGATTCCTGGGAAGGCATAAGCTGTAGTACCTCCCTCCTTTTTAAAAGGTATTTATTTATTTAAAGATTTATAACCTGACCCAAGCAGAGCCAACAAAACATCTTCCCAGCAGATGGTGCACAGAACTGGTATGTGTTGAAAACATAATCGCTGCACACAGAAGCACATGCTGCTCTGACTTCAAGAAAGGATACCTGGGAATACCATGCCCATCACAGAATTAGAGAGTCGGCAGCTTCAGACAAATGGCTCTTCCTGCTGACACGAAGCCATTTATAAACACAGCCTTGCTGGGGAACTACCACAGGTGATGTGTGAAAGGTTTCACAGTATGGGAACATCCTATGGAAATTCCTCATGCGACATCAGAAATAAGCTACAAGTAGCGGCACATCTTCCCTTTGTCTGCTCTTCAGAATAGCGGGGAGAAAGGCGTGGGAAAGGATGCAACTGCGGGATTACCTTTCAGACGTGATGAGGTAGCAGTGACCACTGCAATACCCCTCTCGCTTTGCCAGTTGTTGCAGGAAATGACTGGCTTCTTTTGATGAAAAGCTAACTAAACTGAAGGGCATCGGTAGCTGAGGCTGCAATTCTCTGTACACTTTCTTAGGAGAAAGTCTCTCTGAAATCTGTGGAAACAGTGTCTGAGGAAACAAGACTCCAAACAGTACTACCCAGATACCATTCCTGCTGGCTACACACACACCCGCATGGCACATGCACACTGAATCTCTCAAACTGGTTTGCTAGGCATATTCTCAAATGCATTTTGCAGAGTTTGGCTAGGAAAGGAGATATTATAGTGGGCGAGGGTGGCCTTCCAGGTCTTTTGGCTCACAAGTCCCAGCATCCTTCATCCCAGCTAGGTCTTATAGGAGTTGTGGGCCAACACATTCAGAAAGCCACAAGTTGCCCACTCCTGCAAAAGAACAACAGTAAGAAAGGTATTTCAGTGAAGATGGACCATATTGCAATAGGAAGGTTGTTGTTTTGCATCACTCAGTCCGAAGCCCAGTCTGATAAGCATCTGGGTTAGGGAAGGTTTCTCCATGAAACACTGGAAGGCCCCAGCCAGTGAGAACCCACAGCTCAGTGGCACTGCACATCCTTGACCTGCAGAAGGCCCCAGGATGGGTCAAATGCCTGTCACCTGCAATTCAAGGGGATCTTAAATACCAGGCCTAAGGCCACCTCCCTCGGAGGCTTGAACAGCTGCTTCCAATCCAAGCAAAGCAGCCTTCCCCCACCTAGTGCCTTCCCTATATGCTGGACTGCAACTCCCATCATTCCCAGTGAATAAGCAGAGCTCTAGTCTTGCACATCTGGAGGGTACCCAGGCAGGGGAAAGTTGGCACAGGCATGACAGGGCTACACAAACCGATGCCCTCACTTGCTTTAAGGCAGCTTCACACGTTCTGAGACTTCGGAACAACATGGGGCTAGATGAACATGTGCGCTGGCTCAAGTGGATCTCAAGTGGATCTCACATAGTTTTACTCAGGCTAACAGCACAGTGGAGGTGTTAGAGGAAGTCCTGGCTGCTATTTCCCCAGTGTTAACAACAGGCTGGCTGTTTATCTGAGGGCCAAGGAAAACTAATTCTACAGCAAGCTGAAGCCTGGGACAGATGTGATTGGAGTAGCCCTTTCCCAGACTCCATTCCCTCTCCCCTCCGCCCAGTTCCTCTTCAAGCTGTCGATGAGCAAAATTCCCAGCATCCCACAACTGCCATCCCATGCCCCTCTCCTCCAAGCATCGTTCACTCCAGTGTCATCTAACAGGTGCAGGAACTGGAACAAAGGTTGTACAGAACAGGTACAGTCCTCTCTTCCAGTCACTGCTCGCCACTTCCCCTCACCTCTGAGCTCAGCAGGCGTTTGCCACATTTGCAACCCTTGCAATGTTTGGAGGCGTAAGATTCTCAGAAAGCTGGACTCGGTCGAGGTTCTGCATTAACAATACATTTGGAGAACTATCTTATGCGGAAAAGAAAAAGAGTTGTAGGACAGAAAAAAAAGTCCTACAACTCCCAACCTTCACTAGGCAGCATGGTAAGCTGGACACTGTAGGATACTTTTCTGTCTAGGCATGCAGAGGATTGTCCTCTTCAGTGCTAAGTTTCATCAGGTGTTTACACGGAATACAAACAGATATTGCATATCGACTTTCCTCGCAGCTGGTGCATCCAAAATTGCTTTAGGGAAAAGACTCGCTATGGCACCGATGGTAAAGTGGGTGATGACCCCAGAAAATCTTTCCTTATTCCCCCAAAAGGAACACCATTTGCCATCCCCCACTGGCCACATTACAGCCTACAGCTCTCCTCCTCCCCTCAACTCAGCACGCTTGTTCCCAAGGAGCAAGTTGTCACTTGGCCCCCTTCCACCTCAGCTTGACTGGCTGAAAGAACCAGGACAGTTTACTTACCGTGACCGTCTTTATTCGTCCCAGTTGCCTAGTGCAGCTCCAGCCTGAACGATTTATTAACAACGTGCAGAGTTCCCCATCATCACAGGGCTCCATCCCGCACCACTGCTTGTTGACAATGATCTGGGCTGCCAGACGCAGCCGTGGACATGAAGGAGGAAGGGAATCGTTGGGGGAGAGAAGCAAAACACACAAAGAGGGGGAGACAAAAATTAGGTGCATATGTAACGAAGAATACTCAAATAAAGCACCAGACACAAAGGAGCCTTCCCAGGCAGGTGCCCTCCAGATGCATTTGACTACAGATTCCATCATTCCCAGCCATGGCTGGGAAGATGGGAGTTGCAGCTGAATACTTCTGTAGGCCTGGCACAAGATCTTTCCAGGTGTTCATTTTATAGAGCAATAGAAGTAAATGGAGCCACAGCTCCATCCCTCCCTTCACTGCTGTTAGAAACCATGATACTAGGCTAAACTTAGTACAGGATGAAGATTGCAATCATATGCATAGTTACATGGAGTAAACCCCATGGAAGAGAGTGGGTTTCTCATATTTACTTCTGAGTAAATATGCACTGGATTGCACTGTAAAAGTATTTCTTTCATCACTGAGAAAATCTGTTCGAAAAGGAAGGGTAAGTGCACCAAGATGCAACGGAAGCAGGGGCCGAGGGGAAGAGTGGAAGTAAAAGCAGAAAGAAGGAAATGAAAAGTGCGTGCATCAAACCTATTCGGCTTTATGCTGTAGTTGCAACACCTCCAAATATCAGATTGCAGCCACCTGCAGGCCCAGAATAGCCTCACGCCACAGATACCAAACATCCACCCACAGCAGAGGACGCATACCCCCCCAACCCACGTAGCAACACAGGTAGCATGTCACTGTTGCGCCAGCTCTGCATAGCAGAGAGCAACACAAGATAACACATGCTGGCACGTCGATGCCCCAGGGAAGCTTCTCACAAGCCTGAAGGCCTCAGAGAACATTCAGTGCATTTTGCATTCAGTTTTTTTTTCTTTCTCTGTGTTTTCCCCCCTTTAAATTCAATGACTCCCCAAATGAGATTGAGCGAAGTAGCTCTGGCTCCACAAAAGTCATGCAGCCAAGAAGCTGAGGGTCAGGTTAGCACAGTGTTCAAATGCCACAGCCTGAGATTGTTTCCCAGCAGTTTTCTTTCTTCATCTAGGAGAGGTGACAGGTATTGCTGGCAATATTTGCCAGGTTTCTCTTAGTGGTGGCAAAGTGGTTCTAACCACTCTGGCTAAGACAAGTGAGGAGCAGACCAGCTCAATAGCTCCTGATTTGCTCTCTTTTGCTTCTGTTTGCTGCAAAATGTTTTGCAACTAGAATTCAGTCACAATAAAACTTCCGTATGTCTTGACTAGGCCCAAGGGCAGGGTGCCAAATCCTTGGAATAAGGACAGTGGCTATATGCTTCACTGCTTGTGTACTGGTCAAGCAGCCCTATTTTTTGCAAACTCTTTGGTTTCCCTTCCCTCATATGGTTCTGCTCTTTCTGTTAAGCTCTGACCTGTTCATTCCTAGACTGCGGAAAACATTAAAAGCTGCTTGGTGAGCTGCCTGCTTTCCTCGGATCATAGATAGCCCAGGAGAAACTCAACTGGTTTGTTGGCCTGACTTGCAAAATACAAATTCTAAAGCTATGTGAGTAACATGTAGCTTCAGAGGGGGGAAATCAGCAATCTCTGCCATTGCGGAGGCTGTGATGTGCATTGGTAGGAACCCCAGGAAACCTCAGCACTCTGCTGAACTTTGAGGCTATTTTGTTCCTTGCTGGGTCCGATCTTTGGCACAAGAGAGAAGGAAACTTGGTCTCTTACCATCTACACAGGCAGGCTTTGCTTTAGTTGTCCCCGCGACTTGGCCCCTTCTACAGGCACACCGTGCCGTCTGCCTGGCAATCATCCTCTTGGGATGGCTCATATCTCTGTCCAGTGCTGTGATTTCACAGGTACCCACTTCCAGTTCTTTTCCTGCAGTAAGACATTGGGACACATGACAGGCTGAATCTCAGCAGAACAGGACGAGTTTGTGGCCTGTTCACCAATACAAGGAGCTAGAAGAGAGGCCTCTTACATTAAAAATGCTGCCTCAGGTGGTGGTGGCCCAGAGGTCCTGCACTAGTAGGGAGAGATGCCCCTGCAGAACCACCAAATATGTTGCCTGCTTTCTGATTTGGTTTCTGGGAGACCAGGACATAGGCAAGCAAGCTCACAAAAGGCATCCTGAAAAACCAAACAAGCTTCACTCATGCATCTTTCATTAAATGATGGCAAAGTAAAATGCATGGGCATGGCACTATAACTTCATTTATTCAATTTATATGCCACCTCACTAGCCATAAGCTCTCTGGATAGCTTACAGAATAAAGCCAACCACTCCCCATAAAATAGTTGGGTGTGCTCCCTATGATAATTTTTGTACTAACAACAACAACAAATAAACCCAACTCTAGAGACCAGCTGGGAGGATAAAAAGGAAGCTGGGTCTATCTATCTATCTATCTATCTATCTATCTATCTATTTATTTATTTATAAAATTTGTATGCCGTCCAATTACTAATGTCTCTGGACGGCTAGCAGCATAAATAAATTGATGACCATTCTGGCTGCAAATTAATAAAATACAATAATTAAATTCAATACTAAAACATATTAAAATATTGATTGAATAAAAAGGTCTTAACCTGGTGCTGAAAAACATATAATGACGGCGCCAGGCAGACCTCTCTGGGGAGCGCATTCCATAGTCGGGGCGCCACCGCAGAGAAGGCCCTCCTCCAGGTACTCTGTCTCCTAACATCTTTCACAGAGGGTTCCCGGAGGAGGGCCTCTGCTGCCGATCTCAGGGGGCAGGAGGGCAAATAGGTCTGGCTGGCTGGCTACCCACCCCTCTGTTGATAGAAGGTTTCAGTATAGTATAATAAGATAGCTAAGTGTGGCAATGTCCAAAGCCATCCGACCCCATTGTCAACCACACACTTAAGCTTTGTGATACGTCACTAACTGGACCCCTTTCTTCTCTACCGCTAGTCCCACGGGGACAGATTGTTGAGGAGCTACTAGTTCCAAACTACTGCATCATATACAACTTCAGGGCTGCACTGGGGGCTGCCCCTCTGCCCCCCACTGCCACACCACCCATTTGCCAACAAAATTCCGGAGGAGCAAAATCACGTTCCTGGAAGGCTTCTGGGAGCCTGCTGAACAAAGGACACTGTCCTGGCATGCCTTGTTTTATTTATTTTTTAAATGACACTCTTTTAGTCATTGCCATGGAACATTTGGTAGCTGGGTGTGTGCCTGCAAAAAAGGCCAGGGGGTCCACATGCAGCCCACATGCTGCCCACCCCAAAATACAATAAGTGCGACATGGCAAACATCTACCTTGTTAATGCCATGCTGATCCAAGGCCCTGCTCGGGGAAGGGCTGGATTCTTTCTGTAAACGTTGTAAAGCACTGGGGTTCTCAGACTAGAGCCTGCAGCCATTCATTTGATGGCCCCACCCCCAGCCACCATAAGCACCCCTCAGTATGACTACCTCACACATGGTGCTTGCAGGTGGAGGTCTCCCAGCACTACCCATCAAAAGTACTTCAACTTGCCCCCTTAACAGGTTCCCTGTGGTAAGAAAGAAGAGAAAATAAGCCCTGGGAAAGGAGCGGAGGCCCTGGATGGAAGGAGGCATCAGCTGGAAGATGCTCCCCCTGCCCAGATACAGTTCTGTGAATGTGGCAGAACGGCTGCATGCTAAAAGGGTTGTCTAGAAGCACCTGCCGATTCACCACTTGTGCAACAGACTTGGAAGACCCTTTCCATGAAACTTGCTTGTCCTCGCCGCTTATCCACCTGGGCCTGTCGAGTGGAGGGCGAACGGGTGTGCACGGATTCTTTGGCTTCCCTCTCCCGCTGCACTCTCGGTCCTGCCATCAGCTGTTATCCAGAGAAAAGCACAGGGAGCTCCCAAGGAAGACTGGATTGATTCCCAGCTGGACAAGGACCGTCCATCCAGCTGGGCTGCTAATCTGCCTCTGCTTATTTCTTCTTTTCCCTGAATTTGCTTTAATTCTTTGCTTTGTCTGGCTGTCCTACTGTGGCATATAAAATATTCTGGATACAGATCCCCCCTTTAAAATAATAATAATATGGTCCCTTTAAATACGTTTATCCATTTCCCTGCTTCCTCTATTAGATGGGTAACAACAGTTTCTCATTTCCTCACATCTTCTCCAATGGCATTCATGTGATGAAACCATACAAAATCACTGGGATTTATACAGACACATGCGGCAGCCTTTTCATATTTATTTGGTCTGTAATATATACATTCAATCTCCAGTGCTCTCTCTCTGCAGGAGAAAGTTATTTGTTATCTGAATAAGTAGATGTGAGAAGCTAAGACGTTTCTATTAGAACTGCATTTGCTGGGTATGATTTACCTCGCTGCCTGCTCTTTTGTAACTTTTCATGCTTGTGGAGACTGGGGACCTGATCCTTTGTGATTGTTCAGTGCCACAGATGCCATGTGCGCATACACTCATCATAACTTAGCTTGACAAATTTGCATGCTGGCATTGGTGTTCTCTAGCATCACTAGAGATGTGTGAATGTTGTTCAACCCATTCCAGCTGGGTTTCATGCATTGCTAATGTCTTTCATTCCATCAGCCACTTATTAATGGAATCTTTTTTTAAACCAGAATTTTATTCTGCTTGCACATTTGTGCTAGTGCTCATTGTTCTAATGTAAAAGAGCATAAAATCCTCTCCCATCCCAAAGTGAAAAGCAGTTTGCAAGTCCACAGAACCTCTACAACTCAGAAAAAGCTGGTCCACTGCAGAATCTGCAGCTCAGATCCAAAGAAACTGGAACTCATCTGAATCCCTGTTGAATTTTTCAGACATCCCTTTCAATTTACTCATGTGGGGAGGTTTCTGTGACCCAACATGGCCAAGAGAAACGACCAGCCACAGGCGATTTGCTCCCTGAGGCAAAGAATAAGATGACCCTTCTCTGTTCCACACACAGGAAGCGTGGCCACATGACAACTGAACCTTGCCTCAACATGCCCAGTGGGCCAGCAGACTTGCGTGAGACAGCAGGCTAGCCTAGGGGACTCAGACTCAGCAGACGACGTGGCACTCGCGGCTCTGCTGCAAGCCCCTGCTGCCCGAGGCGGCCCGGTCACCTGCAGGGAGGCCGTTTCACACAGCGGCTGCACGCGGGCCACGAGCACTGAGATCATCCCTGCTGCGGCCATGGCCTGGTCATTGCAGCAAACCCGGGCACAGGCCCCAGCATGGTTAGAGTGGCTCACGACTCTCACACTCAGCAAGGTGAGTGCAGGAGACCCTGGCATAGCCACAGCAACCAGGACTGCCCGTGAATGACAAAGTTGTTGCTCTCAGAAGCAGCAGATGCGATGGGCAAGCAAGAGTGTCTGGATGGGGCTGCTTTTACATGTGACTGCTCTCTGTGGGTCAGAGTTGTGGGCCATAATGTAACTCAGCCTTCCTCAACCTAATGCCCCCCAACCGAATGTCCTTTCCTGAATCTGTAGTGTGTTGGATTACAATGACCATTGACCATGCTGGCTTGGGCTGATTAAAGCTGAAGTCCGAAACATCTGGAAGGCACAAGGTTGGTGCCTCGGTACTGAACTGTTCCTATCCCCAGGGCCTTACAGTTTTTCTCATGATGTGTCCTGGAGCAGTCTGGAAACGGCTGGTGTAGTCTGCATCATGTCGTCCCCAGTAAATGGTTGCTTTCTTAATGATGGTAGTTCTCCAGAAGAGGTTGAGGGAAAATGCCACACAGAACAAGGACGGACTAGTTTACGGTTTAGATACCATCATCACTGGACTTGCTTCAGTGGCTAACTTGCCAGCGTTCCTACAATGTCCATGTGGACATTGCAAGGAACAGTGCTGCACTCAAGAATGGTGCTTGAAGTGGTAAGCAGGACCATTGTCCTGGGAGCAAATTTACATGTGATTCAGCATCCCAAGGTCTAGACGTGACCTGCAGACAGGTAGCTGAACCTTGCCTGTTCAAGCAGCTCATTTGTCCCTGCTGTGTATTACAACCAGGCTAAAGATCAGTGCAGAAACCAGCCAGAGATGGGGAAAAATCAAAATGAAAAACTGAAACATCAGTCTGAGATATATTGATTTGAAAGAAAAGTGGGAAACACTTCAGCTACTTTAACTGTCTGAACAAAGAGGTGATTAAAACACATTAAGGGATAGCTGCCATGTTCTGTGATCTCAAAAATATGCCCTTAAGTATAGAAAGGCAATTATATTCTATGTCACTGATTGCAGGAGTAGAAACAGATGATACCATTTATTTCAGGCTTAGTCTTTCTGGAATAAAAATGGTTGGTCTTCCAACACCTTGTTTGGTGTTTTCCTAGTTTTCTGATTTTCCTAGTTTCCTAGTTACACTAAGTGCTGAATGAATGCACTTAACATGATAGTTTCTCCCACCCGCTTCTGTCCCAAATCTCAGTAGAAACCAATACTAGGTGATTATCTGTACCTACCAGGACTCATCCATTGCATTCCACTCTACATTATTCCTTGTCTTCAGATGCAATCAGGGGACCCAAAGGCTCTCAAAATGATCAAGAGCAACATTCTGTCCAAAGGCAAGGCAAGGTTTGAGGCATCATCCATCAGCCATGCTACACACAAGCCCACCAAAAGATGGGCAGAAGACAGATCAGGATATCGTGGGATGATTTGTAGTGAATTGGCAAAGGTTTATGGCTTCCAGTTGTTTAACAATAGCAACAAAGTAAAAGATGCCACACTCCTATTAGAATTTCTGATCTGTTCTATCTCAGGCGGAGTCATGTGCCTATATGAAGTCATCCTGATGGATACTTCATGGAGTGGTGTAGGTCTCCCCAGGCCTCCATGTTCAGGCAGGTCCACCTCCCGAGTCCCTGGCTCTGGCTGATGGACACCTCAGGGAGTGTTCTTGTAACAAAACAGAAAAACAGATCCCACAAAACTGACATTTGCTCACAAAATGCTTCATGGAAGCACAACTTGGATAGCGCCAACCATAATTTGGTATTAATTTGGGATAGGGGTTCAGGGCCAGAAGGTGCCTGGATCCCATGTCATACTAGCTACGAGTCATTAACAGCCACAATCCTAGACATGTCTACTCAAATCTCTCACTGAGTTCAATGAGGCTCATTCCCAGGTAAGTAAACATGGAATTGCATTCTGTGTGGACCCTGGGGGAATTGTCTCTCAGTGTCAGTCTTGCGTTTGCAGTATGGAGGTAACAACACTGGCCTACTTTATAAAGGAAAGGAAGGCGGGAAATTAGGGGGCAAGCACTCCTTTAGCTCCATCCTCTTTCTGCTTTGTAATAGCCTTCTCTCGTGTGTGTTTTATTAAGTGCCATCTCTGTCTGTTGACATTCTCTACCTATTAGCAAAATCAACAGTTAGCACTTTTATATCTTTTTGCAGCTGCAGAATTTGCCATTTATATGGACTGCATTCCCTCTCCACCCTGCTGTCTAGGCATTTTGGACTACAACTCCCAGCATTCCTGATCACTGATTCTGTTGGCTGGAGCTGATGGGAACTGAAGTCTAAAACATTTGGAGGGCACCAAGTTAGGAAAAGCTGATATCGTCTTAATTAGCCCTCACACACCTTCTCTGAAGCAGGCATAAGGCATAACTTCCTTGGGAAAGAATGGCAAGCCAAAATATGCAAATTTAGCCTTGAGTTTACTGATTTATTGGAATCACCCCTATACAGACAGATGATCATACAGAAGGTCCAGCAGCACACGGGGGCACCCTTTCTGGATTCGCTCAAAGAACGAGGCTTTCAGCAGAAGCTTTATTTCATTTATTTTCATATTGAATTAACACAAAGCCCCTCTATAGTCTGTCATGTGTGACAATTCCACACTGGAATGTTCTGCTTTGGGTACACTGCTTTGCAAATGTCATTCTCACTGGATAGTAAATGAATCTGAAGTCAAGGTGCATCTTACTATGAAGGGCTACTGAAGCAGAGCTAAGCTTTTCTATAGCACATCTGACAAATGTCAGTCTCCAACTCTAGGGTTCTTTGGAAGTGGAGGTGCTCCAGATTTTAAGCCTCTTCAAAACTCCCCCACAGCATATTTTATTCAAGGCTGGAATGTATTGTATGGAAATGAACAGTCATTGCCTCGTTGATCAGAGAGAAAGGGAGGCACAAAAAGGATCAGATCGAGTTTCTACTGCACCAAAAAGTTATTTTTCAGGAGCAGGCATATTTTGAAGCTGAACAGAATTCCTGCAGAAGAGTTGCAGCGATAGCCTGCTGGAGTGTTGAGGCAGATGGTCCAGGGGCATCTTAATGGCTAAACCAGTTTGTATTTGATCAAATCTAAAAGGCTAAACAAAAAGAACTAGTTAGTCATGAAGATGCCGCACATTCTGTCTTTTTACAACACCATATTGCCCTGAGATCTGCGTTACTCAAAAGACTGTCTATAAGCAGGTGTTTTCCTTGCCCTAAAGGTGCAGCAATGGACTGTGAACAATTCCTGCCTCATCTGCTCCTGAACTGCTCAGTGAGCTCTTCTGGACAGCACACAACTGTCATCCCAACCCGCAACACACCTGGAATTCTCACTGCAAATGTGGCAGTTTCTTGACGCTTTCATGCTGGACGCAGCACTGAACCCATTACTCCTGGCTGCCAGGCTACAGCTGCATCCTCTGAATTATTGCATAAATGTTTAGCCACAGTTGCTAATTGTGACATTATTTATGGATCCTCATGGATCTGCAAGTGCCCCTCACATCCTCGTTTGCAAGAGGCCCTGCCTGGGGAGCTCTGCGTGGAACATTTACGCTGACGGTGCTTTTTATGCTTCTGGGTGAGTAACCATCAGCACAAGATTTCATCTGCAGTTGCTGGGTTTGCAGAGGGGTTGCACTGTGTGAGCTGGGGGTGGGGGGAGGAAGCAGGGTGCAACCCAGGGTGACACATCAGTTATTTAACAAGGCTTGTTCCTGCTACCTTAATAGATGGGATTTTCCTGGTTATTATGAAAACAGAATAAAGACAGATGGACAGACATGAGGGTCCTCTGACAGACTGATGTCTGCCACTCCAAAAACTAGGACTCCTGGAAGCCAGCATCTGAAAGTGAGACTTTGAGTCAATGGAACTGAACCAAAGTAAAACCGGCAGACCACACTTATTCATCATGGGGCCAGAAATGTGCGGCAAGGGGTCTTTTGCCTAGAAGTGCACAATCCTTTTTACTCCATTGTGAGGCGGGGCAGCCGAAACAGTTGTCCTGAATCTCATACTGAATTTTATAACCTGACTGTCCGCAGGCCTTTACACTTCTGTAAAGAAAATCAAACCAATTGGGTTGGGAACTCCAAGAGGTGAGATACATTCTTGTTTTTATAACCTAGCCCCACAGGCCTAACTGGTAGGAGGCAATGCTTTCTTTAGGAAAGAAAGCACTCTTTTGAGGTATCAGAACCACCAGTGAGCTTTCGGTCTTCCAGGTAGCCCCAGACTTATCCCAGAGCCTACCCCGCGTCGTCTATTCTAGCCTTCCCTACAGGTGTTTTGTACTTACAACTTCCCATGTTCTTACCACTGGCTGGCACTGGCAAGAGCTGAACTCCAAAACACCCGGAGAACACCAATTTGGGCTCCCTGGGAACTCAGGCAGAAGCATTTTCCATGGCCTACTTCTTGAGCCTATCCCATGGTTTGACCCTATGAGCAGATATAGATGGTGTGAGGTCAACATCTTATTCACCAGCATTTGTCCCGAGATCACTGATTCTTACACTGTGGCTTTACATTGCACATAGACGTGTCTCTCTCTCTTTTGGCGAAGGCATAAGACAGGATACAGGCTAAGCTTGCGGATGTGTGGAGTAGCGGGTGGGGATCCAGCGAGAGAAATGGAGTCTTGAAAATGGGCAACTCCCCAAGACAAAACTAGTGTTGGAAAGCCCTCCACATTACAATATGGAGAAGGGGGGCTTACCTGGTCCTAATCTCCATATTGCATGGAGAAGCATGTCCACCTCCCATTGCATGATGGCCTGGGCAAATTTGTAAGATGTCGTCCAGTGGAACAGCTGGGCTCAGACACAGTCAATTCTCCAACTCAAGACATAAACATGGACACACCACTTTTCATTCACACCCAGCGCTATTTAAAATAAAAAGGTCCCCATTCAACCACTGGTGACCCCCCCGAGAGGATTAATCTTTCCTTCTTTGTGTGGAGACTCCTCCAGTAAAATTCACCTTGCAGGCACTAAGACTGCATTCCCCACCTTTCTGGTGGGCTGCCATTCCCATTGCCTCCTTCCAGAGTGGCCAGTAACTGAAAATGATGGAAACTGTGCTCTCAAACATCTGGAATGCCCCTGTTTGAGAGAGGACTTCATTGGAGAAGAGGGCAATTTGGCTCTGTAAAATCACACCACCTGTTAGAAACAGTTTCTGAAGGAATTCTACTTGTCTTCTACAGCAATATATAAATGTGATTGTCTAGCAGGGAATGAATAACACAGAAGCCAAGTTCTGCCTACTTCAAAGAAGATGCGAAGGAAAAGGGCTTTGGTGCAGGGAGAAGATAAATTCACAGGACAACTCTACACCTGCCTCTTCAGATATAAGTCTCACGGAGTTCAACACGACTCTCTCCAAGCACTTTCTCCAACCAGATGATTTGCAAATGTTTTGGACTACAGTTTCCATCTTTCCCAGCCAGCATGGCCACTGGCCCTCCTTTCAGGTGCCTTGTGTTCTCTCCTTTTTGCGAAAATTTCCCTTCTTTGTTCTTTTGTGTTGGATTGTTGAAGGTAGGTGGTTCTTCCTGGCAGGAACATTCATCCTCCAACCTGGTCATGGGTCATCAGAAGCTTTCTCAGATATAGAAAATGTTTTGTTTGTTTGTTAATGACAAAATATATGTTTCCTAAACCTCCTGCCAGGTGGGCTGTCACATGCAGGCTGAAGCTCACATAATTCTGTACTGAATTAGAGCTTTAAAATGTCCCATCTTCCTCTTTGGTAAATCCTGCTACCTGTGCGAAAAACCTGTAGGGAATGAAATGGTGTCCTATGCCTTTGAAATTTAAATCCTGAAAATGACCCTGAGAAGCCAGTGAAAGAAGGTCTGGGATTGGCTGAAAGTGATGTCACCAGTCACCCCCCCACACACACTTTTCCTGTATTTCATAAAAGGGGAAATTGGCTCCCTTTCAATCAAAAGATGCAAAAACAAACTTTGACTGGACCAGAATGTCACTAACCAAACGTATCCATGCTGTTTGCTAGGGCAGAAGCCATCTTTCCTCAGCCTAGTCTTTATTCTGTTTTAACTTGGTGCTGGTGGTAGCGACGGTGGCAGCAGGTTGGAAGACTCTAAGCCCTCTGCAAAAGCCCTGCTATTGCTATGCCAAAGTGTTACTTGCATTAACATGCTTTGGTTTTCTGTGTCTCTACATCCCTTAGTCAAAATATGTAGTTTTGCTTAATGTATCCAGGCATTTTGCCAGAGAGATTCTAAATACACCCTTATCACTGGTGCTTTTATACATCATATACATCAGGGGAGTAGGATAGCCTTGGACCACAAGGTGCAAAGAGTGAGAAAGAGACCCCTGAATTTATCTCTCTTTGAACCCAGGATCTGGGACCAAAGGCAGGGGTTGGGGGCTCAGGTCAGGGCTTCATGAAAAGGTCAATTTGAATGTGTTGGCTCACAGTGCATCGCCTTGGAGGTGAGTTTGTTAACAGGCCAGTTTCTGCAAGAGCACAAAGCAGATGCATGAATCTACTTACCTTCCTTGGGAGGATGAGAGTACAGCAGCCAGAAGAAGAGGAGGCAACAAAGTATAGCGCTTATTCCTGTGGACAGCTCTCTCCATCCGGCCAGCATCCTTATAGAGGTTTTTCCCAGAAGGACCACCCGCTGGGGCCACAGAGGGTGGGAGCCCCCACACCAAAATGTCCAGACTTTCTCTAGATCCGGCTACCAGGGGGGCGTCTGCCCGGCACAGGGGGGTTCCAGCTGTGGCACAGCTGCATTCCTGGGCAGAGGAGCAGAGCTGTAGGCGGCAGCATTAGGCCTTTCGGGTGGGGAGGGGTGTGCTGCTGCCACTTCACCGAGGCCCCAGTCTGGTCCTTCTCCAATCGCACCCCTCAGTGTCCAGGGTTCCCAGGAAGTCTTCTGTCTCACAGCATCCAGGCTTGGGAGAGGCGCCGTCCTCCTTACATGCTGCTGCTATCCCAAACTCCACCGCTCTCCCGAGAAGAGCAATGGGGAAGAGGGTGTCGCGCCACGACCCGATTTCCACCAGTTAATCGCTCGAAAAGTATCCCCGGGGTTGCAGCTCGGATGGGGGGTGGACTCCGCCCCTTCCTTTCGGTGCCAGGACAAGTCCCGTCCGTGCGCGATTCGGCGCTTGACTTCGTCCCGGCCTTGCCGCGCTCCCGGCGATTTAGCAGGCGGAGGTGCCGCTGCGGCGGTTACACTTCCTCCTCGCGCTTTGATGCAGTTTGCCAGGCAAAATCCTCGCCGCGACGATCCGTCCTCCAACAGCCCACCCAACTGCACGGCTCCTCGCCGCTGCCGCTGCCCAGTGCCCGGGCCTGCCCAGGGCGCCAGCAGAAGGATTCATCCTGGGCTGCACGAAGCGTTGGAGGATGGAGGCGAGAGGGGGCGAGGCGGGGAGGGCGACGGGGCTGCACGGAGCGCTCCCGGGCGCCGGGTGCGTCGCGTCTCCTCCGTGTGTGTGTGTGCGTGCGTGTGTGCGCGCGCGCCCGCCCACCCGCCCGCCCGCCGATGTGCGGGGAGGGACTGTGACTACCTGTGGCAGGCGCTTGCCAAGGCTCCGACAGGCTTCCAGCCGCCACACAGCAGCAGGATCCGCCCGGGGTGCGGGGGAGGAATCTTCGATCCAATTGCTCAGGAGCCAATGCGGGACTTGTGTTTATCAAAATATCTGCGCGTGAATGTAAAATCTGGAGAGCGCGAGACCCCACGCCTGCTCTGGCTCACACACGCCCTTTCCACGAGCCGCACAGAGCTCCCCGCCGGGACTTCCCGGCCCTCCGCAGCGGGAGAAGGTCGCACGTTCCCTGCATCGGAGGGGGGCCGGCCCCAGAGAGAGCCCCAAGGCCGCCGCCGCCGCTACTGCAGCCGCCGCCGCCGCCGCGTCCTCCTCGCGCGTGGTCTCCGGGCTGCGGAAGAAGCAGGAAAGGAGGACGGAGCGACCGAAGAGGAAGCGCCGCTGGACTCCCCGGCCAAGGCACCGTGGAGGGCGCCTCTCCAGCGCGGTGCCTCCCCGACCCGCGGCCGTGGCAGCTTGTCCCCGAGCGGGCGTGCAGCGCACGCGTCCTTCCCCTGGTCGCGCAGAGGAAAGAACCGGGGAAAGTTTCTCTCTTCCTTTTCCGCGATCGGCTCCCTTCCACCGCTGGGCGCCCCAAAGCAGCAGCGCCTGCCCGCCGCCCGCCCAGACGGAGACCACCCGCTCGGAATTCTCCTTGGCGGAGTGTCTCCCTCCGCTTAACCCCTTCCGCGCTGCACGGCCAGGAGCTGCTGCCTGCCCACCTCCTGATCAGCTCAGAGCTGCCTGCCTCTCTGCCTGCTGCCGCATTCCCTCGCGTGGCCGATTCGCTCTCGCTTGCTCTCTCTCTCTCTCCTGCCGGGCGCGGGATGCGCGCTCTTCTCTCCTCCTCCTCCTCCTCCTCCGCCCCCCTTAGCAAAGGTGAGAGCCGCAGGGCATGGGTGGGCCCATCAGGCGATGCCGCATTCCGGGCTTCTTCGCCCAGCCAGTCCCGGCCACGGAGAAGCTGGACGGAGCGAGCAAGCAACTCGCTTCGCGGTGCTGGCTGAGGTCAGGCGCCGCTTTTCCCGGCTGATTGGCTTGCTCGCGTGCGGCTCAGCCAGGCGAAAGTGCTGCGGAGATGCCCCGCAGCACAGCCACGGGAAGACCCCGCCTCGTGTTGTGGGGCAGCGGTGGCGAGCGGCCTCCGACGCGAAGAAGCCTGGCACGGAGGCAAGAAGCGGGGTCTGAGCGAGCGGTCGTGGGCTGCTGGTGCTGCCGCGCCGGGTGGAAATCCGTCTGGAGCGCCTGCTCCGAGGGCGCCGCTGTGGAGCTGGGAGGTGGAGCTGGCGAGGTCCGATCCATGGATTCTGTCCCCTCCCCCTGAGGAGCATGGCTTGGCAGCCTTTGGAGACGATCCAGCTCACTTCCCAGAATGCTGTCGGGATGCCGTCCACCCCTCCCCTCCTCCAGATCTGCCAGACTGCGACTCCCATCATCCCCAGGCAGCATACCCAAGTGCCACTCTGGGTGGACAGGGTGGGAGTGGTCTTCTGAAGGGCACCTGGTTGGTGAAGGCTGCTGGAGCCGAATGCATTCTTGAGGCATCCTGTGAGAACTGGTGGAGCCCTCGCTGTTGGCAGCAAGCGGAACAGTCAGGGCTTTCTAGCGGTCCCAGTTGCAGGCAGAGCCACCCTGCTCCGATCTGCTGTTCCACTCATTCCCTGGCCAGCTCTGCGGCAGGGCCCTGCTTCCCCTTTGGGCTTGCTTCCGTCGTTTGGACTGAGCCTGATGCGGATGGATACTGTCCGCGTGACCCATTTTGCCAGGGCTGTAGAGCATTCTGACTAGCCAATGTTGGAAAAGGAACGCCAGAGTCAATGGACCTGTGGCCTGATCCAACAAGGTAGTTTTGGAGTGACTGAGAGCGCACACACTTTCGTGATCTGCGGGTCCTGATCATCTAGGCTCATGTCTTGAAGAGAAGGGCCAATTGTTGTCCATGAGGAATCATGGGTTCAGCCTGTTCAAGGTGGGGCATCATTCTTCCCACAAGAACTAGCTCCCAGCTTGGGGTTCCTCCTGCATACGTCACCAGAGTGGCCTTGGTGGCACCAAGTGCTCTTTACCAGCTTTTACTGGTTTGCCAATTACAGTTATTCCTGGGCATGGATAATGCAGACATGGTGAACCATGATCTGGTGACCTGCTTGGAATAGGGCACTGCTTTATATATGGAGATGCCCCTGAATACAACTTGGAAGCTTCAGCTAGTGCAAAATAATCTATTGGATGAAGGAGGTTACATTTTTAAAGATATCTTGACAAAAATTACTTGACTGTACACATACAACGCTGAAGATGCATATTACAAATTGGCGTCTCTCTGCGATGTGGGCACATAACTTGGTTTTAGTTCCCTTCCCATAATTGGCATGGCACAGGCTGCCTACCCCCTGCTTTAGCCACTGCATCACACACTGGCTAGGCTTTCTTTCTCACTTAGATGATGTTCTCAGGATGCTGATTTCCTTTGGCCAGCAGCACTCATTTTTGTGCAGTTTAATGGTGGTGGCATCATGGAAGAAGACACACCACCCAGTCCATTACTTCCAGTCATCACTGCCAAAGAACACTGCCCATGGGGGCTCCACATCCCCCTACATACATGCCCACACCTCCACCAGCTCTTTCCAATTCAGTGCTGTTCTTGGGTGGAAAGGCTCTCTTCCAGAGTAGAATTAGTTCCCTTCATTCAAATGCAGGAAAAGGGGCCCCTCCCTCCCCATTGGTGGCTTCTGCTGTAATGAAAAGCCTGGGCGTTCTCTCTCAGCCCTCTCCTTTGATTTGGGGGAAATCAATACAAGTGTTCCACCACAGCAGTGCCTGTGACTGGTTTGTTAACTATGAGGGACACTGAATGAATAGCACTTGGGTGGGTAATTTACCATCAGATCTGTGGGGATAAAGGGAAACCAATATAAATAGCCAGTAATAAAACTGTTTACTGACACTGGGCGTTCTTTAAATGAGATTTGTATGCAGGGGAGTACACCTCGGATAAGCTCTCCAGCTTACAATTATTGAGTGTCTTGTCCAGTGGAGCCGGGGCTATTATTAGCACTAGAAAGCCGTGAGACTCTGTCTTCATAAAGCACCTGATCATATTAATAAGGAAGGCAACCATATCAGAGCTGAAAAGGAGCTGGAGCACAAGTCAGCATTATTAGTCCTGCTTAAAGAGTAATGGGTGAACGCTGTCAGGGCAGGCATTCTTTCGGAGGGGCGATGCACCAAGATCCATTTGCCTGCGATCGATTTTTCATCAGGAGCTAAGGAAGCCAGAACTTGGTGGGACCGGGCCCAAAATGCAGGCACTGTGCGCATGTTGCAGGGGGACATGTTGTTTGAGCCACGTAGTACACAGATACATATACCAAGAACAGTCTAAATAAATAAACAAACCTTTGTGCTTATTATGTATTTATTTATTTAAAGCATTTTTACCCTGTCCTTTGCAGGGGTCTCAGGACAGTAATACAAAGAAACAAAAAGGCAGCATACAGTAAGACATACACCTGAAAAAAACCAATATTAAAATCTTAATCAAAGCTTAGAATGCTGGGGAAATAAAACGGTTCTGACCTGGTGCCAAAATGAATGTAGCATCAGTGCCAGGCACACCTCTCTGAGGAACAGGTTCCAAAGCTGGGGTCCCACCACAGAAAAGGCCCTTCTCCAGGTAGCCACTCTTCTGATCGCCTTCAAAGAGGGCTCCTAAAGAACAACCTCCAACCCAGGTCTTAGGGGGCAGGCTGGCGTATAAGGAAGGATACACTCCTTCCGATAGCTAGCCCTAAGCCTAAATGCTTGGTGTCGATGCGTTGTTGCGCCCTTTTGGAAAATGCCCTTTCTTCTTTTATTTGGTGCCATGCTGGGTGCAAAGTATTCCTTTTCATGCTCAAACAAGATGCTCAGCCAAAGAAATGTAGCATTCATGCACTGGCACCTGTTTCCATCCCAGACAAGCCAGCTGGTCCACAATAAGGCAAGGTTCATACAAGATTGGTGGTAGAGCCTCAAGTTGTTTTGGGGCACAGCTCCCACAACCCCCGATTGTTGACCAGGCTGGCTAGGGTTGATGGGAGTTGTCCAAACATTTGGAGGGCATTACGTTGTCTACCCCGTACAAATGGGTTGGCCAACATTCAACATTATGTGGTTCATCATAAAAATTCGATCCTGTACCACTAAAACTATGTGGAGAACCTGTTAATGCCAGAAAAGTTGGCAAAGGCGTCTCAGACTGACAAAACTATATTATCCGATAGGATGCTGTGTAAATAAAAGAAAGGCCCCCACCACCAAGCTGTTCCTCGTCCTTTTCTGAAGTTATTTTGCTTCTGATGGAAGTTGTCAAATCCTGACCTTTCAGCTTAAGGATAGAAAAGAGACTGCTGTCTGTCCACCCCCAGGGAGGATTCGGGTAGCGAGGTGTCTGATAAAGTGCTTACCAGGCTAGTGAAAGTTACTAATGAGATCCTAATTAAAGTCAATTGGGAGACATTAAAAGTGGGAAAAATTAGGGCAGCAGCGGCACCAAGGAAAATAAACCATTTTCAAGGAACTAGTGGAGGAGAGATCAAAGAAAGGAAGAGAAATGATAACTCTTAATAGCCTTTTGAGCTGCTTTTCTCAAAGGGATCTTGTTTCCAGCCACTCTACCCCTCCTCCCAGGAACAACGAGGTAGCCTAAACTTGGGCTTCTCTAGTACAGAAAGATTTAACTTCATAGACCAGTTACTAAAGGCATCTCCAGCGACATGGCAAAACCTAAGGAAACTTGAAGGAAAACTCTTTCCTGAACCTTGACCTTAATACAGAAAGCTTTTCTGATTTATAGTTCAGTAGAAAACCACAAAGAACTCAGATAATGGGGTGCTAGGTTTCAGACCAACGTTTGTGGAGGAGACAGAACATGTCTGAACTTCACAGGGCTCAGTCTTCACATAGAAACGAAAAGCAGACTCTCATCTTCGTCAAGCAGCAGCAGAAGGACCAGCTCCTTAGCCAGAAATGTGAGCAAGCTTAAGGACATACCAAAAACAACCATGATAGATTGCTAAAGAACTGCCAGAACCTCAGACAGGTAATCTAATATATATAAAGTTGGTCACTTTGTATTAAATATGAATCAAATGAAAATTAAATTTCTAAATATAAAAAATGTGTCTCACGTTTGACTGAGGCCAGCTCCTTTGTGTCAATTGTGTCAGAACAGGAGAAAGCAGGAGCTGAGTTACTGCTTACTGAGCAAGGGGGTGTTGGGATGCTACCTTCTGACCTCCCCCCCGTTTCTCAACAGTTAAAGAGACCAGAACTGTATGGCTTTGTTGTAGTGAAAGCTGAGTCTCCAGGGAAGGGTCCTGAGATGGGGGCAAAGGAGGCTGCTCTGTACTGTGCACAGCACTGGTCCACCTGGCTCACTTCTGCATGCTGGTCCACCTGGCTCACTTCTGCATGCTGGTCCACCTGGCTCACTTCTGCACACTGTCTGGAGCAGCTGTTCAGAACTTCAGGGAGGAGCCTCTCCTGGTCCTCCTAAAAGATGCTGGGGACTCAGCCTGGGGTCTCCTCCTCCACTGAGCTCCCACCTTCTCCCAAGCACCACCACTGGGGCAGGGAGGTACCTTCCCTGCATTGACGGCCTTGAGAAGCTGTGGAAGAGAAAGTCAGAAAAGAAAATACATGATATGAAGTAGAAACTTTGAGAGGGATGGATGGAGAGGCTGCATAAGAATAGCCAGCTTAGCAATGCTTCCCATTGGGCACCTGTACTCCTTTCCTCTGCTATTGCCTTTTCAGCAGTGCGTACTAAACCATGTGGCTTATCATATGCATCCGTGGAGGTGGACTGGTGTCACAGGAATGGGTCCACGTTACTCCCCTTACAATAAGGCACACATTTTCTGATGGCTTGTTCAGAAACAAACGCCACCCTTCCACTCCATGCCTCTGCTTCTGACATTTCTGTGGATTTTAAATTTCAATCCCATACTTCACTTTGTGAATCATTTTGCATTTTGACTCCAGACTGCTGGTGCTTCTTTTCAGGCTCCCTTTCCCAAAACAGGTGTGAACTCATACAGAAGGGATATCACTGTTTTTCCTCTGAGTGAGTTCAATCAAATGCATGGGAAGCTGCCTGAAGAGGAAGAACAGGTAGGCCAAAGAGTGCTCAGGGAAGGACTGTATGGACTGAGAAACACCGGCCCCGAAAGGGCAGCCCTACAACAAGCTTCCCTGTATCCTCCATTGTGTGTTCCCAACCTCCAACACATCATTAGCTGCTGCTGATAGAGATGACGAAGAAAGAATTAGAATAACATCAGGATGCTGGGGAAGTGGGGTGCTATGGGCTGGGGAAACTTAGTGCAGGGCTGTCATGCTTAACAGCAGCCCCTGTGCTGCATTCAGGCACAGTGAGTTAACTGCACTGTTCCCTTAGCTGTGCGGCACAGCCTCGTTCTCCCTCAGGCTTTCCACGGAATGCATGGGGAACACGTGGCCCTCCAGATGTTCTTGGCCTGCAGTTCCCATCACCAGTCACCATTGGCTATGGTGTCTTGGGCTGATGGGAACTGCAGTCCAGCAACAGCCGGAGGGCCACATGCTTCCCATCTCTGCCCTGTCTTAAACTAAAAGGCCTGCTGGAGACCTGTGTCTATAACTCAGGTGGGCATTGGATATGTAGATCAACACATTAATCAGTGCAGCAGTAAGTTCAATGGACAACATAGCCCTGTGCTTCTTCTTAAATTTCCACACTTAAGATCATACTTTTAAAGGGTTGATCTTATAGATCCAGAGTGCTGAATCACTCAGTCTGAGGGCTGCATTCCAATTTGGAGAAACTCTTGGGTTGCGTTTTAATGGTGGGCAGAAACAAGGGCCAGCATACCAAAATATCAGCATTAAAGCTCTTACCACCAGCAACTCCGCCTCAATGAAGGCATTTCCATCTTGAAGGGAAAACTGTGCAAAAGCAGGGAATCCACCAAACAAGCAGTGGTTGGGGAAAGTGGGTGCGACCTGAAGAAGAGTTGTGACCATTGGGGAAACCCTACAGGACAAGATTCAGAGCCCAGGTCCCCAAGGATTGAGGTTCTGCACCCCCATCCTACACAACAGCAGCTGAGCCAAATCCCTCCCATGAAGACAGAGAAAGAAACCCTGCAGATTTTAAATAGACATTTGCAGTTAAATGGGAGGATGGTCTAATAAGGAAGCATGAATGCTGAGCAAAGCTGAATTATACTAGTCTGCAGTGCAGACGTGTCCACTGGAATCCCAGAGTAGTAGCAGCTGCTTAATGGAACAAGCAAACAAATGTCCTGGGCAGCCTTCAGAACTATAACCAGGCCAGGATTTGGGCTGGGCGATGAGGGGGCAGTGTCTCCCTAGAAGGGCTTTTTCTTTTTCCTTTTTTCCAACTATCACTTGTGCCTTCCCCTCTTTGCTTACAGAGAGGGGGTGACTGTCCTCCTCACCCCTGGATCCAGAGCTGTGCGTAAGGTTGTTGTTGTTGTTTAAAAAATTAGCCTCTATTACTTTATTGTGCAAAGCATGCTTGGGTGTGAAGTGGTGACCTTTGTAATCAATTGCAGGTCTCCAACCTCTCTTAAAAGGGAAATTTTACTCCACTGGGATGTTAAATAACTCTGTGTTGCCATCTAAGGAAGTAAAAATGTTAAAAAGAGATAAATTATACAAACTACCAGGATCCATCTGGGGATGATTTTATGTTACTTTCTCAGCTAATGAGTGTTTTAATGTAGCGGTTCCTAACCTTCTCATAAAGAGCACCTCTCATACAGTGGAGTGTACTTGCTTGAAGAAGAGGCAGACTTCAGAAGCAAAAGATCAACGGGGCTTGTATGGGTGCCAAGCTCTGCAGAGGTGGCAAGCAATCCCCAATAGCTGTGGGGAGGACAGACTCCTGCAAGGCCCTTATCACTGGGCAGACACTCAGGGCCCTTTCGGGGCGATCCAAAGGGCTTATCCACTTGATCCTGAAGTCCCACCACAAGCACCTTTGTCCTTTGTACAGTCCCCCTGCAGGTTACTCATAGGATTTTGTCCAAACCCCACAGGACGCAGAAATAGGAACTGGCTTGCTCTGAAGCTCTGTCAATTTAAATTTCCTACTAACAATATTTAGAAGTCAGTTTGCCAGGGCCTTTCCTTTGTTCTTGCATTCTATCTTTTGTCCTTGCTCCATGCTCCCTGCCCTCCACCCCAGTCTGCTCTTTCTTCACAGGAGCACTGTGCAAGCTGAAAAAGAGGTGAGCCCCACCTTTATGTACGTACACACACACACACACACACACACACAAGCACTGAGACAGGTTTAAATAACAATTCCTAACCCCCCCCCCCAAATGTTTCAGTGAGGCTTGCTGGGTCTAGTAAATATTTTAAAAGCTTGCTGAGAAGCCATGTTGAAATGGATACGGATAATCCACAAGGTCCAGAAATTCAAGGAACTGAGCTGCTGCCTTGTTCAAATAAGCAACTTGACCCCAAGTGACTGGTAGTTATCTAATATGGTGAGACCTCCTGAGGAATTCTTCGAAAATGGTTTTGCCACAAGCCCCTTTGCCCTGCTTGATGCGACACCATCTTCTCCAACTGGAACCCCACTTGGCCAGAGCACTTCTGGAAGACTTGGCAAGTGGGGCCTGGAGCTAAATGTTGCAATACAGAGGGATTCTGTTTAGGATTCCAGCCAGCCATGCTCTGTGCAGAAACCTTTGTTCCGTCTACTCCCCCAACCCCATCAGGCAGCCAGCTTCCTGTGGCCACTGAACATGTTCAGTTCTCCTTGGACTGTCTTGGGGCTCATCCCCTCTGGTGTTTCAGGTCAATCCGCAGGCTGCAATGGTGAAGAAGAGGAGCAATTCCTGGGACATCCTGTCAGTGTACTCCTGATGGGATGTGGGTGCCAGAAGGTGCCCAACCAGGCTTACCCTGGACTCTGGCCTTCTATGTGCTGATTAGGAACATCAAGGGCTGAGGATGCAGGTGATCGACTTCACCCTCCCAAGCATTCTGTCCACACACTGAAGCTGCACAAATTGAAAGGTATCTAAAGCATGACAAACAGCTTCCAAAGGCACATGCATTGGCTCAGCCATCTGGGTAGAGCCAAAGTCCAAATGGATGCAAGCAACATTATTGACAAAGCCTCTTTCAAATCTGACACAGCAAAGAGGCCACCGAGGCCTCTTCCATTCCTCCCCAAGGGCCAAGATGTAAGAAGCCCTTCACCACTGTCAACAGCTCTGCAGTTTATGATTTGCATCTGGAAAAGTGGGAACTGCAACTCAAGGTTGCAGTGCAGAATATTCAGAGGACAATGATATGTGCAGCATGTGGATGGTCCCAAGTTCAGTCCCCAGCATCTCCAGCATTTCCAGCATCTTAGGGTGGGTAAAACTCCTGCTGAAACCCTGGAGAGCTGTAGCCAGTTCATGTTGACAATCGTGGGACCAATGCTCTGACTCAGCCTAAGGCAACTTCCTACGTTACTGTCCTAAAATTATAGCTGTAAGGCTCTTCCCTGACTTCTGCAGCAGATCCTGGAGCAAATCTAAAACCTCCTCTCAATTGCAATGTAACAACTCCGCTAGGCTAACAATGAGAGATTCAGTATGATTTACCCTGCTCGGCCCACACAGCTTAAATGAAACATTTCTCATCACATCTAGAAATAGAAAACCTGCTGAGGTTTGTTTGTTTGCTTTTGCTTCTGCTTTTGTTAGGGCTATGATTTTATACCATTATACTGTCTGTCACATTATGGGCATATGTCTGCCCTCCGTGCTTCCGTGACCACTCTGCGGAACAGAATTGTGGGTTCAGGCCGGGAGAGCAGGGGTGCCACGCACCTGCACTGAAATGTGAGTGCATGCACACATACCTATTCTCACATAACACACCAATTCATGTAATGCTCTGGCCACTCTCTAACACACTCACAGCATCCTGAAAATGCGACACTCACCAAACACCAAGAGGGGTTCAAAAATTCCACTAGCAGCACTGACTGCTTTTTCAAAGGCTGAGTTTGTGTGAGGGGATTTTTCTGAGTGGGGAGGGGGTCACAGCTCTTGCAAAGGGAAAGATTAGATTTCTTTTCCCCAGTGGTGCCCCCAAATGCTCAGCAACAAAGTGCTCAGGCTTTTAAAAACACACAATTCCATGTAGTGGCCTTTAAAAGACCTCATTGCATGGGGGTGATTTGAGGTGGCCACTGCTCTGGGAGAAGTATCGTGTACAGAGCACAGTCTCCCAGCATTTGGAAGAAAGAGGTGTTCAGACAAGTGGAATGAGGGTCAAGCTTCCACTCGTGATTGCTAACAAAGTAGGCATCTCTCTCCTTTGTCAGCCTGTATTACAGCCTGAAATGCAGCTTTCTTCAGTTGCTGTTGTGAAGTTGATAAAACTGTGAGCTGGGAACTGGAAAGTCCCTGACTCATTACTTGAACCACACATTCTTGAGTGACAGGTCCGTGCTTTTAAACAAGCCTATCCCTAAAGAAACTTAAAGCACTTGTAGCAAATACACACACATGCACACAAATGTACACACATAACATCAAGTGCAGGAAACCATCATCAGAAAATACCAACTTTTTTTTTTAAACTGACCTCCCTCAAGCTGACTGCAGCTCATAAATCCCTTGAAACCAAAGCGGAGACACAGAAAAAAGGCAGGCGCAGAGAAAAGACAACAGCCATAAGAGAAGCTTTTTAGCCTTAGGATTTAGTGAAATGCTAGGAGGCTTTAGGGAAGCTGAGGTGCTGTGGACTCAGCAGCTCATCTGCAATAGGAAAGTAATCATTCTGGCCTAATTTACAACATGGCCTTACTTGCATGGGAAGCACTTCACACACCTGAAAAAGCACCGTATACATTGCTGTCAGGGTTTGTGGCTGTCAAGGAATCAAGACAGACCTGTGCATGCTCCTGATGCAATGCACATTTGCACAATATCCCTGCTTGCATCTTTGACTCCATGGAAAAGTAACATGAATGAAATACTTGTGCGCTAGCATCTCTAAATGTAACTCGGCTCCCTAACCCATGAGAAAGCCAGTGTGCGATAGGTTATGAAAATGCGTCAGGCCTCATATTGGACTTCGCTTGGTGGCTGCCTCAGCTCTTCATTTGCAAAATGGTGATGTTGCGAAGTACCTGATGGAATCGTTGTGAAGATGAATGAGAAACTGTTAGCAGAACACAAGGGATTGCATTACAAATGATTAAGCAGCAACTACCGGTAAGGTCATGTGCACTAGCTCCCTCTGCTGTGGATAACTGGAACTGCTTAGCTGAGCAATCTAGGAAAGGCTGTTTCTACCCCATTGCCAACCTTAGCAGCCTTTTTTTTATTCTTTCATTTATATCCCAGCTTCTTGCCTCTTTACAAGGAACCCAAGGCAATTTACACAGTTATCCTCCCCTCCATTTTATCCTCACAACAATCCTGCTAGGTAGGTTAGGCTGAGAGTCTGTGACTGGCCCAAAGTCAGTCCATGAGCTTTGTTGTTGAGTGAGGACCTCAACACTTTACAAACTTTACAAAACACTTCAAAAGTATACAGGGTGGGTGGAGTGTTTACCTTATCTCCCAGCGAAAAACCCAAAGCAAAGCAAAACAAAAAGCCTCTCACATTTTGTGCTGAATGGTAAAATGGAAACTCTGCTAGGGTCCTCTGCACTAAGAGGACCTGGGAGACCTGACTTTCGCTGAAAGACCCCCTCCGTGGCCACTTCCCTCCAGGAGTCTACCTCCTCACTGCCGTGGAGTGGAGAAGTGGAAAAAATGGATCTGCACATCATCATCATCATCATCATCGAATCAGAGTTGGAAGGACCCTAGAAGGCCAGCAAATCCAGCTCCCTGCTCCCTGCACGTTAAAGTACCCTTGATGGGAGGCTGTCCAACTGCCTTTTGAATGACTCTAGTGTGGGAGAGCCCACCGCCTCCCTAGGTAATTCGTTCCATTGCCATACTGCTCTGACAGTCAGGAAACATCTTCTGATGTCTAGCCGTAATCTGGCTTCCTGTAGTAGTAGTAATAATAATAATAATAATAATAATAATAATAATAATAATAATAATAATACAGACAAGGTTAGCTAAAAGCTGAAGTTTAAAGGATTCCAGTCAAGCTGTGATTTTCCAAAACAGAAAAGGGGTTGCTTAGGGAAGAGGGTTTGCGCAAGGTCCAGCAGAATTTTGTGCTGACAGTAGCACTGATTCTACATGAGATGCCAGAACCTTGGCTACAGTAAAAGGCCTGCATTGTCAGAGTGGGGATGGGGCAGGCCATTTAGCCCTTCCACCAGCTCCTCTGTTTCATAACTCCATTATCTGGATGATCTCTGGTACAGCCAGTCCTGTTTCAGACTGAGGGTGTCAGAACTGGAAGCTGCAGGATAGCCAATTAGCCTATTACAGCCAAAACAAAGAGGAGCTTTATGGAACTTTAAAACATAAAATGTGACATGAAGTTTTGTCATGTGTGTGATCGTGTGTGAGAGAGAGAGTGGAAGGGAAGAAGTTGCAAGTAACTGGCTATGAAATGCAAAAGACAGCAATAGCTTTGCCATATTTCTATGCAGAGTCACATGAACAAAGCTGCCCCCTCAGGGGCTTTGTATTGTCTGAACTGAAGGAGGCTCCCTTCATTTTCAGCAGACAAGAGCAACATAAAGAAGCAAAAAGCTGCGTGAAGAAGAGAGAGAAGAATGCTGGGCCAGATGTGTTGAAAGCACCTTTTGATATCTAGCTGTCTGCTCCTATATCTGCACTGGGTCATGGCTCATTTAATCTTAGGAACATTGTAGCACCCTTGCGTGAGAATTTAAGTGCAGGAAGGTTGAGTTGTCTCCACACATCTACAAGTCCTCTGCATTCATTTTCTACAGGCAGATGTACTGATAATGCTGGAGAAACCCAAAGACATTTTCTTCCTTTCAGATCTTGCTAATACATTAATTGCTTTCTTAAGGCTGGCACTTTCCCAGTACAATTAAGATTCTAATAGATCAACAATTACAGTCATGCACTACGGGGAAGGATTAAATTGATCCCTGTTAACCTCAAGGCACCAAACTGCATCAAGTTCTAACATTTCTGCTGCTTCGCTGTTAACAGCATGAAAAAGACTCTGATTGAAAATGCCTTTGTAGTGGGCAGCGACTGAGGATGGAGCTCGGCTATTTCAGTTATTCCCATCCATCCTGCAGAGTGCTGAATGTCTCTGATTCTCAGAGTTAAGAACTGTGGAATTTCATCAGTACTCTCTAGGTTCACGCTTTGCAGATAGACATGAGTGAGACCGACTTGATTTGAACTTCCTTAGCTGAGGACTCGGATGCAGGACTGCATTAGCTATTATTCTAGCTAATCTGCAGAGCAGACTTCAGACATGACTATATCTACATTTCTACACTCAGAGCAGGATGGCTGCACTATGTTTCTATTCTGCTCTTGGCTAAAATGAATTTAAAATGAATTTATCATGGCATACATTTTTCCCCAGAGAGGTCCGCCTGGTGCCATCCTTATTTGTTTTTCAGCGCCAGGCCAAGACCTTTTTATTTAAATGCTATTTTAACTGTTAATGGTTTATTTGTTGGTTTAAATTGACCAGGCTGGATCTACTATTTTATTTTATTTTATTTTTTTATTTTATTTTATTTTATTTTATTTTTTGTATTTTATTTATTTGATGAATTTTTTGTATTTTATATGGGATTTTAATGATTGTAAGCTGCCCCGAGGCTCATGTGATGGGACGGCATATAAGTTGTTTAAATAAATAAATAAATGGACTAGAGTCCATTTGAGCAGATGTCTATGATGAAATCAACTTGGATTGACAAAAGTTTATGCCATTTTGCACCTGTCATTTATTCATTATTTATTCTAGTTATGTATCAGTTTCTTTTCAGAACCAACCCCTCACAAAGCAACGCATAGATACAACAGACAGAGTATGTAAGCATATAGTTGACACAGCTAATTAGATGTGTGAAAAAATTCTTTTCACACTGCACAGTTCCTTTAACAAAATGCATTAGTGAAATATGTTTTTAGATATTTTGGACTGACAGAACTGAAAAGGCATGATGAATATTAGCTGGAAGAGAGTGCTAAAATTGCGGGCCACACTGAGATGGTCCTCGCTTGAATATTCAACTATCTAGCCACTTTCACTGACAGACCCTTTAGCAGAACTTCTAGAGTAGATCGTAGATTGTAGCCAGGGTGCCATGGCTACAGGTGGTCCTCAAAGTAACCCAGCCCCAAACTGTTTAGGACCTTGAAAGCTCATACCAACACTTCGAAATGATCTAGGAAGTGCAACTGGCACAAAGTTAATGTTATACATTCAGACTTTCTGGTACCAATTAGCATCTGAGCAGTCCTACTGTGCACTAATGGAAATTTCTCAGCCATTTTCAGAGGTCACCCCATGAAAAGCACACTGCAGTGGTCCATCTTGGAGATAACTGGAGGCCAGGTCCTGCTACTCCAGATAAGGTCATAGCTGGTGCTATAGGTCTGATTTAGCAGAAACTAACACCATTAAGAGTGTCTTCCCCATAGGCCTCCAAAATCCTGCAGCCAGCACTGGCTACCACCTGTGCTTATCCAGAAAATGACCAGCCCAAGATCACCTGCAATCCATGCACCTGGTCTTTTCAGGACAATGGAACCCATCCAGAACTGGATTAACACCTCTGTCCACATCAACAGATCTCCCAACTTACCAGACCTCTTTCTTACTAGTTTTGGCTTGTCCTCCTTCATCCATCCCAAACCTGTATCCAAGCCTCTGCGCAAGAGGTTCCACAGACTCTCTGGGAGCTGTAGATCAAAAGGAGAGATGAATTTACATGTCAGCAGTGTCAGTCTTTTTCATGAGGTGCAGTGTCAGACCTCTCAAAAGCCAGGCAAAACCATTGCCTCCATCAGTAGAGTGGGGTGGGCAGATGGTCCCACTTCTCCACTCCTGCAGAAAAGGGAAAATAGCCTAGCTGCTGTGGCATAATTTAGGAGCAATTGGCATTTGGCCAATCACATGCTTCTGATTTTCTCCTCCAGCCTTCAGCACATACCAGCATCTTTCAGTAGCTGGATGCACTTTATTGTGTTAGGCTGTTCAAAATTAAAAAGAAGAAGGGAGTTGTTGCTATCAAAATGCATTTTTTCTTTTAATCTTTTCATTTGAAACACAGCAACAGTGGCAATCACAGAAAAAAGAAAGCCGAACAAGGAAGGGATCATATTATAAAACATATCAATATACAGTAATTAGTAACATCAGTCTTAATGGGGAAGGAGAACAAACACTAAGAGGAGAAGCAATTATTAAATACTTTCATTTCAGATATTAACATTGATCTATGTTTCTAAAGGGTGTCTATATGACTTTGATGGTTGTAGGACATATGATCAAATGTAGCAAGACCAGTAAGAAATTCAGTCTGTTAAATGATAGATGGTGGGAGTTTTTCCCTTTCAAGCTTGGAGTATAAGTCTCTTTGCAACACTTTTGCTGTCCATCTGTTAATCTCTGCATCATGGGGAAGCTGTTTAAAAGTGCATGGGCATCTGTTATTCTCACAGATTTTTCAAGAAGAAAATTAATGAGCAATAGCTGCGACAGGACCTTCCCACATCATATGCCTCAATGAGGCATTGTCCTCATTAAATTGTCAGTGTCTAGCAATACCAAACTTGTATTTGTATTATGACACAAATTGTATTACACTGGATTACAGATTGGTTAATAGATCCTAATTCCTCCACTTCATTTCTTGAGAAAGATATGATGAGCACCATTACACACAGCTATATGGGCCAATAGTACTAATAGAACAGAGCAGGCTAAAAACCATTTTTAATATGTAATTGCTTATGAATAAGGGATTGCTATACAAGGTAATTAAGTTGAAATTTATTTCCATTGAAGTTTGTGTTAGAAGATTTAGAAATGAATATAAATAATGGTTGTGAAATCTGGAAATATAATAATTTGAAGATGTTATATACCAGAATAGCATCATGCCTACTCTGAGATGGAGACGCATGGACAAGGAACTCCTCCATGAATTTAAGATTGCCAAGTCAGATCCTTATTATGGGAACACCTTAAAGATAATCAAGAGAGTTAGCAGAATTTGAGAAATTTATAATAAAAATGAAGGAACATCAATTGTGAGAGACAGTTTGGTGTGGGGATTCAAATATTGGACTGGGGACCTGGGAAGTCCGGGGTTGATTCCTGCTTGGCCATGAAGCTCCCAGGGTGACTTTGACCAACCCATCTTACAGGGTTGTTGTTGTGAGGATAAGATTGAGAGCAGTAGGAGGAGGAGGATGTAAGCTGCTTTGAGTTTATTAAAAATGAAAAAGGTGGGATATAAATCTTATAAATAAATAAACAAATGATTAATAGGAAAAAGTGAGATATAAACGCAGTGTAATAGCATAAAACATATAGTTCGATATGATGCTGAGCCTGAATAAGTTGACTATTTTAAAATCAAATTAGCCCGATATATAAGGGGGCAGGGGAATATCCCTATGGAAATCTGTGAAATAGGGCTCATAAATTTTCTTCATGGAAGCAAGAAAGTGGTTAAAAAGCAATGGCAAGATAGTATATACCAGCGGTAATAAGCTAAGCAATAATTATTCATCCACTTGTTTGGAATGTCAGGAAAAGATAGGATATTTCTACAATAAATCATGGATATACCCAGCAAAGAAATATTGAGAAAATATGGTTTTGGGTGCAACCCTATGCAAGTTTAGGCAGAAAAAAATCCTACAATTCCCAGAGTGCCCCAGCTGAGGCATGGTAGATATTGATAGACTTTTTCGCATCTGAACATGCAAAGAATTAAATAATAAGAAAAATTTTAGGATAGGAAAACCTGTTTGAATTGTTGTTAAAGATACAGAGGTTTTTGTTTATCAAGAACATAAAGGATGAGCTTCCTATATGGGCACAACAGCAAGAGTTATTTTTGCCCCCCAAATGGATATCATTAATCATACCTACAAGTGAATTGACCAAAAAAAAAGGTAGAAATTTGTTCTTATGGCTCACTTTATATGAGAACAAAAGAAAAACACACACATACAAAACCACACAAAAACTAACAAGAATCTGTGATCATGCCCTTCAGCTTTACCAACTGCCTTCACTATTGAGCAAAATAATATATCTGGTTTTTCATCTATCACCTTGAAAAACAGGCCTAATCATTCCCAACAGCAGCATAATTTAATGTTCTTTTGATAACTGTCAATCTGTTATATGACCTTTGATGTCTGTTTTGCAGCCCTGTCAAGTTTATGTCTGCTTCAGGTCCACTTATCGACTGACCCTTCTTAAGCCACTGGCCTCAGCTAAATTGAGGTCACTATAGTAGCTTAATTATCCAGAAGATTCTCAATGTACAGAGTGTTCACAATTCTCTCCTTCTCCAACTTGATGCCCTCAAGAAGTCTCGGACCAAAATTCCCAGGCTGACCCAGAATGACCATGGTGTTTCATGGTGATGGGAGTTGTGATCCTAGATATCTAGAAGGGAGCAGATTGGAACACGGTCCTAAATAGTTCACCCTACATGACAGAAGGTTTTTAGCCCTGGCTGCAGCTCCTTTCACCCTCAGAGGTAGAATACTAGACCAGATGGAATCCTGGTCTGCTTTGGAAAGGTAGTCTTAGGTTCTTAAATGAAAAAATGCGAATAGCCTGCATAGCATGGAGAAAATTAGATCTCAGCTTTCCAAAGGGCGTCGATTTTTCAGGAGACCATTGTGTGGACAAAGGCCGTAGAGCAAGGTAGGCATTAAGGCACCCCTGACATCTTTCTTGGTATGTTACCCTCCCCACTAGTTTAATTGATACGTTTTCTTTTGTGCAGCTGGGATCGCTGTGAAATAGGTTTTGGCTGGCACTGAAAGCTCTGTTTCCAATGAGTTGCTCCATATCATGGACTCGGGCCTTGTATTCAATCTTCTGGGCAGCTCCCTTGTCCTCTCATAGCAGCTGTTTTGCTGTGCTGTCCAGCAGACTTTCTCAGATTGCCAGATGTGGCCACAGCACTGGCCCTGTAGGCACAGAAAAGAAGAAAGCAAAGCACTGCAGAAAGGAAAGCAAAAATGACCAGAGGAACCTGGGGCTTGAGCTGCGACAGAGCCGTGGCACAGTTTGTGAATTTCGCCCATTAACGTCCCAAAGCTTTTTCCATGTGACTGCACGGGAAATCACTGATACCATGGAGGGCCCTCGCTGAGGGTGATTGAGCTGACTCTGCTGGCAAGTGATGGAAACAAAAGGAAAGGGCAGTTGGAAAGAACCAGGCGCCTCACCTGGAAAGCATGTAGTGGCTCTGGATGCCTTGAAGTGAACCTGTATCCTCTTCAGCACCTTTTGAAAGACACAAATGAGTTGCTGGAGGTTATGAACTCTCTGTAATCCCAGGAATTGTGAGAGGGGATAATGCTGTTTTCTTGGCAGCCCTCTGGGCTAAGTAAGTATTCAACAGTGAAATGAAAGGATGAGAAAATGCTCAGATGCCAGCACATACCATTTAAATCAAACTCCTACAGCCTGGCACTTTCTAGGACAATGTGTGACAATGCAGCCTGCACCATCCCCAGCCAGCATGCTGGGAGTGATGGGAGTTGTAGTCAGACATTTCCGGCGGGCACCTTAATCCTGACTTTACTCAGTTCATTGAAAGGCACTGGAATAACAATCTTTAGCTCATTTACTACGAACTGTGGGTAATTACAGACGATCACTTTGTCCAGGGAAAACGCACTGGTGCTGGTAGTGGATATGGTGGCCACGTGGGGCATGATTCTCAGTCGCATCCACCTAGGCAGTGGAGACAGTTTTGTCATCCAAACAAAAAGCATATAACATACATAACGATACAACCATAACAATACAACAGGTATTTTCTTGTATTGCAATTGTAATTGATATATTCTGTTTTTTGTTTGATATAAAATCCATATCAATTGTAAGCATGCATTGTCCTGAAGTTAGTTTATATACTAGTCCTTGATTTTTTTCCAATCCTCCCACACACCCCAAACAGTACTAATTTCCATCTCCTCAGTCTGATTATGGTAAATTTACACATTAGCATCACCTTCTATACTCTGCTAAGACTTTTTTAATTGGTGTCTTCTTATTATGCTTCCTAGTTTTAGCTATTAGCATTTCAGCAGTTAATAATAAAGTGTCAACCAATTTGTTGCATTTCTACTTGCACAATTTCTTAGGTCATTAAATAACATCACCTGTAGACTAAATCTAAGTATTTGTATTTGCACTTAAATCTAAGTACCTGTATTTTCTTGGCTTTTAAGGCATTCTACCAAAAGCTTTGTATATCTTTCTGTGACTATTGTTTGCATATATACCTGAAAAATGAATATGGACGATTTCAACTATATATTTCCTTATTTTTGTTAATGCAGAGCACCATTAAAGTAGAATAAACATTTTATATATAGCAGAGCACATCACACAAAATGTCTCCACAGTTCCATACATATCTTCTTGGAGACTATTACCATTAAAACAGGATAAATTTTTGAAATACCTCCTTTTTGCTGAAAACGAGCCATTTTTTATTATCCTCATTACCACCCTGTTTTGTGCTTTTGTTTTGCGATCAGATTCTTTACCTGCAAATAGTGAAGCAACCAGGCTGCTGTTATTAACTGAATAGGCACAGCAGGAAGGTTTGAAGCAATGAGCTTCAGTCTTGCGCCTCTCCTACAAACATCCAAGTCTCTTCCGATGTCTTGGCTTCCACATGCATTCTCTCCACTGTCTCATGTACTGTGCGAGTCCACAAACATTTTTCTCTCTGACGCAGTCAGCAAATGGCATGACCCCACCCCTCTGTCACCCGAAGTCAAGGTGCATCGTACAGAAGGCCAGCCAAGTTATTTTGACACCTGGAGTAAGAATGTTCACAAGTAACTCCCTTCCTTCCTGGCAGTATAACATTATCAAAATAGCTAAGAATTTGTTGCCCTTTCATGCCTCCCAAAATCAGCTGCCCGAGGCAACGTCCTCATTCTGCCTCACAGCAGGGCTGGCCTGATTTTAACCAGCATTACTCCACTGTCTGAAACATCAGTGCAGCTCCTGGTCCTTCACAGCCTGGATGTAATGCCAGGCACACAAATCTTGGCTCATGGAGCTGATGATCAGTTATCTCTGCAGGTACTTCGCAACCATACTCATAACACAAGTATAGATGCTGTCCATAGGGACAGACTTGATCTATTTCTGTGCTTTAAAGTATAGTGTACTGCCCCTGTTATGTTTTCCAGTTTTGTTAATCTTGTTTCTGAGATACCTCCCCGAGCTTTCTGGTGGTTTGAGAGAGGGTTCCTTGCCAGAATTGCAACCTTTGTACTCCAAATGTATGAACAGAAACACATTCTTCTCCAAACATCCTGCCCTCTAGTGAATATGGAATATTTCAGAGGTGTGCCTTGACAGCCCTCAGAAGGTAGAGACCATTTATTTATTTATTTCCATTTCTACACTGTCCCATAACCCAAAGGTTCTCTAGGCTTACAAATGCTAAAACAGATTTTTAAAAAATCCTTAAAATTCTCCATCATGAAAAGGGATCCTGCCAACCAGCTTTTTGTGTTGCTGCAAAGAGGCAGCTGCTTAACTGTGATACTCAACGCATGCCATAAAAATCCTTTGCAGCTTTATTAATGACAGTCTGCACAGGAGGAAGATCTCCCAAGAAGTAGGAAATACATTTCAGAAAGTACCTGCCCCAGACATGGCTGCACATTGCAACATTTAGGGTCTGCCCTCAAGAAATACGGACATTTATGAACACCTACTCAACTTTTCTCAAAACAGCTCCAGTTCTGCCAAGGGCCTTTCAAAAATACTCGAAAGCAAAGATAGTACTAACCGCTCCTTTATTAGGCAGACTAGAAGAGCCCAGAACGGTTGGCTGCTGAGCACAGGACGCTACTTATCTTTCCGCAAACCGTGGCTCCCTCTAGTCCAGTATTGCTGACATTCTCCAGGGCTTCAGGCAGGTTAATTTTTTAGCCTCTACTGAGGGTTGAACCTAGCAGATGGAATAATGGGTGCAAATTTCAAGAAACCAGATTCCAGCTGAATGCCAGAAAAAAATTCTTGACTGTAAGAGAAATATGACAGTGGAAAAACTGCTGGGGAGGTGATGCTCTCTGCCCTGGAAGTGTTCAAGACACAGCTGGACCGCTGTCAGCTGTTAGGGATGCTTTACCTTGGAGCCCTGCATTGAGCAAGGGCCTGATCCGACGGCCCTAGTGGCCCCTTCCAATTCTACCATTCTCTGATTCTGTGACAAAGCGCTGCCCTACCACTGCTGGCAAGTGACGGAAGCAAAGAGAAAGGGGATCTCCGAATTGCAGTGCCAGAGATATTCTTACCAGAGTTTGGACACCTGCTCAGCTGGGGAAAGGGAGCAGAGGTGCATGCGTGAGACTGACAAACAGAAGTTTGCAATTTTGGAGAGACAGACAAAATGGTTTGTGAGCAGAGAGTTAATCAGTTAACTTCGTGGTCACAAGCTCACTCTTTCCATGGACCAGATGTTGGTAGCAAACTTACTGCCTTTAAGATTCTCTTTACCTTCACTTATGCTGTGCTTGCTTATAAAGCAAACTGCAAAAAGTCACAAATCACCTGTGCTCACTTCCAGAGAAATCAAACCCAAATATTGCTTCCCTGGGACATCTCAGCACTCAAGGAAATGGAAAGTATGTAGCAATATAGTTCATGGCTTGCTGTTTGAGTTTAGGTCAGCCTTTCCCTAGCCAGGCTGGCTGGAAGTTGCTGAGAATAGTAGTCCAAAACAACTGGAACACACTAGGTTGGTGAAGGCTGAGCTTAAGCAATGAGTGCTTAATCTGTCAGTTCCTCTAAAGCTACTGCCTGTAATTCACAGGAAATAGCTCCAATATCTCCAAAATTAATGAAAAATCACCAGCAAACAACTGGGACCAGCTGTTACCACCGATCAGATCATCTCTGATCCCCAGCTGCTCTCAATCCCTGGCCAAGTATCCTAGTCTGGATTCTTGTACGGGGCTTCTCTGTAGTCCTCGCATTTTCTTAGTGGAGCACTGCTTAGGTTGAGAGACTTTGTCTGCAACGGGCCTTCAAACCAGCTTTAGCATGACCAGGAATGTGCGTCATCCTTTGGACTCCTCTCCCCTCTCACCCAAAAAATGCACGGCCTGAAAACTGGGTAAATGATTTATTAAGGATCCTTACAAGAATGGAGGAAGTGATTCAGTTTTAAAGCACAAAATTGCAGGTGGGCTTATGGTTGCAGTTCATCAGCAAATGGAAAAGAAACAGAAAGCACAGAACTGCTATGTGCTGCCCCGCATTAAGGTACCAACTGATTCTGTGGAAACAAGCAAACCCCATGGGGCGATTTCCTCTGGTGCCTGTGTCAGGCCCTCCTTTGCCTTCAGGAAGACCTGCTACCAAGCAAACGGCCTTGAACTCCCTCTCTCTGGAGACTGTACCTGTTCTGTTCTCCCCACTTCTGGGGTGGAGATTGCAGAAGGCCTCGGAAGAGGTGGAAGAGTCTCACTGACTCTTCTCATTATCTGCCATTCCCAACTGGGAAAGGCATTCTCTCCATTATCCCCCATTCTTTGGGCTTCAGGATGATTGACCAGTTAATGGGTTTGAGAGCTCTCTTATTCTGTGTGTGTGAGGCAGCGGTACTTAAGCCTGAGATGATCTCAGCCAAAGCATTTGCACTTCAGTGCCAGCATCTGTGGCATTTAGCAGAGGTAGGCAATTGACTGTAAAATGGGCGTTTCTTCCTCTTGGACCTTGGTAAGATGGAATCAATACGGCCTGGCTGAGTGGGCCACTCCAAGTTGAACATAACAGTCCTCAGAAATCTTTCACCTTAATTCCAGAGTATGGTATGGGATATATCATCCTCCAGAATGGTGGGGTTTTGTTTTGTTTTTGTTTTTTTGGTTACATGCTATGAGCTACTGATATTATTATCCATATTGTCTTATCATCCAGCATCCAGCTATACTACAAGATAATTACAGGAAGTTTTGTTTTGTTTTAAAGTGCATAAATAAAAGCAGATGTCTTCCTGGAAAGAATGCACTTTCTGTCCCTTGAAGTACATCTGTAAATCAAGCCAGAAGATAAAGGACAGTACACACAGGAAGGCATATACCAAATGCAGAGTACTTTGGAAAATTGGATGGCCAGTTGTGATTAGAACCCCTTCTCTGCCTTCAGGTTTATAATTCAACCTGGCACGCTGGAGGCACAAAGGAGAACAAAGGAACAGAACGCTCAGCAGCTGTGTGGTCCCTGCAGCCCTCATCCTCCGCACACAGAACAAGGGTGCGGGTTGCTTTGATCCCCAGGCAAGAAAAGCCCAGCCAGTGGAGCTGGAGGCTCTGGGACAGATCTGAGAGCTGCACCTTGCTCCAGCATTCTAGCAGACGAAACAAATTAAGTGACTATAGTTAAGGTGGGTGGACATTTATTAACCAATGACCTTAAAAGCAGAGTGCTTCATATCTTGAGAAGCACACAAGAAGGAGAAAATGGATATAAAAATAGATAGGAACCACAGATTTTCCAAAGAAACTTGGGAGAAAATAGAAAGTCTTGTTCTGTTCTGCTTAGGGTTTAGTTTTGCTTTGTTTTCCACCCTGATATTGGAGTAGCAGTCAGATGCACAAATTGTGAGGAGCAGACCAGTTCTCAGAAAAAGAGGTTGGATTACATCCTGGATTGCTTTTCATCAAATCCTTGCTCTTCTTTGTCATCAGCATCTTGTTGGCAAATCTATACACTCAAATTGACTTGCAAGAGTCAATTTACATTTTAAAAATAATATAATAATGTATTATATTATCTAAAACATTTTAAGAATAATATAATAATTGCAAAGGCAACAAAATACAACCCTAAGCGTATTGGATCCAGGTATAGTTATTCTTAGCATAGACACAATGAAGCAATGGAACCTGAGTTAGTTTTGACTTGAACCTCATTGTTTTCACTGGGTCTAAATATTACTGAATCTGGATCTAACATAATACTGCATTCCTAAAGCAGTATCATATGGCAACAAACCATGGTGAACAATAGTACTACACTTAAATGTTAGGCTGATACTTAAAAAAGCTAAACTATATCAGACAAAAGCTTCCTGGACAAGCCAGAAGACTGTTGGTTCTTGCTTCTTTTGGCCAAACACTTAAAATGCATCATGTTGAAGATCAGTGGACCTCACTGGTGAAGGTATCTCGCAAGTTGGTGCCATTACTAAAAAGGCTCTGCTCCCAGTGGGTTCCTGTCAAACATCATTTTGTTAGTGACACTTTGAGCAAGGTTTCCATTGTGGAACCGGACATGCAGGAGGGCAGATAAGAAATCTGGTGATCCTGAAAGTCTCAGACTACTTACTTCTTTAAAGCACTTCTTTAAAAGTGCTTTCTCCCAAACAAGCCTGCCCAGCTTTTAAGGTCTTCAGAAGTGCCCTGCCTACTTCAGAGCCTCATTTGGTGAAGAATTGAAAAAAAGCCTTTTTGGTGGGGCTGGTGACATGCTCCGGAATCTCCTGCAGAGGGAGACCAGGTTAGCTCCCCTTCTGTTGTCCTTCTAAAGGTAAAGGTAAAGGGTTCCCCATGGCATTAAAGTCCAGTCATGCCTGACTTTTGGGGGTGGTGCTCATCTCCATTTCCTAGCCGAGGGAGCCAGCGTTTGTCTGCAGACAGTCTCCGTGGTCATGTGGCTGGCATGACTAAACACCGAAGTGCACGGAACGCTGTTACCTTCCCAGAGAAGTAGTACCTTTTTATTTACTTGTATTTTTATGCTTGCGAACTGCAAGCTTGGCAGGAGCTGGGACGGAGTACGTGAGCTCACCACACCTGCGAATTCGAACTGTTGACCTTTCGATCAACCAGCCCAGAGGCTCAGCAGTTTAGCCCACTGCACCACCGCATCCCTTATCCTACCAGCAAAGACATTTTTGTATATTCAGGTCTTTGCTATGTAAGCTGGCCTGACCCTGAAGGGGTTTCACTGTTAGGTGCTGTCCATTTTATTTTCATGTCTCTAATTGTGCTTTTAATTAATTTGCTTTGCTTTATGTTTTAATTTTGATTTCATTTTAATTGGCATTTGATTTTTGTTAGCCAACTTGAGCACCATTTTTGGCAGAAAAGGAGATATGCACCCAAGAAATAAATACAAGAATAAATTTAAGGGTCAAAGTCAGCTCCTTACATTGAACCTGGAAACAGGCAGCCCATGCTGATTAAACAAGTTCTAAGTAAAACGCCCCAAATTGCCTAGCACCAACCAGTCAATAAAATAGCAATTATGGTGCTTTGCATTACCTGAAATTTTGCAATGACAGTGATATCTGGTACTACCTGAAGTTTCTGGATCCTTTTAAGGGCAGCCCCACACACAGCATGTTGCAACAGTCATCTCACCTGAACAGGTTGGCACTGTGCAGAGGTACATCTTGTGGACCGGACATGTTGGGTAGCACCATAAAGATGGAGAGATGAAGGCCCATCTCCCACTGGGGAAAGCCACCAGGGAATCTGCCATGCCATTCCATCTCTCATGCTCTGCCAGCATGGGGAGGTTTACTTTCCCCCAGATTCAAGAATCTCAGTATTGCATCCTGAATGTGTTAAATAGCAAACCCAGGATATTGCTATGCATTTCACACTTCTCCAGGTGGTGCAAGCCATCTACTCTGGCCATATGTAGATAACCAGTAATGTTAATTCCCTAAACAACAAAGGATGCATATGCCCGCCCTGGCAGCACAGCTTTGCCAGCAATCATAGCAATATAAATATACCCAAACTGATATAATAGCAATTAAGAAGTCAAGTATTGCCAACCATACATTTTTTAAAACACATCATTTTACGGCTCCTAATTTATCTCTCAGTTTATGTCACAACCATCTTTCCCTGAAACAGTAAAGTGCTGCAAATTTGCAAGTGATGCTATAACCCTTGAGAAAAATAATTCTGAAGGCTTTTGAATACGTCCATATGGATATAGCCATGGAATAATGCAATGGTTGCACTAATCACAATGCAAACATCATCTCGCGAATTACTGTCAGCTTTGCAACTCCATCTGACATGTGAAGACTGTGGCTGGATCTTCAGCAGGGAGAGGAGAACAGAGGGAAGGCTTTTGTTCGGCTCCTTTGCTCCAGGCACTTTTTCTAAAACGGGATGTGGAGCACAGGCAGGAAGAGGGCATGAGGGCCAGTTTCTCCACTGGCCATTGCATGATGCTGGTAGAAGCAGCGCTCTTCCCTTTAAATCCAAAGGTTGCATCGTGTGCCTTTGTTAGACTAAAGGAGTGGCCCTCTGCCTTCCCTGCCTCCTCCTCCGAGCTTCCCTAGCATTCCAAAGGGGGAACTGCAGTCTGATGCTCTGTCAGCAATTTTGAAATGCTAATGGGATATGCTGTTTGCCAAGCAGAGCATTAGGAAATGTCTCCATAGGGGATATTATTTTCTGGCCCGTTTCATTCAGACACAGACACTGTTGTGCATTTTGTGATGGGAAACTTCAGCCCTGTCATACTAAGGAACAAGCTCTGGCTGAGCCCCTGTGGATTAACAGGTAGATCTCTGACCAACAATGTCAGTGCACAGCAACTTACACTAATGCATTGTCTTGCCCTCAGTTGTAATTAGGGCCAACACAAATCCAGACGGCTTTTGTCTCTGCCCAAAATCAACTGCGGGATGGCTGCTGCCACAATCACATTTACCCCAGACGGCCGTGACCAGCCACCCACCCACAGTCGATCCTTGGCAGGGGCTATGGCTCAGCGGCAGAGTGCCTGCTTGGAGTGCAAAAGGCCCCAGGTTCAATTCCTGACATCTCCAGCTGCGGCAGGAAAAATCCCTGCCTGAAATCGGGGAGGGCTGCTGACAGTCAGTGTCAATAATACAGGGCGAGATTGACCAATGGCCTGACTTAGTGTGAGATAAATTCCTATGTTCCCACGTGCTGGTATGAGCGAGGCATCAGTCTGGTTCGCATGATCCCTTCAGCCTTCCATGGCTTATGGTGGTTTGCGGCACACACCAGCAGTCACTGTGAATATACATGCCACAGTGTGTGGTCACTGCATTTTCATTTACTTATTATATGTACATTTATTATTTTATTTATTTATTAAACTTGTATGCCACACTAATAGTCCCATGTAACTATAGGTGTACAAATCAAATATATATAATATTAACATACCATCTTTATATCCCACCTTTCTCCCATGGTGGAACTCTAGTTGGCGACATGCAGTTCCCAGGTGGTCTCCCCTCCAGGCTCAGGCCAGCCCCACACCTGCTTGGCTTCAACAGGCTGAATGCCTTATGTGCAGTCCACCATTCCCAACCCCCAAATCTCCCATGGGCTGTTAGTAATCTGTTAGCCACAGCAACAAGCTGCCCTCACCTGGTTTGGATGCCATGAGCAACTGCTGCGATTGCTCGCCACAGCTTGAATTTTCACAGGGCCTCCAGCATGTGCCATAGCCCACCACTGCTTAAGCCACAATGGGCTGCAAAGATCATGTGAACCAGTGCTCCTCCAAAAGGGCATATATGCCCAGGCAGACCCTACACCAGCCATCAATCTTGTTTGCCATTTTAGTCAGAATGCCATGTTAGGTTTATTCTCATATGAGCCAGATATTTTTATATTTTTTGGATCTCCCTCTGCTTTCCCTAAGTAAACTTTTCCCTATTTAAGTACGGTATATTACATTTTGCCGTGAAGATACAGTAACACCCATCTAAACCCATACAAGCATCCTCTTTGGTTTCAAACCTTTTCATCGCTTAATCTGAAATATGGAATGGGCTGGGAGATAGGAAATGCCCTGCACGGAATTTGAAAGGGGATAACTAGATCTCACCAGCCCCAGGTGCTGTTATTTGTCGTTAGACATTGGGAATTGAATCTGTGCTAAAAGGGTGTCTCTTGCAGAATTAAATGTCCGCATGAAACCTTGTTAGTCTGTTCTGATGTTTTGAAAGTTACCTCAGGATGCCTCAGTCCATGCAGCTTTTGGACAATATCCAGTGTTCTGTGAGCAGACTTCCACTGACCCTCCAAAGCAGATTCGAGTGTGTGGGGAGGGAAAGCGGCAGGGGAGAGAGGATGTCTGCTCTGTGGTGGATGGACACCACCCAATATAATCTGTTGTACCAGGCAGACTAAGTGTTCTTCTGAGCGAAAGGCAGGGGTTAGGCCCCTGAGTTTCCCTAGTTAGCCAGTCTGGAACAGCTAAGTCTGGCCGCACACAACAAAAGGGAGCTGGGACAAAGGCTTTTTGAAATGGCCCAAGGACTCAGGGAGAGTGGAAGAGGTGGGCATAAGCAAAGGATAAAAGCTAGAATGCTGGAAGCACCGTGGGGAGAAAAGGTAGGTAAAGAGGTTTAGGAGAAAGCAAACTTCAAAGGATTAAGACCAGAAGGTACAAAAAGGATAGTAAGGCTAGAAAGGCTGCTGCTGGCTTACTAGGACAATAAACTGAAGCAGATGAGCGGGTGCTTGGAGCAGCAGGAGGCAACAGTGAAGAGACAGATACAAAAGGAAGCGAACATTAAAAGTCTTGTTAGCAGCTTTCCCCAGCAAACTCAGTAATGAAACTTCCCGACCCTCCAGCAACATACTGATGGCTTGCTTTGCAGTGTAGGCGATCATAGCGACCCTGCCCACATTCACTCATCTCACCCCATTGGCTTTCAGTCTGGTCCTGTCTGCTGTATCCACTTACCTTGCTCAGTGACCCCCCCCCCCGTCTTAGTTCTGCAACTACCTCTAGTACCCACAGATACTTCTCCTTGTCTTGTAGCTATTTTTGGCACTGCTCCAGCCTAGCTATATTGCCTTATCTCGTGAACATTTGCATAGTAACCAAAACGTGGTTCTGATGGCGCAACAATAGACTCTAATAATCCTATGAAGTAACAAGAATCAATAACGTTTGTTACATCTATGTTGTCAAGTTGTTCTTTTCAGAAGCAAGCAGCAGGAAATGAAATGTTCCCCTTGATGGAGGGAAGGCTCCCTTGCGGCATTTCTATACCAAAGAGTAGAACTAAGATCATATCTTTTTGTAGAAACCCAATGTCTGCTAACTTTATTTTATCCATCTCAAAACAGAAAAATAATTAGAAATTACAGATTTACAATGCTGCGGTGTAACATTGCTGCCACAAACAAATAGTTGTAATTTTAAAAGAATCTTATTGTATAGTAATAGCAGCTCATAAAACGCTATATGCGATTATCAGTGGTGGTGCTGGATGCTTAACAAAAGCAAAGTGCTTTTGTTCAGACTGCTTTGAAACAGAGAAGATTACCATTCCTTGGGTTTCTCCCAGTTTTTGATTACACTGAGCTGCTATTTAGGAAACATCCACCAGCCATTCCAGGTCATTTCCAGCAATTTGGCTGTCAAGGTACAGCAAGGACAGACTGGCAAGTCTAACTTGTGCAAGTTGTTGGTGAGATTTGATCCCCTTGTTTGGAGAAAACGGAAGCCCTAACTTAGGGGTAAAAAGAACTGTGCCTTGTAGTACATACATGACTAATCTGTTATGGAATAAGCTTTTTAATCTAAAGCCCACTTTATCAGATGCTAATATTGCATCCTTAACCATGCCTATTCTCCATGATGGGGTGATCCAGACATTTCCAGATCAAATCATATGCATTTTTAATCAGAAGTAGGTCCTATTGAGTTGAATGGAGCTAGCTTCCAGGTAAGTTGGTAAAGACTCACAACCTTAAAACTGGAGAAAAGCAGGGAATAAAAATAAACTAGTGTTCAGGAAGGCATTTATACATAAGGGATTTATTGCATGCTCAGTATTCCCTATTCATGAATAGGGGTGTACCAAAACAGGGAAACTCAGCTTGTTTGCACTCACTGGATTTCCTGCCCTGCTTCGGACCCTGTGGTTGGAAGTGGGCCACAATAAGTGGGTTTGGTTTTGCTTTTTTTTTTTTTAACCTTTTTTTTTGCTTTCCCCCCTTTTTCGCCTTTTGCAGACTTCCATCTGTATGGCAGATCATGATTTATGTGCATTTGCAAACCATCAGTAGAATTGTCATAAACCTACACCAGGAAAGCATATGATTTTAACATGAATAGTGTTATTTTTCAAGAGCTGAGGATGGTTGTTAGGACAGGACATTTTGGAGGGCTGCCATAATTTGGAGATGACTTGATGGCACATAACAACAGCATAGTGGTATTTGCATATTTTTCATGTGTTGTTGGCACAAAACCCAGTCATTTTTCATGGATTTTATGACAACCAAAACTCTGATTTGATGAGATTTATGCCTATATGGTTAAGCCATGGTTTTTGGGTTCCAGTTTTGCACAATAGGACATTGAAAAAAATACATGAGCTTAATTTTGGTTCTGCAAATCTCAGCAAAGCATATGTTTTTGGATGCCATTTTGAGTAAAAATGGTTGGTGTTGTGCAAAATGCCCTCCCCACACACAAATGGAGCTCAGATCTATTTCCACAAATAATGCTAGATGGCTTCCCTGGTGTCCGTATGCAAAATTTCTGCTGGTAGATTTAAAAAATAGTGCAAATTGTGGTTGGCTTAGAGCCAGAAGTCTGTTAGCTGATTTGCAGCACTGAGTCAGTACCAGCACATAGGTGGCACACTGGAAAAACTGATGAATTTCCACCTCCAAACAAATTCCTCACACAATCTCTGTTCACAATTATTTATGGATTCTTTAGATGATGATGTAGCATGCCAGTTTTGCTTCAGTTTTTAAACAGAACTTTTCTAATTGTTTTTTGAGCTGGGAAAATGCAGCACTATTTATGGAAGCAAAAGAGAATGATTTTTCTGTTTGTGGAATTGCACTATTTCACTGCACCACAGTGCCATCTAGAGGTTATGTATCAGAAAAGGACATGCTTTTTGTGTACTGCTTGCGGGCCAGTTCTGCAATGAAACTGAACGTAGATATTGTAGATTAACAGCCTCATATTTAAAAGCTGTAAGTGATGGTGAGAAAGGGAAAGTCAAGTGGAGACAGATCTTTTGGTATTAAGAGTCACTTTTTTAAAAAGTCCACCTTGAAAGATGAACTTTGCAGTTGAAAAGTGCTGATCCAGGCAGGCCTCTGTTTTCCATTAATGGATGAAGGCAATGATTGACTGGCTGACTGTCTTGCACTCCCACCTACCTGGAGCAGCTGTTTGACTTCTGTGCTTATCCTGTCTATGAGTGGCTTCGTTTATGTAAAAGTTTGTATTCATCTCTTATTCTTTGGCTAGATCTCCTCACTGTTCTTTTGGATGAGCTAACACCTTCCTGTTCCAGCAAGTTTGCTTTCTGTGTAAATGCATACACAGAACAATGGTTTCACTCCCCCCACCCCCACCCCCCCAGTCCCGCATCTCTCTCAGGTGCTTGTTTAATGATAGGTGAATCTGGGAGGATGGGCTTCTACTTTAGAGTTGACCTTTTCCATTGCTGTAAGAGATGCTTGGACAAGAGTGGCAACGCTGGAGGCATTCACATCTCTCAACTCACTGAAGCATCAGTTATTGTCAGGAATAAATCAACACTGCAAAGACCTGTTCAGCATGAAGAGCAGTTTCCACAGACTCACCTAATGTCATTCTCCCATAGCTAGCTGCCTTCACTGCCTAAGGGCATTTTCAGGGCATTTATTTATCTATTTATTGGAACAGCACAGTAAATGCACCCTTGTCACTTAGTAGCTTGCTGTCTTTCAGCCCTCTCTCTCCCAACCCTCAACCAGCTCTTGTATCTATTATGGGGAAACTACATTTTTCTAGGTCTCAACCATAATATATTGCCAATGGGAAATTGCTATTCTCCCTCCTGAATGTATCAATTACAGTATAATGAATGATACATGAAATGTACAGGTGTTATGGGTGGGAGTGATACCTTTCCTCCTGATGGACCCCTTTTTTACAAGGAAACCTCCCCCCCCCAAAAAAAAGATCAGAGAGAGAGAGAGAGAGAGAGAGAGAGAGAGAGAGAGAGAGAGAGAATTGCACCAGAGAAAGAATTCCAAATATAATTTTAAAAGTCAGTCTAATGTAGCTAGTTAGATGTTACCTGCTGACTTGAGCAGAGTCTTGGGTTCTCAAGCATATGCAATGTTCATTGCTCAGAAAATGATCAGAGAAAGAGAGAGATGGTGCATGCATATGTCTTGGCCTCCCATTATATGGCTTAGGGAAAGTTCCCAGGGACTGAAAGAACAATTAGTTTCATGGGAATCCAACTTTAGTAAAAGCAGAGACTGCTAGTTGGAAGCAGTCATACACACCCTTTCTGATGTCAGAAGTCCAATCAGTACAACCTGTGTCTACACCACCGTCTTAATTACTTTAAATATGCATCTTAAAAGGCACTGCTGGTTTGAAGCAATAAATCTTTTTCTGAGGAATGTAGAATTTTGAATGCATATTGACAACAAGAATTTGAGCTAAGCCTTTTGGGTGGGATAAAAAGGTATTTAATAAATAAATAAATAAATAAATAAATAAATATCCCGGGGTTATGATGCCGATTATCAGATGCCCCTGGGGGCACTGTTCAGCTGTATCAGAATATAGGGGCTTGGCACATCCATATAACTATACTTATGGTGTACTTTATACCATACCCAGATCATAGGGATGCATTTAATGAGACCCTTGTGCATAAAGACCATCAGCCACTTTCACACGTTGAATACATTTGAGCCCAGTGGGTACTTTAAAACAATATTTTGCCCTTGTTTTCACTGCTGTTACAGTGTCCCATGTTTTCTTTTTGGAATCTCATCACACATTCTCAGTCCCATTGTAAATGGATGGAGAAAAATATTTTTAGTGTTGACTTTTATTCTAAGCAGTGAGGGGGCATTCCTGCCTGATTTCGCTTTCCTCTCTGCCATTTGCTAAGGCACCTGGGGGACAGGGGAGTCCTCTAGGGACTGAGATTTCATCCTCAGGGCAGGGTAGGCAGAATGCAACAACTCACCTCTGCTGACCGTCAGAAACTACTGCAAGAGGGGAGAAAGAGCTGCTGAAAACCCTGAGTGCTTCCCATATTCTAAATGTCCCCAAATTGTTGTAACTTGACTCCAAGGGCTGTATGGTTGTGACTGTGAATTAGAGAACCTCCTGCCTGCCTACCAGGCGGGTCCACAGCAGTCCTGAAGCTGTCACATGCAAAGCCCTTTGGCACCACCCTTTGGCTGCTGCAGTAGCCAAGTCTTCGCTCCCTGAAGTGGCCACTGCTGGAGATGGCCTTACCTCTGGAGCACATTGCTGCCGCCTCTCCAGCCAGAGGCAGGTGGCCACTTCACAGGGCAGGGCAGGGCAGGGCAGGGCAGGGCATGCTTGTTTTAAATAACTTTTTTTTTAATCAAGAGGAGCAGAGAGCCTGGTGGGTGCCCTGGAGGAGTCCATGGGCTCTACATTGGAGACCCCAAGACTAGAGGCAACCAGGCTAGGGAAGATTCCCTCAGAGCTTGGCTATGTGGAGGGAAGGGAAGAGAATCCAGGTACTGTCCAACCTTCTTCCCTGCTGCATTTCTCATCCTTGTCCTAACTTTCCTTCTAATGCCTCTCTCTATTTGAGTACGAATGCTCCTTTGCTGTACAGCCGGAGCATGGGGCATTTGTGGGTACCTATGAAAACAAAATAAAGGGCACCCTAACAGGACTCACCTTTCCATCTGTAACCAAACCCTGCAATTTTACCATGTTCACATTTGTTTCCACTGTTTTAATTCTTTGCATGCTGTCATCTCCAGCACTGCAGCATCATTTTTTTTCACTGATTTAAAAATAAGGAAGGGGATCATATCCATTTTGAACTTCCCTGATTTCCTTAGTAAACACTGGATGACAACACTCCCTCCAGAGAATGTGAGGTGGGTGAAACCACATGGCTGTCCCACTGAGGGAAGGAGCCGGTGTTTTTTTGCCCTGGGGAAGGCACCTTCTCTGGGCCCCTCCCTTAGTGCATTTCCTTCCTCACTGCCATTGTGACTAGGTGCTCTTGCTCCTCTTCCTCTTCCTCATTATAGCCACCATGTGCTGGCAGGCAGGGTGGCAAGGAGCAACTGGAGAGGGCCACCTGTAGCTCCTCCTTCTCATTACCACCACTGCCTGGGTCAGACCAAGCGTGACCAAGCGGGGTGCAAGGGGGAAGAGGAGGGGCAGTTCCAGGAGGCTCTTGTCAGGGTGCCATCTGCTGGAGTGTGTGTTCAATCAGGCTGAAGACCTCCCCAGCAAGGCATCCTCACCCCTTCCATCCACATCCCATCTTGTGCAGATGGAGATAGCTGTGCCTGAAAGACCTGGGTTGTGAGGAAAGATCATTCAAAGAAAAAGTAATGGCTGAAGCTCTTTTTGCATACTTGCATGGACAAGTAAATAATGAAGCAGATGTAGTGACATATTGCCAAGAACAAGCTTTCAGTGAGCCCAAAGCAATCCAAGAGAGGGTTGGGAAAGTAAGGGAGCTTGGCTCAGAAAGATCTCATTGACTTGTTGCTTAGTAAGCAGGATACCTGACTCATTGCAAACTAGCCTCTTGCCTTCTTTTTGAAACCTGGCCAGAGATAACATGCCCGTAATATGGAGGTCTTTTAATTCTATCCTCCAGAGCACATTATAGATAATGATCCATTTAGAGCAAAGAGGTCAACCTCATTACCTCCTGTTAACAGATCAGGTCCTATCTGGGACATAGACAAAGTAAGTCTTTAGCACCTATTAACCCTGTGGCACAACTTTTCCAAGTTTCTCCTAACATTATCAGATATTAGATGTAAGATTCAACATACATTCAAAGCATAAGAACAACAGAAGAGACCCAGTGGATGAGGCCAAAGCCTTATCTTGTCCTGCATTCTGTATTCACACTGGCCAATCAGATGCCCCCTGGAAGTTGATGACCAGGATGCTTCTCCTCACTATGTTACCCAGCATGCTGCCTCCAGTGATGCTGTTCTTACATGCTGCCTAGTCATCCTCAATTTATGGCAACCCTGTGGAGGATGCCCTCCAGAGAGTCCCATCCTTGACAGCCCTGCTCAGCTTTTATCAACTCAAAGCTGTGGCTTCCTATATTGACTCAATCCACCTCTTCTTCTGCCTTGGACTTTCCCGAGCATTACTGTCTTCTCCAGTTAATCTTGCCTTCTCATAGCGTACTTGAAACTAAACACCTTCAGTTGTCTCATTTTTGCTTCTAGGACAAATTCTGGCTTGATTTGATCTAGGACCTACTTATTTGTCTTTCTGTCAGTCCAGAAAGCTCTCCTCCAGTACCAGGTTCCAAATACATCCATTTTTTCCCTGTCATCTTCCTCCGTTTTCCAGCTTTCACAACTATACAGAGCAACTGGAAATACTGTAGTGGGGATTATCTTGGCATTGGAGTTCCCAGTGAAACATCCTTACACTTGATGATCTTTTCTAGTTCCTTCATTGTTCCTTTGAAGTCTTCCTTCTAAATTTTTGACTGCAGCCTGCCTTTGAATAAATGATTGGGCCAAGAGATGCATAATCTTTCAGAATTTCAATTTCTTGAGATTGGCAATAAGGTCCCATAACCCTTCTGTTGTAATGATTTTTGTTTCCTTAATGTTCAGCTACAGTCCCTCACCCGCACTTTCTTCTTTCACTTTTATCAGGCGTCATTTCCGTGCATTGCTACTTTCTGCCATTAATATGACATCATCTCTATATCTTAAATTATTGATCTGTCTTCTGCCAATTTTCACTCCTGCTTCTCTAATCCTAATCCATCTTTCCTTATGATATAGTCTGCAGACAGATTGAACAGATAGGGAGATAAAATGCACCCTTGTCTAATGTCTTTGCCTATAGGAATCCATTCTATTTCTCTGCAGGGTCATTGACTCTGCAAGTCAAAGGCTTTGCTATCGTCTATAAAGGATAGACTGATCTTCTTCTGAAATTCATTAATGTGCTCCAGTAGCAAATGTATATTTACAATAAGATATCGAATGCCTCCTCCCTTCTGGAATTCAGCTTGAAAGTCAGGCATTCCTTGCTCCATATAGGGTACCGTACTTCGTTGCAACACTTTGAACATCACTTTTCCTGCATGGGGGACCAGTGCAATTTCCTATAGTTGCTGCAGTCTTTTGCCTCTTTTTCCATTGAATGCTTCCATTCTGTGGGCCACTGCGTCATTTTCCATATTTGTTGTCTTATTCTCATTATGGTTTGGACTGATTCAGTGTCTTCAAGTTGAAATAGTTCTATTGATGTTCCCAGTGCTTTGTGGCTTTCAAGTGTTTTCACAGCAGCTTTCACGTCCCTTTCTAATATTTCAGGTTCTTCCTGATAAGATTCCTATCCAAAGGGTTATATCATTGTTTTATCTTTTCTGTAGGGTTCTGTTTACAGTCTTCCTCTCTTTAATTTGTACTGATTGGATGATTTATTCTGCTGTTGCTCTTTCACTATTTCTTAATTTAGGTTTGAATTTCCCTTGAATTTCTTGGATCTTCTGGAAGAAGTCTCTTGGTTTTCCTTTTTTGTTGTTCTCTTCCATTTCCTTGCACTGGCCATTTGTCCTTGTCCTTGCTCTCCACCAGTAGCTGGATGAGTGCCTCTCATCTTCTGGCACTTAGCTCTTGTTTCATTTTCGATGGTTTCATCATAGGTACCAAATATTCATTAGTAGTTTGCCACTGGGTTCTTCTGTGCAGTATTAACAAGAGTTAACTTGAGCATGACTGATGTGGTCTGGGAAAGATCCCCTGCCAGTGTCACCTTCAACTATTGCTGCTTCCCAGCAGCTGCTCTTCAGGAGTTTCCTTGCCTTCATCATCATCATTAAAGATATCACTTCTCTTCTGCTGATGCAACTGTTACCTCAGAAGAGTGTGGATGCATTTTAGTCTGGTGTCTCTGCCTTGACCGTTCCACCTTGCTGCTAGCAGATCAGTCTAGTGAGAGAGTCTGACTTCACGGCAGCTTTTGCTGTCAGCTTCTCTGACACTGTCCAACACTTCACCACATTAAGATGCACATTCAAGAGGAGCCTGCCTCCAATACGAGAGGCATATATAGTCATCATGACTTGTAGCCACTGCTAAGCTCTTCATCTAAAAATTTGTTCAATCCTGCTTAACAACAAACCTGATCAGGGAGGGCAATTGTTTTGACCACTTGTGGCTTTTCTTTGCTATGTATCCATGGTATGGACTTGCTGGGGAAACAAAACTAAAAGATCACCAGGATGCTTCACTGAGGAGAAAGTCTGTATATGCGATTGTCACACGCAGAAAATGGACAGTCAGGCTCCTCATCCGTTGCAGCTATCCGTGGTGCTGTAAGGTAGTGAACCTATTTGGGCAGGCTGCCTGGCGGGCAGAATTCAGCACCATGGATAGCTCCTAGCAGGTTTAAACGCGAGTTGCAAGGGAGGATTATCTCCAAAAAACAGCAGTAGCTAGTTTCCCCTGGGCACCCCTTGGTTGTTGTTTGAAGGGGAAGTCCGTACCCTGTTGCTTGACCCCAGCAGTTCTTGATTAACCAACCAATGGATTGTTGCGGCTTGTGAACTGGGTCACAGATCTGAACTTGCCCTGCCTCTCTCTACTGGGGAAGGGGAATGAATACGAGTCATCCTTGCCCACCAACTATGTCTTCTTGGAATTCATTAGCTCCCAAGGTGACACATCTTTTGCCAGGTTTTAGGATGCCGTGTTTCAGAGTAACCCACACTGAGCATTCTAGAATCAAGAAACATCCAAGATCATTCTAGAATCCCTAAGGATTTAGAGAGGATCCTTAGGGACCATCTAACACCCTCAACTATAACCCTTACTTTTATTTAACCATTTTGTGCACTATAGGATAAGCTTGGTCTAACACTTATATTTTTAATGCATGCCTACTGAGTGTGCAGATTTATTTAATCCTTGAACTATCTTTGTAGCCCCAGCTGTGTTTAAGCATCACAACATGTAGGTGCAGAAGGCTGCTATTATGCATATGAAAATCAAATCTATCATCTCAGCTCTTTTATACCTTAACTACCAATAGTACTATTAAGGAGTCTGATTGGCTTGTTCTTTGCAAATGAGCAGTCAAGGACTTGACAAATAATGTCAATATGCCTTAATTACTGTGAATGGTGCTCTGAGTGAGCAATTCATTTGTAAAGGTGGAGCACAAGACTAGTACCATGTAGACTAGTGGTGTGCCATGTGTGGGTGAAACAGCAGTTTAGAGTTTGATGGCAGGAACCTGAAAGTTCCCAGCTGGAATTAACTGAAATGGAGTATTGCCTAGATAGTGGGAATTCCTGTATGCTTCCTGTGGAAGCTCCCTTCTAAAGAAATAGCAATTTGCCTCCACTGTGCTTTTCTTTCTATTCCTATATAAAGCAAATAGTACAAAGACGCCAGATGTCTCCAGTGTTCTTTCACCCGAAGGAAACTAAGTGATATCTACCTGCAAAGAGGGGAGCACAGAACAGTATCATTAACTGTAAATTAGAAGAATAAATATTCTGAAATACCTCTGATGAAAATGACCAGAACAGGATCCAGCTGAGAAGTAATGTTCAAAATTTATTGATTGATTGATTGATGAGTGATAGATGCAAAACCAGTAAAACCACAAATGAGATGCACCCTTATTTATCAGGATACCAGAAAGGCAAAGAGATTAGCTCTCTTGCTCTCCAGCCAGAGGGTAAGAAATCTAGGCTGGTCATTCTCAGAAACTCCCCACCTCCACCATGGACCAATTAAAAGTTGCTGCCAGGCTCAGTGGGGAGCTACAGAATACACTGTTTGTGCTCAGCAGGAGTGGGGATATTTCTACAAATCAAAACACTTGCATAACTTATGTTTTACTAAATGTTCACTTATCTTTCAACCTTTCTACAGATGTCTACAATGGAGCTTGTAGAGCACCACTCAAGAACCTCGGATCCTTGTCTGCAATGAGGATGGAGGTGCTCTCTGTGTTCAAAGTTCCCTTTCATGCATTCAGGAGCAGGTCCCAAGCAGAGTGTTTCCTCTCCAAGGCAGCCACGCTAACTCTTAGGGAGTGTCAGAATTAGTTAAGCTTTCTTCATAGTGTAGGAAAACAAACAAGCCTGTTTCCATGACAACTCAGGCAAGGATTGCTTCAAATGACAACAAAACAAGATAAAAGTGCTACCAGAGGAGAATGGAAATATCTGAGAAAGGAAGTGTGAGGGGGAGTGAAGTAACACACACACAAACTCAGATGGGGGTCCTCCTAGCTGGCACAGGGGATGAGCGGGGGATACTGCCAGCTAAGAGTGACTGCTCTTTATGGCACTTTCAGTTCTGGGTCACAAAGGCCTGCAATTCACTCATCTCCTTGTACTGTGAGTTGAAGATTAAAAACTACAGCTCCTATTTCGGCAACATTTCTCCTGAGAAACTGCTTGAAGCCAGGTTGGCACCTGAATGAGATATGAGCCCTTTTGTAAATCTGGCCCACTACATGTAATGTTCACAGGTGTATTTCTTCCTGTGGTGGATCTTGGACTCAAGCTGCTTATTGACCCGCATTTCCCAAGCTGGTACCCTCTAGACGTGTTGGACTCCATCCCCCATAATTCTCAGCCAATATGGCTATTGATCAAATGGGATTATCGGAGTCGCAGTCCAACAATCTTCATTGGGAATGTTGGTGGAGGAAGGAGGAGGAGATGCTTTAATCTCAATGCCCCCAAAAATTCTGATGCAGCCAAGGTAACTCATTGCATGCTACTAATAATGGGAGAAGCAGCAGTCATAATCGGTATCTTGGGTCAGGGTGATTTAACATCATCCTTCCCCTGCATCCTTCCCCTGCAAAAGCCAAGATCATAGTTTTTGTACTGCTTTTTGGCTGTATCAGGACTGTTGCGGGAAAGAGCACCCCCCCTCCCGTGTGTGTGTGTGTGTGAGAGAGAGAGAGAGAGAGAGAGAGAGAGAGAGGGAGAGAGGGAGAGAGAGAGAGAGAGATTGAAAATTAATGGAAGTGAGATGGGTGACTGTTTTAATCACTTTCTCAATGATCACCAACATGGCCAATTTGCATCCTTCACAACAGTTGCATACTGGGTCAATGTTTTCACTGAATGTGATATTGTGACCCCAAGATCCCTTTCTAGTCAGACTGCAACTCAGATTTCATCAGCATAACTGTAAATTTAGGATGGTTTGCTCCAATGTGTACAACTTTGCACTTCCTTATAGTGAAATACATCTGTCATTTTAATGTCTATTGCCCCATTTGAAAGTAATCCACTTGGAACTTCTTTTATTTTAAGTAGCCTAATTAAGCTGGTGCTATCAGCCAATGTGGCCACCTCGCTGCTCACCAATATCTCTTGATCATTATGAGCAAGAGCTTTTTAACATGAGCCATTTGTTATGTATTCATCATTCCCTATGCACAATTGTTTACAGGTTCTTTAGATGATACCACAACCCTCCAGTTTCACTTCTTTCTGTAAACAGCACTTTCCACAAGAATTTTTTAGAGTCTGCAAAATGAGGAATTATTTCCAATGGAGAAAGAAAATGTTATTTCCTCTTGTGCATTTTCACGATTCTGTTATGTCACAGTGCTCCTTAGAGGTTATGCAATAGAAGAGGAAAGGATATGTGCCCCATATAACGCTCAGGTGTCTATTCTACAATGACACCGAAAGCTCCACGTTAAAAAGCATCAATCTCAATGGAGATGCTTGGGGGCTTCCATGGATTGCGTCCTCCATTACAAAACCTGGCCCACTTATTCCTAGTCTGCCTTCTGTTCTTTTAACCAGTTACCAATTCATAAGAGGACTTCTCTTATCCCATGGATAGTAACTTTGCTCAGGAGCTGAAAGGTTTATTAGAACTTAGAAGCCTTTTTGGTAGTCCAAAGAAAGCATGTCTATCAGATCACCCCTATCCACTTGCTTGCTGATACTCTTGAAAAACCCTAGAAGATTAATGAGGCAGCACTGACCTTTGAACAAGTCTTCTGATCACAGACGACATCAGGATCCAGTGGATACTCCCTGATGGCAGGAAGGACAAGGAGGTGAATTTCACAAATTCCTCCTTCTTCCTGCAGCTCATGAATCTCATGCTGCTTTGAAAACTCTGGGGAACCTTTTAAGCAATTGTTCAGGAAACCAAGGGGCTTGCAGTAGGAAGGAGAAATTGCCACGAATGGTTCTCTTCCCCCTTCTTCCAGTACATGCAGAACTCTGGCAAGCACTGCTCTGGATCCAACCCACAAGCGACCATAGCCCTGATTGTGTGCTTTGCATTCACAGAGAAAGGGAACGGCATTGCAGGGCCCATCCCTGATGTCCCATATGCCACTAGCCCTGCCTGCAAGGTGCTGAAAAGATCTGTTTCCAGGCACACAGGACCAATATGTTGTAATGTATAAATTTGCATATGCTTATTTACATGTGCTCTAAAGTCTTTCTGTGTACGCTGCTGAAGCTCCCTTTCTCTCAAGGACAACCTTATTGGTAAAAGGGGGTGTATGGACAGTGGAAAGGAGGGCATTTGATTTTGGGGGGAACTCTTGTAGAAGACTCAGAGGGGGCCCAATGCTTTTATTTTAACAGGGTGGCAGGGCAAATGGAGTCCCAGTGATTCAGAGCTAACACCATTTGTGCCCGAACTCCTCAGGGTAGATGCAGTGTCTGCAAAGATGCATCTCAGCACAGACCCTTTTGCAGGCATCCTACTGAGCATACCTATACTGGGGGGTCAGGGGCAGCAAGGTATGTGTGGAGGGGCCAACAGCATGTCCCAGCTCCCCTCCACATATTCAGCATCTGTGCTTGGAAGCTCCAAATGTAGCTGATGTGAAGCTGCAGTACCTGTGTTCAACACTTGCTTAGTGACTGATTAAGGGTTTTGTTGTTGAGTTGCAAAGGAAAAGGTGTGTGAAAGAGAGTTTGGTTAAGGGGAGCACTGGCAATCTTCTGCAAGAGAAAATAGCAGGCTGAGAGAAGCATACTTTCCCTTAGGGCACACGCACATCTTGTTTCTTCTGCTCTTGTCTCTGGCCAAGCATATTATGCACAGTGGCTGGGTTCAGTTGATCTGTGTGATTACCTTTGCAGCACATGGCTTCCTATGTCATCTAAACCCAGCAAGGTATGCAGTAGGTGGTGGCTTTGAAATCACTCCAAACCCCTACAATAAACTGTGGCTTCTGTGGAGAGGGTTCAAAGCTACCCTCTCCACAGTCCTCACCAGATTCCGATGACACAGGAAGCCACAAATCTTGTGGGTAAGGTGATTGTGTGGTACATAACCAGTGATCATCCAAACCTGGCTACCCTCTCTCATGCACACACAGGGAGGGTTCACAGAATCACAGAGAGAAAATAAGAAATGGAGGCTTGTTTTCCTTCCCTGTGCCTCCTGATCACAAGCTGCCTGGTTAGTGTAATTAAGCACGGTTTCAGGGTGGTTTTTAAGCCATTCCAGTCACACACCCTTGTTGGTTCTGGATGCCACAGCCCATACCCAGCAAAGTAATAGTGCTATTTAGGCAGGTTGTGACTGGCATGCTCCTGGGATGGGTGTGAATAAGCCACCATGGCTTATTTTCCCTCAATGATCATGTGAACCTGATCACACAGAGTAGTTGCATTGTTTAGACTCTACTGAAAGAATGACAAGAAGTTACTGAGGTTCAACAGGTAGTGCAGTGAGCATTCCAAGTGTCCAAAAGCAAAAATACTTTCTTGAAGTCATGCCAAGGCCTTTAGTGCGTTAGGAAGAGCATTACAGATTGGTGCTCTGAAATTGCACTCTCTAGTAATGCTGACGATAAAACATGTCTCTGCAATGGGAACAACACAGTTTACCTTACTGAAACAGCTTCCTTCCCGGGAATAGGGAGGGAACCTGGGTGCAGAGGGACTCTGCAACAGTGGGAAAGGGGAAACATATAAAACCCATGGCAAGAGGCATTGTCTTTTGTTTTTAGCCTGGAAGAATTGACACATCACTTGCCCATGAACTTCTGGAGGCACAAGGAGAAACCCTTGACCTATTTGGGAAAACTGTGGGCCACAAGAAGGGAAGTGTAAGCTTTCTTTTGCTTGTCTATTAATAATCTGCTTCTATATGTCATCAATGCATTCAATAAACTGTGAATCAGCTTTAACACAGGTGGATGTGTGTCTACCTAACGATCTTTGAACCTAAAGTATGGTGCCTTGGTTGGCCCAGGCCCATGTGGTCAGAACAGAGGTGTAGTGGTAAATTATGTCACAGCCTCAGGAAAATTCAAAGTTCAAGCAGCGATTTGTATTAAGAAGCAAACTCTAGGCATTTTCCTCTCCACTAGAAGCAGGTCTTTTGTAAAACAATTGGGTCTTGTTCGCCCTTTCAAACCAAGGCACCCCAAAATACATGACATTATCACAGGGAGCAATCTAGGAAAAATCATTCCCAGCCCGCTCAGCAATTGCCGTTAGGGTTGCAACTAAGCTCAGAGGGAACAGGGATGCCTGAGGTGTGGGGGAGTTCCTGCTAATCCAAAAGCGATGCTGAAGCATAAATTTGGCAGGCAGGTTTCATGGACTTGGGAAAGAACATGAGGCGGGATATACTAATACAGGCTAATGCTAATAGGGTAGACTAATAACATCTTAGAAAATGTTAACACAGGATTGGAAATCTACCCCTCCTCTCATTAACAAGAAGCAGCCTCCAGTCTGTGGGTTCTCTGCTGTGGCCGCACAGTCCAGCTCTGTGCTGTTACACTAATTTGTGCTGAACAGACACTTAATCCACAGTGTTGCTATGAGCCTAACACAGCCTGACTCTGATGCAGTGACTGTAAAACACATGTTGGCAGAGCTCCCAGGCTGGAGTGCTATTCCCCGCTTGACGGGGTCGGACTCTGTGCAGAGGGGCGGACCAGGGGATTAATAGGTGTGAACAGTTCTTTTCTCAGCTTGTCTCTTTCAAGAATAATTGACTTGACTTAGCTCCTCACACATGAAAAACCCCCTCCCTGCTTCGTAGCATCTCCGGCACCACTTAACACAGTTGGGCAAGCAACCTGACCTTCCTGCCCAGGAGGCCTGGGCGGCTTGTTTTTGCCCTGAAGAAACTGCATAATGGAAAGATCTAGCCAGCCCCAGTGTTCCCATGGTTACCTCACTGGCCTTGCACACACAACCCTTCATTAACTTTTTAAAGAACCCTCCAATCTGGATAAAGTCCAGAGGGACTGCAGCATCCAGAGTGGTAGGACAGATGCTTTGCACACACAAGGTTTCGGGTTCAGTCCTTGCAGTCTCCACGTACAGCTGGAAAATGTCTCTGCAACCCTGAAGAGCCACTGTCAATCAATGCCCACAATACTGGACTAGGTGACCAGTGCTCTTGATTCAGGACTGCTCCACACGAGGCATTTAACCCCATGCTTTACCAAGGCATCTTCTTCCATTTCCTTTATGGAAAGACTGCCCTTTCACATGCACTTTTTCCTGGCGGTTTCTGTCCACTTTCCTTAACATCCTTTCATGAGGAGGCACTGTGGTAGAGAGTAGAATTTTGGTAGCAAATGATCCAGGAAAATAGTGCATTAACCTTGCTCTTAAAAACACCACAGCAATAAATGACCGAGAAGCTCTGGGAGGCTGTTGTGCAAAGGACCTGCAGACGTCTGTGAATGGATGATGAGCAAACAATGAATGCCTTGTGTAGACATGCCAAAGTGTCAGGCAGTTTCCCCCATTGCTAATATTACCTAACATGGGTATGGAATATGGGAGTGGTGTTTTTTTTAACTATTAGTATTATGTGGATGGAATTGTTAACTTGCACACTGTTTTACAATCTTGATCTTGTTCAGCTTCACAACAACCCTGTAGGGTAGATTGTGATCATTCCCATTTTACACAAAGGCAAATCAGGGCACCAGATGGTGATAAAAGAAGAAGATAAAATGGGAAAATAGTGGAGGTCAGTTTTGAAATCTGGGGTCTCAGGTTTCAGTGGAACTGTCTATCCAGGTCACCGCACAGGAAAACCCTTGTGTCATCATTAAAAGCCCAAAAAGGCTTGGGGTTTGCAGTTTAGCCTGGGAGCAACAGAGGGCACACACACAGGGAACAGACTTACTCATCGAAGCATTATGGATTGTAAAACTAATCCTCAGTTGTTAGCCACCCTGGTCTCCTTGCCAGGAAGGATGGGATATAAATTAATAAAATAAAACACTGAGCTTCCCGATACGAGCTTTTCTACACAAGGCATTTGGTCTGCATTCCTTTTTCCCTAGTCATGGTTGTTTACAGGTTCTTTCGACAGTGTCATGACCCATCAGTTTTGCTTCTGCTTGTAAAGCGAACTTGCTGCCAGTTCTTTTAGACAGGAAAAATGTGCATTTACTTCTGAATATGAAAGAATGCACCTTTTATTCTTGCATACTTGTGCTATCCACAGTGCCACCTAGAGGATGTGTGGCACAAAAGCAGGAACGGAAATGCTCCTCATGAAGTGTTTGGATTTCAGTTCTGTGACAAAACTCCTATTGGTTGTGCCCTCAGTGATCAGACGCTTCCAGTGGGACAGTGACCAATCATCCAATGCAGGGTAGGAGGAAGAGCAGAGGCGATCTTTTCCTCCCCTTCCAATCGTCTATTAAGTACACTTCTAGGAGTGGTGCTGGTGGGGAGGCAGCTGAACGAGGCTCAAGGAAACTTGTGCTCCGCCTTCTGCTCTCTTCCCTCCCTGCCCACCAGAATGCCCGTTGCCCACCTTCTTGGAGGTCACTCTTCTGCCTCCAGAGGACGGCCGGTGCAGTCCCTTCTGCATCGGTCATGAGGAGGCAGGAGTGGAGGTCAGTTCTCTGACTCCCCTTTCCTCAACCTTGGAACGGGGGATTTTGCCCAGGGACCATAGGATTGCTTTCACAGTGAATTAACAGCCTCGTTCTAAAAAGCCCCAGAAGGCTTTAAAACACTGTAAGCAAGTAATACATTGTCAGAAAGACAGGGAGTGAAAGTGATGCTCCTATGACCATCCACACACCATTTTTAAATGCTTTCCTTAACATGCTGGAACAAATGGCACATGAAGCAGCTTATGGCAGTGGTTGGACATGCTGAAGCCTCGTGGCCAGTATCCAAGGAGTGTGAGGGTGGGCCCGTATGACTGGAGCTCATCGAATATACTCACACCCCGCTCCCCTCACACACACAGCATGCTATTTTGGAGTGAGATCAGGGCATCTCAGCCAACTCAGTCACATCACAATGACCTTCATGAGGGTCCAAGGCATTTACATCCCTTGATGAAAACACCAGGTAGACACCAGCATCCTGGGCAAGTGCAGGAATGGGAAAGGATGACATTTGGAAATCCACCCATCAGGATCTGACCTTTAATACAGAGCAATGCTGACATTTTTGTCATGTCAGAAGATATCAAGCCTGCTTGACTAAGTGCAGACAGGAAAGACACAGGCTGAAATGGCAAAAAATGATGCTGTACGAATGGAGAATGAAACATTGGACACCGGCACCCTCCAGAGTGGAATTCACTTGGCAACTGAAAAGATAAGCGCTGACTTACACAGCAGGCATTTTCAGTGCAATAACGACATCTGTTGTCATGTAACTGGGCCCCGATTCTGACAGCCCAACCTTTTTAAAACAAGCCTGGAAACTAGTTTGACACATAATGAACAGGGTTAGCCTGGGTTACTTTGTACTTATCTCTTTACGATTCAGTCTGGACAACATTCTGTTGGCTGTCTAGTTTCACCCCGGAGTGCTTGTTTCTCTTGTGACAACGCCTGGGTAGATATCCAGGGTTGCTAAGGCTGATAGCAGTTTCTCTCAGGGTTCCCTTCCTATGCATCATGTGGAATCCCAACACTAAAATACTTCTGTACAGGAACCAGCATTCCACTGGCATGCAGATTGTGATGTGTTAGAATTGCACATGTGTCGTTGGCTTTTAAAGTTCTATGTATTAATTATGTCAAGCTATTTCAAAAAGAGGATGAACAACACTAGAAAATGGCATGGGAAACATTTAGGAAAGGGAGGCAGGGAAAGAAAAGGGGAACAATGAGAGTTCTGGCATAAGAACACAGAAACCACAGCCTCTGAACCCTCAGCTCACATTGTAAGGATTACTTGTGTTCATTGGATGATTTAGCCCAAAGAGGGTGCACTTCCTGTCATGTTTGACAGTTGCCAAAAGCACTCCCTCCCATGATTTTAGGGAATCACAGCTAAGGAACCCATGCAAACTCTTCTGAATGAGCGCAATCAGTAATCTGATTGGCTGGCATCACTCATGTAACCAGTCTAGGAAGCATCGTTCTTACTCTCAGTGATCCTACATGGGAACATCTGGTTGGCTGCATAGCACCATAACAGTTTCTATGTGATACTTGACTGTGTGGAATTATAAAAATACAGGATTGAGAGGAAATTTCTTCTGTTGTTTATCACCTTTAATTGAAGATAAGAGTATATTTAAATGGCACAAGTCTCTTCTCCCTGTCCTGGGTGTTAGCCATGCCTTCCAACATCAGTCTGCTCTGAAAAAGAAAAAAAAAAAAGGAGTTGGGGAGCCAACTCCCTTTCTGGGACTCTTACTGCTCTTGCTACTTTCTTTAAGGGTTGAGCAGCATCTACGCCTGGTTCTGACAAGCACTTTTAGTCTGGCTCAGTAGTGAGACAGAGCAGCAGAACCCTGAGCAATTGGGAACCAAGTCCCATCACAGGACACAGATGTAATCTCTCTTTGAATGAGCTGGCCGGCCATATAGGTTGTCCTAGGAGACAATCCCGTGCATGCTTAGATGGAAAAAGGGTCCTACAACTCCAGCCTATCCATTTCTCCTATGTTCAAAACTCATTCCTGAGTGTATGGGGGATGTTGGGCTAGTCACCCTTAGATGAACTCAGCAGAGGATGCTTCCAGATGAGCAATTTATTGTGTGATTGCCCTGCCACTCATGGAATTTTATTTGGGGACGGGAGAGGCAAACGGTGCTGCATAGAATTTGTAACCCTTCCGGTTTTTCTTGTTGCTTCTTACATTTCTTCTTTTTCTTTTTCAAACTACTTGCTGTGGAGGAAAGACAGACTATCTGCATAATGCCTTTAATTGGTAGTGCTTGGAGCACTCCATCTGGAAGCCTCCAGACTTGCTGCACACATAAAGGAACAGCAGGGGATGCCACCCTGTACACTGCCATGAGCTTCTTGGGAAAGGGTAACCAATGGAACCTGTAATAAGAAGTTGCAAATGGAGTGGGGAAGTCAGACAAATCTGGATTTCAGTGAATTTGACCTGTGGATTTTGCCAGGTCAGATTTTTCCAAATTACAGATTCCTCAGACTTGTGTGAGCACCTTACCCTGCTTCAAGGGTGGGCCAGCCCTGGTGGAACAAAAGTTGATTCAAGAACAGATTGAACAAGATCCCTGGTGTGTAGTTTGGTTCAAGGTGCCAGCCAACCAGCCAGCCACACGCTCTTCCTTTCCCACTCCCAGTTTTCCATATCCTCTTCAACAGTCAGTCAGCATTCCATAGCCACTGAGCATGCTATGTCTCTGCATGGATCTTCTGAAGGCTTTCTGTTCCCTTAGAGCTTGGGGCATACATGCAAATCTTGGGCTTCCTCCAATGCTACTAGTACCTCCATTTTCTGAATGGATGGTTATGTTTTGGCTACATAAAAACATAAGACACTGAAAGAATGGGTTTGTTGTTAGCATATACAATTTTTAAAAATTCCTGTTTCTTAAACCCAGGACTAACCTGTCTTCTAAAGTCTGCCTTCTCTCGGACAGAGACCAGACTATTACTTGGCAGCAAATAAGAGACTTTTTTCCTGCACAAAGTTGATTACAGAGATTTAAAATAAGGTTAAGAGCATGGCTACATAACAACTTCCATTAGAGTGGAATGATGTCTCTACTTGGAATAAATTATCTATATTTATCTGAGGCAGAATAAATATCTGCTTCCTTTGCTGCCTTATTTTTTCATTGCAGTAAATGGCTTTTTACTAAAACATAGCATTTTATCATGTTTTATACCTTGCCTTACATGGGTTTTTTTCTATGGCAATGAATGGCTGGACAAATTTAAGGAGATTGCAATACGATCTCCATTGTTGGCTATGATGTATATGTTGACAATCCTTGAAGAAGCAATGAGGAGGGGCTAATTCATTTAGCGGGATAATCTTCTGACTCTGTAGCCAACTAGAGTTTTTCTTTGCCTTGGCAGTAAGCAGGATGATGGCCAATTCATAACATTGGCATACTGAGTTTTTTGTGTTGAAAGGATTCGTGAAGAATTTGGCACACATGAAGTGTCAGTGTGATCCTTCATATCCAGGCCTGATTTACATAGGAATCTGAAGGCCTGGCTACACGTTACATGCCTCAATTACATTTTTTAAAAAGAAGCTGCTTTGGGAGAAGATAAATCAGATAGAAGTGGGAAATGGAGGCATAAATTTTTTATCCACCTTCCATTCTGAATTGTTCGCCTGTGTGTTTGAGCAGATCCCTTTCTGACATACTAGTTTTCTATGCATACTTTTCCATGCAGGAGAATTCTATCGTGTGAACCTACCTGCAGTCAGAAGCGGCACAGTCTTGACTCAGGTTTACCAACTTCTTTGCAATTTGTGAGAAGTAGGCCTGTGAATATATTTGAAGAGAGCAGCCAGCAGAATTGCTAGTGGTTACAGTTACCTGGAGCATTTCCACAAAGTGCAACATTGGTCAGAGGCTCCTGTGTGACCCAGGGCCTATTAACATGCAAATGAATATATTATGCAACTAAGTAAGTGCAATACGATTTGCATCTTCCCAAGTTTCTTCTTCAGGTAAAATCTGAATATCCTGTAAGGTGGAAATTGTTCTGCTGTTTGCAATACTTCTTTTTTGTGGTGGTGGTAGAAATAATGTGAGATTGCTTGCTGCAGGCAAATGTAAATTAAATTTTGAGCTAAGCATACATGTCTGTACTGAAGCAGTTTCTACATGCTTAGAGCCGTTCGATGTGCATACATCAAGCAGTTCACATGAATTAGCCCCAGACTAGCTTGCATTACATAGGAGATGTTGAGGAAGCCCTTCGGGAAATGTCCTTCTCATTCCTGCATATACCAGATGAGGATAGGAGATAAATTTGGTCCTAGACAATAGAGAGGTGTGCACCTGTCGCGCCTATGCTCTTCTCAAACCTGCTACATTCCCATCTCCTCTTTATCCTGGAATTGCCAATATGACAACCAATGTTATTTGCTTTGACGGCTCCTCCTACTAACACTTAACACCCTTCTTTGCTCTGTAGTAACTCTGCTTAAATTGCCACATTACCTTAGCTTCGATTTTCATTCTCTCCAATACAATTAAGACTGCATTGTGTTCTGTGTCTAAAGTATCCCATTCACTCCTTCACATCCTTCCAGCATTTTAAGCAGGCCCTGCATGCTTCATCCCTTCTTTACCTATTGCACTTAGCACAGGACTTGGGAGTTGACTCATTGGCCCTGAAGAAACCCTTGGAGGCTCCCCAGGTCAGGATCCCTACACCTCTGCATTAAAGGTAGACCAGTCCCCTGTTGACCATGCCCACTTATCTGTTGCCCATGCCCGTACTGACCTGATGGGCACTAGATGCACCCTCTACGAAGGAATGCCCCATGTGCCTACCTTGTGGTGCACAGGGACCTGTCCCATACGCACCAAACCCATGCTGACAGATGTGGTTGGTGATGGGGAGTATGGGTGCCAGGCAAGATCCTGCTCACTCTCGCAAGGAAAGTTCTGAACCCCTGTTCACAATTCAGTGAGCAAGCTTTCAGATTACACAGTCTACATTTCTAGGCTGTGGAACATTGAAAAGATGTTTCTGAAGGGATGTGTGGAACACTGCGCTGATCCCCACAAGAAAAGACATATTTGTAGCAGGCAGGCAGGCAGGCAGGCAGGCAGGCAGGCAGGCAGGAAAGGCAGTAAGGTATTTTATACATTAACTGGTGTAAGAGCAACTCAGGGGTAAGGAGTAACTGGTGAGCCTTGCTTTTACAGACATGGCCATCACTGCAGCTTGCAGGAGGGGGGCAATTACTGGGAGGCAACACAATTCGAGAACAAAGACAAAGGCATAAGGATGCAGCAGATATCAAAGGAAAGAGATGTGCTGAAACTGTGCCAGCAGGGTCAAGCTCATCCTCAGGAGCTGCCCCCTGCAGTGAGCAAGCTGTTTTGCAGGTGAAAATGGAGCCAGGTGCTGTAAGCACGGTAAAGCAACTAAGCCTGAAGGATGCAGCCAGGTATAAACAAAGGCAGCACAATGGAGGCTCCCAAACAGAGATAGTTGCAAACAGGACTGCAGAAACCCGTCATTTCAGAGAGGAGTCTGATTTCTTCTGTGGGGGTATTAATTAGATAATTCCAGAGCGAAGCAGACCATTAGCAATCAATTACAACAAAGCACTGGCAATAAATGCAGATAATTAGGCTCCCAAAAAGTAATTACGTTTGTTCCACTCCAGTGAACTTTTTATTTTAATAGTAATTAACTTAGGGTGGGGGAGAGAAAGTTTGAGTGACCTGCTGTGCCCAGCCCAGTCTGCATGAAAAATGGAAGAGTGTCCAATTCCAGCTGTGAGCTCCTCTCAATAGATTCAAAACTACATTTTGGGCACTAGAAACAACAATAATTAATGGGAATAAATCAGAAGAACTTACCGTGGCATAACAGTGACCTCATTGTTTCAAATGTTCGATCACGTTCATTTGCCTTGGTTAGGTGAATCATACTTTCTCCCAGCTCTGGCCATGAAGAACAATTATGGAAAGCGGATAAGACCAATGAGATCCATGGCCATATGAACCATTTCAAGCTGCAATGGCTACCATTAAGAAGCAAGCTCTCAATGGATTGACACTGGTGACACTGTTGAATGCCACTGTAGCTAACAGAGCAATCAGTGCCCCCAAAACTTCCTTTAATGAAAACAGGTTTATGGTGTATTAATTTCTCTGGCCTGCCTGAGCAGCCACTTGACCTTCTGGTGTTGAATGTTACTGAAATGAGTCTTGAGTCCAGGGTTGGTTGACAAGACCAAGCAGACTGGCTCAAGCAAGTATGAGATTGTGCTCTTTGAAAGCCCCAGGTAGTAGGAACCATATATCCACATAGCCACCCCAATGGTATGACCTATGCTGGCCTATACGAAGACAAAAGCTGGGAAGAGAAAACAGACTTCCTTTGGATCCCTAAAAGAAATCTTGTTATCCAAATCATTCTGGCAAACCATTGGAGAGGAAAGGGAGCTGACAATCTATTCTCCTTCCCCCATTCTCTACTCACAAGGCCACAGAATTTTCACTTCCATTACATTAATGAAACCCCATTCTAGTTCCATGTTTGAGGTAATGATCCCAGATTTCACCCAAGCATTCATTCTAAAAGACAGTGGATCTATCCACTTGACCAGCACTGATTGGAAATTTCCAGTTCAAGAATAGATCTGGGACTTAAATGAAACTTCTCAAAAGAAATCATTGGAATTAAAAGCCACTTTACAGTAGAATCCAGTACAACATGAGATAGAAGCAGGAAAGAGAGGAATATTTCTAAAAACGCCTGTTGGTTACTCGCAACCCACCAATAATTAAAGTTCACAAACACAGGGTGGTTTTTCTTTTTTAATTAGTCATGTTAAACTAATGACCACCAGGTCGCTGTCTCAGAGGAAACAACAAAAGGCACACACACAAAAGAAAATCAAGTCAGAATGCCTGAGAAAACAATTCCAGGTTAGGAAAGCAACTCGAGAGACACTGCTTGGCATTTGAATGGCGGCAAGGCCCTCGCCTTCTCATGCCTCCCATGTCCCCTGGTGTCATCACGGAAAGAAAAGCCAGTGAATTGCTTTCCATCTTAAGCCCCAAGAGAGAGAACAAAACAGGGTGGGTTTGAAGCCTGATGACATGAGCAGAAGTCAACCCAGCACCAAGCTGAGGAGCTCAGTCCAGGGGAACAAATCTGACCTGACAGGTCACGGCTTGGCACTAATGAGACTGCGCCTGCTGGCTGGAATAAACTGTTAAATTAAAAACACATTCTCCTTTGTTCACTGAAAATCACCTTGAAGAATAGTGGGGAAAAGAGGGAGGGGCATGGGCAGAAGGTGCTGTCTCCTATCTTGCCACAACAGTTCAGCTCCTTGAAAAGAGAAGCCCATTTGTGGCCTCCCCACTGTCTGAATGGAAGATTGCAGATTTCAGTTAGGGCTGGGAGGAGGAATGTCAGGAAAGAGAGGTCAGGATCCATTTGCTGTCTGAAGTCCAGCAACCTACAGGAGTGGTCTCAACCATAGCTGCACTTTTTGAAGAGGACAAGCAAGGGCACTGAGAGGGTTTCGGCAAGGGCACGCTCTAGCACTGACGGGGAGGTCAGACAACCTTCAGGTCAAGTCCCGGCAAGTCCAAGGTGCCTGTTGCAGTAGCAAATGCCCACTTCCTCAATCTTTCCCACTTCTTCAGCACCAGAGGCCACGCAACGCTGTTTCGCTTTGGAGTCAAGTTTTTCCTGATAGAAATGAAATGTGCACGCCTGGAGCTGGGGCTGAGTGGGCAGCTGGAGGGCAGGGAAACGTGCTAGTGCAGGTATTCTGACAGCTCCAAAACCCTGACAACCAGGGGATTGGGAGGCCCACTGTTATTTGTAACCTAGGCCACCTGTACAAGCTTGGGGCGCATATTATAAATATAAAATCATATCTGCTACAAACAGAAGACTTATATTGTACATCTTTTACCCATATACACAAGAACACAATATACACATAATGCCTTGGAGGAGTGCCATTGTCGCAGAAAGGAAATTTTTAGAAGCACAGCTCCCCCACCCTCCATTTCAATGCACACAGCAGGTCAATCGATCAGTCAGTCAGTCAGTCAGTCAGTCAGTCAGTCAATCACAGGAGGAGTTCTGTCTTGTTCAATTGCGTCATTCCAAACTGTGCGCGGACAAGACAGCCTTCTGAACACATGTACACCAACCTACGCAGAGAGACATGCTGCACGAGAGGTGTGTGTGCACATGCATGTGTGTAAGTGGAGAGTATGTGTCCCGTCTGAACCTCTGAAATGCTGCACTTCTTCAGACGCATGGAGTGAAGCTAAGCCCTGAGAGCTTCTTTTGTCCAACAGCACTGCCATTCCCTGGGCAGGACTCTTTGTAAGGCATCTTCATTGGGGAAGTTTGATTGAACAGCATCTGAAGAAAAACAAACAACACGGGCCCAGCTGGGGAGTGCGCGAGTGTGTCCGTGCTTAGACGGGTTAACAAGAGGCTGCAAGGCATAGATGACCCAGGCTGGAGCTTGGAGGGCATTCAGAGACTCAGTTTATTCTTATAGCTCCCACCCGGGCTCAGGCCACCATCACAGCATGGGATACTAATGGTTTGAGTGGCACATCCACACACGGAGTGGCAGGCAGGCACACGCAAAAATTAAGACAGAAGTCCAACGTGAGCTTTTTACATCAAGGAGTGGCTCCTGGTCAGGGTGTCCAAGGACTTGGGTGATGAAATGCCACAGTGATTGGGGTTGGGCCAGCATGATGGGTAGCCGAGGCAGAACCGTGGTACTTATCGGCGGTAGTGATTGGGGGCATCTGCAAACATGTACTTGAGTCTGTAGGCTTCGGCAAGGAGGAGTCCAATCTCTTCGTTGCCCCAGTGTATCGTGGGCAGGTTTTGTAGCAACATTAGAAGGCCCTGAAATGAAAAAAGGAACTTGGTACAGAAATGGAAGCAAGATGTGCTCTCATCCATGCTGTGTTATTTCAAGAAGGTATGAATCATCACTAACAGATAACTGATACCTACCTTTTCAGGGGAAAGGGACCCTGATAACAGGGTAATGTATTTCACAACTGGGATCAAAACCCTGAACACAGAATATGCAACTCCTCTCCTAACAGTGAAATACTAAGGTTAGCAGATCCCAGAGGCAGGTAAACGGATCCTCAGCACTTATGCATGATAACTGTCTAGCTCCCTGGGTCATTTCATGTCATGTCAGAGATATCAGTTTGCGGCCTCTTATCTTACTGTAGATGAGCCTTTCCCAACCTGAGGCCCTCTAGATGTATTGGACTGTAACACCCAGCATTCCTGAAACAGCATGTACAAAGCATAAAGCAGGTTTTAACAAACTTTTTTCAGCCAGGCAGCCATACTAGGGGACTGGGAGATAGAGTATAATACATTTGGAAGGTATAGGGGAAAGCTGCCGTATATAAATAAATGCCTCAAGTGGGATAATCGTGCTTCGTCCTTTCTTCCATGTTGCTGCCTTCTGAAGATTTACCTGGAAGTCCTCTTCATCCAAGATCTCTTTCCGCCACTTAATCAAGAATGCAGCACAGACATATAAATGGAAGTGAGAGAATCCCTCTGGCTCAGACTGAAAAACAAAATCCACAACACTTAGGGTTAGAAATAATGAATTAGCATGCCTTATCTCTTCCACATTTTTACGGGGTTGTGCGTAGGTGTGACTGAGCTCTTTTACATCTACACATGAGCATGCTGGCACATAAAAGAGAGCATGTGAAATCCCAACAGCAGAGCAGTTGTCTGGTCAGCGCCAGTAATGCACAGACAATAAGCATTCGTATCAGGGCAGGCTTCCTGGAAGGCTTCCAACAGCAGGTTTAAGTGCACACACCCACCTACCTGGTATGTGTCCCAAAGGCGAATGGTGCAGCGAAGAGGAAGCTCTCTCATCAGTAAATTGTTCATCCAGCGAAAGGCAAACTGCAGGTATTCCACTTCATACTTCCTAAAGTGATTGTGTACCTGCTCTGAAACAGCACATTCCATTTACACAGCTGAACACAATGCCCCCGCTGTCAGTCCTCATAAGCGTATCTCTGAAGCAGCACCGCCATCCACTCATATTCTAGTCATCTGCAGCTTCGTTCAGTCTGAGCCCCTCCCACAAAAGTAACCCCTGTCAAATACCTCCCACGGGCACAGTTGAGATACCTCCTGCAGGCAGTTTAAACCCTTCAGCCTTTTCCTGCTGAATCATATGCCCGCTTGCATGCCTGTCAGCTAACGGCTTTTCACCACTCCTTTCCCTAGCAGTATCCCATCTCCGACATTCTTTAATGTCATCTACACGACAGATTCAGCATCCTGGTCTGCCTACCAGTAAGCGCAGCTACCTGGCCAAAGAAGTTTCTAGAACCCTGCTTTTTGCCTCACCTTAGCTCTGTACAGTCCAGTTCCATCATCTTTCCCTCAATGTGTATCCCCAGCTGTGGATGTGAACAAGATGTGGCACATTCAAATTCTCCTTCTGTCACTTGAAGCTTACCTACCATCAATACGACTGACGAGCTCCTCCAGTGCTTTCACTTTCTTTTGGATTCCTGGCTGTGCAAATGTGTAGTTGTCCTACAGCACAAATACATTGAGAGTTTTAAGGAGAAGCAGGTCCAGCAAACATATCCACATTTGCTTTCAGTTAGCTCAGAATTGTCCTTTCTGGAAACGACTCCCCAGGGTTTCAAGCAGATCTTCTCACAAACTGCCAGAGATGGAACCAGGGATCTTATACGTACAACATATTCTGTCCCAAAGCTATGGCCCTGGGTTGGCGTAAGGTGGTGGTGGGCACTGGATGGATGAGATCATTTGTGGAGCTTTCACTAGCAGTGGCTAGCAGAGAAGGAAGGCAAGAGTTTGAGGTAGCACTCCCTAAAATAATGTAAGTTCAAATCCAAATGCAGAGTCAAGTAGTCTAGCGCATTCCCATCAAAGGTTTATAATTCCAGATGTTCAGAGAAGTGTGTTTCTCATTCCCAAGAGGTCCCTCAACATCCAACCGTCAGGCACTGAGAAAAATATTTACTGGAAGGATGACTCTTTGCTTCTCCTATTTTAACATGGACCCTGTATGTTCCATCCAGCAGTGGCCACATTCAGAAACCAATACACTGAGAAAAATGACCTGCCTCATATGACAAGGCACAGTTCATAATGGAACAGCTGCAGGCACCACTGTGCCCCTTGGAGGTTGACATGCTGGGTGAACCCAGCAAGCATGGGTTATGTGAGGTTTAAGCAACTGGCAATTAGCTATGTTCTGTTCTAAAGTTATGCAAGGGTTAACCCTCATGAAAAACATACTTGCCAGGTTCACACAACACAGCAACCACTGAGCAAGGGTTGGATATGCAAACTGGCACCAGCATGCATCTTGCACATGCCCCAGGCTCACTTGTATCATGTGAACCATATAAATATGTAGTATATTGGATGAATATAGCTTTTGCAGAGCACAAACAAATACTGAATATAAAACTGGATGCACAATTCAGTTTCCTGAAAATCCCAGCTATTGTGTTTGTTTTAAATAAAGTTTCTAGCCCTCATGGCTCTGAAGGCATGTTTATGTGGGCCAGAGAAGGCCAGCAGCCAGAGAAGACCATAGGAAAAACCATTAACTTTTCCAGGAAATGCAAGGTAGGGTTTTAGTATCCTGTATAACTCTTTCTTGTCATGGCTTTCCTCCCCAGGAGCAAGCGTCTTTTAATTTCTTGGCTGCAGTCCCCATCTGCGGTGATCTTGGAGCCCAGGAAAATAAAATCTGTCACTACCTTCATTCAAATCTAGATAGCATACTAAAAAGCAGAGACATCACCCTGCCAACAAAAGTGCGTATAGTCAAGGCTATGGTTTTCCCAGTTGCAATGTATGGCTGTGAAAGCTGGACCATAAGGAAGGCTGAGCGCCGAAGGATTTGAATTGTGGTGCTGGCGGAGACTCCTGCGAGTCCCTTGGACAGCAAGGCGATCAAACTGGTCAGTCCTAGAGGAGATCAACCCTGACTGCTCTTTAGAAGGCCAGATCCTGAAGATGAAACTCAAATACTTTGGCCACCTAATGAGAAGGAAGGACTCCCTGGAGAAGAGCCTAATGCTGGGAACAATAGATGGCAAAAGGAGGAGGGGGATGGCAGAGAATGAGGTGGTTAGATGGAGTCACTGAAGCAGTTGGTGTGAGCTTGAGTGGACTCCAGGGGATGGTGGAAGACAGGAAGGCCTGGCGGAATGTGGTCCATGGGGTCGCGATGGGTCAGACACGACTTCGTGACTAACAACAACAACAACAACATAACTCTTTCTCTTTCCCAACAACTAATTAAACCAGAACAAATGACAGAAATGTGGAGAACAAGAAAACTTATGCAGATGTCCTGAATTGGCAGAATTCATTTATGTGGGAGAACTGGGGAGGGGGGGAGGTTGGTGAAGAAGTCAGATTGCCCGGAGGTAGCATTTTAAGTGTGTGTGGGTGTGCTTTTTAAGTAGGGAATATGCACAGTATTATATATCAGAGCATTCAAGGGAAATGGCCAAATTGGGTGAGGAAGCAAAGTGAGCACAGCACCTTTTGAAAAGATCCTTTAGATGCCCCTGAAATTCTAACAAAAGGAAATATAATTGGGAAGGGAAGGGCTTAAGTTATCTAAGGAGAGGGGAGACAAGGACGTAGCTCCTACCTGTATCCCATCCAGCAGTTTGCTCATGCACCAAAAGCTGTCTGCTTCAATGCTCCTCAGCACATCCTGAGACAGGTTTGTTACATCAAAGTTCTCCACGTCCTCTTCTGAAAAACAAAGGGCAACAGATATCCAAGAGAGTGAAAGAATTAGGGATATGCCCCTTTCATCTGCCTTCACAAATTATTAAGTGTCTTTCTCAAGCATACAGAACATTCAGGTTAGATAGCTCTTCTCCATCTGCCTTTCTGGGAATCTGTTCTTCTCTCTTGGCAGTGCATGGTAGTTGCTGCAAGCATTCATCATGGTTATCTGTAAGTCCACACACACTTAGGAAAAATAATTCATTTCCACTCCGGAAACCTAATCCAGTGGCTGGGAAATCACAAGTTTCATGGCTTGTTTCCTTATACTAGGACATTTCTGGCCCTTACGATGACAAAGATAGGCTTTAAAGTGCCAGGTCAAGCCTCAGATGCCAGAGAAGATGATGAGTGGGATTGCTATTGTTCAGGGCTGGAGTGCTATATGGAACCATGGCTTGTATTCTTTGAGCAGATAAAATTCTAGGCATTTTGCCATTTTTCTTTTTTCTTGTTATGTTCTGACTGAATTGTTTCTTCTTCGCTTCTCTCCTCTACCCCTCACTCCCTTGCCCCCTCTCTCCGTCTCTGTTTAGGCAATATTATGGTTAATTAATGGTTTTTCTGGTCCTAATAATCAGAAATACCATTAATTAATGCTATTTTTGGTATTACTAAGTGATAATATTGATGAGTAAGAGGCTGAATGAGTTGTGATGCTGTATTTCTGGGGACCAATTTTTATTTATGTTACTTAAGATTTGTTTTATTGATTTTGCCTGTTCCCCCTTTCAGACAGGTTTCATTTACTAACTTTTCCTTTTACATTGTAAGGTTTTAGATTTTCTTTTCATTTTAAGGCTGCAGGGCACAGTGATGACATTACAAAACATATTATTTCTATAATCTATACTTTCAGTAATTTTGAAACAGGTATTTTTCTAGAAAGAACAAGATTTGTATGAGTACAATGGCAAATAACATATTCCTAATAATTCCATGTTTAAAGTCATTTCCTGGAATGTCAAAGAGCTGCAGAATCCAATTAAACAGAAGGATGTACTTTCTCAGTTAAAGTAATTTGGGACTTATGTGGCTTTCCTGCAGCAACTGCACCTGATGACTGCAGACACATATCAGTTGATGAGTGACTAGATAGGAGAGGTTTTTGCAGCAGATACTTCAACCAGATTTAGGGAGGTAGCAATCTTAGTTCATAAAATATTTTTGTTTTCCGTTCAAGAAACCCTTATTAATCCTGAAGTTGGGTTTTGATTCTGGCTGGAAAAAACAATGAGCTAATAATGTTTCAGATTAATGTATATGGGACTAATAATGACTCTTTGGCCATGCTTCGTAAGTGTTTCATCAACTCTTTGATACTGAGTATCATTATGATATAGGGTGTTAATATCTTGTATTTCTTCTTGGATAGGACTACACCCGCCCTTAAAAAGAATTGTGAAATTCAGGCAATATGACAGAATTTGGCCTAACCAACACATGGAGAATATTGTATCTATACATTTATATTGTCTGTGCACCATAATTGCTTTTGTTTGGATTATTTTTTTTGGTTTCCACATCCTTGTTATGTCAAATCAGAGACTGAAACATTGATAACATCAAACCATGTTCCAGTCTGTTTGGAGTTGTGACTTAGAAACAGCTACAGGCATACTAACCTTTAGCACTTTATGGAAGGGGGGCAGGGTTAATCGTCTTTTAAAAGTAAGATTCCTGATGAGTTACAGGAATATTTTGAAAATAATCATAGTATAACCAACTCATGTTCTACTGAATGGGAAGCTTGCAAAGCTTTAATTTGGGGTCAGATTATTGCCTATATTTCTCATAAAAGGAATTTTAAAAGAAGTGACAAATAGATCTAAATTACAGGTTGGAAACGCCTCTAAGTTAGTTCGCCATCTTCAAATCCACAACTTTATCAGAAGGTGCTAAATATGAGTTGGATTTTTTTTCTCAGCAGCAAGAATTTGTACTAAGTTGTTTAAGACAGACATATTAGGAGAATGGTGAATGGCCCAGTAAAACACTGGGAAATTGCCTTAGACAACAAAAAATCAAACCATCTCCATTATTAAAGATGCCAGTGGCATGATACTTATCTATTCTAAAGATATAAATCTTCATTTTTAAAAATGTTATTCAGAGTTGTACAATAGTGACTGTGAAATAAATCATATCAATTTTTTTCTTTAGCATAATTTCCCTGCCCAGGTATGCCTCAAACACAGTTTTCAGTGGTACATTTGCTGATTGCTGAAATTACCAAAGCAATAACTATTAAGAAAACAGGGAAAGCACCTGCTCTAGATGGATTGCCAATTAAGTGGTATAAATCATTTTCAAGTTTTCTAGTTCCTCAACTTCATCACTTATAGAACTCTATTTGTAAATCTTCTACTACATCAATACTCAACGACGCTAGTATCACAGTAATTCCTAAATCAGATAAAGACCATATCCTATGTGCTAATTATCAACCTATGTCATTGATTTTAATATTGATATTAAAATATTAAATTCAATTTTAACTGACCAACTACAAGAAGTTATTACAAGGTTAGTATAACTAGACCGAGTTGGGTTCATTAAAACAGGGAAAGGGCTGATAATCTTAGACTGGTTGTTGGTAAGACTGCATTAATTAAGAAGAGAACTGATAAAGTTTATATTATCTCTTTGGATACATATAAGGCTCCTGATAAAAAATTATTGGAAATTTATCTTTGCCACAGTGAGAAATTTTGTTTTTTCTCCAGTATTTCAGAAATGGTTTGTTGTTTTTAAATAAAAATCTTTGAGACAGAGTTGGGACCAACTGAATCTTGTCTGCATACTGTTTTCTTGAAAGAGGTACTAGATAGGGTTGTCCTCTTTTCCCATTGATATTTCATCTATGTTTGGAAACCCTGGTGTTATTTCACCAGACAAAACACTAATGCATTAGAAAATAAACTTATTCTTTAAGCTGATGACCTTTTATTGTTTTGGAACTTTACTTATCAGTTCCAGATGATAATCTTGACACAGATGATTAATGATTTTGGACACTTGTCTGGTTATTCTATTAAATGGTCAGACTGAACTTATGTCTATGAGAGATAATACACCCCGTACTGTGTTACTAATTGGCAATTCAGTCTCTTTGTTGAATTTATCACTTATCTGGGAGTCCTTGTCCCAAGAAACATATCACAAATGATGAAGTTAAATTTTAGTAAGTGGATTAATGAGATCTCAAGAGACAGTGACAGATGGGCATCTATAAAGTTAAGTTTATGTGGTAGGGTAAATACATTTAAAATTTACGTAGTATCTCCAATTGTCTGTTTTACACGCCATCCCTTTATTTATACCTGACAAGTATTTCCTGAAATTCAGTGCATTGTTTCATATATTTTATGGGGCGCTGCTCCACCACTAATATTCTTGAAAAGGATGCAACTTCTGATCAAAGAGGATGGATTTGGCCTCACTAATCTTTCTTTGGGCTTATTTGATGAACTGTACTTTTTTCACTTAAATTAGATTTTCTCCTTTGTCTTTTTTGAAATTGTCATTTCTGGAACATCTCCCTAGGTAGATGAATTGAGTGCTTGTCATACCCAAGTAGATTAAGTGTTCTCTCCAGCTGAGGCAACAAGAGGTGTGGCATTTACTCTGATGGCAATTACAAACATTTGTTTGCAAAATTAACTTTATGAGGAAATCTGAATTTAAAAATAGACAAGAAAATGTTTGGTGGATCTGGATGAACAGGATGATTTTTACATTGGTTCAGCTTGTCAGCACTAATGATACTTTTTTGCTCTTCTCTGATTCACAGACTAAATATAAATTGTCAGCTATGGCTGCACGGAACCATTTATACCATTTATACAAATATACAATTGAACCATTTGTTAGAATCTAGTTTTGGTCCTGCTGCATTTACAGCTTCAGAACTGCCTTTGTTATTGGAATTATTAACTGAGGCTGAAAAATTACATCAGCCTACAATTTATGTTTATAAATATTTAATATCAGTGAATAAATATGATCCATGGGGTCTCAAGCAAGACTGGGATAATGAATTGGAACACCCTGTATTGCCTAACAAATGGAATGCATCATTATTATGTATTTCACAAGGGATTATGGATCTCAGGCTATGGTTAATTCAACAGAAATTGATGTTTTGAGTATATTGGCTGCTACAATTTCTCTTTAATAAAGGTTTAATTAAATTGGCCAGTTGTTGGAGGTGTAATGCTGTTAGTGCTTTTCTTTTGCATATGTTTTCACAATGTCCAATCAGCTTCCTTGTGGGGGAGGTAACATAGCTTCCATACAGCCTGAAGTGCTTGATTCTGCCTAATCCTGGAAGCTAGGCAGGGCTGAAATTTGGATGGGTAACTTTATTTTCTTAATCCCCCAGAGAGCTCTGGCTATGAGCAGTATAGAAATGTAATGACTAATAATACTAATAATCCAGAAAAATTTTGGAATTGAAAGTTCTTTAATACTGAAGGATTCACATGTTCTTTTGGATTCTCTCCGATTCCAGCTCTTGGAATCTAAGGCAAGGTCAACATAAATGGATTTTCCTTGCCCTCTTGACAGTTAAAAGGCTAATATTACAGCACTTGTAGGATAAAGTAATAAGAGGGGAGGATTTAATGAAACTTTTGATTTTTGAATAGATGGATAAACATATGGATATTTGGGGTTCCTTTGTTGAAGGAATTTCACAATAATTTTTAATGACAGCATGTTCTGTTATATACTAACATATAAGGATATACAATATAAACAAAACCAATGCTATATAATCTTTTTCTTTTCTTAAATATTGTTCAAATATTGCTTTTTTGGTCTTTTCTTTTCCTTTCCTTTTTTAAGGGAGCAGTTGTATTGCACCATAAAAATAAATAGTAATTTAAAAAGACCTAGTCCTACCCCTTATATACCAGAGGCTGAATACATTATGTAAAAAAGCATATATAGGCAAATTTGCATGATTATATAAGCAGCAGAATGAAGCTCTTATTATTATGGGATACTGAACAGAGGAGGTATATTTAGCAGAGAATACACACAGGCCTCTTTCTCTGGCCAAGGTTGCAAAGGCACACGATATGGACTCCACATGTATTTTGTACTGCTCCTGAAGGAATTTAGCCTGGATCCTGAGCATAAAAACAAGTACAGGCCATCAATAAAATTCTCCTTCAGGGCATGATGTTCAAGCAATTGGTGTTCAAGCAATTGTCTGCCATCAGTGGCTCCACTCACTGATGGCGGCTGGAAGACAGCTCATCAAATAAGCTGGGGAACAGGCCCTTTAGCTTCAAGAATAAAACCCTACATTGCTCTTGCAGGCAGGGGAGAAAAGCACATGGAAGGTGAACAGAAGCAGAACATGGAAGGAAAAAGGAAAAAGACACATCATAGCAGAAGACAGGAGACTGCTAGAGGAAACAGAGGCCAAGTCCAGTGGCTCTCCCCAGGCATTTGGAAGAAGCAAAGCAGTCTTTTACCTGCAGGGGAAAGGCAATGAAAGCATAAGATGTGTTTTCATTCTGCACTCTGTTTTGGTGCATTTTCCTGGCAGGCACCCAGCCTTTTTGTAACTATCCCTCTTTTTCTCTCCTGATTTTGTGTTAATGCAAAAGCACCTCTGTAGAAATGGCCATCACTGCCTATACATGGTTGACCCTCACAACTCTGCAGTGCAGTTAAAAGGTTCTGGGTTGTCTTTTGTTTAGGGCATGTCTCTCTGTGAAGTACTCCCAAAGGAAGCCTTTGTAACACACCCTGTAACAGCACTACAGAATTAATAGTGCTGAAACCCCATGGACCATGGTAACAAAAAATCTGAAATTCTACTCCATCCCTGCTAAATACATAGGGTGTCTGCTTCCCCTTCTGCCCAGTGAAACCTATCATGAAATGTGATAAAATGTTCAGGTCATACAACCAGATGTTTTTAAACAGCATAAATTCCAAGCCACTCCTCTTATGATTTACATAAGAAACTTAAGATCTCGTCACTCAAGAGCAGGGGTCGGCAACCTTTAACACTCAACGAGTCATTTGGACCCGTTTCCCGCACAAAAGAAAACACCGGAAGTCGCAAAACCCTTTTGACATCTAAAATGAAGATAACACTGCATATATCATTTTTTACCTTAATGCTATGTATAGCTTCATTATGATTTAGCTGCAGCTCTTGTTCAGTCACTAAAAACTGTTATTTTTAATCTTACATTATAAACTAGTAGGACTCCTTTCATATATTTTGAATAGGAGAACAGCTTCCTGAAGAGTCAGTCAGTGCTAAAGGGCTGCATGCATTAAACAGCAAACCCTGTAAGTTCGTCAGCAGTAAAAGCAAATGAACCTACCCATGTATCACTAAACGTTTGGTTTTCTTCAGAAACTTTTCTTTGATTTATCCATGGGTGGCCTACAGGGGCAGGGGAGGGGGGGAGCTCAGTAAATCGGCTCATGTAGATCAGATCCGCTCTGTGTGAGGAGATATAGGTGTGTTTAGTGACTGATTAGCAGATAAACAGTCAAGTGCTGTGAATTGTGACGGGTCCCAAGTGCAGCTTTTAACATTCAGATGAAGGAGATTACATTGGGACAAAGAAAATCCTTTCAGCAGTGTTTCGGTAACATGAGAGTCTGCAGGAAGCTTGTTTAGCAGAGGAATGTAGCGATTTACTTAACTAGCTAGCGCTGCCTTCCTGAGTGGGCTGCCTTCCTGAGTGGAGCTTCGAGCAGATCAGCGCCTGTGCCGGCGCGTGTTTTGAGCAACGGAGCTGGAGCAGAGGGGTTCAAGAGCCACGTGCGGCTCCGAAGCCGCAGGTTGCCGACCCTTGCTCAAGAGCATAGGAAAAAGGGAAAGTGCCTCATGCTGAATCAGACCATGGGTCCATCTAGCCCAGTATTCTCCACAGTGAATGGCAGTGGCTTTCCCTGCTGGGTTTCTGGAAGGCTTCTTTCCCAGCCCTGGAGATGCTGAAGTGGGGACTGAACCTGAGCCCTCTGCATGCAAAGGATGCATTCTAGCACTGAGCTATGGCCCCTCTGTGCAAGCCTCCCTTGGCTTCTCTGGTGTTGGGATGCAACAGAGAAGTTCATTAAAAGCAGCAAAGGAATACACATCTGACCACTCTTCTGCCTCTCTCAGTGGTGGCTACCTGGTTAATGAATATAAGAGAGTATCCCTACTAAGAAATGTTTTGACTGGCAGCATTGAATGGCTATGTTTCCCTCATGCTTCATTTACACAGCCAAGGGAAAACCATTCACATTTCCCAGAGTATTAAGAGATACTGCCGAGCAAATAGACTTGTTTTTGGGTTCAAGAGATTGAGAGCTCTGAGCCCAGGAAGAATTTCTGCTTTGCAATACAGACAGGCAGGCACCAAACTCTGCAATCTGAATTCAGGGAAGGACTGGCCAAAATCTACTTTGAACTCTACTTCCTTCCATCCAAATCTGCTGCCCCTTGGGAGCCTGTTAGTCTCAAACAGTTTTAACCTTCCTTTCAAAACCAAAATCCTCAAAGGAGGATTTACATTCATTGATCCCTTTAAATAAGACACCCTACTCTGTATTCTTGGTTATCCTCCAACCTAAAGACTGCTGCATTTTAATCTGGAATGTCTGCTTGGATGAAAGGTTTTAAGAATGCATGTTTCAGTGGCTAAAATACAGAGTTGCAATATGTTATCAAATGCGTGTGAATGCATCAGATTCAAAAGCTCATAATCTGTGTATAAAGCTCAAAGTGTAAATTAGGGGAGTGCTCCATGACAGTGTCTTCCAATGTTTTAGTTTTACTTAAAAGCAGCCATGAAGAATCTTTGGATTTGATGGCAGCAGTGAGGCTAGAGGAAGGCTTTTCCCTCAGTAAGGCTTTCCTAGTATAGATCAGCCCCAGCCACTGTTTACCTTTTTTTTTTTGCGGTGGGTGGGGGGGATATAGATGCTTCTATTAGCTCCACCTCCTGCAGGCCTTAAAGCAGCTTGGTAGGGGAGGCTGGTAGCAGGAAAACAGCGCCAGAAGAAAGGGACAAACACCTTTTCCTCCAGCTGCCCTTCTCTATCAAATTTGGAAACCTCATGTTGTTTTTAGGAAAAAGTAAAAACTGTGGAAAATGCCATCATGGATCTCCTACATTACACATTGTTCGGCCTAAGCAAGAAGGCTAAACAAAGCACTTTGGGTCAGTTTGAACCACATTTGGCAGCACTCCTGCAACACAGGAAATGTGAGTTGACTGCTACCTGGATACATAGTGAAGTAACTGCACCATTTCTTCTCCACAATGGGTCAATTTCAGTCTATTTCACTCATTATCCCATCTGGGTTCTAGGAACAGACGTTCAACAGCCTCACTTAGAGTTGATTTACCATTTCCTTCTTTAAAATTTGAGTACCAAAAATTACTCCAATTTAAATCAGCAAAATATTCATACAAGAGAATCAACCATGACTTGATGACTGTGTTTCCACATGCAGAGTTTAGACCAACAATAAACACAGTAATCAGGGAATTATATTTGATCTAGCAGTAAAGCCTTGAGTGGTTGCTGCAAACCTCAGACTGCCACAAACCTAAACTAAAACAAGTATGGAATGGCTGCTGTGTGAGTATATGATTGAAAACAAAGCAAAATTAAGCAAAACAAAACGAAGCACTAATATATTGCCCTGTATTGATATGGGCCCAAGTGCAGACTTGGCTAATGACAAAGTCTGTGTATAAGCAAAAAGAACAGGTTTCAAGGGAAGTGTAGACTCTGTTTTAGGTCTTTAAGTGCACTTTAGGTCTTTAAGTGCACTTTAAGTTTCCAGCTATGTGTCAGGTGCCAGCCTCAGTGCAATTTAAAGTTCAGCATTTTATTTGGTTTTAAGGATGAGTAAGTCTAGAGAAGTGCACATTCAGCCAAGATCATAGAAATTCAGACCACTGGATTTCTACATCCTCTTCTGAATCCCTGCTCACTGTTTACTCTACTAATAATACTCTTTATTCCGATGGACTTACCAGACCTAGATTCCCACTCACTAGAGCTAGCTGCAGCTCAACTGTTGAGCAACACACAACCCTTGCTTCACACGAGCCCCCACTCCCCTTTAATTCACTACACCAGCAATTAGGAAGAGCTAGTCAGTAATATAAAAACAAGACATGCAAGTGAAGAAGCCAGCTCTATGAGTCCCAGCTCATGAAGCACTTCAACCCCACTGATAAACAGAAGTTTAAGCAAACTGCTGGCTTTAGCACCCATATGTGCTTAGCAAATAGGTGAAGAGGCCAGGGCAACTGACTCAGGTAGTCTGTAAGTTAACTTGCTGGATATACAAGCCCGATAATGAAAATATTTAAAAAGAAAGAACACCTTATGAAGATAGGGATGGTGAAACTATTCGGTATAGCACAGTGTCATGTGTATGTGTATTTGCCTACTGGCAAGCTTTCTTCACTCAACCCACGGTTATCCAATGAAACTGAATGGAGATTCAGAACAGACAAAAAGAAGCACATAATCTAACTATGGAATTCCCTACCACAAGATGAAATCATGGTGGTCCACTTGGACCAAGGAAGATTAGAAAAATTCATAGAGGATTCACCCATACGAGTCATGATAGCTGTAGATTACACCCAGCATCAGAAGCAACATGCTTATGTACACTAGTTGCTTGAGAACATCATTGGAAGAGGGCTGTTGTACTCAACTCCTGCTTGTGGGTTTCCAATACGTTAGCTGTTTGGCCACTGTGCAAACAGAATGCTGGATTAGACAGCTAATCCAGCAAGGCTCTTCTTATGTCTTAACATTCACCCATGTACATAAACAATGTGTGAGACGTTAGTTTCGTGTATGAAATTATTTCAAGCCATTTGAAATATCAATTTTCTGGTTTAACTGATCTGCATATCAAGCATGTTTTTGGCAGAAATGTACTGACTCTCCTGGCATGAATACACACACCTACACTCTATAATAATAATCTGAGGCCATCTTCCAAAGGAAGTTCAGAGGATGGCAACAATCAGGAGGGCCTTTCTAATGGTCTACATGCCCTCACACAGAGTTTGGAACACTCTCCCCAGTGAGGCTGAGCTGGTGCTAACACTGTCACCAGTGCTAAGTTAACACTTTCCAAATATTCCTCTACTTCAGCTTTGGTTATTGAACAGTATAGAAATAAATAATCAAAATGATGATGATACTCTCAGACAATTGCTGTTAACTGGTTTGGATTAAAGTTTTAATCTAGCAACAAAAGGCAGTATATGATAATTGATCCTCAGATATTTAATGTTGAGTGTATACAATTGTTTTATATTTTTGTATGTAAATAGCTTTAAGTCACTATATTGTATATTTAGGGTTTTAATCTATGTAAATCACCAAGAGAGCTTTAACTATTGGGCAGTATAGAAATAGAATGAATGAATGAATGAATGAATGAATGAGTGACTGAGTGACTGATTTTCTAGGTGGATTTATGAGATGGAGTAAGAATTGCTGAGGATCTTTGTTATCGAGCTTCCATTGCAGATAAATTATTTTTTTCCAGTGACATGAACTTGAGGGGGTTCCCCCCCCCAAAATATGCCTTTCTTCCTGCAGCCAACATAGCCAATAAACCTGCAACTGCTTATTGGATTATGTGGTTGGATATGGCAGCCTTGGACACTGGAATAGCAAGATGCAAAAGAGAACAGGGCTGCTGCACCATTAATAGAGAAATTCAGCAGCCAAAGCTGAGATCCTCTTCTGTACAGCAGTCAAGTTACATCAGAGCATAACTGTGTAAATATGTATATGCCACAGACAACATAAGCTCGTTTTTCTCCAGGTGAAACTTGGGTGTTTTGGGTATCTGAATTGAAAACAAGCACAAGATGTGGATTTACCATCAGTGAGGCCATTAGGGTCAATTCCCACGACTTAAATGGAACAGTGAGTGAAAGTGGGCTGAAGCAACTATGCTATCAGCAACTATGCTAACAAAGAAGCAACTACATTATCAGTTCCAGATGTAATATGTAACAAGCCCCTGTGCCACTGAACTGGGCCTTGCCAGCTCTCTGGAACTATAAGTATTAGCCTGCTACATTGGAGGGCTGCAAGCATTTCCCTTTACCCTCCCAGGGATACCTCTTCCAAACACTAACATTCCAACTTAGGAGGAAAGATATCACACAGCCCAGCAGGAAGGCTCCAATGCTGTGTCAGCCCAGCAGCAAGCAGCCTATGAGGAGCATTAGGGTAATGGAGATGGCAGCAGGGGACTAACAGGCAATGACAGCCAGGGAAGAAGAGATGGGGATATTTCCAGGCAGCCACCCCGGGTCCTTGAAATACATATTGTCATCAACACTAATTGCAATTCCACAGACTCACAAAAGCAGAACAACTCATAAACCACTTCTTGCCCATCACAGGTTTGAAAGTTAAATCCAGCTCTAGGCACTTAGCACCTGCAGCAATGATGAACTGTCTGCCCATAAAGAGACCCCCTCAGCTCCACCCCCATTTTACTCAAACCGGAAAGGAAAGCACTATTCAGTGCAATGAGCATAAGGTATCAAGCAAAAACTCATGGAAACAGCTTTTTTAAGAGAGATACTACTGTTTGTTGTCCAGTTTTTTCAGCTCTATTTAATTCAAATCCCAGCAGGGGAAAAGGACCCTCTACACAGACTCTAAACTCAAAAAGCAAGTGGCTATGGCCTTATGTGAGCAGGGGAAAGGGTTCATTAAATTACAACAGTCCACCAGTTCAGCTACCTTTTAACATTATCAGAACTCAATATAGGTGCCTTTTTTAGAAATTGAAAAGTAGGCAATAAAGTATATTGTAATATAACTGAGCAAACAAAAGTTGCCAATCATTGTTAGAAGGAAAGTCCATTTTTAATATTTCCTTTTTTGCCATCTATTACAGTTAACACACCAGAACCAAAGTAGTCTTGCAAAATTAAAAAGTATGCCCTTTGCTTTCAGGTCCATGGATTAAAATCTGTATTGATCGATAAAGGCAGTCTGAACAACCAATAAAAGTTTTGAAGGATAAGTGTAATAACGAAATTCTGCAATCCTAATTTATGTCCTATGAAAGGGCAAAGAATTGGATCGAACACTTGGCTCCCAACAGCAGAATGGAAACTGCTGATGGAATAGATTTCCCTTTCCCCCTGAAGCCCCCATGCACACCCTAAGTCTGCTCTGGAGGTTGAGGAGCAGATTTGGGGGACAGGAGGGAGGCTGCAGGGAGGGGGAGAACAAGTTAATTTCCACTCATATGGAAATGGATTTTGTCACTACTAGTCTTACAAAAGTGTTTTGCAATTAGTTAGAGCTGAAGACTTTAGATATGTAACAGGGGAAATATCCAAAAATATGTAGGAAGCCCATCTTGTTCTTTTGGAAATACTGGAAGGTGTGATAAAGCCTAGCACAGTGATCCTGGGCTAGAAGTTATGGAGATCTGGCCTTCCCCACTGGATGGCCTGGTAATGATTTCAAGCAGCTCACATGTCCCTCTGTATCCCATTCTTAGCCTGCATTTTATGATCCTCCAGACCTTGTTGGACCAAGATGCACATCAGCCCTAACCAACACTGCCCATGGTGAGGGATGATGGGAGTGGCAGTTCAACATCATTTCAACTCTGACCTACATACTTACAGTCCATTTCCCCCCAGGTTACTCGGCTATATGTGCAAAGCAGAGACAGCTATCACAGAGAATGAGAGTTTAAAAAAGATAAAGTGATTCCTTTTTTATTCAACCCATATCTCTTGAGGAAATCTTTCATAAGCTTTCCAGTTACACATTTTTCTGTAATTTTAAAGCTTGTAAACCTTCACCAATGCCATTTGCTCAATAAACTTCCTTTTGCATGTGCGTAGGAGAGAAAGGAAACAAAGCATTCAGTCAAGGCAACCACTTGCACTTCTGTCATTCAAGTGTTCACCGAACTACATGTTACGTTAATGCAGCCTTCTCCAACCTGCTGGGTTACAAGATGTATCAGAATACAGCTTTTATCGTTTCCCAGCCTGAATTACCATATTTTTCGCTCTATAAGACACTTTTTCCCTCCTCAAAAGTAAGGGGAAATGTCTGTGCGTCTTATAGAGCGAATGTGTGTGCGCCCGACGCCTGGGACACTGCCGGCCGCCTGCACCACATGGCACCACCTGGCCGGCAGACGCTCGGCACGCCCTGCTCCACCCCCGCCCCCGGTGCAGGTGAGAGCTGTGCCGCTCAGGGGGAGAGGAGCCACGGGCTTTAACCCGCCGGCAGCACGGAGAGCACGGAGGGACAGACTGCTCACCCCCACCGCCCAGGAAGACCTGCCGCTGCCGCCCGGAAGACCATCGCAGGCACACTGCCGGCCACCTGCACCACGTGGCACCACCTGGCCGGCACGTGCTCGGCACACCCTGCTCCGCCCCCCCCCGGTACAGGTGAGAGCTGTGCCGCTCAGGGGGAGAGGTGCAGAGGAAGAGGAGCCATGGGCTTTAACCCGCCGGCAGCACGGAGAGCACGGAGAGACAGACTGCTCACCCCCACTGCCCGGGAACTGCTCACCCCCACCACCTGGGAAGACCTGCCGCCGCCGCTGCGCCACCTGGAAGACCACCGCCTGCACGCTGCCAGCCCCAAGTGGCACCACCTGGCCGGCACGCACTTGGTGCGCCCTGCTCCGCCCCCCTCCTCCGGCGCAGGTGAGAGCTGTTAATCACAGGTCGGTGTGTGTTTTCACATGGCAACCCATCTTTTAATGAAGCCCATGGGCAAGTGATGGGGAATGTGCCTGTGATTATCAGGAAGCTTTCCATGGATCAGTTATCTGTTAGTTGATCAGACACTTTTTTTTAGGATCAGTGGCTATTTGAACAGCATTACCTTCGTGTATGAAGTTTATTCTTCAAAGGCTACTTAGTCCGCTGTGTGTTTGATTTACTGTACAATATCTCATTTTTTGTCAGAAGTTTTTTTCTATTATTTACTAGTAGGGCAGCGTGGACATTACCGGCTTTTTTAGATTTGTTATTGAATTGTCTGCAGCAGATCTTGTATAACTGGTGTAGACCGTGGATTCCTTCAATAATTCCACTACTAAGAAATTGATGTCAGTGATTGTGAGCAACAGAGCTTCATAAATTCTGACTCTAGTGATGATGAGTTCTATGGGTTCAACAAAAACTAGAACAGTACTCAAACTTTTAAGTTTCTCTTTTGTTAATGACAGTGATGATGGTTCTTAATGCCACTGTTGACTGCTGTTCACTTTACAAGGTTGAAATACGGTATTACTGTATTCTGTTATAGTTTATTAAATAGTTTAGTAAACCATTTGATTTGGAATCTTTTTTTTCTTGTTTTCCTCCTCTAAAAACTAGGTGCGTCTTATGGTCAGGTGCGTCTTATAGAGCAAAAAATACGGTAAGTCAAGCCTGCCACTTTGCCAAGCTCTTTCCTAAGGCAACAAATAACAAACACAAGGCAGTCCTGAAGATACCTAGATCCAAAACCATTTAAAGCCCCAAGTGGCTTGGGATCCAGGCACCTTAAAGACCACCTCCTTCTGTATGTGTCCTTATGGATGCTCCATTCAATACCTGAGGCCTTGCTCTGGGTGGTGCTTTCATGTAATTATGTGTATATACAGAATACAACTATAAGGCAACTATAAATAAAGGTTAATATATTGCATATGCTGGCTTTAGAACTCAAACAATATTTGAAGCAGAAGCAGATGGTGAAATTTTTAATATACTTTCATTCCAAATGCAAGTGGGTAAGACCATCTGATTCTTTTTTTTTAAAATTTCTTCACACTTTTAACTTTCCTGGAAACAAGAATTTTGAAAAGAAATACAATCCAGCAATATGAGCACTGGCTCAAATGGCCAATGCTGTTAAGCAGGAACGTGGTTGCCCTAGATCGTGTGGCACTCTTCATGAACTGAGCCCACATACTGCACAAGCAACACCCCTCTTCTGTGTCGAGTATTGGCGCTGCTGCCACCAGCTGTGCCAGGTATGGAAGAAGTATGGTTGCTAGGAATGGCACTCGGCATGACTGCTTGCAGCACCCCTCTTCTGCGTCCTGCAGCTACTCTTTGGCCAGCTGCATCTGACAGGGAAGGTTGCCAGTCACGCACCTGGGAGTGCGCAAGCATTCTTGGACTTCCTTTTGGCTTGGCTCACTTTGCAGGACTAGGCTGAGTCTGTGCAGGCTAGAGGGATGGATTCCAAAAGGGTTTGTCCTGACCCTAGAAAGAGCCCCTAAATAAGTCTTCTCAGGGTATCTGTGGAATGCCGGAAAGAAATGTGCTGAAGGTTATTGTACCAGTACTTGAGAATAAAAAATAGACATTATGCTTTTCCTTATTACACAAACTTTTGTTGGTTAGATAGCATGCAAACTTATGGAAGGATTCTACAGTCATGCCTTAAGGCAGCATCTTAATATGCAACTGAAGGTTCTATTTTCCCATTCTAACTTGCTTGTACTGTGCATTTGCTGTTTTAAAATATAGTGACCCTTTTCTCATATAATGGCAAACCATACTGTAGTGCACTGTGAGCCCTGACTTATATATACCCCTCCCCCTATGGTCTAGCCATAAGGAGATTAGAGGCATCCACTTTTAAACTGAATGAAGTCCCACATTTTGTTTGAAGTCAGAGGAGTTCTAATTATACCACTGTCCAATTTACAAAGCAGGATTATAAATCATGTTTTTGTCTTGCAATTTAAGCTAGAAGCAGAAAAACCTTTTGTCCCCCAACAGCTGCATGTGTTAGTGGACCAGTCAGAGGCATGGTTAGATTGCTCCATTTTCAGCCACATATGGTGTTCATTATCCATGAACAAGCACACATACATATGACCTTCCCTCCAACTCACTGTCTGACCCAAAGACAGACAAACACATTAAAGGCCCTCATACCTCCTCATCCCCACTGGAGATCTTTGAAAAGACAAGTGATAAGCCCCCCATCTTTTGCTGCTCTAGCCCACATTCTTCAGAGTGGAACCAGAGAATGGTGGACTAGAGTGACAAAGGAGTCCATTTGAAGGATCTTGACAGTGAGGTAGGGAGGGGGATGCAGAAGCAACAAATACATTGGGAAGCTGCAGGTTGTGCACTGAGCTCCCAAGTTTGGATGGTGTAGGGAATGCTAGTTAAGAGCAAGAGTTTCTAATTTCTTCTTTGTAGCATCACCAAATGAGAGGGAAAGTACATGAGCCTGAAATTTGTTGCTGCTCATGCATACTGCACTAATGATTTTGCATTATGTGCAACACTAATTAGTGCAATCTCCCTCCCTCCTCAAGTGTAAGACTACTGCTTCTTTCAAGTGCAGAGTTGTTTGCAACAGGTTGCAAATTAAATCCAGCTCCACTACCTCCAAAAGGGAGGCAGGCTTCAGTTTACCAATCAACTTAAATCCATTTGGGTGAGCAGTGATCAAACCAGTAATTTCATTCAAATCAGGAAATTCTGGTTACCAGCTTCAGAGCAAGCCATGTTCTGATGTTGGTTTGTGATGTTTGCTTGTTCTGATGCTAGTAACCATAGCTTCCCAATTTGGATAAAATGGACAATTATGGTTAGAGACTTGCTGGGTGGACTGCTATGTGCCACAGAGTAGATGCATATGTGGGCAAAGGGCATACTTTGCCCACATATTTGGCTTAAAGCCCAAAATATGATCATCTGAATATGGCCAGTATCTTTGATGAAATACAATCTTATTCTGTGGAATGATCCATCAAACCAAATCACCCAAGTCTGGAATCACATTTTCCAGCTGTTCAGAATTCAACTTCATAAGTTCCTTCCATTTCTGTGGTGCAATAACTTCTTAAGATGGAGTACTGGTCAAAAGTGTGGCTTGTCAATTCAGTCACAAGAGCAACCACAGTTAGTGAAAAATAAAGTCAAAACCTGATTTGATATCCTGATTAAGCAGCCCCTCGCAAGTCATGGTTTCTCAGTTGAAGGATGCTCAGATATCTTTCATTGGCCAGGGGAACAAGAACAGCAGGAAGGCCCACCTGTCCAGAACTGGTGCCTGAATTCCCTCCTCATTCCCCTCTCCTTTCGTGTAGTGTCTTTTAGAGGCAGGTCTGTCTTACTTTTTTATTTCATGACAGTGCTTGAAAAATCACAGGCACTTTAGAATGACAGATAAATAATAAACATACTATGGTGCGCTGTCTGAATTCAATAATAGTGATGTTTATGGAAGGGAGGCAAATGCTGCAGTTTATCTGGCTCAGGTCCATCCAATGTCCTCTCCTCCCCCCGCCCCACTTCCCCAAAAGGAGGCCATCAGTGCAAACAGCACAATCAGCACTCAAAACCTGAGCCAGGACTCCTGGCAAAAAAGAGCTTTGGAAAATTCTCACACACATATTACTCAACACAAACATCTGTTTTGTAAGAACCTTAGACAGGTTCCACATAAAGGGGATATTCAACATATGGCTCCGACAGGAACTGAAAGGCAGCCAACAGATTTGCAGCATCCACTCGAGGCTGGCATAAAGAAGAGTCTAACGTGGATATGATTGACACTACAGCATAAAGTACTTTGGAGCTAGGTTAGGAGAGAATTAATATGTGCAACTGTGGCTCACTATGCATATGGCTCTGAGCAGAGCAAAGGTCTTTGGGCTGCAATTCAACCCACAAGCTGGGAAACAGCACCAGTAACCAGCAAATAGAGTTAATTCACACTAGACATGAAACCTAGCTCAAGGCCTGCCTGCAGGCTGTTTAAAACATGAAGAACACCAGCAAATAAAAGATGTTCTTTTTCTTACCTTGCTGGAACATTTCTACTACCCATTTATGCCAGCCTTTTCCAACCTGGTCACTCCAGGCATTTTGACCTACAGACCCCAGCATTCCTGAACTGGACGGCTAGGAGTTAACATCCAAGACATCTGAAGAGTACCAGGTTGGATAAGGCTGAAGCATGCCAAGATAGTAAACAATTTTTAAAAGGTACTATTTTAAAGGCATCAACTTAGTTGGCTTCCTTTACATGTGCTGAAGTAAAACTGGACAACCATAGCAGAAGAGAACCTGCCATACAAGTATTAATACCTAGTATGTACAGTTCCAACAGATAGTATAAATCTGAGGCCCCAGATGAAGTGCTTGTGGATGCCTGCCCTGGCATCCACTGTGGTCTTCTGCCTACACTGATTTTTTACTGAAATTGAGGAGGAGCTGGGGAGAAGAGCATGCATTTATGCTGTCCTTTGCTTGTATGTCTGTGTGAGAGAGGGAACCAATGGTTAACTAGGGCAAGAGAAAGATAATGATAGTGAATGGGAAGGAGAAATGGGAGAAATAAAGATTTTCCTTTTTGTGAAATAAATTTCTGTCAGTTTAAAGTACTGGTTGTGTGTGTTGGGGTTAGATCCCACTCCTACTTTGTACTTAAGTTCTGGTATAAATTACTTGTCTTTAAGTAGCTTATGTTAAATGGGTGTTGGGTGATGAGTTGTGGCCCACCAAATGAGCCCTTTTGTTCTGGCACCCACGAGACTTGCCCAGAATTCCAAACGTGCCTATTGGTCCAAAAAGAGTGGGGACTCCTGGTGCATCTCACTGCTGCCACCAACCCAACACATACACAAGCAAATGAGCAAGAGAAAAGACAACATTTTCTGGAGCTTTTAATTGCCAATTGTAACTTGGGAGTCCAGTTTCTAAATATACAAGCAATTTGGTAGCTAGAGCACTGAAAGACAGACAACAGGTCAGAAAAACCCAGTAAGGAAGTAACTTTCAGTGACTGCAGTTTCCTCCAAGTGCCCAAAAAGGAAATTAACACAGGTTTTCCTATTTATATAGCTTTTATTGTACAAAGTATTTTATGTTTCTTCTCCATATACAGTCACATGTGCAGTCAAATCAACATCTCTAATGCTGATGGGGGCAGAGATATCCCAGAGGGGTTGCTACTGGGCAACAGCAGTAATTGAAGACAACACAGGCAAAGGATCTTTTTCCAGACAACAGCAGTAATGCTCAAGCTAACTTGGGTTAATATTGCACAGAAGAAGGCAATGGCAAACCACTTCTGGATTTTTCTTAACTTGAAAACCCTACAATGAAACAATTCAAAATGAAACCAGTGATCATGATATACTTGAATGCTGGACTGAAAGCAATAGAATAAGATTCAATAGGGACAAATGTCAAATCCTCCACCTAGGAAAAAGAAACCAAATGCATTGATACAAGATGGGGAATACATGGCTCAACAGAACCGAAAAAGACCTTGAAGTTATTATGGACAACAGGCTAAATATGAGCCAACAATGCGATGCAGCTGCAAAAAGGGCAAATGCTATTTTGGAATGCATTAACAGAAGTATTACTTCCAAATCACAATATGTAGTAGTTCCCCTATACTCCTCACTAGTCAGACCCCATCTGGAATACTGTGCCCAGTTATGGACACCAAGATTTAAGAAAGATGCAGAAAAATTAGGAAGGGTCTAGAGGAAGGCAACAAAAATGATCCAGGGTTTGGAAACACTGTCCTATAAGGAGAGACTGAAAGAACTGGGCATGTTCAGCCTTGAGAAGAGAAAACTGAGGGGGGACATGATATCACTCTATAAGTACCTCAAAGGCTATCACAAACAGGAGGGTCAAGATTTCTATTCACTGATAACAGAGTGTAGGACACAGAATAATCAAGTTGTGACAACCCAAATTCAGGCTAGGTATCAGGAAAAGTGTCCTCACTGTCAGAACAATATGACAGCGGAACCAGTTACCTAGAGAGGTTGTGGGCTCTCCTACACTACAGACAATCAAGGCAAAACTGGACCATCAACTGAGTGGGATGGTGTAAACTCGTGTCCAGTGACAGCAGGGGGTTGGACCTGATGGCCTTCATGGCTCCTTCCAACTCTATGATTCTGTGAAAGAAAATACAGCACTAGAAGATAAGACCCGTTGACCAGCTACTGGGGGAAGAGCAAAGGACAAGGACAAATAGCACAGCCTGTAATGATGCAACTAGATCAAAGCCGAAAGGAAGTCTAGTGGCTGACATGCACACAGGAGAAAGGAAAGTCTGATGCTGCACTGCACATACAGTTGGAACATGAACACGAGAAGTACAAAACAAGACAAAACTGAACACTATAAAGCAAGAAACAAGACAGTTAAATATTGTAGTACTTGGTGTGGGAGAACTAATGTGGACTGGAACAGGACGTTTTGACTCAAACACACAAAAAGTGTTTTACCCTGAAAATGACAAATTCAGAAAATATGGAGTTAGCTCTAATACTGAAACAAATTGTAGGAGAGGCACTAAGGAGCTACAATGCAAAATATGACCAAATAGAATCAGTCAGAATTAGTGGAAAACCTATCAAGAAAACCATCATTCAAGTCTATGTTACAACAACAGATGCTGAAGAAGAAGAAATGGAAAACTTTTATGCAGGATTCTAAGAGCAAATTGATAATGCATCAAAACAAGTCATGCTAATACCAATAAGTGATTAGAACACAAGGTAGGGGGGGAAAGCAGAATCTAAAGCTGGAAGAAAATTCGGCCTAAGGCACAGAAATTAAGGAGGAAAATTATTCACAGATTCTGTGAAGCCAACCATCCACTTATTGCAAATACATTGTTCAGTCAACCAATCAGATGACTGTGCAGACATCGTCAGATGGCCAATACAGAAATTAAATGGACTACATAATTTTATTTATTTATTTATTTTTCGATTTATATCCTGCCTTTTTCCTGCAAAGGGCTCAAGGCAGCTTACATCATTCTCTTCCTCCATCTTATCCCCACAACAACAACCCCCCAAGGGGCGGCATAGAAATGTTATAATAATAATAACAACAACAACAACAACAACAACAACAACCCTGTGAGGAAGGTTGGGCTGAGAGTCTGTGACTGGCCCAAAGTCACCCAGTTGGCTCCATGGCTGAGCGGGGACTAGAACCAGATCATCTGAGTCCCAGTCCCATGCTCTTAACCACTACACCACACTGGCTCTCCATAATTGAAGATGGAGAAGCTGTTTCTCATTGCCAAAACAAGACCACAGATTGTGGTAGTGACCATCAACTTTTAATATAAAAAATCAGTGTAAAGCTGAAAAAGATCATTAAGGGAAGCACAGTTTCAAAGTACAACTTCAATAAAATTTCTGAGAAATTTAAAGGCCACATAAAGAATAGAGTTGCATGATGACACCAGAGACATTATTAGGGAAGAATGAAAAACACAATTACAGTAGCAGAAAAAAAGAAAGAAAAAAGAAAAAAAAAGGGGGGGAGGGAACACACACAATTGCTAAGAGATGAAAAAGCAAAAGTGACAGAAATAAGGACAGAATTATGAATGCAACTTTTCAGTGACTATCATGCAGAGTCAAAAAGAACTATTACAATAGCCAGTGAAAAGACAAAGAAGAGAAGAACAAAAGAGAAAAAAACAAGAGACTTCTTCCAGAAGATTCAAGAAATCAAAAGGAAATTGAAACCTAGGCTAGGAATTCTGAAAGGCCAGGAGGGAACATACTATCTGACCAGGAGAAAATAAAGAAGAGGTGGAAACAATATATGGAAGAACTACACAGAAGAGGTAAAAAGATTAAAGACTCCTTCAAAGAGGAATCCTATGAGGAAGAGCTGCAATATTATAAAGTGAAGTAAAAGCTGTCCTGAAAGCACTTGGAAGGAACAAAGCACTGGGAGTAGGTAGGGTACCAATAGAAGTATTCCACCTGCAAATACTGAATCAGTTGAAATCCAAATAAAAATATGCCAACAAATAAGGAAAACAAAACAATGGCCCACAAACTGAAAACATTCAGTATACATTCCAGTCCCCAAGAAAGGAGGTACGAAGAGTGCAGGAACTATACACCAAACTTCCCATACAAGCAAAGTGATGGTCAAGGTATCACAACAAAGGGTTTTAACCTACGGGAGCAAGAAATGCCTAACTTTTCAGAACCTGGATTCTGAAAAGGAAGAGGCACTTGAGATTGTATCACAAATATATGTTAGTTACTGGAGTGCACCAAGGAATTTCAGAAGATCAGTCTATGTAAAGCCTTTGACTATGTGGATCATGAAAAGATATCGATGGTTCTGAAAGAAATTAGTGTACCTCAGCACTTGATTATCCTGATGTGTAACCTTTATCATGGACAAGAACCTAGTGTTAGGGCAAAACAGGAAAAATAGCATGGTTTCCTTTTGGCAAAGACATTGGACAAGGGTATATTTTTGCTCCCTATCTGTTCAATTTGTATGTATGTCTAAACTAAACAGCTCCTGATGAAAGTGAAAGAAGAAAGAGCAAAGGCAGGACTGCAGCTGAATATTAAAAAACAAATTATCATGGCTACAGAAGAATTACACAACTTTACTAGCCTCAATGAAGAAACTGGAATTGTTAATTATTTTGCATACTTTGGCTCAGTCATCAGTTTAAAGAGAAACTGCAGCCTAGGAATTCAAAGATGATAGAGATTTGGAAGGATAGCAATGAAAGAACTAGAAAAGATTATTAAGTGTAAGGCTGTTTCACTGGAGAGTAAAGCCAAGATCAGCCATACTGATGTATTTCTAAACTCTCTGTATGTGTATGAAAGTTGAACAGTGAAGAAAGCTGACAGGAAGAAAATTGACACATTTGATACATGGTGCTGGAGTTAAGGTTCCCAAATACTCTGGACCAAAAGAAAGACAAAGAAGTGAGCCTTGGATCAAATCAAACCAGAACTTCTGCTAGAAGCCAAAATTACAAAACTGAGTTTCTCATGTTTTGAGCACATCATGAGAAGGCAAGAGTCACTGGAGAAGACAACACTAAGGAAAGTCAAAAGGGCACCAACTATGAGATAGATCAATTCTATTAAGGAATCCATGACATTGAGTTTACAACAGCTGAACAGGGTTGTCAAGGTCAGGACACTCATTCATACAGTCAACATAAGCCAGAGGCTACTCGACTGCACGTAACAGCGCCAGGTGCCTATAGTCTGCATCAAAACTCCTTCATGGAGACTGCCCTGGCACTTTGTTACCAGGATTTAAAATATCATTTCACGAGTTATTCCCAATCCTGCCCTCTAATAGCTCAAAAACCAAAACAAAAAACAAATTTCTGACCTTTTTGTTTCTATTTCTAGAAACCAGACAGTCAAATAGATGAAGTGTTGACTAAGTCACATTTTAATCCACTGATTCCCACTAAAGTATGCATATCCCAGCATATCGACCTTACTTTCACTGGGAGAAGGCATTTACGCCAGACACCATGTACTTTAAAGCATTAACATTATCTCTTAGAAGTGATCACTCAGCAAATCCCTTTATGACCTTTGGCAACTTGTACTATTTCCACCTGTGGAACACTAAACATCCACTGCAGCTGTAGCCCTGACAACTCCCATAAGCTGTTCTGTCAAATGACAGAAGTCGAAACAAGCAGCATTCAGCATCGTTCAGTTCAAACAACTGATCTGAGAGGGGAGCAGCAGCAGACACTTCCTATATTGCTCTGTCCCTGGCAAAGGCCCAGAAGTGCTCACAAAGACAGCTGGATTTGCGCAGGTCAACCATAAACATCTTGGCAAAAGACAACAACACAACAGAGGAGGAGGAAATGGTGAATGGGAGGCAGAGTCCAGTCCAGTTCATTGGACTGACATATCTCTGGGGATCCATTGGAGACATTTTCAGACAGATGAGAGCAGCTTCAAGCACTTGTCTATGGAAGTGACAGAAATAAAAGGTTCCCTATCAATCAACTGTGGGGCAGAGTGAACTCTTCTGTAATTTGTGCTTAGAGAAGATGACTGGACCATTTTTCCCTATATCCTTTTCAAGACAGGAAAGGCAGATGCAGGTAGTTCTCAGGGTAGAACAGCTCAACAAAAAAGTGGCATAGCACCTGATATCAAGAGGCGGTTTTACAAATACATTCCTCTGACATTTCTATAATCAGCCACAGGTTCCCTGAACGGTATGAACCCTTTGACTACTGTCCAGCTGTATGCACTTTTAACTCTTTGTATGGCTCCTGAATTATTGTCCAAAAAGGAAAGAAAAAGCAACTGATAACAAGACAAGTACAGAGCAAGAGACCTTTTTGTGAGAAGCTTCTCAATCAACCTCAAAAAACTACACTGATGACAACAACTGAGAATGCAATACTCACCCTTACCAGAGAGAGGTTAAAGACTGACCTTGCAGATTCATCACTGAGCAAGGATGCTTAGAGAAAGACCAGCAGATACAACATTAAGAGGTAGAAGTGTCAGCACAAATGCATGAGGAAGAGTTTATTTGAAGATAACTAAGTACTCCTACCTCCAAACAAAGCAGTCATTTCCCCACACAAAATGCTTCCCTAGGGAGCCCCTGCTGGCTGCTGACTCAGCCATCAACACTATAGGCTGTGCCATTAGGGGATGGATGCATACAGAAACAGCTCCAAGTACAGATAATGAGCAGCTATATAGGGAAGGCTGTAATGAGAAAGAGCAGGAAAAAAGTTGCTACTGTAACTCCGGGTCCTGAGGCTTCATATTAGGGAAGGGATACAAGCCATTTATAACCATCTGCATGGATGAAGCCATGCTCTGCCATGCCATTTAGGGAAAAGAGTGAGCAAGTTGAATGCTCCTTGACCAGAAAAGTAAAGATGCCTTTCCTAACATTTGTGGTGTTAGTATTAGAACTAGGAGTATCACCTATTGCTGTGTATACAATGCTAAGCATCCTTGGACAAGCCTGACATTGGCTGATAATCAAACTGGTTTCAGGATTTGCTATAGAATAGTCTTGGTTTCTTCAAAAGCCTGTCTCAAAAGAAGGTAGGGGAATGTGGCTCTAATAATTCTCAGCACCTTTTGATATAATCAACTATGACATTCTTCTTAATATGTTCTCTGGGCTTTTGAAAGGAGTTGCAAGCTGGATTCAGGCAATACAAGAAGCATGGTGGTTTTTAGCAATGTTGGTTTGTCATATTAACGAAACCCAGTCATGGTATTTTACATGGCATGTTCAGTCTTTACAAATCATGATAAGACACAACAATTTGTTTATGGCTCCCTTGTACCACCATGGCTAGTCATGTTGTCTAAACCCAAGATCATGGTTTACATGGTCCTGGATGCAATTAATGCAGAGTCCTTTGGAAAGAGTGGAAACTGCAGGAGCCACATTAGACATTCAACTTCTGTGTGTGGACCTATGAGGACAAAGGCAAGGAATGAGACTCTTTGGGATAGAATTTCAGGTACAGTGGCTGACGCAATACACGCTAACAGTGGGGAGACTGAGAATGATGGAAAACACGATAAAGTAGAAACCACCTGACTATCTGTCTGGTTGGTCATGGTAAAAAACTATGAACCATGGTAAGCAAACAGGGTTGCTTGTTGTGTTGTGTGAACATACCCAGTGTGTTCCAGTGGTTCTGTTCCTACTTGAACCCTACCTGACTCCACGTACACTTAGCAGACCACTGCTAGGCTCAGTGCCATTTGTGTTATGGGGTTCCACCCTGTCCACCCGCCCCCACCATGCGTTTCATCTTCTTTGTGAAAACTGCTGAATGAAAATCCTAGAATTGTCCACCTGTTTCAGGAGTGGTGACAAAAGAGCTCAGTTGGTGTCTGGGTTCAGTAATGAACTCAATTTTGATAAGACTGAGATATAATCTGTTGTATTTCAACTGCTCATGAAGGACTTTTCCTGAAGTATCAAACATAGTCTGGGAGTGCAAGTAGATTGCAGAGCTTTATCACTGGGGGTCTAAGTGGCATGGCGCACTTGAGGACAGCAGCGGTAGCCCTTTCAAGAAAGAAATAGCCTGGCTAGGATTACTGATACTCTGCTAACCTCCAAGTTTGGCTACTATAATGCACATGTGAGGGACTGTTATCTATAGTCTGCCTGGTAATGAATGTTAATCCAAAGTACAGCACCAGCCTGGTAAGAGGAACCTGTCACTGAAAGCCTGTGTCATCAGTGACAGGGCTCCAATGGCTCCCAGTCCATTTCTAAGAAGAAAAAAATAAAGAGCTGGTGCCAAACTGCAAACCTTACATGGTTAAACAGACATGTTTGTGCACAACACAATTTTTCTCTAGAGTTCAGCTGAATCTGAAATGAGGTAGGGAGGAACTGAGGAAGTCTTCTCAACTGTGGCACCCCTTTTATAGCACGCTTTCCACATGCTGGCTTTAATGTCTACTACTTGGTCTGTTCAGCATAAGGCAAAAACCTTTCAAAAGGCTAATGAAAAGAAATTCCTCACTGTGATGTTCCAGGAGGAGTTGGTGGATAATTTTTTTCATGAAGGGCCAGTCACTGACTCTCAGCCTAATCTGCTTCACATGATGGTTGTGGGGATAATGTGGAAAACCCAGTACACCATCCCCTTGGAGAACAAGACAGATTATAAATGGCACAAATATATAAACTGGTGCTTGATGACTACTGCTCTAGTATTATAAGCCAGCTGGAAAACTATCTGTATTGTGGGGTGAAATGTGTTCATAAAATAAAGTTCTAATGGAATTATTATCTTAAGTCCTGTCAATCAGAATTCCAAGATTACATTCTCCAAGATCAGGCCAAAGGCTTCTCTAGGCCAGCATCCTGCTTTCCTCCATGGTCAACCAGATACCTCTGGGAAGCCCACAAGCAGGATATGATGGAGACAATAGCCCTTACCTGTGGCAGTTACACCACAGCTGATATTTAGAGGCACACTGATATTCACAACTTGTAGACTCACTCATATTCCTCTAAGGTATTCACATACCTGGCAGATTGATATAAAATGAAATAAGAACACATCATGAAAACCTTAAGGCACTGGTATGTCCACAATTCCAAGATTAACTGGGACTCTGCGTATATGGCAAGTATACCAATATCTAGGGCACTTTCTTTGCTACCAACCACCAATACCTCAGATTCCTTTCCATCTTCTCCTCTGTTTATAGTTAGGAGAGAATCATATTCATGGTATCATGTCAAATAATCATTTGTTATAAATGATTATCAATCATTATATTCAGTGCTGCCTGACTGGGCTTTATCTGAACTCAAATCATTTGTACGACATATGCAAAATACATCATTTATTTGATTCACCATGAAATTGCAGAAAGTGATGGAACAACTAGTCTTTGATAGACACTAAAATGTAGTTTATGATGGCTACCAAGACAGGTCAAGGAGTAACGACACAAGCAAAAGAACAGTGAGTGACATGCATGGGTCAACTTGATAGGGACAGGAATATTGGTAGAGCTTGGCTTTACTGCTTCAATATTTCTTAGCCAGCTGATTTCTAGAGGTGTACAACCTAATTTGTCTTTCCTATCCTAAAGTTTAAAGCAGAATTCTCAAATTGTGCAGCCCAAACCACAGATGGCCACACAATGGCTGGATTCCAACAATAGGACAACATGGAAGTTTTCTACCACTGTTGGTGTCTTGTTTTGTCTGAACTCAGTCACGGTATTTCACTTTTGTAAGTTTGATTTTTAGAAACTGGTATAAGAAACAGTGGTTTGTCCCATGGCTTCTCTGTACCATTGATGGAGAAACCCTGTATCATGGTTTCCACATTCCTGGTATGCAACTACCACAGAGTCCTCTGGAAAAAGTAACAACTGGAGGAGGAGAAGTTATTCCAGTCATCCAAACTCTGTTTGTCGATCTATGAGAAAGAGGCAGTCAACACAGGTGGAGTGGCTGATGGGATATATGCCAATACTAGGGAGACCGAGTAGGGAGAATGGAAACCACACTGAAGCAGAAACCACTTGAGTGTATGGGCAGATTCACACATGAGACAAGCTATGATGGAAACCACTGTGGCATGGCTGGTTACATGTGAACCCAGCAAAGCATGGTATGAATGATCTCCATGGAATCACACAGAGAAACAATGATTTGTTATATAATTTCCAAGCATCACCCTGGCTTATCTGAACATCTGAACCCAGTTTCCATGATCCTGCAAGTGAGTTTCACAGCAATGGCAGCCATGGCTGTAGCAGCTGTTCCAGCCTGCATTCTCTACTATCCAGCTCTGTCTAGCAACTGCTGAGAGGGTTGCAGCAATGCTGTGATGGCTGTTCCACCCTCCCTTTTTTCTCTGTCTGAACACTGCCTTTTTAATGCCCACCTACAGTTATGGAATCTCAGTGGCAGTGGAGCATCACACCACACCGCTTCCAGCAGCACCAAGCCTGGAAAAGATCGTGCTTGGCACACCTACCTGGTTGCTGAAATTTACTTGAGTAGTTCTTTGAAATTATTGTGCCTTTGCTCTACTCTTAGTGCCTGTGTTCTTCTCTTGTAAAAGCTGCCCTACAAAAGAGGGGCATACAGGTTGTGCATAGTCATGGCCAACAGGGCACTTGCTCTGAAAAGCTCCACTCTGTCTTCTGCCCTCTGCTCTGCTCCTACCTTCATAACATTCCTCAGAACTGTCAAGCCCCACGCACTCTGTTTTTTCCTAATCCCACTCACAGCTGTGGGACAAGAACATTCCCACCAGCCAGCTGAGAAACTTTTGCAGGCAGATGCACACACTTGGTCCCTTGAGAAATTCTTCCCAGCAGGACATGCTGCCTCTGTCCATGGCACAGGCACCTGCGTTGATGCCCTCCATGTGCAAGGCTGCAGTGGGGAGGCAGCGTGTGAAAGTTCTGTGCATGGAAGAGTGTGGACACATTTGTTGTCCCAGGGGCCAGAGGTAGGAGTGTGGGTGGGTATGCTTGCACTGAGCAAGGTAGCACAGAGGAGTGCTACTCTAGTACTAGTCTAGAACAATAGAGTGACTAAGCAATGCCTAACCCAATGACTAAGCAGTTGCTTTTTCTAAGTAGCAAAATAAATAAGACAACAGTGACAAGATCAGCTGGCTGAGGTCACACCAAAGGCAGCATGTGGACCAATGAAGGAGTGGCAGGAGATGCAGGCTGAAGCAGTGCATCTTGGGATTGATTTTCAGTCACAGGGACTGATGGGATACCAGCTACCACTAGGAGGAAAAATGGAAAAGCATGGAAACCATGTGACAGTCTGAACCCAGGATCCAAGGTAAGTAACCATGTCACATGGTAACCACATGGCATTTAAACCATGGCATGGTTTAACATTGTATGTGAGTGTAGCCTCTGTTGGGAAGATGATGGTGAAAACCATGAACCATGAACCATGGTAACCATGCAGGGTTGCTTGTTGTTTTGACTGAATGCAGCCAATGCATTTCTACTATTTCTCTTCCTGGGTGTTGTCTACTTTACCTAAACTAAAAGTATGCCACATACTTAAATTCTATTCTCATTAGCATTATAAATTAAAAATGCAAACTTGTTCATTTTCAACTGCTGATGTGATACTCTTGTATCTTCTGCTGTACAGTGGGAAAGCTGGACTTGAAAGGTGGACTTAGCTTTACATTGCTTTTTGAAAGCTTTGCATAATGCACCCTGATTGTATGATGTCTGCATTCTTAACACATAATTTAAATCGTTTATTGGCAACCAAATGCAGTACAGAACTGTTAAGCATAGTATGCTACTAACAAAAGCCAATCTAGGAGAAGTGGAAACAGTTAAATATGCAGTCCTAGCTTTATACAACAGCCAACAGCCCACTATTTCTGGCATGATAAAATTAATCGATTATTGGTTTTTCAATAGCAAGGGTGAAGGGTACACTGCAGCCATCAAGCATTGCTTACCAACATATTCGGAGAGAAATACAACAAAGAATGGAGTGACCAGGTCATTAATCCCTTGCACGTAGCCACTGGCTGGGTGTCGGATGGCCCAGATAAACAGGATTCGCTCAAAGATCTAGGAAGGAAGAAGGAAAGCCATGTGCCAGAGTTAGTCATGCCCAGGGGAAGATAAGAGAAATAGAAAGTCTTACAAGCACAGGGGCAGAAAAGTGTGTGGTAAGGGTTAGAAATGTGCACAGGCAAAGGATACAACCAGGTTTGAGGATCTTAGCAACTCAGACACTCAGCATGAAGTAGCACCTTGAACAAGAACCAGGACAAGTTGCTGAGCATAGGAATGGAAAGTCAACATTATCAGAAGGGGCTCAAATTAAGGGACTTCAAGACATTATGCTCCAGCTGGAAAGGTCTGCCATGGGTTAACCCCAAATTGCATATGGAAGACTTTAGCATGCAGAAATCATAGATTTATTCACAGCATCCAACTAGAACAGCTTTTAACTAACAGATCTTGGAGGTTCTAGAGATATTAGCATGCTTGTCTTTTACAAGTTCAAGGGTACAGTTAAATGCACTCTAGGTTGGCCTCCCCATCACTCATCCACCATTTTCTAAGTGGAGTATACAACTTTGTCCTTACAGGGAGGCCACCAGACATTTTTATGCCGTCTACAACTTCCCCAATACTACCAAATTAAAGGGCAAAATCATGGTAGCAAAACTCATAGCCATTTTGCTGGAAAGCAAAACACGTGAAGCGTGTTTCTACTTCTAAACCTGGTGAGTGCATCCTGTCATCCTGTTTTTCAGCAAAATTGTTCGAAGGGTGGCCATTGCTTGTAGATTCAGCAGTGGAAGGCTGCAGCCCCTCAACCCATGGGAGCTGCCCACCAGTGATATACAGGGAGGGTCCATTGCTTAGCAACAGAGCACATGCTTTGCATGCAGAAGGTCCCAAGTTCAATGCCTAGAGCATCTTGCTAAAGGGATCGGATCACAGGTGATGAGAAAGAGAACCTGGAGAACTTCCACCAGTCAGAGCAGATGATGCTAGGCTAGAATGACTAATAATCAGCTCTAATGCAGCTTTTTAAGTTCAACATACTGCATCCTTCCCTGTCGTATTAAGAAAGGCTTACCAACTCATGACCATGTTTTACCTCACAGATTATCAAAAGCCACTCACCTTCTGTGCTGGTGTCTCCTATTTAGTTTTGGTGCACACTCTGAAGACCTTACACAAAATGCCCTGTCACTGCAGCTTCATGGTAAGGGAGTAACATATGAGCCACTGGGCCATGCTACTATTTGGTAGTATTGCACAAAGACATGGCAGGATAAAAAATGGAGTACATAAGTAATTCCTGAGAAATCAGCATTGCCTATAGGATCATACACTGCTTCCCCCATGAGGCTCTGGTGAGAAAGTAGCTCCTCACATATGAATGGAGGACTCTGACTCACAAGCTTGAAATGCTTTCAGATAGTACCAGGGATAAATATTATTTCCACAGCCAAGAGGACTAGAAACATGCCATGCTAGGTCGAAGAAAACTGAAATCCTCATGAACCCAAGCTACTTTGTTAAATTTTACACAAAATTCTACATGGCAATCACAACACATGAGCAGGCTTCGCTTGAGCACACAGTTGGGCTGTTTGCTGAACCTCTTTACATTTTCATTCTCAATGATTTAAATCTGCAGGCAGTGGCAAAATGTCAGATCCAAAGCCTTGTTATTTAACAAAAAGTGCCAGAGGGTACTGCTAGTTACAGGAAATTCACTGGACTGTTACCAAAAAGGCACCTACCCCCCATAACTTGATAAATTCCTTGACAAACTTGCCTTTAAGGAGCCTGCATGGGTTCATTTTACAGACTTACTGGTCAGCAATAGTGTTCAACACAATTGCAACAGATAGTTCTCGTTAATCAAACTCTGAACATGACAGTTCACTACCACCTACATTAACAGCAGAGGGCTCTTGCTCTTAAGTCGATCAGTGCATTAACCCAGAATCTATACGCTATTGTGTGCTACTAAAAGAAAGGGGGCATGCGCCAGCAAAAAACCTACATATTAGCAGTGACAATGGCCTTCAGAAGAGGCATAGACTTAGTGATTTCAAAGCCAATGCCACAGGGACTTTGTTAGGTATTTATTTATGGGACTCACTGTGGGCTTCGGTGCTCCAGAAACCAGAAGATCCAAATCTAACTTTCAGAGGTGTTAAGGCCTGTGGTTTTAGGCAGTCCTTGCATTCATTACTATAAATTCCAGCACCCAATCAACCTGTGACTCTTAGATACAGCAAATCCCACCTCCTTGCTATGCACAAGAATGCTAGAATGGATTAAATCCACTCAGAATTGATACCTGCAGATCACACAGGTTCAGTCAGTAAATATTCAGTAGGATTAGGCTGACTGAAGATTTTTGAGCTAACACACAAAAGTCAGCTTTTGGTGATTAACTCCTACAATACAGTCTGGCCCAGCCAGAGACTCTAATTTGTCCCTGGCAAAGCTGCAAAGGCACTGTGTAGCATTAGACAAGTCACATGTCTGTTGTGAAACTTTATCTACAACTCTACAACAAAACACACAGGGCTCCTTTGCCATGAGCAGAAAATGGCTCTTAGCCCAACAGGTCACTCGAGTCTGTTAAGAGCTCCTAGGAAACACTGAACCAGATGCTACAGCGTACAGAGCACAACTATATATCCCACATGAACCTGCTGAAGTATTAACATTATCCTCAGAAGGCCTATTCTGAATCCTCTGCCACCAGTGGTTGACTGGAAATGGGATCTTCTTGGCCATGATGACCCAACTTTTCCCTGAAGAAAGGCTCAAATTTTAGTGCCAGGAAAAGAACTTTTTATTTGCAAAGGCTAGTTCTATTAGTTTTTTTCTTTATTTTAATTCTAGAATATTACCTGTTTCACTATGAGTGTTTGCTTCTTTAAATATATTTTTATGTTCTTTATAACGTACTCTGGGAATAGCTTTGAACAGAAGACATTACATGTCCTAAATAGAGTAGAAAATTACAGTGTCAAAGTTTTAGACCCTTGCAACTAACTATAAATATATTTCTGCAATTGTACAATTGTGAATTCTAAGTGGAAAGGTCTAAGGCAGTAAGCTCTGATCCTTGCTGGCTGAGTTCACACAACTCGACAACCCACCCTCATAATAAGCCACGGTGGGCTGGTTGTTTTGTGAACTATCCACAATGAGACAAACAGATGATAGAGCTCATCATTTTCATCCCTCTCTCCCCCTCCATCTCCTTTCCTCCTCCAGACAATATCCCAGCAGGGAGTACAAGGAGGAATGTCTTCTCTCTGCCAGCCACAACAGTGAACTGATTTCACAGTGTGCCTGTAACCAAACGAGTTCAACTTCCAGCTTCGTATTCAACAATGTACAAGGGACTGTTCACTGCCCTTTCACAGCAGGCATCCCCCTGCACATTGCTCAAGCTGAGGCTGGGAACTGAACACACTGCACTTCAGGACAGCAGCCCTATTGGTCCTACAGAGACCAAGCATAATAATAAGAACCTGCTGCCCTGCAAAAAGTGATCACGCCTACCTCCTAATTCAATGGGAACAGGATGAGGGCATGCCCAATCTACTTGTTGGTACCACCTCATTCACAGAGTAAAGCTGCTAAGCAGATCACTGCCTCCTGCCTCCCGAAGTCAACTCTCAGGCAGGATGCAGGGTTGCCCAATCTGCCAGTAGTGCCATCCTGAAGACAGGGATCCTGCCTCCCGACCATCTTTGCCAGCAGCTTGAGAGCAGACCTCTTTAGCCACAGTGCTGTGCCCCATTTAAAGGAGGTGTGGGCCCTGGCCATCCTTGCCAACAGCTTGAGAGGTGCATTCTCAAGCTGCTGGCAAGGATGGCTGCTTTAAGTTGCTGCAGGCTTCCTGGGCACTTTGGAGGCTGCTGTCAGTGGGAGCTGCTTGTCAAGACATTTTCACAGCTCTCACCAAGTGGCCCATTAGCTGTTCAGGCTGTTCACATTCATGTATCTGGCTGTTCACTCATGGTGGATCATGTTGTTCAGGTTCAGATGGTACGACAACCCACCACAGGTGACAACCACATGCACCAGAGGTGATTTGTTTGGGAAAAAATAACCCACCTTTGACAAAGCATCCCCTATTCATATGACATGACAACTCACCCATGATAACAAATAGGGGTGGGGTGCTATGTCATTCAAACCAAGTCACTGTCTTAGCCTTTCATTTGTTGCAGATTCATAATGTCCAGATATTATACAGAAGAAGCTGGATTTTTATTAGACTAGCATTAGATATTACAAGGGATGCAGCAGAAAAGAGCATCCCTGCATCTCTTCTTCCTCTCTCCCTTGCAGCATCAACAAATACTAGAGATGGCATACCATCATGTTACAGGATTCTGTAACACCCCCCCAACACACACACACACACACAAGTAGCAAAACAGAACACATTAATATCCTGTCATACAGCTTGTATTACTGGACATTACAAAGATGAGGGAGAAAGACATAGGACTGTTGATTCCTAGCAGCAGCCACACATCTGGTATGAGTCTTACAGGAAAGGTGGACAGTTCATGACAATTATGACAGTGCTGGTACTAAAGCAAGGTACTGTGCATGCTCCAACAAAGTAATCCCAATGGCAGACAATGGATATGCGAGTTTAGCTTGGGCACATAATCTGCATTTTCAAGATAGAATTTGGAGCTGTGTGGCATGAAAAGAAGATAATCCAGCTCACTACATATAAATCAACAGTGATTTTCTAGTCTGTCAGCACAGCAGAAAGCAGCTGACCATGGAAGAACAATAATATGCTTGAAAGGACAAAAAAAATCCTCAGGAAGACATTCTCAGCCACTGACACCAGCTGGTGAGTTGCACTGCGGAAAGTCTAGAAAGAAAAGCCTCTTCTCACCTCCTGGACTAATGGCTGCTGGAACAGCGGGATGAGGGGGTTTGTCCGTGGAATGTCTATATGGATCTGAAAGGTAATTTTTTAAAAGACATCAGAACATTAAGGACTGTCACCCACATCTGCCCAACAGCAATCAAAGAGGGGAAATTTCCATGGCTGAGTCAAAATAGCACTAGGACTGAAGACAGAGACATGAGATTGACTTTCACCGCAGCCAACCCCACACCACGAACTGCTTGTGTCTCCCAGTGAAACAGAGTAAATGCTTCAATATGGAGACCTGCATAAACATGCTGGCCTACCAGCAATTGCCCCTCCTACAGAACTTGCATTTAGAGTGCAAAGGGGATCATACGGAGTAACTTCAGGGCAACTTCAAGTGTCTGGATCATTTTCAAAGTATTTTCCTTCCAGAATCATTCTCCAGGCTAGAGAGGTACTCCATCTCTAGCCTGGAGAATCCCAAAATACTCCAGGATGCTTCATGACTGAAACTGCAGGCAACAGGAAGGAGGTGGCTGGGTACCTGCCGGTATGTATCTTGGTGGTGCTCCTCATTTCTAGAGTCGTAATACTGCTCAATGAAACCAAAATACTCCTCCCGTTTGCGCTGCAAGGTCAGTTTCCTTCGCTCCATGTTGGCAGGGAGATAACCCTGTTGAAGAAGAGATGCCCGTCAAGACAAGGGTATTTTTTTCTCTTCTATGTTCAATGTGTATTTTGTCCTATCCCAACCTCTTTTCCATTCTGATCGTAAATTCAAATTTAGTACCAATATTCTTACTAGGGTTGTAGGGTTCAATATGAGAAAAGCTGGAGTCTCCTTAGAATTGCACAGAAGGCAAACATTCAGCAAATGAAATATATTCTATAAAAGAACTGCTGTTGTAGAAGTTGCATCTACCAAAATCCCCCCTCACAGTCACTTTTTAAAGGCATTAGAGTCTACCTTGCATTTAAACTGGCTGTTCCTAACAATCATGCAAAGATTTTCTATGGAAGAGACTTTCTGGTGCCCTGACACATGATTGCCATGTTATCTTTCACTTTCTGCAGAGGCAGCCTTTTGGAATACAGCTTCATGCTACTTTCCCCAAGTCCAATTAGCATTATGGCATAGGCTATTCTTATTTCTCAATCTTGGTTTTTAGAACTATGTGTTCTAAAAACTCTACCACTTTACAAGATTAGGAATGACCCTCTCCAGTCTGAGGAAGCTGGGTCAAAAAAGTCCTGATGAACCCAAGCAGAAGCACAGGTGATTGCCAGGTTTTCTAGAGTTTTGTTATGCCTTTTGTGTACTTTTTCATTATGCAGGATGCAGGATGAAATACATGCTTCCCCAGCTTGCAAGATGCAGCACTCACTGATAAAAGTCGCCACGTCACAGGACGGACCTCTCTGGGGACACCAGGCCAGCTGCATTTCCTCAGTTCATCTGTAAATGGACAGTGGTTAGTTTCTTCTCATACACAAGCGTGGGCAGCATTTCTGCACTAGGAAGCAATGCAACTCCTCTCTGCCTGGCAGGTTCCAGAATCTAAGCCTCCAACGCTCTAAGGTGTTCACTTGGAATATATAGGTTTTAATTGTTTTTGTAATTATTGGTGTCTAATTCCATTTTATTAACATTTTTGTGACAATGTTTTCAAGCTATGCTACAAGCAGCAGTGAGCACTGTGGAAGGTGCTTCAGAAATATTTTCAACAGATGTAGAGTTTTACCTCTTTTTTATTTGGACCAGCCCTCCCAAAATGATGGCTCTCCAGATGTGCTGGATCAGGATATTTAAAGAGCTCACCTGTCATGTTTATCTGCCTATTCATTTGCTGCACTCAGCAGGAGATATCCTCTTGGTGCTGCCAAGAATACCAGAGGTCCAGTTCATGATAGCTCAGAAAAGGGTCTTAAGTACCATAGTGGTCACTCCCTGGAACTCCCTACCAGTACTAGTGTTGACCCTTCTCAGCTTTTGGCACCTACTGACAAGGTACTTGTTCCAATAGGCATTCCTTAGTTTTGTCTTTGGTAATATATGTTATTATGAACATATACTGGATTGTTTTATATATAACTTAGAAATTTCTTTTAATGCAACATTTATTAGATTATTATTGTGATTATTATTATTATTCCAACCATCACAATGCTAGCTAGAAATGATAGGCATTATAGTTCAGCAACAGGAGCTGCAGTTCAACCCTTCTTGAGGGCACCAGGCTGGGGAAGGCTGACTTAGACACAGCCTACAGTATTTCAGAAGCTTTCTAAAATGTAACTTGGCTACCACATCCTTTCTAGTCTTCCAGTTCTATTTAACTAGAACTATTGCTAAGAGGAGAAAGGTAGCAAAAGGTGAGTTCACCTTTCTCTACTGGTATCTCCAGCACCCCCAGGACCTTGCTGTTATCCCACCCTTGGACTTACCTAAATCTGTGTTGTGGCTGGAGAGAAGCTGCCGGAATTTCTCCAAACGAGTTTTCTCACGTACTGTCATGGGAGGAGCCCCTGAAGCATTTTGGTCAGAGATGCGAGCAACAAGTGGAATGATGGGTCGGAGTGGGAGTGATTGTTGTTTGTGGAGGGGATTGCGCACACAGGAATCCTCTACAAGAGTTTAAAGAGGTCCATCAGGCCATGAACATACTGGGCAGCAGCAAGTACTGCCTAGAACTTCCAGAATCCACTGTCTTCTTCATGCATCCAGAATTCCCAATTCCTGGTAGGTTTCCATGCCTTTAACACACACGTGGCAGGGAAAGTTGCTACAGTTGTAAATTCTCTCTCCCACCACTGGATGATGGCAGAAGCTTCACCTGCTGAACTTTTTCCTGTAATTTTCCTGAATATAATTTCAAGACTGGACAACATAAACCTGAAATCTGCTCAGCCACTCCTGCTAGGCAAGTTATTATTCAACAGTTCTGCTTCAATTGCACATATACAGAACAATGGGGAATTCCTACATTCCCCATGCAGGAATTCCTCACAATTAATGCAGCATTTTAGGACCTCCAGAATGATCAAGGCAATGTTTTAGGACAGGTAAAAAGTGACACTGAAGAATTCTGTTCTTTTTTAACCACACAAATGAATGCTGTGGTGAAGAAACAATGTTCACAATAGGCACCATTCAGCAATTTATAAACTATGTTTGTTGACTGAAGCCAAGGTCATCTAGCCTGTCTTCCAGCACAAAAAATGGTCACTTGCTCTTCTTCCACCATCTCCTCTTGTCCAATCCCTCCACTTTGTCCCGTGCTCATCCTTCTCTTTCCTTTTCTTGTTCCTCTAGAATGCTGAGGAATAAACTCAACAGCATATGGGAGGAAGCAAGAAACCTCAAAGGCAATTTACAGTCTCAAATTCCTTTACACCTCAGCACCAAGTGGCCAGCTAATTTTCAAAGGAGAAATGGAAGTGAGACAAGGGCACTGATGCCATCTGGTGGCAGTGGCTCTGCAACAAGGAAGCCAATTTCCCAAAGACAGACACCAGAGTTTGCTCTAGTCACTCCACTAGCACTGTCATGAAGAGGACGGGTCTTTGTATTAGCTGAACTTTGAACTGTTCTTGCATGCCTGTTCAACAGTACCTGCTCAAGGCTTTCTGTCAGTGATGGGAAATCTGTGGGTCCTCCAGATGTTTTTGCACTAGAATTTTGATCATTCCTGACCACTAGCCTGGCTGGATGGGGCTGAAGGAAGGTGGAAACAAACAACATCTAGAAGACTACAGGTTCTGCACCCTCAGTCACTTTCCTGCCCACCAAGGCCACACATTGATCCAAAATCCCCCTACTCAGACTGGTAGATATACCAAAAGGCCTGTATTCAGAGAAAGCTTGGCCCATTATCCCAAAAGTGGTACCCAAGGACAGTGCTCAGTAATAACCTACAGATGATGCAACTGATTGGCAGGGTCAACAAGTTCCCATCCCATGGAAACATAGGAGGCAAAGGAATATGACTTATAAAGTACATCTAGTTAACTTCGAAACTGGGCCAAGAAAAGCCAAGTCCCACCTGCTGAAGTAGAAGAATGCTACTGTGTTAGATCTACATGCTTAGATCAAGCATTCACCTAGTATAGCACTCTGCTATGAACAATGTCCACAAATGAGAATTACACAAATCAAGAAAATTTGCATATATCCACATTAATTTATTCTGCTCATGCTGAACACAGATGAAAAGAAATACTAAACAAGACTAGTTTTGCTGTACTGGAAATAAATCTGCACTTCTCAGTTACAATCCAAGATGTTCTTGGGATGTTTCATTCTCACTTGACTCCAATGTCTACAGAACTGTAGAACCTCCACAGCTATGACAAAATTGCAAACCCTAAAAAGCCCAGAGAATATAAAGAGCAGGAAGGTCCTTACCATGTGCTCTGGACAGCTGGGCCTCACTATTGGACTTGATGACTTTACAGTTGGTTGGTGCTTCACTCAGGGCTGACTGAGGCCATTCAGGTTTCACACGCAGCCTGCTGTGGTTCTCCAGAACTTGTGCAGCTGTGGCTTTTGCCACCTTAGAGTTCAAAGTCTGGAAAGATGAAAAATCCTCATCTTCATCATCCCCAATGTCCCAGGCATCACTGGTATCGCGCGCAAACTCATGAAAACTGCTGGCCTTCTTATTCTTCATGGGCAGTGCATTAACCTTGGAACGTTCCTTGATGAAGCTAAAAAAGAAAAGATACCCAGTGTTATTACCATTCTCCACATTATCTACCTCCGCATCTAGACTTCCCATGCCTGTAGTCAAATTTGCTCCCATTTTTCATTTTCCCGTTGGATCAAATCCTCCCCCACCATTTCTCCATCCCACTGGAAAATCCCTTGTTCTCCGGTCAGGGTGAAGAAAAGGAATGCACAAAATCCTTCCATGAAATCCCCACAAAGTACAAAGTTCAAAGACTGAACATGAGCTTTACAGTCTTGGCAAATAACAGGCCAAGCACTTCTGCCAAATACCTCTTTGATGAAAAAAGTTTGCCAGTCAGGCATACTGTATGGAAAACAAAGCAAGGAAAGTGACTAGATTTGTCTTAAGTGAGCACATATTCAATCTTAAATTATGGTGCAAACATATATGCATGTGACCTCAAGAGAATATTCCTTTGCGATCAGGTCACTCATATACTTAGAAGAAAGACACCATCCAGCCTACTGGCAGCTACTTTTTAGGTCTAAAATATGCTATTACTATCCTTGACTAATAGTAACTGAGATGTAGATGTTGGTGTACAGGTCAGCCCAGTGTATGATCCTTCAAGGAGTGCAGAAAATAATTGCTCCACCCCAAGCCACCATTTTCTTGCTCCTGTTAGTGGACCTTGGCATTTTAGTAACAAACTAGATCCTACAAGCCAAAGTCTGCCCTTCCCTTGGCTAAAAGACCAAAGCAGGTTAGAAGCAGCCCAAAGGAATTTCTTTTTCAAACAATACAGGAAGAAAGCTACATTGACTTCAGTAACATATCAGAATCAACTGTTGTGCAGGACAGTATGTAGTTGCAGTGTTTATGTACAAACTTTCAGTAGGCCTGCCTTCAAAGCTGTTCCACTTAAAACAGTTAAGCACAATCAAATATCTAAAAATCAGAATTAACACAAAAAATAGTATCTAATGAAACAGCAGCAGCATTCAGTTCAAAAACAAACATCAGCCTCAGAACTGGGCAAAAGAAAGAGGCAAAAGAAACTGCTACTCTGTCCTCATAGAGGAGTGTATTCCACAGTTCAGGAGCCACTGTTGAATAAGCTCTGCTCATGACTGACAATAAACTACATGTCTAAAAAAGATGTCACCTACAGCAGATGGCAGATGAAGTCTCTCTCTACAGCTTCCAAAGTACACACTCATGTGTGAGAGAGCATTCCTTAAAATGTTAAGTTCAAATAAGGGCTCAGTCTAGCATATTCCCATCACAGGTTTAACAGTCAAGATAGTGGCTGTAGTTCTTACTACATGTCCTTCAATTTCCTCCTAGCTGATGCTGAGGTGCAGATTTCCAGGTTGCCTTATTTTTAAATGCATCCTCTGTATTTTGTCTGGTAGTGGCCATGTTCAGAGACAAAGTTACTAGGGTGAAGAAGCATCAATATGAAGAATTATAGCTACTACACCAGAAAATAAAATCAAAATGCAAGATCATTATATTATAGCTATTTGTTGATTTCCAATAACGGTTAAATGTAAGGTGCAAAGCTTTGGCTTTCCCTAATCAAGTTTTGGATCTGCACCTAGAACAAATTGGGCAGCCTCTGAATCAGTCTAAGCAGAACTAAGCTGTTCTTTCCAAAGTGGGGTCCGTGTACACCATAGCACACATGCCAGGGTAGTGCTCTGCAGCCTGACTATACAAATCTTAAAGCCTAGAAAAAATTATTACATGGGGCATTTGATAAATTAGTGAATTAAATAAGTCCGTGTCCTCCTGAGCCTCACCTTTTCCCTGAAGAAATTTCTTTCAGAGACTAGCACAGAACTTTGACTCCAAAACCCACTGAACTCTTGGCATGATGCCTCAGTGAAGGCAGCCACTGTGATGGAAATGCTTGCCCAGAGTGACTCAACAGTGAGGCCATCATCTCACTATAAGTCCTCCCACTAGTGACCAATCATTTTTGGTGAAAGCAGCAAAAGCAGATTAACCTCCAACTCGTGCCTGAAGGAAAAATTATAATTTTATACACATAAACCTTCCATGCCTTTTAACAGAAACATCTGCTGGAGCAATAATTCCAAGTTGTATTTTTAAAAGTACTTCCTTAGAATTCTAGTTCTTGCAAAACACAAGAACATTTGCAATTGTCTCCAAAGAATATATTTTATTCCTGCATATCAGGTTCTATGTTTTGAGCCAACATATTTACTTCCAGGAATCAGTACAAAGTACTGACCTCACTTTTTCGTGTTGCCTTACCTTCTGTGATCTCTAACTGAAACTTAGGTCTTAAATAATACTATTCCACAAGAGAGCTAAATAACTGGACAGAACCCAAAAGCCTTCCTTCTAAAGAGGCAAAAGAAGTCTACTTACTTTTTTGTAAGCCGGGGATCCAGTGGAGGGTGCTGAGCACCATAGACAGGTTGAATGCTGCAGAGGAAACAAAAGACTCAAGTGATTTGTGAGTAAATGCTCTAGTCTCAGGCATGAGTATATCAAGGACCACACACAAATCACTTCAATAGCCCCAAGTGTTCAAAATGACACAGAACTGAAGGGCAATTCTTCTTAGAAGAAAACAGACACTTCCTTTAGTGCCACTACACATGATTGATAGGCTACTGGAACAAGTATATAGAATCAAAGAGAATAGAACTAGGATCAACCTAGCAGAGAGCTTTTTCAGTCCAACTCATAATATTGGGCAAAGGGGATTTTGGAAAATACGTATGCAATATAGTTTTTCTTATCCAGTATATATATCTTGACAGAGAAGTGGTGGCCATCGTACACACCCATTTTTGTCCCAGTTGGTTCAAGTGGGAATATAAATCACTTAGAAAAACCTTTAGCGGGATTTCTATCAAGAGAAAAATAGTTTGTAGACACTATTTGAAATTATTGACTGGGTAGATAGAAATGCACTAGTGTGAACCAGTTTCTTAATGTAATTCACTCTTGCTTAAGTAACCACTTTTTTCTAAACAGTATTACTTGCTCACCTCTCCTTTGAATGACTAACAGCACAACCCTATTCATGTTTACGCATAAGTAAGTCCAACTAAACTCAGTGAGACCTACTGCCAGGTAAGTGTGTATAAACCCTACAGCCTAAACAAACTAGTTGGATTACTTTCACAACAGTGAAGTCAGTAAAAAAAAAAAAAGGTCTCTAATTAATCACCACCACATTATTGCACTACAGTGTTGAGCAAGTGACTTTCTCATTTTTAGTAGTAATAGCATTGTAGAGGAGCTCAATTATGGCCAAAATTATCTCCAAGCCTTTAGAGTTTTGCAAGTGAGTTAATGCTAATCCTCTGTTAGTGGCATTTATTATCAGTAGCATTTTTGCAGTCATAACAATGACCAGTTGCATTGACATGCCAATTAAGTAGCATGTCTATCATGTATAAAGGGTCAAAATTACAAGCTGTGACAGATGTACAGTACCAACAAGCACACCTGGCAACCAACTAACTCAGCTATCAGACCTAGGACAGGAATCTCCATGCATCAACACATTCAAACATTAACCCCTTACAGATTAATTTGTATTATCCTGACCATAGTGTGCCACAAACAGAACACAGGAGCACATAATGCAGAAACTGCCTAGACATTTCAAGGCACAGTTCAACAGCCTTACAGTGCAAACAAATGAGCCAAGCTATTCGCTGCAGGAAAAAGAATCCACAAAACTGACAATCATAGTCTTCCTTCATAAGCTAAGAAAACACATGGGAAAGATTTACCATTTTGATAAGCAGCTCTTTGAGAGTGTTCATTGCCCTCTGCCCCCAATCAAAGTATCTCCTCTGCTCTTCCTCCTCCCCTCCTTGCAGACTTAATAGAGGCAAGTCCATATGACTACATATATGCCAAATGCTTTTTCTTCCAAGCTAGGCTTATACTGCAAAAGGGATGAATGGGTCATCAGAAGCATTTGTCACATGCACAAACTTTTCTAGCACAGGTTTAACAGTAACCTACAAAATTCCAAAATGTGAACATAACGGACAATTCAGACAAGTCAGAGAGAAGCAGGAAGGTGCATAACAGTTCAAAACCTGCTCCAGTCAGACTCTTACAGGGCCACCTACCATTTTCTGCCCCATGGAAAGGAGTGTCACTTTGAAAACAATGTTTATTATGATTTATTTATTTATTCATCCATTGCTGGTGGTACTTGTTGCCCATTTTGGAAGAATTTGTATTCTGAAAGGCAGGATACAAATAACTGTAACAAATAACAACTTATTCACAACAGGCACAACACAATGTGGTTGTAGGGGAGAAAGTGATGTGCAGAGTAACCTTATGAATGGGCCCTAAAGACTGACCAGTCTAACTTCAAGTTATATGTGCTCCACAAAAGGAGTAAGTGAGAAAGATATATAGCAGCCTGTTGATAAGATGCACAAACATTACTTTCCTTCCATGGACCTGAAATGTCACTTCAGATTATTGACTAGCAGACAGTTTATGCCAAAAGTAGAAGTTCACTGCTCAGGCTGAAGTTCAGTTTGGCTCATTTGTTTTCCACAAACCGGTTTACCTGGTTGAGTCAGGCTTACTGTTTAAAATAACTATAAATGGAAGTAACATGTTGCTTTATACTGTGAAGCAGAAACATAGATGCAAACAGGATGTGGCACTGAGATAAGAAATCTTGTACGTATCTTGTACGTATACTTGAAAATAAGCTGTTAGTCCATTTATAGAAATGTTTATCTTTTTCTTCTTGAGAATACATTACATGAAATGCATCTGCACTTTTCTCACACATCTGAATTATCCCAGCAATTTGGGGCCATTTCAGAGCAGGAGAGTCAGACTGCCACAGAGGCAGAAACAGAATTAACTAGCCTGGCAGGATTTAAAGCCAGCTAAGCATTCCAGAGGCCTTGCAGTGGTGAACTGAATTGGAGACTGCAAGGTCAAGATGAGGTTAGAGGACAGGTCAAGAATGTAAAATCTATAAGAACTACACTATCTATAAGAACTATCCGACATGTGTGTCCAGCCAGAGAGATTGCTTCTTTGTCTTCCCTCATTTTGTTCAGGGAAACATACTTCTGATCGTGTCAACAGGGATTAATTATTCTACTTTATGCGGGTTAAAGAACAGTGTATGATTTCCCCACATTTTCAAGTGAATGGGTGAGGAGAGGTACAGAATCAGGTTTCTTAACTGTAAACCAAGGGAAAAAAGTTATTCCAAAATAGTGAATGTTAACGTATAAAAGTATAATCTTGCTCATGTGTCAATGTGAGAAGGCTCTCAGTTGAAAAGCGTTTCCAGAATCTAGACTCTTTCCAACAGTGGCCCAAAGAAACTCAGGAGCCCTTTTATATCGTTAAATACCCCGTCCTTTACTGGGCAGAAAGAAAAGAGGGAGACCAGATCCTGCTCTTTGCCGCCAGTAATTCAGAAATTGTAAACTCCCACTCCTTTAGCTCTTGAAGGGTCTGATGCCACAACTGAAGAAGGAATTCTCTAATGGAAAACTAGGGTATCTACTTCAGTGTTTACAAAACCAGCTTTGCCTCCTGAAGTTCATGTCACTTTTCCCTTTGTAAGGGCAAAATGCTATCAATTACCGATTTACAAGGGGCCTAACTACTTCAATTGTTATCACTTAAAAGCATGACTGATTCTCTTTGCTAAGTGGCCTTGTCGTTATAATCAGAGTGTTGAACAATACGCCTTGACATAATGAGCACATACGGGCTTACGCCGATTAACCTATGCAAATGAAGGAGGGACTTTTCTTCCTGGGCAAAGTAGCAGTTCTATGCACCTGTCCAGAGCTGCGCTACTTTGGCAGACTCTTCAACACAGGTGGCCCAGGAAGCAGACACAACGGTGGCATCGGCAGCTCTAGTACTGTCCCCCGCTGCCACCCCACGGTGGGCTTAGGAACAGGGAAGCCGAGCGAATAGCCGCCCCACCGCGGCTTCGCCCGCCCAAGCTATGCGCCCGTGTCGTCTCCCCGGGTAGCGAAAGACTTGAGAGTGCAGATGCTGCTGACTAACGGAGCTGGAGGCAGGAAAGGAATCGTGTCATAACCCCAACCCAAGAAGGTCCCATTCCAATCGTTCCCCGGACCTCCTCCTCCTCCTCCTCCTCCCTCTAAAAAGGCGATAATTGGGGCCGCTAAGCGGCTTCAAGATGGGAGCCGTACGGTTTCGCGCGCCCTCGGAAATGAATGGCGGCGGAAACAATTTGCTAAACCGGCATCACTAATAACCACCCGCGTCGGTGCAGAATGACTGACTAGCCGGCATCTGCACCGGGTCGGAGACCGATCCTCTCACCTGCCCGGCAGCTTCGCGCTCCGCTTCCAGAACTGCTTGCTACTTTCCGCAGCCATGGCTGGGACGAGAGGCCTACTTCCCCGCCAGCTCCGGGAAAGAAGGGACGAACTGGAGCGGTGGGGCCCAAAGCCTCCGGCCGAGGCCGCTTCACCTACTCCCTCGAGGGGCCCCGTTGCCAGTCCCCAGCGCCGCCATCTTGGATTCGGGTGGGCACGGCCCATCCATTGGTTGCCCAACCGAGAGTCTCCAGTCTGACCAATCCAGAGTCACATAGCTAAAGCAACGTGAAGCCCCGAAGGGGAGGGGGCAAAACGAAGACTCAGAAGCCGCGCAAAGCGCGAGAGGCGGGGCAATCCATCCATTGCTACAGAGGGGCGGGGCGGAGGGGAGGGGAGCAGAGGGGCGGGGAGGGAGCTAGGAGGGCACGTGTAATTCGTGGAAGGGGAAGCGGGAAGGCGGTTTAACTGTCAAAACTAGATACGCGAATAGAAGCGCGAATAGAAAGCTCCGATAAAAACCAACGGCCCTGGGGAAAGGATGATCCCATCGAAGAAGGTTCCCCCTGGAGTGACCGGCTGACCCAGAAAATAAGTGGCTCCTTCTTTGTCTGCACGATCGCTTTCCGATGTAGGCAGATTTGAAATTGGCTCTGCCCCTGGCACGAGGCGTGAAGTTAACAGCTAAAAGCGTTCTGCAAGGTAGCTTTGCAACAAATACGTGAGCCAATGTTGAATTTGCTCAGACAGGAAGGAGCGCCAACCACTTGGGCGTGGGTAGCCTAAATTTGACCAAGACGAAAGATTATGGTGGCGGAGCAGATAGCATTAGAAACACTAATAAGGGGCCAAGAAGGGCATCGGGTCCAAGCCCCTGCTGATGCAGGATGCCAAGTCACACTGTCTTACTCAGATGACTGTCCAGTTTCACCTTGAATGTCTCTAGTGTAAGAGAGCCCATGGTTTCACTGTCCTTTTGCTCTGACAGGAAGTTTTTCCTGCAGTCTAGCCTGAATCTGGAGCAGAAGTGGCTATGATTGTTTTGTGATTGCCTATGTGACACACAGTCCCAAAAGCCCTTCAAAACTCTTGGCTATGATGTTTCCCATTAGCTGAGTGTTGAGAGATGCCCATTAAGACAAGTGTTCTGCCCACCCCCATACACTTTGCGCCATCTCCTTCCCCAGTTGTTTTTTCTTGTGTTGCTATTACTTTGGTGTACAAGAAGAAAAGGAAGGCTTGTCTAACTGCCAGAATGAAGAACTGGAAGGCCACTGTGGAATCCCTCCCTGGATGTATACCCCAATATATGACATCAGTTTCAGCGACCCACCGCATAAGTTGCTATTTTGTGTGTCAGACCGTTCCAGGGCTTAAACGAACCCATTTTTTGCTGAATGTGGTGTTAGTTCTCAGTGCAGAAGTGGTGTTAGGGGAAGCCATGTGGGTCTGGAGCCCCAGATCTCTGCGAGACCATCTGCCCCACCATCCTGTTCTACAAGGGTACTTGCTGAAAGAAAGGCACTTGCTGGGGAAAAAAAGGACCCTAATAATCTCTGCTGCATCCAATTCCCCTGAATTTGCTGCTTTTTGCCCACATGTGCTGCCCTCCTGCTGGCCCACTCTGAATCTGCTTGAGGTCTGAAATCATATGTCCTCTCCTTTTTACAAATCGGTTCTTCTTATTGAGACAGAGTGCTTTAAAGACACATTCACAACCTGACTGTATAAATTAGTTTATACAAATCTGTGTTTTAAGTAGGCCTGAGCCCTGAATCTTTTGGGTACCTAGCACCACCCCTGCACAACAGCATGATCCTATTTACTCAGAAGTGGTCTGAAGAGAGTTTAATAGAACTTAACTCCATACTAAGGATGCAGTCTTATGCATGTTTAGGCAGAAAAATGCCTAGAATTGTGCCAGGGGTCATAGGATTTTTTTCTGTCTATACGTACAAAGATGAAGTGTTTTTCTACACCATGTCTTCTTTTTCTTGTTCTTGCACATTTGGGCATTTTTACCTACAAGTCTCACTTTTGGGAGTGAAAAATGTTCTTGGATGTTGAAAAAAGCTTCAGTGGGTTGTGTGCAATCACTTCCATAGTGGATCCTCGCTCTTCTTAACTAATAAATGCCTATTTAGCAGGAAAGAAGCAGCCTGCTAGGTCAGGGACATGATTAATGCCTCCATGGAAGAGAAAGTGTTCCCGTGCCATCTGAAAGAGGCAGTGGTGAGACTGCTCCAGAAGAAACCCTATGTAAACCCAGAAGAGCTTGGCCACTTTAGGCCAGAGGTGACGGTTTCTTTCTTGGACAAGGTCCTTGAGTGGGTGATGGCCAACCAGGTCCAGGCACTGTTGGATGAGCCAGATTATCAGGTTCCATTTCAGTCAGTGTTCAAGCCAGATTTTGTCATGGAAACAGCTTTGGTCATGCTGTATGATGATCTGTGTCAAGAAAGACTTGGGAGTGTGGCCCTGTTGATTCTCCGAGATCTCTCAGCAGTCATTGATCATGGTATTCTTTGGGTGCAACTGAGTTGGGATTTGAGGATACTGTATTGCAGTGATTCTGCTCCTATTTGTTTGGTGCTTGAGAGTTATTTCTTGGCCTTGACCCCATGGATTGTTCAGCAGGGTCAGTCTTGTTGTTGTTGGTCGCAAAGTCGTGTCCGACCCATCGCGACCCCATGGACAACAATCCTCCAGGCCTTCCTGTCCTCCACCATCCCCCGGAGTCCACTTAAGCTCATACCAACTGCTTCAGTGACTCCATCTAGCCACCTCATCCTCTGCCATCCCCTTCTTCTTTCGCCATCTATTGTTCCCAGCATTAGGCTCTTCTCCAGGGAGTCCTTCCTTCTCATTAGGTGGCCAAAGTATTTGAGTTTCATCTTCAGGATCTGGCCTTCTAAAGAGCAGTCAGGGTTGATCTCCTCTAGGACTGACTGGTTTGATCACCTTGCGGTCCAAGGGACTCGCAGGAGACCCCCCCCAGCACCACAATACAAAGGCCTCAATCCTTCGGCGCTCAGCCTTCCATATGGTCCAACTTCCACAGCCATACATTGCAACTGGGAAAACCATAGCCTTGACTATACACACTTTTGTTGGCAGGGTGATGTCTCTGGTCAGTCTTATCCTCTTGCTATTCAACACCTACATGAAACAATGGATGTTTGGAGAGTATTACCATTTGCATTACTAATGTTACACTGAATTTATAGCTCACTTTTTTTCTTCTGAGGAACCCAAGGTAGCTTACATAGCTCCATTGTATCCTCACAACAACAACCCTGTGAGGTAGGTTAGGCTGAGAGTATGTGACTTGCTAAAAGTTGTCCAGTGAGGTTTGTGGCTTAGTGAGAACTAGAACCTGGATCTCCCAGGTCTCCAGTCCAGTTCTCTAACCAGTACACTAGTTCTCCTTTTCATATCTATCAAGTTAGGTTATGGATGTGCTAAATCACTACCTGACAATGGACTGGATGGGGGCTAATAAAGGAAGCTCCTTCCCAACAACACTGAAAAGTTATTAGTGAGTGGTTCTTCTGTCTAGATGGAAGGTGGTCAATCTGATCTAGGTGAGTTTGCATTCCCACCTAGGCTCATACATGTAGTTCTATAGGAGCAGGCTTATAGCTGGGGGTCCTTTTGAAATCATCTTTATCACTTGAGGCTTAGGTGGCTTCAGTGCCAGAAAGTGTCTTCTACCAGACTGGCTGGTGGCTTAACTATACTCCCATCAGGACAAGGATAACCTGACTTCAGTAATCTATACCTTGGTAACCTCCAAATTGGGTAATTGCAATTCTAGCGATAATTGCAAGAGAGCTGCCCTTTGAGACTCTTGAAAAGCTGCAACTTTTGTAAAATGCAGCAGCAGGATTAATAATTAGAACTAGAAGGAACATTTAAGATCAATTCCAGCCTGCTTGTACTGGCCAACTGTATGCTTCTAAGCTCCATCCAAGGTGTAGCCTATAAGGGCCTACACTGCTTGGGACTGTAGTATTTGGAATGCCTCTCCTGACCTGAATCTACCTGGACACTCTGATTCATATTCAAGGAAGCCTCAGAGGGTGGCAGCAAGGGGAAAGACTTTCTCGGTGGTAGGCCCAGATTATAGAGTGAACTCCCTACCAGAGCCTGCCTGGCACCAACTTTGCCATCTTTCTGGCAACATATTAAGACTGTTCTCTACTCCCAGGGGTTTAATGGCATGCAATGAGCCATGTAAACTGTTTGAACCAGTCTGATTCTTTAACTGACACTGTTTTAGCTCTAAAAACAATCAAAATCTACCTCATTTGCTTATTTGCTTGGAGTAATGTAGCCTGCACACTGTATTGACTACACATCAGTTGTTATACTCATTTAAATTATGTATATGGAAATTTTATGCTGCATTTTATTGCTTCTCTATTGTAGGTTGTATTTTATTGTATTTCAGTTTCATATTTTGGGAATTGCCTTACATTGCCCAGAGAGTTTGGGCTATTGGTTGGTAGAGAACTAAAATAAGTAAACATTTTAAGTAATCCCATTTTACATCCTCAAGCAATTATGTTTAACATGCGATATTGTTCAATGGACAGAACTGAGAGTCACCACTAGAGGTCAATAGAATTCTGCCACAAAGGGATACCATGATACTATTACAGTTGTATTCTTTGTATAGTTCCCTTTTCTATAAACCAAACAGAATCTGGTGAAGACATCTAGATTTGTTTATTTTAGAAAAGTGACAGAAAATAAACCAGTTCACTTTTCCCAGTACTGAAAGCCCGTGCAAACTTCAAGGTATTAAAACTCACACTGATCTCCAAGAATCTCTCTCCATGTGTTTTTTACAGCTAAGGGGGAAACCACATCAGCTTCTCATTGTATGACTCATTTAAAACTTTGTAAGCTACAATGCAAGTTAAAAAGAGAATCCTGCTTCGCCTCATTTGAATGGAGTTTTTGTCACTGGCTGATAACATGTTGCTGAATAAGGATAGATTTAAATTGTGCATGGTTCAGAAAAACTTTTAAAGGCAGTTGGAAAGAAGTCCTACAACTTGCAGCTAGTTGCAGAATGCTGGGAATTGCAGGAGCTTTTGCTGTCTATGTGTACATAAGATGGCTTCCTAAAATGCTTCAGGTGCAGAAAGCATCATGATATTTGCACATGTATGTGCTATAACATGTTGGCAAACTGCTTAAAATCATCTATAATTCAACTCATATATGACTTCAGTGAGAGTTGACTCATCACACTTGCTCAGGGATCTCTTGTCAGACCTCTTTGTTTGCTTTCCACTATATAATAAAACTATTTTCATTTATAAAGTCTTATTTTAAATTGTCCTGCCTGTTCGTACTTCTAACACCATTCCTCTGATAGTGTTTATTGTGTTTGAAAGGGTTTTGAATGTTTCTAAGGGAGCAATACTAAGCTCTCTAAGAGAGTTCTTATATAAGACCCTCTAATCTATCTTCAGGGATGAAAAGAACAGGGAGCCTTTTTGTTCCTTTCTCAGGTGAGAACAAAATTCCCTTTATAGTAAAAAAATGGGGAGGGGTGCCCAAGATTGGTCTAAATGTCAGTGTTATTTCCATCGTCCTGTTGGGAGTGTGCTTGGGAGATGGATGGGTTTGGATCCTGTGAATCCACGACTGCTTCCTCCCTGCCCACTGGCACACCCCAACATGCCCCTTTCCCCATGCTGTGAGATGGCAGTGCTGGCCTCAGAGCAGAACCCACCATGGCAGTTTTCACAGTGTCTGGGAAAGTGATAATCCAGGACTGCTTGCTAGTAATTGATATGCCACTTTGGACTAAAGGAAAACGTATACACAGGCTAAGGTTGACAGTGTTAAAAACTTTTGGATGATAATGGACTTAAGTATGAATTATACTTTTTGTCCAAATCCTGCATGGCAAATTGGTGGAAAGGCATTAGTGCAACTTGATGGTACAAATCTGTACCATAATAGTTCTGAGGAAAACTATACATTCTTTACAGTGCAGCCTTATGTATAGTTACTCAGAAGTGATCTCTGCTGTGTTCATTGATGCTTATCCCCAGGTAAATATGCACAGGATTGCAGTATTGTTGGAAGCTGTTGGGTTATGTTTCAGTGAGAGGATACTCAGTAGATGCTTGTGCACTCTTTCCAGTACTTTAGGTTCCATCAAGTCAATGCTGAAAACACATTTTTACATTTCCCTATTGTTCACATGTCCAGGTGTGCATCAACAGCATTGCCCCATCTCATCTGCCAGTTCTATATGTTCTTTTCTTTTGAAACATGTTTAAGCATGTGTCTCAAAAGTTCTTCCTCAGATAGCTCTGGACACAATTTCTATATCCTGCACTACTAATTCTGTTTCCCTTATCTTTCAGGGTATTTTTGGAGAAGGCAAGATGATTTTTATGTGTGCAGGTGGCTTCTGTGGCATAGCACCAAAAGCAGGATCTGTTCTAGCTGGCGTTTATATGATCCTGATGACCAATATGTACCTTATCTTTGAGTATGGTCACCTGAACCGGTCCATAGCTATGTTACAGAGGGTGGATCCAGAGGTGATCACTGGCCTAGTGTGGATTATCCCGTATTGCTATTATATAGCAATTGCCCTGGCACTTGTAACTTATCCCATGTGTATCTACCTTCTGTATTCCATCCAGAAGCGAAATACAATAGGACTATTTATCTACGTTACCTGGATAATCTTCTATGATATCTCCTGCTGCGTCATCATAGTTCTAACTAGCAGGGCTGCAACGATGGCGCATTTTTCCATCAGTCCTTTGGAATGGTTTGGGCTGGCTACCAGGATCCCCACAGACTGCTTTTGGCTCAGCTACGTCATGACTTTTGCACTGATGATTATTGAAGGCAAAAGCACTGGGAGGATGTCACTGCGGATGAGGCGGGTGTCAAGACACGTGTCAGAACCTCCCAAGTTCCGGTTGGGCATCAATGCCAGGAGGGTCCAATGAAAAATGTAAGATTGCTTTTCAGTGCACGTATACATACCAGGCCTGCACAATTTATGACATGAAAACTGTTGTGAAAACTCAGTGGTGTTTCGTGCGGTTTAACTTGTTCTTATTTCACTACCTTATTAAATTGACCTGATGTTCTTATGAAATACACATTTCTTATCTGTTGTATGTGGGATTATTTTTTCCTAAGCCTTTGTTTTGTATTATTGAATGTGAGAAATATGACAGCAGACTATTGGAATAGGATGAGTGCTTAGGTTCTAGCCTATAATCACAATCATGTGCCTCTAGGATTATATATTGCAACAGAGAAAGTTATGTCCTCCACTAATGCATAAAACATTATTTTGTGTGTATGTGTGTGTGTGTGTGTGTGTGTATTACATAACATAATATATGTATGTACTGTATATACCAGTGCTTAAGATGCTCCTTGAAACCAGAAACAGGCAAAAATCTTATATGCAAGTTTTTCATCATATTATATTAATCATTTTAAAAGGCTAGCTAATAAAGACAATTGTTTTAGCTAATTTTTATTAATAATCATAAAACTTCGTACTGATGCCAGGGTGGCTCATCCTGCATTGCAAGTCTTGCACATGATGGCAGTGCCAATCCTGAGTCGAGCACCCATCCAACCTTAACTGCACCGTGTTAGGCTGGCAACTGCAGCAGTAGCTGGGGAGGGAGTGTTCCCCATGCCTGTCCGTGCAGAGACACAGCTCTGCCCACATGGGCTTCCTCCCTGTCACCCAGCCCCCACTTCCGTGATGTTCATGCCTGCCATTCCCCCCAACTGATTCCAGCCAGCCAGCCCCCTTGCGGGCCACTGTTGGCCTCCAAATCAGAGAGGTAATGTGACTGTTAGCTAGAATATGGTAACATAACAGCATGAGAGTCACGAAACTTCTGGCTGACTAATATCGGTATCTATTGGCATATAAGAGCTCCTTGAAACTGAAAATAGTGAAGCAAAACTTGGGGGTTGTCTTATACACCCAACATATGAAAAACACCAGAAAAACAGCCTAAAATATCAACCTCATCTTATATGCAAGTCACCTTATATGCCTGTATATACAGGACGCAAGTATGTATTACATAACATTATTATTTGTTGCTAAAGTTAAGGAAAAACTGGCTTGCTCTCTTTTTTAGGCCAGGAATCCAAATTTCCACTGTGTTACTGAATAACATGTTTGTAGGGACTGGGAATATGCTGGGGAAAAGCTATTTATAGGAGAGGAGTACTTAACCCATGTAACAATTCCCTGCCAGCTTTTATTTTCCTCCAGAAGGATCTCATACTTGGAAAAAAAAAAAAAACTTGGTGAGGGAGGGACCATCTACAGCATATGTAAACAACCCTGGAGCCCATGAGCCACTTGAAGATCTCCACTAGTCTCCATGTGACTTGTGAAGCTGGAGGAGCTACAGGCTTTGTTCCCCCCACAGGCAACTGATTAGTCATTAGTTGTAGGGAAAAGATCACTGTTCTGCCAAAAAAGTGTTCTCGGTAGGGATTGCTGTAGGACTTAGAGGGTTTCCTCCAAGCAGTTGAGACTGCTGTTCCCCCACCAATATTGCTGTTGGGGAAGTAATGATCTTGGTGGGCTTCGGTGGGGTGGGGGCGGAAGGGATTGCATTTCCCCACTCTCCAGCAATCTCTAGACTCCAGGGGTTGTATAGTGGGAAAGTGTAAGAGGAAGCACACTTACCACCCTATCCATCACTTCTTCCCTGCAAAACCTCATCTCACTCTGCACTCAAGTTGTTCATGAAATACAGGATTGAGAAGATTGTGTTCATATACATCTAGCCGATCTATTACTCCCTGATATTACCAATGCTTATAAGCATAGGCATTAATGTGCAGAATTCAGTTATGCTTTAGTGCCCAAGACAAAGCAAAAATGCTAGAATGTTTCTGTGTCCTGTTTTGGGATCAAAAGTCCACCAATACTGCCATGTGAATTTGTGCTCAGCTATTTTGCCTGATATGTTTGTTTTGAGTGCAGTGGTGTGTGCAAGTCTTTGACGAATTAGCTTTTAAATCTTTGATAGGTTCAACTGGCAATAAATACTTCTGTTTCACAGAGTCAGCAGGAAACATTTTCTTCTATGCAAAACATTTTTCCTCCAAGGGCCAATAGATAGAAAATATTCTACCCTTGTAGGCATAGAAGTGTGAGAACAAGGATGCTTTCACACGAAGTTGATATTCTGAGTTCCTCTGACCTAGGAGAGGCAGCTGACATAGTTCTTTCTGCATTGACTGCAGGGGGGCAACATAGATTCATAGGTCTGATTCTGGAACTCTGTTTCCAGTCTCAGATATGGGGATCAAAGTATCTTGTGCACTCCCAGGCAATGTCTAGTTATGAAAAACAGACCATAAAATGAGGCAATATTGTAAAATCATCCCTTCATCGCCTACATTTTACCTTGTATCTTTATTTACATCAAAGCAAGATTAAAATGCAGGCATCTGCTTTCGTCTAAAAGGCTGTTAATCTTTTAACTAATTCAAAACACTCATTTAATCCCTCACTACACACACACACTTTTTCCCCCTCTGTGTACCACCTGTGTTTGGCAGTTTAAAATGTATGCAGAGAAGAGCAAACAAGGCCTGGTTAGGAAGAAAAAGCTCCGGAGGAGTCCAAATGCCATGTATGTTGTTTGCTTTGTGGGAAAGTGCAATGGTGGTTTAAACCCTGGCTGTTTGCCTGCCTGCTTGTTTTCCCCATTTTCCTCTTTGCTGGCCATATTTGTAGTGAACGGATAGATATTGCAGAAGCACTGTAAATTTCCCACTCTCCCTGCAGGGAGGGATATGACCTTGTAAAAGGCTGTCCCTGAAATATCCTACAGCTGGAGGATGTGGGAAGTGCAAAATAACCCTCTACTGAAGATAGCTAAATGATGGCAGCAGTGAGACACCAGGTGACGCTCTTTGCATGTGCCTGCTGGAAAGCAGTCAGTAGGTGAGGTGGTGCTTTGAATGGCTTCTTTGGTGGGGAGAAATTGCAACATAAGAGGCAATTTTGATTAAGGAGCACCTGTGGCTCAGTGCTAGAGCACTTGTTTTGCATGCAGAAGGTTCTAGGTTCAATCCCCAGCATCTCTGGGTAGAACTGAAAAACATCTTGCTCAAACCATGGACAACGGTTGCCGGTCAGTGTCAACAACACAGGGCTAGCTGCAACAATGATCTGAGCAGCTTCCTATGTTCCTGTGTCCAAGAAAAATGCCACAGACTTGAACACTGCTTTTCTTGGAGCTGATTGGTCAGTTCAAATAATCAGGAATCCATTGTCACATTTCAAAATTAAAATAAACTGCTGGAATAGCTAATTATGAATCTGAGAAGCTGGACTGAAGCATTCGCAACTTTCTCAGCAAAAAAAACAGTTTTTCTATATTTGCTGTCTGGAGATGCCTATTATTATGAATGGTCCTGATAAAACCTCAACATTTGACTATATTGATGCATAACCTCTATTGTGGTTGAGAAGCAACTGTGAAGACAGACTAGAGATAAACAGAATGCTTTCTTTTAGGCAAAGGCATCAGACAAGGGTGTATTTTATCTATCTATTCAGTCTGTAGTACAGAGAACATAAGGAAAGCTGGATTTGGATTAGAGGCAGAAAGAGTGAAAATCACTGGAAGACTCAGTAATTTAAAATATGCAGATGATACCATTTTACTGGCAGAAAGCAGCTATGAACTACATTACTCCTGATGAAAGAAGAAAGTACAAAAGCAGCTGAATGTTAAGAAAATGAAAGAAAACAAAATCATGACTACAGAATTCCAGAACTTTACATCAACAATGAAGAAATTGAAATTGTGAAAGATTGTACATATCTTGGTTCAGTCATTAATTCAAGCAGTAATTGTAGCTAAGAATTTCAAAGAAGACTGAGACTTGGAAGGGCAGCAATGAAGGAACTAGAAAAGATAATTAAGTATAAGGATGTTTCTCTGGAGACCAAGGCCAAGATCATTCATCCTATCATATTCTCAATCACAACATATGGGTGTAAAGAGAAGAAAATTGACATGAAGAAAATTGATGTGATTAAAGTTGGCGGAGAGCTTTGTGCATACCCTGGATCGACAGAAAGATGAACACATGGGTCTTAGATCAAATCAAGCCAAGTCTTTCCCTAGAAGCAAACATGGAAAAAATGAGGCTGTTATGCTTCAGGCACATCATGAGAAGGCAGGACTGACTGGAGAAGACAATCATGCTGGGGAAAGTTGAAGGCAGAAGAAGAAAAGGAAGACCAAATGAGAGATGATTAATTCCATATAGGCGGCCACAGACATGAATTTAGAACAGCTAAGCAGGGAGGTCATGGATACATTTTGGAGGACTTTCTTTCTTGGGTTGCCATAAGTCAGAATTGACTTCATGGCACAGAACAACAGCAAAGCTGCGGTGTGAAACCTGGAGCCCTTCCAATACTGTTTGACTCCACCTCTTATCAGCCTGGATGCTATGCTAACTGTGGGAGATGGGGCTGGATTCCAGCAACATCTAGAGGGTTACTGGTTTCTTACCCTGCCGTATAGCACCCAGATGTCATTTTGCCTAGCCGTTATTCTCTTTTTGTGGGAGTATCGCACTACTCCAGTGCTAGGTGTGCTATATCCTGGACTAGGAAAAACGGGCTTCACATTTCTGCCAGCTCCCCTTCCTCTCCCCTTCTGTCCTGAGCAAGTAGAATTACAGTTGTGTTTGCTGAACTATAGTTGCACAGATTTTATAACTGCCTAAGAATAGTATTGACTTTTGTAGTAATTGAGCACAGTACTAGAACACTCACCCAGCCTTTTTGTCCTTTAAATTAGAAGAAATTTAACTTTTTTTTTTCAAAATGAGTATGTTTTGTGAAATGCCTATGCAACTGCCCTGTTATTTAAAGCCAGCATCGATCCATTCCACACTAAGAAAAAACATGAAAGCTAGTGCTCCACACTCATAATCCATTACTTGGAGGCAAGATGTTGCACTACAGTGAGCTGGTTCAGGTATGGTGTTGGGGATTCTGTGCAACCACCTCTGCTAGACAGGGAAACCTTGGTCACAGTGACACAGGTAACTTCAGCACTGGATTAATGCAATGTACCCTCTGAAGGGCTGCCCTTGAGGCTGGTCTGGAAAGGGCAGCTAGTGCACAATGCAAGAGCTCCATTGTTCTGAGGAGTTATTCACTACCAGGCCAAGTTTCAGGTCTGCATACTACAGCATAAAGCCCTAAACAGCTTGGGAACATGATGCCTGGTGGAGTTCCTTCTCCCTTACAAACCTGCCCTGATATTGAGGTCAAATGAGATACAACGGCTTGTCCCTGGTGGTTCCACTGGACAAGAACCTGCAGCATAGCAGGTCCATTTCTTCAGAACTCCCTGCTTCTGGTGGTCTGGAAGACACAAACTTCACATTGTTTCTGACACCTCCTGAAAACATCTCTTTCAGGAAGTTTGCCTGATTTTACCAGCTATGGTTTTATTGATACAACTCTATGGATGCTGTTCTTAACATATCCTATGTTCTTTATCTTTTATTTTTCACTGACCTGAAATCTCCATACTGGAATATGGAATGGTATATATCTCTTATAAATGAATAAGTATAGGACCAAAGGCAGTTTCTCATGATGTTCTCATGGTGAAAACCAGTGGAATAGGCACTGCTGGCAAATCAAACTTCCCCTCTCTCCTGCAGCCCCCATCCTACACCAAATCTGCTCCACAGTGGGATCTCTGGAGAAGATTTGTTGGAGTCACAGCAGGGCATGGAAAAGGAAGTATGGAAATGCTCATGCAGCAAGTACTTGCTTAATACTGGATTAAACCTTAAGTATCTTCTTTAAAGTTACTGGTTCTAGCAGAGGGAGACTGGAAGCTAGCCTTGGCTGGTATATTCCTTTTCTCACTGTACAGAGAAGACTCCAAGGGTCTGTACAAAAGTTGTCTGTTTTATCTTTCAGAGCAACAATCTGTCAGAGGACATCTGCCCTTAGCAAAAGGAAAGGAATGAGTGTGTTTGTCTCATATAGCACCTTAATGAACTTGTCAGGGCTGCTAAAAGCAGTGGGTATACAGCAACAAACACCGCCTCCATGCTGTTGATGCCTGCATTTCCTGTACATGCATGTCAACACAAGCTGCATTTATCTCACAGAGACAATGACATCCGGTGCTGCTTAGCGGGATACTTCTGGGTTCACATGAGGTGTCATAAGAGCTACTGCAGCAGCAACACTAAAGAACTGCTGAGAAACTACAACATTTTGTTGTTAAGTGTCATCAAGTATTTCTGGCTTCTGCCACAGCTGAGAAATCAGCCAGGAGCCTCCTCCTGTCTGCCCAGCAATGAGAAGCTCCACCTCTTAGCTGAATATCGATTATTTTCACCCTATCCAACCGACCCCCCCCCCCCCAGCAGAATGGGCAAACAAGCAATGCCCAAGATCATTGGGAATCTCCAAAACTGGCTCCCTGTTCAGTGTCTGTTCCATTCGACGTTGCCATCCCTGCTTGTTCTGCATGAATAAGAAGCATGTGCAAATTGAGCAGCAATCGAACAGGACATTTGTGCAAATTTCCTCTGTACGAAGCAGAACTGATACAGTTTTCTGAGAAAATTTGCACAAGTTGAACTGGCATTCAGGTATAAGATGGAAGTGGGCACACTTTCAGCAATGAGCAAGTATTTTTTGACAGACACACTGTCATGTTTGGAACTTTGAATGGGGCACCCTTACATGTTTTGTGAGCAAAAAATGAAAGGTTCATATGCCACTAAAGGTAATATCACACTCCAGCAAGAAGTAATCTTTTCAGTTTGTAGGGTGAGGCAATTTAGGAAGTATTGCTTCTGCCACCTCAGAATGAATCACTGGAGCTAATGTGAATCTGAATGGAATAAGGAACAGGAATTGCACATGAGGAACTAGCTAGAAACTGAATTCATTCTTATCCTGCACAACTACAAGAGTCATTGCTCCTGTTCTCAAGTGTGGCTCAGAGAAAAAATATTTTAAGAGGACACTTTCCTTCATCAGTCCTACAGCTTTCTTCAGAAAGGCTGCTGTAGGTTGTTATTCCAGGTTTTTCTTCTCTCCCTCTCCAGTAGATATAGCAACGAACTGCAGTAACTCCATTCCAAAGCACAAGGAAATATAATTTGGGGAGATATATGGGGAGAGACAGCCTGTTGCACATGCACAATTGTCATCTGAACCGTTGGTCAAATTGTTATACTAAATGCACAGAAGCTGCCAGCAAGAGAAGCTGTAGCTTATTTTTGTCTACCTTACACTCTAGTAGAATTTGTGTCCTGCTGTTCTCTGACCACTGCACTAGCAGGAAAGTTCAGTATGCTATGACGTGATAACACACATTATCACAGATTTGTAAATGGCCATCCGTATCAGACTGAGAATACAGTCCCATGCATCCTGAGGGCACTTGGTTAGGGGAGGCTGGCATAATCTTGAACATGGCCCACAGCCTTAATCAATGGGAAACAAAGTTACATCCCCTCAGAGCACTTCATTCTATCTTCCATCCTCCTATAGGCTCATCTGTTGAATGTTTGTGCATCCAGAATACAGGACCTGAGAAGGTGTAATTTCCAAAGCCCATTGGAAGCACAAACAGCAGGATGTCACTGTTTCTTTTATGAGATTCCACTCTAGAAATGTCCAATATTTACACAGTAAAGTGTGTGAGAGAAAGAGAAACAAGCCACAAAAGGAAGTTACTATCACTGGATCAGCTTTAGTGCAGCTGAACTTTCTGATCATATTTTGTCTCTGTGGGAAGGCTTTCTTAGAAGTAACAGTCACACAGTGTTTACTGGAATTAAGAGAGGCCAAACAAGTAATGCTGATTATACAGTCACATGTGCAATTTCCACTGAATGCAATTTATTTTCCAAACATCTATTATAGTTATATCCTAATCTGTTTTCCTGAAAGGAACCCAAGGAAGCTTATATAATCCTTCTCTCCATTTTTAGGTTATATATCCACTTGCAAAACCTTACCCTTACTAAAAGTTAGTTGCATTTCAGCAAGATCAAAGCATCGCCTTCTCACCCAAGTTGAATTGCACAAGTTTGGTTCCTGCTTATAAAAATGAGGGCAACTTCTCCATGGGAAACTTAGTGAAAAGCCAATGCAAGCACTGTTATATACTTAAATGTTAAGAAAGGGACTTTCTGTAGCATTGCAGGTACACCTGTCATTAAGTTCCAGTCTAAAAGACAGCATAGTGGAGAGGAATGGGTTGGTTGGTTGATTAATTGGTTTAAAAAGCAATTATTTCTTGCCTATAAGTGAGTTAAAATTGGATTATGGTAGAAGACTGTCCTTAAAACTGTAATCAGGAGTGGGACTGTGTGACCCTCCAAATGTTGGGACTTGTTGTTGTTCTTAGTCCCGAAGTCATGACTGACCCATCGCGACCCCATGGACAACATTCCTCCAGGCCTTCCTGTCCTCCACCATCCCCCGGAGTCCACTCAAGCTCACACCAACTGCTTCAGTGACTCCATCTAGCCACCTCATTCTCTGCCGTCCCCTCCTCCTTTTGCCATCTATTGTTCGAGCATTAGGCCCTTCTCCAGTGAGTCCTTCCTTCTCATCAGGTGGCCAAAGTATTTGAGTTTCATCTTCAGGATCTGGCCTTCTAAAGAGCAGTCAGGGTTGATCTCCTCCTTATGGTCCAACTTTCACAGCCATACATTGCAACTGGGAAAACCATAGCCTTGACTATACACACGTTTGTTGGCAGGGTGATGTTTCTGCTTTTAGTATGCTGTCTAGATTTGCCATAGCTTTCCTCCCCAGGAGCAAGCGTCTTTTAATTTCTTGGCTGCAGTCCCCATCTGTGGTGATCTTGGAGCCCAGGAAAATAAAATCTGTCACTACCTCCATTTCTTCCCCATCTATTTGCCAGGAAGTGAGAGGACTGGGTGCCATGATCTTAGTTTTCTTAATGTTGAGTTTCAAGCCAACTTTTGCGCTCTCCTCCTTCACCCACATCAAGAGGCTTTTAGTTCCTCCTCACTTTCTGCCATGAGAGTGGTATCATCTGCATATCTGAGGTTGTTGATATTTCTCCCAGCAATCTTAATTCTAACTGGTGATTCATCTAGGCTCGCCTTTCTCATGATGTGCTCTGCATATAAGTTAAATAGGCAGGGCAACAGTATACAGCCTGGCCAAACTCCTTTCTCAATTTTGAAGTAATCAGTGGTTCCATGCCCAGTTCTCACTGTTGCTTCTTGACCCACATATAGGTTTCTCAAGAGACAAATAAGATGGTCTGGTACTCCCACCTCTTTAAGAACTTGCCACAATTTGTTGTGATCCATACAATCAAAGGCTTTAGCATAGTCAATGAAGCAGAAGTAGTTGTTTTTCTGGAACTCCCTAGCTTTCTCCATGATCCAGCGTATGTTGGCAATTTGATCTCTAGTTCCTCTCCCTCTTCGAAATCCTGCCTGTACTTCTGGTAGTTCTCGGTCCACATACTGCTGGAGCCTAGCTTGTAGGATTTTGAGCATAACTTTGCTAGCATGTGAAATGATTGCAATGGTGCGGTAGTTTGAACATTCTTTGGCATTGCCCTTCTTTGGGATGGGAATGTAAACTGACCTGTTCCAATCCTGTGGCCACTTTTGAGTTTTCCAAATTTGCTGGCATATTGAGTGTAGCACTTTTACTGCATCGTCTTTTAAGATTTTGAATAGCTCAGCTGGAATACTGTCACCTCCACTAGCTTTGTTGTTGCTCAGACTTCCTAAGGCCCATTTGACTTCACATTCCAGGATGTCTGGCTCAAGGTCAGTGACCACCCCATTGTGATCATGGTTATCAGGGATGTTAAGCTCTTTCTTGTATAGTTCTTCTGTGTAATCTTGCCACCTCTTCTTAATCTCTTCTGCCTCTGTTAGGTCCCTGTCATTTTGGTCCTTTATCATGCCCATCTTTGCATGAAATGTTCCCTTCACATCTCCAATTTTCTTGAAGAGATCTCTGGTCCTCCCTATTCTATTGTTTTCTTCTATTTCTTTGCACTGTTCATTTAAGAAGGCATTTTTATCTCTTCTAGCTATTCTCTGGAATTCTGCATTGAATTGGGTGTATCTTTCTCTTTCTCCCTTGCCTTTCGCTTCCCTTCTTTCCTCAGCTATTTGTAAAGCTTCCTCAGACAGCCATTTTGCTTTCTTGCATTTCTTTTTCTTTGGGATTGTTTTAGTTGCCACCTCTTGTACAATGTTGCGAACCTCCGTCCATAGTTCTTCAGGCACTCTGTCTATCAGATCTAATTCCTTAAATCTATTTGTCACCTCTACTGTATATTCATCAGGGATATGATTTAGGTCATACCTGAATGGCCTAGGGCTTTTCCCTACTTTCTTCAATTTAAGCCTAAATTTTGCAACAAGAAGCTCATGATCTGAGCCACAGTTGGCTCCTGGTCTGGTTTTTACCAACTGTATAGAGCTTCTCCATCTTTGGCTGCAGAGCACATAGTCAGTCTGATTTCTGTGTTGACCATCTGGTGATGTCCATGTGTAGAGTCGTCTCTTGGGTTGTTGGAAAAGAGTGTTTGCTATGACCATTGAATTCTCTTGACAAATTCTACCAGCCTGTGCCCTGTTTCATTTTGTACTTCAAGGCCAAACTTGCCTGTTATTCCAGTAATCTTTTGGCTTCCTACTGTAGCATTCCAATCCCCCATGATGATAAGGTCATCATTTTTTGGTGTTAATTCTAGAAGGTGTTGTAGGCCTTCATAGAACTGGTCAACTTCAGCCTCTTCAGCACCAGTGGTTGGGGCATAGACTTGGACTACTACTTTTCCTACTCTTTTATTGACTATGAAGGCTACTCCATTTCTTCTGAGGGATTCTTGCCTGCAGTAGTATACCTGATGATTATCTGAATTAAATTCACCCATTCCTGTCCATTTTAGTTCACTGATTCCTAAGATGTCGATGTTCAGTCTTGTCATCTCTTGTTTGACCACATCCAGCTTGCCTTGATTCATGGATCTTACATCCCAGGTTCCTATGGAGTATCGATCTTTATAGCATCGGACTTTCCTTTCACCACCAGATACATCTGCAACTGAGTGTCCTTTCGGCTTTGACCCAGTCGCTTCATTCTTTCTGGCGCTGCTAGTACTAGCCCTCCGCTCTTCCCCAGTAGCATATTGGACACCTTCCAACCTTAGGGGCTCATCTTCCGGCGTCATATCTTTTTGCCTTTTGGTACTGTCCATGGGGTTTTCATGGCAAAGATACTGGAGTGGGTTGCCATTTCCTTCTCCAGTGGAGAACTTGGGACTTGAACTACTATCAAATCCAGCCAGCATAATCCATCATGAGGGATGATAGGAATTGCAGTCAAACTTCATCTGGGCCATACATTTGCAGCTGTGTCAACCTGACCATGTTTACTTGGAAGTAGACATTATCGAACACAGTGTGTCTTAATCCTCACTACACAAGTAGGTTGAGCCTGTGCATTTAAACAATGTATCCACTAATATTGCTATCAGTGTATAACTCATGAAAAACTGCCATCCATCCACTGCATGAGAATACTGGAAAATACCAATTGCAAAGCTCCCAATGTTGAAGCTAGATACCAGTAACCAAGTTTCAGCTGGTACCTGCTATAAAAATTAGAAGACAGTTCTTAATACAAGGACAAATTGATTTAGACACCTTGTGGCACAATCCTGTGCGGGTTTGTTCAAATATAATATAAAAACGTATAGGATATCCTAACATCCCCACTTTCAAATGCAATCTTTAAGCCTTTATCATGTGAGGCCCTCTGTTCTCACTACTGTTTCAGCTTACACTAACTTCCCTCCATATTGCTGTGTCAGTTGTGCTTGCCAAGGGCTGGCTGGGATACATTTGCTCCAGTTGCCAATTTGGGGGAAGACAGCAAGTCAGCCAAAGGTTGAAAATCCAATGAGAAAAAATGATCCCAAAGCTCCTGGCAGTGGCAAGCGCATTCCAACTGAGGGAATATAAATCGAGCAGGAACACATAAATTAACAGAGTAAATACAAAGTCAGGTCCTGTACATGACCTCCACCCGCTGTAAACACATGCCAATCCCAAGGAAATTGTTCACATTTGATCTAGACTGCTATATACTTTACTCGTCTTTTGAACTGCAAAATTGAGTCTTTGGTATGGAAGCAACAGACTATGAGTGGGTTCACATGACATATAGTTGTAAAGGTAACTGCACATTGCAGGGTTTGGCATCATTCAAACCCAGATGATCTGTTGCATGGTCAGTACAAGCAAGAATGCCTCCTCAGGCATCATTTGAGCTTCCCGGGCCATTGCTACTGGCAGCTGTTCCAAGTGCCCAAGCAGCACTGAGATGCAATTCCTGCACCATTACCCTTTTATTCCCTTTCCCACCAGAGGTCACTTTTCCTGATCGCTGAAGTGACAAGTGCCAGTCACTCCAAAATGCCCAAGCCAACACATCAGAATGGCTCTCTCTAGTTTGCCACACATTTTATGCCGGAGATTAGCACAAGTGTTTTCATGTTGAACTGCAACTGCCATCCAATCCCCAGTGAGCTAGACTCTGCAAAGGTTTCCCCTTGACATTAAGTCAGGTCATGCCTGACTCTAGGGGGCGGTGCTCATCTCAGTTTCCTAGCAGAGGGAGCCAGCGTTTGTCCCCAGTCTCTGTGGTCATGTGGCAGGCATGACTAAACACCGAAGTGCACGAACGCTGTTACGTGCCAACCCAAGTGGTACCTTTTTATCTAGCATTTGCATGCTTTCAAACTGCAAGGTTGGCAGGAGCTGGGACAAAGCAATGGGAACTCACCCTGTTGTGCAGATTTGAACCAGCAACCTTTTGATCTACCAGCCCAGCAGCACAGCGGGTTTAAACCACTGCACCACCTGCAGTCCCTGTAGGGCAGACCGAAAGGGCCAGACATTAGGCTATTTGCTAGAATCTTGAATTAGCCTGTGTTGGTGGATCTCAGCCATTTTTTGAGGCAGGAGCACATCTTGCATCCAAGAATGGTTCAAAAGGTCTTCAAATGACCTGTCAGAAGCTTCCAAGACAAGCCAACATAATCCATCATGGATGAGAAAACAGCCCCACAACATCCGGGCCACAATTTGCTCACACAACAAAGTCTAGTTTTAACATGATGTAACCATTTAAGAGCCAGCAGTCTGATTAAATCAAGTGATTCCATTTTTATTTAAAATGGGATGTATAAAAAAAATAACATTTCTGAATTCCCTGTACAGTATTAACTATTTTAAAAACCAGCAGACTACACACCAAATTACTTATACAAGCCTGACAGTGTTGGAAGTTCAGGATATTTGGCTCCACTTTAAGAGCACTGTATATACATGCTATATAATACACACACACACACACACATCCACCCCACCAACACTCGTGGAACATGTCTCAAACATTCAGGGAGGCTGAACAGCCGCAGTTGGAAACTTTTACAGATGGCTGAAAGGGGGTCAGCTGCTCCGTACAGTGACAACAGACAGCAGAAGAAGCAGAAAGGAACCCAATAAGGAAGGGATTTGGTAGCAAGAAGTGAAGGGGTACAGGTAACCAGGTAGCAGCTGCAGCAGTGAGGTGTAGGCCAAGAATCCACATGATTCATAAATAAAATAAATAAGATCCTACAAGTTAGGACATATTTTAAAAACCCTAGAAATAAATTAAAAACAATAGAGTAAAAACCATTATAAACTACAATCTTCTGTATACTAAACTTTGTTCCTGTATTGTTCTGTACAAATTTACAGGTAAGTGGGTTGCATTGTTTGTGCACTTGAGGATGCCTTCAGTTTCAAGAGGCTGCAAGAACAAACTCATAGTTCATACAGGGCTGCAATTAGCAAGTTTGCCAATCACCCTCAGCTTCTTTTGAAGCAGTTCTTTAAGAAAGTGGAATGAACTATGTGAACCTTGAGAAAGCAGCAGTAATGAAGGTACGTACATTCAAGTATTTTTCCCCAGCACAGTTCAGTTTGCAACTGAAGGCACTCGGAACAGGGTGACACAGTGAAGACAGGAAGCCAATCCAAACCCAGTACCTTCCCCTCCCCGCTCCCATACCCAGGTTTCCCCATTTGAAACATATACTCTAGTACTCTGCTCCACTCCTTTCATATTCTAGGATTCAGCAGGTTGTGGACACTCAAGGACTGGTCTACTGCCAAGGAAGTTTGCAAGACAAGCCCCAAAGAGTTCAAGTCCACTCTACTAGAAGAGATGTGTTTCTCCAGGTTTGGCAAAGTCTCCAAGCAGTCTGTGTCTGGAATGAGATGAACAGAGTTCCTGTAAAAATCCGAGTCAGCCAGACTCTGTAGGGTAGAATTCTGTTTTGCACACCAAAAGGACCAGACATATTGCTATTTGCTAGAATCTTGAATTAGACTGTGCAAGTGGATCTCAGCTGTTTTCTGGGGCAGCAGGACATCTTGCATCCAAGAATGGTTCAAAAGGTCTTCAAATGATGGCCTGTCGGAAGGCCTCAGAGATAAGCACCATTTAATGAGATGTTGGCACTCTACAAAAGAAAGTCAAAGTTAGGAAAAATCAGTTACTGGAAATCTGCAAAAATAAGGGGCACAGATACTGCTGTAAAATGTCCTCAACTTGCTTCATAAAATGAGACTGCTTAATCAGACTAAAACCATCCCTGACCTCTTCATTCACCTTATTGTGCTGTTTGTGCCAAGGCTAAGTAACACTGAACTCCTTGTCTTGGTAGGGAGTGTGGTATCAAGTTACCACTAAGAGCTTAGGAACTGGTTTAGGAGCACTAGTTTGTATGGGTTATCTAGCAACATGCAAATAAGTTCAAAAGCTGGGATTTTGTTTGTGAGTTAAGGGCTGCTTACATGCTGCAGCCAGCCTTGTAATGCTAGAATATGGCAGTAACATTAAGCAATGGTAGTCTGATTTATCCCGGCAGATAATACCAGTATGAATTTACCTGGAGAAACCCTTTGCCGAAAATAGACTTGTCCTCTTATGATCTCCTCATCATGCTCGAAGGGGATATCACCACAGACCATGTCATAGAGTAACACCCCAAGTGACCAGACAGCTGCAGACCTGCCATGATACCTGTGATGCCGGATCCATTCTGGAGGACTATATACACGAGTCCCTGAAAAAAGATGGTAGGTCTCATTACCAAGAAACTTAAAGCTTCTACAGAATCTAGGCACAGAACCTTGTATTCAATCTGATCAAGGCTTACACAAGTCCCAGTAGAGATCTAATTTTCAGTTGTGGTGAGGCTCATTATGTGAATCTTTAAAAGACAATTTTATTTCCGAGTTAGCTTGCTAATGTAATATCCAATACAACAATAATGTAATATCCAATACAACTGACAAAGGCTACAGTTGTTTACCAGAGAGATGGGAGAGTATCATTTAGCATTATTTTAGGCTATCTTTAAGAGATAAAGCTAAAGTTGGCTGTATTCTATTGAAAAAAGTACTATTTATTAGATTTTTTATCCCATATCATTAGCTAGAGGACTCCCTGACTACAAACACTACTAAGTAAACTAAAACAGATTTATTGTAAATTACTGAGGGAATGACTTTGTCTTACAGTTGGCCCTTAGTAATTATAAGCCATTCTGATTCCTGCATTCTACACAATGCTAGGTAAAAATGACTGAATCCAACCTGCACCTCTTCAGCAAGTCCTGATACTGGTATACGCCTTTGTCTGCGTTTGCTGTCCTATCTGATCTCCTTCCACACACATTCGCACCCCTCCCAACTCACTGCAGGCAGGAAGCAAGGACAGAGGTCAGAGCTGCTTGTCTTGTTTCCAGCCACGTGACTCTTGTTTACAAACTTTGGGTTGTAAAAAAATACCCCCTAAGCCACCAGGGGGCATGATAAGCTTGAGAAACCGAGCCAGATAGAGGGTAGCATAGGGAAGAGCAAGCCCAACCCTGGTCATTAGCCGTTAAATTAAAAACAAAACAAAAAATGCAAGGCAGCTCTCATGCCACTTGAGAACTCGGATGAAAAACACAAACAAAACAAAACAGAAGCCAGCAGTGATTTTTGAAGTCAACGGCTCTTGGAGGGAGTTGGCTAGCAACACAAGAAGCTTGGTTTGTTTGCTGGAAACAAATCTATATGCAATGGCCTTTCTTTTCTAGTCTTAACGTTTAAATACTTGAGTAAACTCTCCACACACAAACACTGTTTTTATTTCTTAAAGGTAGAAATCATCTACTTGTATTTCTTAGCAGAAAAGGAAACGAGCCGGCTGTAAACAGATCTGTCTTTCAGATTGCATTTCACAACATTAACACCACAACAAAAAGCAACTTCTCAAGATGATTAATTTAGTGAAACAGCAGAAGCAACAGTTCTTAATAATTCCCCTCTTCAGCACCCCATCTGTTTGTCTAGCCATCACTGGGAAAGACATAATACAAAATCCTCCCTTCTATCTACCAGCCTTGCACCCTAAGCTTTCCACTTCGGTTACAAGTTTACATTAGGGCTCATCATTTGGAACAGCATGGCTGCAATCATGTTTACATTCAGCTTAGCATGATCTGTAAGATCCAAGCCTATCTGCATTACCTAGCAGGTAAACTAGTACCCATAATCACAGAAGATTTAGAACTGATCTGCTTCCCATCTTACTTTACTTTGTATGCAAGTAAGACTATCGAGTCCTTCAGACTTACAGAAGAGCAATCTTTCAGCAGCAGCAGCTAAGGCTAGCAATTGATAGGAGTTAAATCTCCTAGCAACAGAGGTTTTGTGTAGACAACTAGTAATCAGGATAAAATGCATTTCACAGAAAGGATAAGTCCTACAGATTGAAGGAAGAACATGTTCCACTGCTGTGAAGTTACTGAGCACTCAAAGCCAGGGAACGAGGTGTTTTAAGAAGAGTAAATTCCCTGGCTCATAGTGGTGAATGGAAATTGATAAGACTCACCATCAAAGTCAGTGTACACTGTGTCCTTGAGTAGGGCTCCAGATCCAAAGTCTATAAGTTTGAGCTCTCCACTGTTCAGGTCAATCAGGATATTCTCATCCTTGATATCCCGATGCAGGACACCACAGTTGTGGCAGTGTTGAACTGCCTCCAAAATCTGCCAAAAAAAACTCCGGGCCAAGTCCTCAGGCAGAGCCCCTCGCTCAGTGATGAAGTCGAAGAGATCCTGAACGGGATCCGGGCGTTCCAAAACTAAAATGAAACTGTCTGGCCTCTCAAACCAATCCAGAAGCCGGATCACTCCTCGAAATCCGGAGCCAACTTTTTTCAGGAGCAAGATCTCCATGGGTACTCGTGTTCCACCAGGCTGTATAAAGAATATGGGGGAAGGGGAGAGGAAAGAAAAAATGGCTCATGAGCTAAGGGGGCAAACTGACCCACACAGTGGAGCAAACGTGCAATGCCGACTGCGTGAGCTTCTCTAGAGATGGCACACGCCATGCATCTCTTCCCAACACACTTACCAGTTCTCCCCATTCAGAAACCCGGTCCCGGGATACATGCTTAATGGCCACCTGCAAACAAAGCAGGAAAAAGAAGCGTGACGACCAATACAGATATAACAGATAATGCTGAATATGAAGAAAACGGGGAATGAATGGAAGGAAGTCTGTATCACAAGCAGGCTGGAGGAACGAATTTGAGGGGGAGCGATGGGCGGGTAGCGGAGAATGCAGAGAAAGCAAAATCCACCGAAAAACCTCGAAAAGCGATCCAGCCACTCACCGGAGCTCCGTCTGCCAGCCTGCTGCCCGTGTAGACCGAGCCGAAGCCCCCACTGCCGAGCAGCGGGCCCACCTGGTACAGCTTTTCCAGGGGCTCCTTTTCCTTTCCTGTGGAGAAGAAGGGGGGTCAGTTCGCTGCGCCCATCGGAGCCTTTCGCCGCATCACTCTCGCCCCAAAACAAGCGCACAAAACCTGACGGCGAACGCGCCTTTGCCGCGTGATCACCGACCACGGAAAGCGGGGCATTCAGGCCACCCACCGACCGACTAACCCAGAATGAAGATCTCCATCGCCCATCTCTCCTCCTTGCGCCCAGCCCCCCTTCCTTCCCTTCGCCGCCGGGCTGACCTGGCAACGGCTTGACTGGGTGCAGATCCCCGCCAGGCGCCGAGCACAGGTGGGCCAGAGAGTTGATCTTGGAGAGCAACATCCCCGCCCCGTCCGCGTGTTCCAGGCAGGCCGGGGCCGGCAGCGGCGACAGCAGAGGCAGCGTCTCTGAGGCGGCGGCTGGGCTGGTGTCTCCTAAGCACGGGCGGGAGCTGCGGGCGGGGTCGTGCCGGGCCAGGCTGCTCCCTCCCGTGTGGCGCGACGGCCCCGGCTTCAGTCTCCTGTAGTAAGTGGGAGGGAGCAGCACTGCCTGGGCGGAGCCGGGGAGATCCTGCGGGCAGCACTCAGGCACTCGTAAGCTCCGCCCCTGGCGCGTCCTCGGCCAATCGCGGCCGCCGCTGCCAGCCCGCGCCGGGCCTCTCCGTCAGAATGGTCTGTTGAGGAGACTCGACGTGGCGGGAAGGAAAAGGCGCCAAAGAAGGAAGACGGGGGCTGGTGGAGGGGAGACGGCGACGATGGGAAGCGGGAGAGGGGGGAGGGGGTCTTGTGGCGGGAAAAAGCGGAGAAGGCAAGGAGGGAGCCGGACTGCCCGGGGGGCAAGGACAAAGGCAGCGGCGCTCCTCCTAAGCCATCCGCCGCCTGCCACCGAGAGATCCGCATCTCTTCCCAGCCGTTGCTCTTCATTTAGGATTGCTGCCTCTCCTACCACCCCGCCGGGCCCTTTTGGCATTCCCAGCTGCATGACGTGCAGAAATTCAGCAGGTGCAGCTTGTCCTCGTGTTGCGTCTTCATTGAGGCAAAGCGGCGCCTTTTGAAGGTCTGCTTGTTTTGAAGCTGTTTCAGGCGCCGGAGGGAGGAAATCCCGCGCGGCAGCGTCGGCTCCTGCTCGCTCGCGCGCGCGCGCGCGCTCAGAGACAATCATCGCCACAGTGTCCTTAGCTGCACTAAATGGCAGTCATTCATTCATATGCGATCAGCGCAAGGTGTGCACCCGGGCAAAGTAGCATGGCGGCGAGATCGAGCCCTAGCCTCTAGTGATGTCGTGGTTTGGAACAGGCGATAAAACTTGTCCTGAGCCTCAGATTGATTTACTCCATCCCTCGAAAAATTACTGAGAACCATAGTCCCATCTCTTTATTTGCCTAAGCCTTTCCCAGCTTGATGTCTTGGTCCTGCAAGAATGCAGCAAGTGCATGGTTCATGTAATAACAAGATGGGGGTTTTAAACTCCAAAGACAACGGATGTTGATGTAGCTGCGTAAGTTTCATATTCAAGTAGGTGCCTTTACTGGTAGGCAAAACTATATATTTAGGCTCCGTTACGAATCCCGTACAATCTGCAAAATAGATTTGCATTGGCCATCCGCACCTTCAGAGTTTTGTTTTGTTTTGCTTTGTTTTTTTTTTGTTTTTTTTCTGGTAACACCTGATGGGCTATCCGCTGAGCTCTTGCAGCTGTCTTTGAAACAAAATGCTCAATGATCGCGGAGATGAAAGAGAAGATTACAGCAAATGCTTACAGCAGCCAATTAGGCCATGAGGTCTTCTATGTGAAGCTGCACACCACACACGATCTTGATTATTAAAATCTAATCTGATACTGGCTGTACATTCCATATGATGAGAATCACTCTCGACCTAGATAAGGAGAGCACACACAGTCAACAGAAGCACATTTAATATCTACTTGGTCTTTAATTTTGGAGAACTAGCATAACTACATTCCTAACTATTTAGATAAACTTTAGACTGTGATTACTCTTTATTTGAACAGGTGTGAATGAACTCCAAAAAAATCCCTGTGTAGCATTAAATTTGAATTTAACTATATAATATTTTTTAATATCAGGCAAAAAAGTCATGAAATTTCTTTCATTAGCTGGTTTTAGCAGGTGACACCAGTCAAAAAAGGACTTTCAACCTTTGTCCTGTTCCTGCAGGGGAGTTGACAATGCGTATTCAGGTACAAAGGTTAAAACATCCAGTGTTTAAATGGAAGCTGACTGATCAGGTTTTATCCTTGCTTGTACTCTGCATAACTAAGTTTGTACAAATTGCAACATCTTTCTTTCAAGTGAAGTCAAAGTCAAAAGCTTTTTTTTTTTTTTAAGAAAACACTGCTTCCTTGGAAGCCAGCTATTAAAGCAATTGAAAGTGAAACTGTCTATATATACAAGTGAAACTAACAGATTTTGTCATGTAAAGGAAACACAAAGAACAAATGCTGCAGGGTGGGAAAAAACAGCAGCAAAGCCTGATTTCAGGATTGCCTTTCCATACTTTTAAGATTTTGTCATCTGCATGTGCAATAAAACTAAAACTATTTACATCAACATTTTACAAGAACTAAATGTGGAAGATAAAGGAAATGAGAATACTCATTTAATATGTTCATTTGCTCATTTTTAGTGTTTCATCTTTCTGCAGTTGTAGATGTTATCTGTTTCAGAGAGAGTAGTCAAAAAGTGGGCCATCACTTTGTAAAAGGAATGTAGCTGTAAAACTACTTCATTGGGCAAAGTAATCCTAATCCCTGAAGACAGCAGTCATCAGAGACTAGGACAGGGTGGAGGTGTCCTTCTGTTGTGGCAGAGAGGCCCTAGTTACATTTAGTTACAAGCACTGGTGGGAGGCCCCAAAACAGGCATTCTGGGGGCATGGCTTTGAATTTGCTGAGCCAACAGTAGGGAAAATTTTACAAAACAAACTACCAGAGGTGAAAGTAAGACCACCCATTGTTCACCTTAGCCAGCATGTGTTAGCATGACTTTGGAAGGACTGGAGGATCTGTCACTTCTCCTCTTACCCTATCCCATCCAGGATTGCTCTATAACTCATAAAGAAATTAATTACTTTGCTTGGCTCTGTGGACTTTTCAGTATGAAGTTCTGCAGGGGACAAATGCTATTCAACAGCTACATAGAAACAGAGTGAGTCAGAAGGGTGAGCCATCTAGTCTGACCCCTGGCTGCAGCCAGCTCCACTCGTGACATGCCTACAAAGTGCATGTTCAACCTATCCTCAAACACCCTCACCGTTGAGGCTTCAGCCACCTCCTGTGGAAGCCCATTCCAAACTCTAGGGGTCCTAACTATCAGGAAGTACTTCCTGGCATCCACCCTAAATCTTGGTTCCTGAGCTTTGCTCCATTGGAACATGTCCTACCCTCCACTCACCTCCTATATGTGGCACACCCTCCAGTACCTATATGTCTCTAACAGGTCCCCCCTGAGTCTTCTCCTCTCAAGGCTGAAAAGACCTAGCTTCCTCAGTCTCTCCACATATGGCTTACCCTGCAAACCAGCCACCATCCTAGTGGCCCTTCTCTGCACTGATTTCAACTTTGCTATATCCCTCTTGTAATGAGGGGCCAGAACTGAATACAGTACTCCAGCTGCAGGTGCACCAGAGTTGTATAATATGGCAGTAATACCTCTATCGATCTAGAAGCCATGCTTCTGGTGATGCATCCAAGGGTGCCATTTGCCCTCTTGGCTGCCGTGTCACACTGCTGGTTCATGCTTAACCTGTAGCCAACCGGCACCTGAGATCCTTTTCACAAGTGCTGCTCTCCAGCCACTTTTCCCCTAACCTGTACTTATGATCCCCATTCCTATGCTCCAAGTGCAAGACCTTGCACTGATCTCCACTGAACACCGTCCTGTTGTCCCTGACCTACTTCCACGGTCTGACCAGATCCAACTGCTCCTCAGTTGCAGCCACCACCCCTATTTTAGTATCCTCCATGAATTTGATCAGTAGACTTCTCACCTCCTCCTCCAGTTCATGAAGCCACTGAGTGGGGTCATCCAGAGTTTTGTTGGAGTACATCGCCATCAGTTTGGTGATGACACACAGCTCTATTTCTCCTTTTTCTTGTCAGTGAGACTGAGTGAGACTGTGGGTGTGTTAAACTGGTGTCCGGCTGTAACAAAGGGTTGGCTGAGAACTAACAAACTGAAGCTTAATCTAGACAAGGCTGAGGTGGTTCCTTTAACCAGATGGAAGACTCTCAACCTCTTCCAGGTGGGGTTGCACTCCCCTCAGGCAGGTTTGTAGATTAGGGGTGCTCCTTAAGCCATCTTTGTGACTTAAGGAGCTGGTGGCCTTAGTGGCTTGGAGTGTTTTCTACCAGCTTTGGCTGGTGGCCCAGCTACACCGTTATGTGGACAGAGAGCTTGGCTTCTATGAACTGGTACTCTCTAAACTAAATTATTGCAACACACTCTATGTGGAGCTTTCCTTGAAAACCATGCAGAAGCTGCAGCTTGTGCAAAATGAGACAGCCAGTTTGAACATATAACAAAATTTCAGGCCCACTTTCATTGACTCCCGAGTCCTGTGCAAGGTGCTATAAATCCCTATGTGACTTGGGATCACAATACCTGACAGAATGTATCCCAACCCCATTGTACCTGGATACAGTGCTCAACATCTGAGATTTTCCTCTGAATGCAACCTTCAAGGGAAGGTCAGTTGGCAACAAAGAAGAGGGACTTCTCTGTGGTAGCCCTGAATCAGGGAATGAGGCTTTCCTGACATCAACTTCACTATCTTTTCAGTACAGGTTAAGACCATCCGCTTTGCAGAGGCATTTACCAATTCCAAACAACACATGGTGGGTGGTATCGCTAGCTCTTTTTCAGGTGGCCTAAGCAGTAACTTGTTTTTAGTTATTTAGTTGTAAAAAGGTGGGTTTAAATGAAGTTGTAAATTTGTAATGTAATTTTTATTATCTTTTATTGTTGTTTTAGTCTATATATTTCACTATACTGTATTACTGTTGTTCACTATCCAGAAAGCTTCAGTTATTGGGCAGTACAGAAAATATATAAATAAGAAAAAACAATGGGAGGGAATGAAGAACAGAGTGATTTGCACTGCGTCACATTAATTTGCTCTCTAGTCCAGTACTGAACAGCTACTCAGTACATGGAACTCCCCTTGAGGCTAGTGTCGGAGAAGATGGTGCCTTCCTTTAGCCCCACAAGCGTTTCCCCTCTTGAACAGCAACATTTTCTTCTGTGATCCTAATTCACTCTCTGTCTACAAAGAGTCCCCAGCTTCTGCTTGTGGCCTGCATGACCCTCCATAGTCACAGTTTGAAAAATGATTTTTTAATAAATCAAGAGTTTATACATTTGTAGAACACATAGAAGTGTGTGTGTTACAGAGCACCATAGTTAAGTTTAAGAGTCTATACATTGTAACATAGATACATTAAAAACAAGATGCACTCCCCATTCCAAAAAATTCACCTTATATAATATCATAGTTATGCTTTTCTCAGTTTTTAATTTTGGGGTATTTGAAAACCAGAGATATACTGAGAAAGAGAACCAACTAGTTTCATTTGGCCTCAGGATGGGTCTTGGGGTGGGATAGGGCACTTAATACTGCCTGAGCAACTCTGCTTTCAGCAACTTCTGTTTAGGGTGGTGGGCCTTTCAGAGTATACTTGGGAAAAGGGGGCTGCTGCCAAGGTGTATGTAGCAGTCAGTGTGGGTGGGGAAGGGAAGCCATCTTGGATGCTGAATAGGGGACAGGATGGAATTTTGTACCAACATACAAACCCAGCAGTGCTAACAAGCCATGTTTGTTGGTCAGGAACAAACCAGAAAGAGAACCCATAGTTAGTTGCTGGCTTGTGAACTCTAGGTTATTTAAACCATGGATGAATGGTTACTGGGTGGGTTTGCATGTAATGGCAATCTATTGTGGTAAATCACCATGATCTGTTACTGTTAGGTGTCAGGCACTGATGATAAACTCTTCATGGTATCCTAGATGACACTGTGGAAGGGAACAAGGCTCCTTTCTCTGACAACTGTGATTATAAGCCAATATCCTGGCTGTCAAAAAGCCCTTATTGCACAAATGACTTGTGCCCTGAAGTGCAGTGGAGTCAACTTTCAGCATTGACTGGGACCATATGCACAGGGCTGTTCAATGCTCCTTGCACTGGGTAGGTTCCTGTAAATTGCCCCAGACAAGGCTGCCCCATTGTGCTTCAGGGCATAACCTGTGCTTGTGCAATAAAAACAAAGAAGAATTAAATATATATTCTTTGTTCCAGTTGTAGAAACAGGGCTTTTATCCTGAAATACAACAAGGAGGATGGAGGAAGTTTCCCTGATCTCCACTCCAGCAGAGATGTCATCCCCAGTTGCTGCTTGAGAGTTGACTTCTGGACAAGCAAGTGGCAAGGACCAGTCTACTCCAGCCACACTACTGTGGTGCAGAGTGGAATTGTCATCCATGCCAGCGGCTGCTGAGATTTTGTTGTTCTTAACAAGCAGCAAACTTTTTGCGTGCTTTACCCACAGCTGGCGATGTCATTCAGATTTGGACAACCTGTTGTGAATCATACAACAAGCCTTTTTTAAATTATAGTTGACAGCCATGATAAGAACCAATCATTACAACTACTAGTCAGTTCATACGACACAACAACCAACCAATGATAAAGGTAAACGGCTGGTTGTCATGTTGTACAATCTAGTAATTATATGTGAAGCCAGAATTATGGGTTGTTCAAGGGTTGTTTCTTCAACCTATGGAGGCTGTGGTCAAGGTTGGTCAAAAACTACAGCAATTTTTCATGTTAGTAGTTTGTAGTAGTACATGTTAAAAGGTATTTGTGATCCAGGGAGGGAGTGGGGAAAGGAGAAAACAAATGAACAACCCAAGAACTGAAAAAGCAAATCATAGTTTGTTTGATCATCTCCCAGACAAACCCTGGTTAGGGCAACAAACTATGTGTTGACCCTGGGTTAAATAACCTTTGGGTAGGAATTATGTGTCAACCGAGCTAGTAATTGGAGAGCACATTCCAACTCCATTGAAGAGGAATCCTCCAGCTGGAAGCACCTTTACTTTCATGTGGAGAGAGAATATGACCCTCTCAAGCTGCTGAAACTATGGGCTGCCCTCCAGTGACAGAGAGGGATTGCTATGCACTGGCACTGATGATCATGTAAGAACATGCAAATTTCTAGCCAAATATTAAAGGCCTATAGTACCAAATATGTTGCTGAAGATTACTGTGAATTTTCACATGTGTGTGTATACACACACTTGAGAACCTATGCTTATTAAATCTGTTAATGAATTAATTTCACTTCCAGTTGTGTATTCAACATATCATTGAAACCTTCTCTTGCACAAATCCCAGTCAGTTTTGTTCCATTGGCTCATATCCACGTTTCAGCACAAGAAGTATCAGCAAGCACTAGAGGCTTTTTGATAATAACAGGAATCTTCATCATAGTCACAAGCTTATCCAGCCATAGCAAAGTCAGGCTGGATTGAATTTTTCTGCTAATTTTGTCATGACTTCATCTCTTCCTGAAAATGTGCGCTGGGAAGACTTGGCAGTTAAACCTCTGCCTCACTCCCTGCCTTCCCTTAGTAAAAGTAGAAATCCCAGCTGAGAATTCTCTACAACAGCATATTTCCACAGAAGTTGCTGGATGAGATGCTTTTCTGTGTTCCAGAGATAAGATAAATAATTTATTAGCATCAAGCTCTGATTACTCAACGTTTAGAGCAAAGAGCTCCAACCACTAGCATCTAAATTATTACAGACGAAACTCATCTCTCTGTGTGTTCATTGTTGTTTTCTCTTTAGAAGCACAATGGGAGCTTCCAGCGTATTACACACATTGGGGAGAATTGCTTGAACATAGTGGGGTTTACTGGAAATTCTGTGTTGTTTTCTTCTATTATTTAAAGAAATGCATGAAGCTATTAAAATTTCCTGCTGAGTTTAAATAAGTATCTAATTATTTCCCCCATGTTCATGGGGTATCAGATTTTTCACAAGGCATGCCACCCTCAGACACTGTTGCTGGACTCTGAGACATTTCAGGAGACTCATCAGTCTGGTTTGCATGACACAACATCCCTTCAAGGGTTAATTTACTCTCAAGGAGCTGTATCTCTTGCCAGATGCCATAATGAATGTGCAATCCCCCATCAGACATAGTCTGTGTGACTGTAATATTATATGAACCTGACATAGGCACCTAGCCAAGAAAAATATAAAAACAACAACAATCAGCTGCATCAATACAAAATGGGGAATACTTGGCTGAACAGTACTGATAGTGAAAGGAACCTTGGAGTTGTAGACAACAAGCTAAATATGAGCCAGCAGTGTAATGCATCCTCTAAAAAGGCAAACACTATCTTGGGATGCATAAACAGAGGTATCACTTCCAGAAAAAGTGAAGTACTCATTCCCCTCTACTCTGCGTTAATCAGACTTCACCTGGAATACAGCATTTAGTTTTGAGCACCCAGGTTTAAAAAGGATGCTGATAAATTGGAGAGGATTCAGAGGAGGGAAACATAGATGATATGGGGCCTGGAAACTAAGTCCTATGATGAGAGGCTGAAAGAACTGGGCCTGTTCAGCCTTGTGAAAAGAAGACTATTGAGGTGATATGATAGCAATCTGCAGGTATCTCAAAGAAGAAGGAAAAGACCCCTTCTCACTTATCCCAAATTGTAGGACATGGAACAATGAACTTAAAATACAGTACACCAGGTGCAGGCTAGACACAAGGAAGGATTTAAGAGCAATATGTAACTGTAAGAGCAATATGACCGTGGAACCGGAGGTTGTGTGCTCTCCCACACTAGAGACATTCAAGAAAATAGCTATCTGAAAGGGATGGTGTAACTGGCATCCTGCACCAGGAGGGGTTGGACTCAGTGGCCTTATTCTATGATATGTCCAGATTGTTTGAAAGTTACATAACCCTTGTGTAACCCATAGTCTGCTGTAGAGTTATGCTTGGGTTGTTTAACCTTCAAATAACCCCCACTAGCCAAGGGGATTCATGGGACAGGACAACCCTCAGATGGGGATTGCTTATCACAGTGCCACGGCTCCTCAAGATAAATGAACTGGCACAGTGAAAGCATTTCAAAATTGCAATGTACCATTTTCCTTATGCTGACCCTAATTTCAGAATCAATGTAATATTATGTAAAACAGGGAAACATGCTCAGTCAGCCTATAGATAGATAGATAGATAGATAGATAGATAGATAGATAGATAGATAGATAGATAGATAAATTGGCAAGTTAACTAAGCAAGAGCTGAGATAACAAAAGCAATACTTGCTGTTGTTATGCAAACAAAGCTTCTTGGAATGTTTGTAACTATAGAAGATGACTTGCATTTTGATAAGATAAAAGGGGAGGACAGGTAACAAGTAGACACTGGAATAGTTATCCTTTCTATTCACTAAGCCAAACATTATCCCCACAGTAATTCATCATTATTATCACATTCTATTCTACCACCCTTAGCTGAAGTTCTTTGGACCATTCACAACATTTAAGTCACCCAACCCTGCTTACCTTCCAAGATTAGGCAGGATCAGGCACTAGCTGTTATTGTTTTCATGTGTCCAGTTGGGAATGCTGTGACCAAAATGAAAACATAAACAAACCCCTCATTACTTTTAATTCACTCCTGACAATTGAAAGGATTATTATTTGAGCTGCAAGATCTTTCTAAACTCGTTGGGTAGGACTTGTTGCTGGGAATATTATTATTATTATTATTATTATTATTATTATTATTACATTTCTATGCCGCCACTTGCCGAAGCCCCTTGCCGAATACATTGAAATACAATAGAACATAATAAATTACCATTAAATACAAAAATACAAAAAATACACTGAGTTATGAACATAATAATATAAAATTAAAATTATCAGTATAAAATAAGTAAATAAATAATATAGGAGGAGAAAAGAGAAGGAAGAAGAAGTTGCCCTGGCCAGATCATATATTTTAACAATTAAAATGATGTTTAAATAAAAAGGTCTTTACCTGGCACCGAAAAACCAGTAACGACGGTGCCAGGTGGACCTCTTTGGGGAGTGAATTCCATAGGTTGGGCGCCACCGCAGAGAAAGCCCTCCTCCGAGTACTTACTCTCCTAATTTCTTTCATGGAGGGTTCCCGGAGAAGGGACTCTCCCGCAGATCTCAAAGGGCGGTCGGGCATATACGGACGTAAGCGCTCGTTCAGGTAGCCGGGACCCAAGCCGTTTAGGGCTTTATAGGTCATAATCAACACCTTGAATTGGGCCCGGGCTTCAATGGGAAGCCAGTGAAGCTGACGGAGGACTGGAGTCATGTGAGCATAACGCCCCGTCCCCGTCAGCAACCTGGCAGCTCTATTTTGCACCAATTGAAGTGTTCGGACCGTCTTCAGGGGAAGCCCCACGTAAAGCGCGTTACAGAAGTCTAGGCGGGAAGTCACCAGCGCGTGTGTCACCGTCGCCAGGCAGTCGTACTCCAGGTAGGGGCGCAGCTGATTAATCAGCCGAAGCTGAAGGAAGGCGCTCCTCGCCGCCACTGTCACCTGAGCTTCCAAAGAAAGCTCCGGGTTGAGGAGTACTCCTAAGCTGCGGACCTTGTCCCTAAGAGGGAGTGTTGCACCATTCAGGACCAGGTCAAATCCACCCTCTCCGAAGCCCGATCCGCCAACCAACAGGACCTCCGTCTTGTCTGGGTTGAGTTTCAGTTTATTGGCCCTCATCCAGCCCATTACCTCGGCCAAGCACCGGTTCAGCACAGCCACTGCCTCACCTGGATTAGTGGAAAACGAGAGGTAGAGCTGGGTATCATCAGCGTACTGATGATTCCGCAGCCCACACCTCCTGATGACCTCTCCCAGCAGTTTCATATAGATGTTAAATATCAGAGGGGATAGAATGGAGCCCTGTGGCACTCCGTGGCATAGCTGCCATGGCGCAGAGACATGGTCCCCCAGCACTACCTTCTGGAATCGACCGTTGAGATAGGAGCGGAACCACTGCAAAGCAGTGCCTCCAACCCCCAATCCTGCTAGCCTATCCAGAAGGATACCATGGTCGATGGTATCGAAAGCCGCCGAGAGGTCCAGAAGAACCAACAGGGATGAGCTCCCCCTGTCCTTCTCCCTGCACAGGTCATCATACAGGGCGACCAAGGCAGATTCAGTACTGTACCCGGGTCTGAAGCCGGACTGAAAAGGATCCAGATAATCAGTTTCATCCAAGAGTGCTTGGAGTTGTCCCGCCACCACTTGCTCCAACACCTTGCCCAGAAACGGGATGTTGGCCACAGGTCTATAGTTAGTGGCCATCTCTGGATCCAGTGACGCTTTCTTCAGGACCGGTCGTATTACCGCCTCCTTTAAAGGGACAGGCACTCAACCCTCCCTCAGAGAAGCGTTAACCACTTCCAAGATCCAGGTCCCAATCCCGCGCTTGGAGTTATTTATTAACCAAGACGGGCAAGGATCCAATAGGCAAGTGGTGGGACATACTCGTCCAAGCACCTTGTCCACATCATCGGGCCGCAATAATTGAAATTCCTCCAATAATTTTGGACCAGACGGTAGCATTGGCGTCTCCCCAGAGACCTCTGATTCATTAGTGGAGTCCAGCTCGTGACGAATCTGAGCGACTTTCTCCCTGAAATGCCTGGCAAAGTCGTCACAGCGGGCCTTTGAGGGTGGCATCAGATCTTCCTTAGGACCCGGGCGAACCAGGCCTTGTACCACTCGAAAAAGCTCCACCGGACGGCATTGTGAGGAGGCAATGGAAGCGGAAAAAAACTTCTTTTTCGCCGCCTTCACCGCCACAGCATAGGCCTGATAGTGGGCTCTCAGGTGTGTTCGGTCAGATTCATCCCGTGATTTCCTCTACCTACGCTCTAGTTGTCTCCCAACCCGCTTCATCGCCCGCAATTCAGGTGTATACCAAGGGGAAGAGCGGACTCTGCCCGGTGGGAGAGGACGCTTGGGAGCGATCGTGTCCACAGCCCTGGTCATCTCTCCGTTCCACAGTTCGACCAGAGCCTCGACAGGAGCACCAGTCTTGTCAGCCGGAAACTCCCCCAGGGCCTTCAGGAATCCATCCGGATCCATCCGGCTCCGGGGGCGGGCCCATACAATCGGGTCCGCACCCTTGCAGAGGGAGAGGCCACTCTCGAGCACAAACCTCACCAGGAGGTGATCTGACCATGACAGGGTAGTCAAACATAAGTTCCTCACCCTCAGGTCATCCTCTTCCTGCCCCGTCGAGAAAACCAGGTCCAGAGTGTGTCCACGTTCATGGGTCGGGCCAATGACGTGTTGAGACAGGCCCATGGCTGTCATAGAGGCCATGAAGTCCTGAGCCGCCCCGGTCAGTCCAGATATGGCAACTATGACAGGATAGTAAAGAAAGGAAGGAAGGTGCCTATCTTTTTTCTTAATGTATATATGCATTTACTTAAGTAGCTTCTTAGAGATCTATAACAAGACATCGGGGGGGTGGGGCCAAATCAGACACTAAAAAATGTTAACTCCCAGAAGCTTGTACGTTTGTGTTTGTGCAGGAGGGGACAGACCGCTCAATCACGCATGTTACCCTTTCTCAAGGATGGAAGAATTCAGAACATTCTATTCTACCAACTTCATCTTGCATCTCAGCATATGCCAGTGGCAGACTCATCTGAGTTGCCACTGATCGCCTGAAAGCAAGCTGACCTCTCTCTCTCTCTCTCTCTCTCTCTCTCTCTCTCTCTCTCTCTCTCTCTCTCTCTCTCTCATTTTTATACCTCCCAATAACCAAGGCTCTCTGGGTGGTTAGCAATTGTTTAAAAAGAATTATTTAAAAATCTTAAAACACATACACAAAAACATGAAGCAAATGCAACTGAATCTACACAGAAGAATAGCAGTAGTACAGAATAAAATTCAATATTAAATGAAGTTCAAAACAATTTAAAATGTTGGGGGAATAAAAAGGACTTTACCTGGCATCAAAAAGAATGCAAAGTAGGTGCCAGGCGCATCTCTTTTGGGAGCTCATTCTATAACTCAGGTGCAACAACTGAAAAGGCCCTCCTCCTCGTAGCCACCTGCCTCACTTCTTTTAGAATGGGCTCCTAGAGAAGGACCACTGAAGATGACTTTAGGGTCTGGGTAGGTGCACCTGGGATAAGGCGATGGGATGATAACCTGGCCTCAAGCCATTTAGGGTTTTGAATGTTAGTACTAGCACTTCAAATCAGATCCAGACTTTGTAGCCAGTGCAGCTGAAAGAGGACTGGTGTAATATGTTCTCATGAGCCAGTCTCTATTAATAGTCTTGTTGCCCTGTTGACATTTCTGGATTGTTTTCAAAGGCAGCTCCACAGACAGCTCATTGCAATAATCCAAACAAGAGGTTATCGGAGCATGGAACAAGAGGTTACCAGAGCATGGATAACTGTAGCTAGGCTCTGTTTGTCCAGGTAAGGTCATATATCAGGATGCTGTTAGGCACAAGAGCTGTCAGCCAAACTTGCAGATTCTGTGCACTATTTCATAGAGCAGGCATCAGTCACTAGCCCCTTCCCAGGTCCAGTTTCTCAGTTTTTAACTTTTTTTTAAGGTATCAGAGTATGGCACACAGAAACTAGGAATAAGAGGCAGCAGTGCATGGGAAACAGAACAACTTCTCTCCAAACACTTTTTTTGGAAGGAAACGTTCTCTCTCCCTTCTTTGGTTACTGCCCATTACAGAAAAAGACAATAGCTAAAGTAGATCAAATCAGATGTTAAAGCAGTTCCACCATAACAAATCCTCATAATGTTAACAAAATCAACATGTGGAAAGATACAGCCAGAGACAACAGTTAAGTGTGAAGACTTCCCTTGAGTATTTGTTGATGAACATTTGTTTCCTTAAATGAGCTGCCCTGCTGACTAAGATTTTTTTCCACTGTTAGCAGCTGATTACCATAGTCCTTGTTTGCTTTGTTTTCTGCTTAGATTCCAGACATCACCTTCATGAATGGCCCCTGAGAGGTCTCCATTGTTGGCCCACATCACTGTTAGCTATGCCCCTACATATTTTCAGGAGATCTGGACTTCACGTGACTAGTTCACCTTAAACAAACTTCAACCTGCTGTTTAAAAGCATCAGGCTGTTTTACACTGAGCAGTCATGTGAACAGCACTAAGAGGCCTGCACCCAGTTCTCAGTGAATTACTACTAAATTCTTTAAACTGATGGCAAATGGGCAGCCCTGGAACTAATCTTCTCTGTTTACAAATACCAGACAAAGCTGCTGCCCTACAAACACGCATCATCTGACCTGCAGGGAGAGGCAGTCAACAGAAAGCTGTGCCCATGATCTGTAGGTTGAATCTGATGTGATTCAACATGGAGGTGTGATTCCAATAGCAGAAATGATCAAGATGAATTCTTGGTGAGCATCACTGGGCCTTGCAACAGACAGATTTTGCAATGCACAGTTCTGTATATCCCAAGGTCTTACTGCCTCTGGGCTTTGCCCCAGCTGCAGCCATTAATTTCAGAGTCACCTGTACAGAGGCCTGTAGCAAACAAACAATGCTGGAAGCTGTACCCAAAGCATGTCTTCGAAGATTACCTTTGCCACTGCACACTCAAATCAGAATCATCTAAACCTCAGCATTTAAAGGGAGGCAATGCAAATGCAAGCTATCATTCCTTGAAAGTTGTGGTCTTATGATTATTCCTCATATCAGGGTTACATATCTAAAGGCTTCTTTACATGTACAATTGTGTGTAGTTAACAATAATCTCCACCTGTGATTTGTGAAGATGCCCAACGGATGGATCAGAGACTGTAGTGACAGATAGGGCACTATGGGTTATGTGACCATATAAATCAGTGATCTTGCACCAGGGTATAAACTCATGCATTAAACAGATGTTGTTCATAGATTTCACAGCAAGCCTAACCACTGATCTGCTGACTATAGCGACTTAGGATAAGGGGTTGGTTCAAGGGTTAAACTAGATCTACTGCAATGGCAGAACTGGACTTCTCTGCCCTCTCTTACTTATTAGATTTATATCCTACTTGTTTTTCTTTTAAAGAACTTAAAGCAGCTTATGTCATTCTCCTCCCTGGTTCTCAGTCTTATCCCCACAACAACCCAGTGAGGTAGCTTAGGCTAAGAGTCTGTGACTAGCCCAAAGTCACCCAGTTGGCTTCATGGCTGAACAGAGATTAGAACCCAGACTGCATGAGTCCCAGTTCTGCACTCTCAATCACTACACCACACTGGCTGTCTTTCCTACAGCATCTCATTCAGTCCCCTGAAAATGGTGCACAGGATACCCTGCTGAATACAGTGAATTGCAGCGTGTGTATGTGGGGCTGGAAAGAAGGATCCTCCAAAATTTAGTGAAGAGACCTTCTACTAGCAGAGAATTTTAGGTCACAGAAGTTCCCTTCTTATCACAAAACATAAATCCAACCCAAGACAGATGTCAAGAGACTGTGAACACAGTTATGTTTGGGGTGTACAATCAAAAGAACATCACAGTTTATTCAGAAATACAGGGAATATATATGCACCATGCAGGTAGCCCAAAAAGAACTAGGGAAGAGACTTCTGGGCATGCTGTTTTTTATAACATTTTACTAAGGTAGGCAGTTTGTAAGAGGCACTTGATAAGCAAAACAAAGGGTTGAATGGATTAAGACAAGGGACAAAAAGAGGCAGGGGGGCCTTCAGGGCACACATATTAGCATATGCAAACCGGGTGTACTTGAGGAACAAGACTGTAAGTTTCCTGATCAAATCGGAATGCCCATCTTTAAAAATGTTTTTTGTCAGTTTCAGGCTTTCTGCAGAGCTTTGGCTCATTTAGTTCCAACGCAGACAACTTCTTCGTCATGGAGAGGATTTCCAAATGTAGGAGGGCCTTATGCATTCTGGAAGGTTCTGGAAGCCCCAGTTATATCCACAGCAAACTTTGTGGGTGTGAGTCTTAACACAGGAGCCAGTCCCCTTGGTGATTGACAATAGTAGTCCTTGAAAAGGCATTTCAGGGGCCAGATCCAAAGCCTGGCTGATCCCCAGTGGGATGCCAGCATCTGGCCCCTGTACTGCTGAATGATGGATTCCTGGTCACTTGTTTTTCTTCACATTGGCGCAATCTTCCTAACGGAAGTTAACTCCTTTTCTCTTCTGGCTCTCTTTCTGTCTCCCTCAATTCTTGCTCATGTTCTTCCATCTCTTGCCAAGCTCACCTCATCCTCTTCTGTTCCGCTTCTCTCTCTCTCATATCTTCTTGCTGGTCTTACTTTCTACCCCATCTCTGCCTTTCTGTTGACAGCTTGCTCATTCCTCTCTCCATCCTCCTCCCACAGTTTCCTGGATGATACAAGTACTAGTTGTGGTGAGGCTGGACAGCCACAACAAATGTGATACAGGATTGCTTATTCCAGATGAAGAAAATCCCCAAATCAATATGCTGTGAAACAGCATCTGATATAATCCTCATTGTGTAAGCAAGCAGTTAGAGGCCGGTTTCCACAACATCACCCAACTGATGAGTAAAAAGAAAGAAAAAGAAAAGAAAAGATTCTGAATACTCAAGCTGTTTTTACTACCTCAACTGTAGCCAGATATTCAGAAGCCACTGTAGTCAAGCCTTCTTCCAGCCTGGTGCCCTCCGGATATTTTAGACTACAACTCTCAGCATTCCTGATCAGTGTCCATGCTGGCTGGGGCTGATGTGAACTGAAGTCCAAAAGTTAGTGAGGTGACCAGTTTGGGAAAGACTGCACTACAGAAAGAGCAAATTGGTCAGCGGCCCCAGAAAGGTCTGAGTCTGAATATTCCTGATGTAAAGGAGGGATTCCAGCTTGCTACCTTTTTAATGCTTGTTTAGAGTAACCTACTTTCCTACTTGATATCATCAAACACCCTTCCTCCCACTATCACCTTGAGTTACAGTACATGCTGCCAAGGATATCAGTTCCTCCTTAGCTCTTACAGTTCACTTTAGCACCTTCTTTGGGATGCTTTCACACAAGATATTTTTGGCTCTCACACACATTCATTCAATGCACTTGAGATCCAGAAGCTGTACAGTGCCCAGCAACAGACTTCTCTGATCCCTTCCTTGTCCAAATAGCACACATGGGCAATCCCAGGCTATGGGTGGACAACACAGTCCACATCCATGGGAAACTGCAGGAATACAGCATCATGGAATGTGACTCGCTAAAGCATGAATTGTGGAAGAAAGATCTGCTCCTAGTTTGTTCCTTTCGCTGCTGTCCAGCGGCAAAACGAGTCTTCCTTTTCTGGGGTCCAGGGATCACCACTGAAAATTCTTTTCATTTGTGACTGCTTAACTACAGTGGTGCTATCTGGGCAGGACTTTGGGCTAGAAGTCCAAGGGCCTAATTGAAAGAATTGGGGTGGGGGGCTTCAGCAGGGCTGGTTTACCCTATTTTGGAATAGAGGTGCAATTCGGTGCATGTCTAAGCAGAGAAAAATTGTACAAACTTTACAGCATGCTGGCTGGAGCATGCTGAGAGGTGTAGAGATTTTTCTCTATCTAAGCATGATAGGATTGCATCCTAAGCGATATAAGGAAAGTTGAACCAGCTATAAGGCCATTACATCCAGTGTATGATTTTCTAACTGCACCCCTGCCCAACTGGGCCTATTTTGTTCGCTCAAACTAGACTTAGAATAAGTATCTGTAGTGTTGCCAATGAAGACTGACCTGAAGCAGGATCAAATTTGAGCCCGTATCTTCTGAGGTTGACAGACTGAGCATCAAACAGCCTATAAGGATGTTGAGGTGAGGGGAGGATGAAGGGGAAAGGTAACATGTGAAAAAGTTCTGTCCCATCAGCCAATCTCATCTCCCTGTTCTGCTAGCAGTATGTTATGTTTCGACAAAATCACATGTTGCCTTTGAAAGAATTTTTCCGTCTGTTTGTGCTTTGTTGGCTGAGAAGCAGCCTCCATACAGACATCAAAGGGTCCGTTCCCAACATTACAAACAATCCATCCAGTTCTGCAGTCTCTTCAGCTGCATTCCAATCTAACCAGAGCTGCCTTGCATGATAATCAGGCCTAATTACTGCTTTATCCCTTGATTGTTGTGCTGGGCCTTTGGAAGTGCAGTGTCCCTTTCTCAGTTTACATGTATATTTCTTTCTCCCTCAACTCTCCCTCACCCTCCAGTTATTTAGATCCTTTGGTCCCTTGGGATTTTACCATTATAGTTAGTGAATAGGGTCCCCCCCCACCAAAAAAAGGTTGGTATCAAAACCAGCTTGTGGTTTCAATTCACTGAACATAAATAACTGGCTTGGCTGTCAGAGCTGGGCTTGCAATCCATTCAGTTCTAGGAGGCTGCTGCATTCATTACTACATTCTAGGTTAAAACAAAGATAATGCAAGGAGACACATGCTATAAAATATGAGCATTCTGCCTGGTACCATAGCATAATAAAGATTCAGCAAAAGTCAATTCATTTTAGATGAGTTCTAAATGATCGTTCAATGCCAAGCAATCAAGAACATAAAACTTCAAACTTCCTCCTGCAAATGGAGAGAAAGGATTGTACCTAATGTACAACGCTGAGAGACACAAATTATTAGATCTATAGGAAGGATATGTTAAGGGTCGGCAAATCATCCCTCGAGCTATAAGAGTTAGTGTAGTGTGAGAGTACTGGACTGGGGACCTGAGAGATCCAAATTCTAATCCCCACCCAACCACGAAGCTCTCTGAATGACTTTGGGCCAGTAACTGAAGCTCATGTGAGACATTTTTAGTATGTGGAAACTGAGTCTGGAGAACAAAACAAACATGCTCAACATCATTGTAGATATGCTCTGCTATGAATACATGTAAATCAGAGCTCATGTGATGCACGCAAACATCTGCCTGAAATGACGTTTATATTGACCAGGTTTGCATGATCACCACCACCCTGGCTTACTTAACAACCCCCAAACAGACAAGGTTTAGAACCACCCAGGTTCAGACCATATGACAAGCCTCCCTAACCTGAGGGTGAATATATGCAGTGGCCACCAACATGCACTGCAACCCATCATGATTTCGTTAAGCCCCTGTGAGCTACAGTAGTCATGTGAAGTGGTCCATTGTGAATGAAAGCCACAGTTTAAACAACTCCACACACATGTATTTTGTGCTGGGAAATTGTTTTCTAAATATTAAAGCACAATTTGAAGCCTCCCCAATAGCACATGCGCATGGAACAGCTGCTGCAGAGCATTTTACTCTGTGACCATACATTCTGGTGTTAATATGGCAGGAATGGCACTCGTTTGGGGGTCACTTTGCCAGATGCTGGAGTGAGACTCACAGACTTATGGAGCAGAAGCCTATCAATACATACAAGTCCTGATAGCTGTATGTTACCCCAGTATCAGAGGCTGTAAGCCAATGCATACCAGTTGCTCAGGATCATGGATGAAAGGGTCCTGGTGGACCACTGAGCGAGCTGAATGTCGGCCTAGATGGTCTGATCCAGCATTGCTCTTCTTATGCTCTTGGCGACACAACAAATTATTGGTAATGCCCTGCAATACAGCTGATATAATCCCCAGAAGATTTACCAAACTGTAAGCCAGACCAGGTACGGTCTTGCCTGTGTACTAGAGCTGAGCAAGGCTGGCATGGATGGGACATTTTGGAATGCTTTCATTCACCGAGTCACCATAAGTTGGAAACAACTTGATGGCACATAGCAACAGCAGCATTAGCATTTTACCTGTCATTTCAACCTGTCAGGAAAAATTGTTGCTTTTGAAAGTTATTAGTTTATTGATTTGATTCATTGGTTGATATCCCTGCCCTTCCTCACGAGGAGCCCATGACACCAAATAACACATATAGGACTTATATATATATATATATATACACACAACTTCAAAATATCATTTAAATCAAAACTCTGAAATTACAAATATAAGAAAATACCATAGAACTATGACTAAGAAACCCCACCTTCACTTGCCTATATCTCAAAAGCTGGTCTAAATAAACACATGTTTAGCTTGCACCTAAATGCCAACAATATTGGGAACAGCCAAATTTCTACTGGAAGGAAGTTCCATGCATGGAGTACCACCACTGAGAAGGCCCTGCCATGAACACATAACGACCCTGTAGGGTGATATAGGCTGAGAGAGGATGATCAGCTCAAAGTCAGTCAGTTTCATGGCTAAGTGGAACCGAATTTAGGTGTCCTTGATCCTTGATGTATGTGTAACATCTTGGTCAAGTTAGCTTTATTACCGACCTTGGTTACACAGAAGGGGGATCAGGTGGTGCAGTAAAGTGCAGCAATCGCTCAGTAACAGATTAGCCTGGTCAAAGCAACAGTTGACCTTGATGGCAACAGACTGGGTTTAAAATGACTTTGTTCTGGAACGGACTGAACACCAGATGCTTGCCTGAGAGCAAGCACAAGCTGTGTGTGAGGCCATCTTGGACGGCCAGCCAATAGTGGCAGCAAGGCGAGCACAAAAGGACACTGTTGCCCTGCATTGTGGACAAGCATCCGAGTTTCACTTTTCCCTTCAGGATTCAGTTGGTTCAGTTCATGAATGTGCTATTGAATGCACTGAATAGTGAATATATGAATAGTGGCCTGGTGGGTTCAGAATGGCACCCATAGAAACCAAATGTGCCCATAGATTCACTTCGGGAGCCTGCTAGGCTACCTGCCCTTTCTGATTTTTAATTTTATTTTCAATTATTTTTAAATACACATTTTTGGAGGGCGGGGAGTAAATGGGAAGGTTGGGATAATGCAAAGTTAAGTGCACCACCTCTAGCACCATATCAATATGGAGTCAAAGAGGACTTTTCGGTTCTGGAGGTCAGACACCACCTCTCCCTTGTACTTGGATGAGTTACTTTTCTTTTAGTCTCACCAGGTTAGGAATGACTATTTGATGATTGGCCATATACACAATGGCAGATGTTTTGTAAAAGGGCAAGTTGGCTCATGGCTACCATTTTGAGAATGGCCACGGCACTCTCTAATGACTCCAAATCCACCCACCAGTCCCAGAAGGTGAGGACTTTGGAGCAACAGCTCACATAAAGGAAAGTGTCCCCATGTGAAGGAAAACAAATGACCAGGATGCCACCACTCACCACTGGAACTTTTTGAAGCTTCATGCAATAGTATTGCTCCCCACTTCCACAGTCTATCTGTGGAAGACACACTGTAGCTCAGTCCTGCATGTTTGGTTAAGTCCTGAGCTTAAAAGACTAGGTGCTTCAGACTGTGGCTTTAACCACAGACATTTCTTTAGGTGCTGGTAACAGGCAGGTCCCAGTATTCAGCAGGAATGGTGGAAACACAGCATATTTGTGAGGAGGGGGAGAGGAATTAAGCCCATTTCCTGAAATTGTCTCTGCTTTTGATGACTCTGGTTCTGGTGCTGGAATGTCTAGTTCCTTTTGCATGGCTTTTTTTTTTTTTTTTGGTAGCAGTCTGCCTTTTAATATATTTTGAGATCTAGCTCCCACCATTCTGCTCTTATTGAATGTAAGAACGCCTGCACTGTGCTTTACAGGCATTTCTGAGAGATTAATTTGGCACCTTGTGATAAAGAGGAAAGACCAGTTTAATAGCAGAACTTGTACTGCAGAGGAGTTGAACTTTGATACTGCAGAAAAGGACTGTGCATATCTGTAGTTGGTTGCCATTATTTCCTGTGGCATTTCTTCTTTTTCCTCTTCTTCTTCTTCTGGGGGAATTGGGTTGTGGGGAAAGGCTGGATGGAGGACCTATTGCCATTGCTAATCTGCTTTGTGAATGGAGCCACATGGGGGGCTGGGGGGTGGAGGGAAAGGAAGCCACATGCCTGGAATTCCTTTCACTGGGTGGGCTCCTTCTTGCCAGACTCTCAGGATGTGGGAAATGGAAGATGAAAGAAACTGCATTTCCAGCCTATCAGGTTACAATGCCTAAATCAGAAAAGGATGAAAAGGGGGGAGGGGAGGGGTGGGTTTGCAGAGGAGAGCCCTGCTTTATTGGAAAGTGTCACTGAGAGAAAAAGAGAGGAGACAGTTTGCCTGGGACTGGGGATGGCAGCTCATGTTTTGTTTCACATCACATCAGAGCTGTGGAATTTCCTCTGTTCTAGGGGTGCCTTGCAGAGAAGGGGCAGGCTTTAAGGTTAGCCTGGGATGAATAATAGGCCAGCAGCAACCAGCTAAGAGTGTTACTAAGTGATTGCTGTTTACAAGCAAAGCCTCCTGGAGCAGTATGGAAAGAAAGGGCTGGCTGGGTGTGGAAGTAACATACTTGTCTGATTTGTACATGGAACCCCATGCTGACTAGGAGGAGGAGCTATATTTATACTCACGTATAGCTACATCATATCATGTATCATATCCTATCTAGCAATCTCCTTCTGTGATATATAATCACCCACTCTTAACTTCATAGGCTAATTATAATTGTGCCACAGTTAAGGTGTCTCAAATTGCAGACATGCAGTGCAATGTGCATTTCTTTATGAGAGACCACTTAGTTGCAGCAAATTAGAAGTGTGTTGCTGCATCAGACCAAAAGTCCATCTCGCCCAGCATCCCACTTCACACAGTGGCCTATCAAATGCCTTTAGGATGCCCTAAAGCCAGGCATTACGGCAGTAGTCCCCTCTCCAAATTGCTTCCTAGCATCTGGTGTTCAGAGACACTTTTCTTCCAAACAGTAAGTTTCCGTTTTGCCATTATGACCTATAGTTATTATTCCTCCCCCACAACACCCACAACACAGTTTCCTGGTTGAGTAACAGATACCTGGGTGCTATCTGCAATGTGAAGTTGATAACTGGGTTGTGATGCAGCCAATATGAAGCTTTTGAGGGGCAGTGGGGGGTGGCAAGGAGCTCATTAATTTCAACAAGAAAGAGTTCAGTATATGGTTAGTGACCCCCTTGAACTTAGAACAGCTGAACTTTGGCTGGACTGCGTCTCAGCTCTGTACCCTCCTGCTTCAGTACGTGCCATGAACAGAGGAAATATTCTGGGAAAGCAATATGTAGTTTGTGGCTCCAAAAGAACAGAAGGCAAGGGAAAAAGGACCTGTGTGTTGTTTAGTTTTGTTCGGTTCAATAGAAAATGGTGGGGTTGTCTGACTGAAGTTTGACCTTGTCTGTGCTGCCTGTTACTCAAGAGGGGGACAAGGGGGGGCAGAGGGAACCCACCCACATTCCTGGATTGTCAATCCCTTTTAAGCAGCCTCTCCTTTATCATGACTTGCCTTTCATGTTGACCTTTGCTTCTGTTAAACCCATATTTAAAAATAAAAATGGGTCAGATTCTTAGCTGTGGCATGTTTGCTCATACCCACCTTCCCCAGTGTGGGCCTCACTAGATGGAATGGACTAGAATTCCCATAATTATGGGATTGTTGGAAATTGTATGTAGTTCATCTCATCTGGAAGGACCCAGGCTGGGAAAGATTTGCAAATATGGGCTTTCCAGAAAATTTGAAGAATGTTTCTGCCCAACTACTGCATGATGGTTTTATTCCTGGTGTCCTTCCCTGTTTGGAAATGCCTGGCTTGTGGTGTTTTCCCCATGACTTTTAAAATACTTTCAGCACCACATGTGCAAATCCTTCAGAGGAGTATTGAAGCACCTTGTGGGAAGAATGCTCCATGAGGAAGCTGGCAACGTTGATGGCACTCGACCTTCTTGTACCGTTGCTGTGCGATTCCTGGTTGCACCGTTTCCAGTACTTGTCCTGTACCCTCTGAGCTGTTACATCAGGGGTACTTAGTTGCCTTCAACCAAGAGGCAAATTCCATCTCAGAGAAGCTCTGTGGGGCTGTATTCCAGGAGGGTGCAGGGCCAAGTCCAAAATGGGTTGACCCACTGGCATAGTTTGGTTAATGCCCTTACGCTGGTCACCAGGCCTTCAAGAGAGGCATTTCAACCCTTTGGAATAGAGAAGGTGGGCAGAACCATTCAGAACTCAAGAAACTATCAAATGATTGCAGGGCAAGGGCAAGGGGGTTGAGTCAGGGGAAAGGGGCATTGCCTTCTGGAGAGCCTGAGATGCTGCGCTGAAGCTCAGGTAGGACAAACTCAGCTGGTGGACCTGAGCTACTTCTTAACCTATAAAGGTTAAGATTCCACAAAGCAGCTATTCTGGAATGGGACTGCATTCATTCCCTGTCTCTTCCTTCCCTTCCAAACTGTGAACCAGTATTTCTGCTTGCAGCTCTCCCAATACAGGTTCTGTGATGTGGTCCTTTTTCTCATTATTTTTTTAAGAGCCAGCACTTCTATTTTCTTAATTTTTAAAATGCCCATTTTGTTTCTGCACTAAGGCACAAGTGCACTATAAAAAATAAAAAAATAAAAATGAACAAGCAAAACGCCTTTGCTTGGGATTGCTATGGCAAAATGCAGTAATGCACCATCCACATTATTCTTTTCTTTTGGGACTGACATAAGAAATACAGTGCAAAACTGTTCTGCATTTTTGCTCTGTGTTTTTCCATAGAAAATTACATCTATAATTTCATCATTTTATCACCCAACACCCTGACCATTTTACAGAAGAGCCACAGTAAACAATCTTTAAAAAAATAATGAAAAATGTTATGTGAAACCACAGCAATAGTTCTGCTTCCAGATAACTGAAGAAGAGCAAAGCCTCACAAATTCTGAAGAACTCTAATGTGGAACAAATCTGGGGGTGGGGTGGGGCAAGGTATAATCTCATTACACAGCTGAAATTTTGGATTATGTCTTTTTCTGGGTGTGGGAAGGACTTGTTGAAATCTTGAATTTCAAACGGTGTTGCTTGGTTGCTTGCATACTGGATCAGGATGCCTTGCCATAAGATCTACACTGGGGAGCTTGGGTGAATGTTTATTTTTTAAACAGTTTCTATACAAGTATCAGAATGAGTGGAACCCTTGTCCAGAGTATATGGGATGATGACCTTTTCATTCACCCACAGTGCTGTAAGACATACCATTCCTCATATTCAGGATTAAGCCATGTTTGGTTAATGTGATTATGGCTGGGCTTACATTGCAGGACCAACCCAAGATATTTTGCTCTCTGAAGCAAAAAGGGTAAGATGGTGTCTCTTTCCACTGCATGCACAAATGCTGACCAGACTACTTTACCAGTGTCCTCCAGTATCCTCCACTGCTCCCGAGGGCAGCAGGCTGGCTTAGGGGCTGTAGGCCAGCCCATGGGGCACACCCAACTTTGTCCACCCCATCAGTCTCTGCCGCCTGAGGCAGCTCCCTCCCTTTGCCTACTGGCGGGGCAGCCCCTTTTATGTGATACTGCCATACATTTAATGTGCAAAATTCTTCATTTTCATAACTGCTATTCCCTTTTTATTTAGGGGAAACAAAGCTGGGAAAAATGGTGCTTCTTCCCTAAAATCATTTTAGTCTTGGGATTCAACTTACCCCTTGAACACTTGAGAGTACAAATCATGTCGATAGTGGCTGGGAATGATGGGAGTTATGCTGCAAACCTTCTGGAAGGTTCCAGGTGAAGGAGAAACTGCTTTATCTGGGCTTATTTACACTTTGTCTCTGGTTACTTTTGCTTCTTCCTTCTTCATTATTCTCTCTGCATGATCAGCTGCTGGGGCAGAAGCTCTTTTTCAAAGGAAACACTGAAGTGCCATGCAAGCCAGAGATGGGCTGTTAGTCTGCAGCACAGGAACAATGGCAAATTCCTCTGGCAATCTTGACAGGAGTAACCAATTTCAGTCCTAGGTCAAAGCACACTTTTCGCAAGTGTACGAATGTGCTGGGAGATCACATGAGAACCATCAGAAGAGGGGTGGAGTGAGATAATATTACCAAATGAAATGCAAGGCCTGTCATGGGATAATGCAGAGTCAAGTACAAGCAAGGTCCAGAGAAAAGGGCAAATGATTGAATCACAATGGGAGTTAGTAATTCTCAACTAGTAATCCATCTAGGAACCAAGATGAATATTGCGCATAAACATCTAAGAAGGGGCAATTCTGTTGTGAACTGGACACTCCCAATCTCAGTTCAACCTATCAGTGTAAAATCTACATAGGAATTGCAACTCAGAAGCTGCAGCTGCTGCTCCTCCTCCACAGTGGGAAAAAACTGACTTTCAAGCCTATTTTCAGGTAGACTGAAATGGTCTCTGAATGTGGCCATTTAAAGAATGTTCAATTTGGGCCCTTTGTGAAGTAGAGGCTGTTCCATTTGGTCCACACTGGTCTAAGACATTTGGCTACCTGAAGCAGGGCAGAAAATGGCACCCCATCATCCCTGCCCACTCCCAGTCAAAGTGCCTAGTACCTAAGGCCATTCCTTCATTTTAGAACCTGAAGCAGAAAATCTACAAGTTGCCCTCTCTGGCAGGAAAAAATGTGGAAATAATGTTGGATTATTAGTTCAAATACTAGCAAATAGTAACAAATTGCTAATATTTCATGAAATTCCATATCAGTCTGTAGCAGCCACCTCAATCTGCCTAACGACAAGGATGGCCCTAGAAAAGAGTAAAAGGCCATTGCTGGTATCTAGTGGCATTTATCATGTTCAGAGATGTGCAGGTTGGTAAGTCCTCCACAGTCTGGCTGCTGCTGCAATTTCCTTAGAATGTGGCTTGTGTAGATATGAGGACAGAGTTTGTTTCAGACTTGTTCTAGGGTTGTATCTCTGCTGAGATGTCCACTGCTGGTGAGGAGCTGCCTCAATTTGGTGGATAAAAATTTATCTTTAACAAGACATGCTTTTTCCACTAGACCTGTGAAAGGGAAGGACATTTTTCTGGAAAAGACTTCAGATCACTTAATGATGTGCTGCAGGGTTCTGCCTGAGAGCTATAGGTAAAAACCACTGAGTTACTTGCTCTGCTGAGCCTCCTGTGTGTAGAACATAGCTCCTGATCCCTTATCTTGTTCTGTGGTGGTTACCCAAGTGTCACAGGAAAAGCTTCTGTCACCTGACAAGGTCAGCCCTAAACAATGAGATCCAGTTTATATATTTAAGGCAGACATGGCTGTGTCAGGTAAAGAGTTCAGTCAAGATAAGTGCATCAGGCATAGCACACTTGGTACATGGATGAGTCTTCTTGTAAAGCCGGATAATCTTGTAAAGCTGCAACACGTCCCCAGAGAATTCAGAATGAGATTTGCTGGCTGCAGCTCTTTTCTACTAGGAAGCATAGGAAGATGTTGTCTCAGCAGCAAGTTAAAGCCAACTGAAGAGTTTTGTAGGCAGTCAAGATCTGTAGTGGTTAGCTCCACCCCCTCTGAAGGAGCTGGTTGAACTGTTGAAGCATATTTCCTCTCAAGACTTCTACAAGGCTATGGAGATGGAATTTCTGTTGAGAGGATAATAACAAGATCATGTATTCTGACTGGAGGGTCCTGAATTAGCTACTGGTTGTTCTTCCTTGGAAGAGTAGTTTGATCCTCCTATTCTTTGCAGTCTACTTCTATATCCTGAAAAGGCTGAGAACTGGGACACTGCAGGCTGAGATAGAGATGTCACTGGATTCAAATGAAATTGGATTACAGTGACTCCAACTTGCAGATTCTACAGAGAACCATTGTTTTCCAAGTTGCACATATCCTGTGGATTTATGGAACCATTTTTAAACAATGTGACATTTGCATAAATGGGCACATTTGCAGGTATGCATAAGTGCTAATTAGTATTTTCAAATGAATGATATTTTAATACAAAAAAATCCAATTCTGTCAGTGAGCAGATGGCAGAACAAAATATCCTTGACAATCCATGAAACACAGACAGAACATAGATTTAGCCAAATCTGTACTTCCCTACCCTGACCATTGATTTGGCCGTGTCAATCCTTTCTTCACTTGCCCTGGTGAGTTCTGTAGCTTTCTCACACTTCTGAGGAATGGAGCAAATGTAGTTATCTCCTAGAACTTGGCTATAGACAGTAGATCAGGTAGTGTGTTGTGGATGGTATCAGGAAGCCCACAGGTAGTATTAGTGGTATTTATATGGTCCATTACATTGTTGTACCATGGGGTCAAAAGATTTTTTAAAAATATTATTCTTTAAAATGCTATAAGATTCTGTCACCCTTATAGGGATTGATGATGCTGTATATGAAAAAAGTAATCTTCCTCCTTCCCTTGCTTCAGCAGGACAATGAACCAAACCAAACTGGTGCTACAGTTTGGAAACAGGTGCAATGGTTCACCTGGAAGTTGGTTGATTGATGCCTCCAGCAGAGCATCAATCTTCAGGGCACACCCATTCCGCTAATGAATGGCTGTTCCAAACTGACTGATGCCTGATGGCATTAAAAAGTACCTTGATGCATATCCATAAAAATATATAAGTACTTTTGACATCTTAAAAGAAACCTGTATCTGGCAGAAGTTGCTGGTCTTTAAAGTGTCATGAGACTGTTGGTTTTGCTGGAACAGACTGGTAAGGCTGCTTCCAGTAAAGTTCATTAAAATGCCATGACTTGGGTCAAGTTGAGCCATGTTACTGCTGTGCAGACAACCTGAGCATTGGGGAAGCCAGATGATCATCTTGCCTTCTAGTGGATCCAGAAGCAGTCTGGGCCAGCTACAGGTGCAGGGGACAAGAGAAACAAAACACACAGGGGAACATTTCAGGAATGGTTTCCAGTTCCAAGTCCCAGCATGGCAAGCTTGACCATGTAATCTTGGTCAAGCTTGGTCAAGCTTGAAGCACCTTTTAGGGGGGGTGCTTCAACAAGGCTGACTTCCGTGGACACTGAAGTTTCTTCCTCTCTAATGTAGTTCACCAATGGAAGGAGCCATGGCAAAACCTGCCCGTTATAATCTGAATCATGGCATTTTCATGCTGCATGTGAGTACATTATAGCAAATGTGACCTACAGGCAGGCTTCTGCCCAATGTGAAAGCTGCCAGTAGCTCATATGGTTGCTCTGGAGTCAGTGATGCTCCACATCTATGATCACATATAATGGGCTTCACTGTATTGTGCTCCATGCCGATTAAGCAGGCTCAGGGACAACCTACGCCTTCTTTAGGGTCTCTTCACTCACTAAACAGCTTTGCTCCAGGCTCTCCATAAGTAAAATTAGCATGATCATTCTCCCATATGAGCCTGTCTGGATTTTAAGATCTTCAGGGATTCATGCCTGGGTTCAGACAACATGAGCCATCCCAAGATGCCATGCATAAGGAATGGCATATAAAAGTTTTAAATAAATAAAATGATAACCCAACATCCAAAGGTTGAATGGGTTATTGTTATTGAACTGTGTTATTGAACTGTGAGCTATCGTTGAAATTTGGGCCATCATGTTGTCTTGAACCCAGCTGAGATAGCAAATCATGGTAAACAACCCACAGTTCACAACCCAGCAACAAACCATAGGCTATTCTCAAGAGACAGTCATCAGTTCAGTCCCTCTGAGCCTAGTCATACTGGTTGTCTGATCATCAGCCCTTAGCCTGGATTTCATACATCATTCTTTGACTTCCCATCATCATGTAGGGAATTTCACATTTCACATGTATATCTTTCCCTCTCCTTTCTATTTTCATTCGTTAATTTTTATGTTTGTTTTACTTAAGGAAAGGATAATAAGCACACTCCATCTCCAGGCTCTGTCTGTTCAGTGCAAAATAGCAAGTGGGGTGGTATAAATCCCCAGAACAGGCATTTTCATTCAGAAGGAGGCAGCCAGCATGTGGCCTTGTTGCCGGAGGAGCCTGCTTCTTTTGCGGGCACCAGCCTTGCTAGACTCTGTCCATTCAGAACACCAGCAGCACGGGTAGGGTGTCCAATTACAAGTCATCAAAAAAAAAAAAAATGGGTGGGGGGAGAATGCATCACCAAAAAAGAGGACAAAGGAGGACACAAAGTTGCATGTGCTAAATTACATGGAGAGATAGAAATGCGGAAGCACTAACTATAATTTAAATAGAAATACAGTAAATCTCATCACAGTGCAGAAGACTGGAACTGAGTTCTGTCCCTTCATATTCAGTCTGCTCTGATGTGAACTGTGAATGCACAAGAGTTTGCTGATTCTTTGCCTGAAACTGGACCTGAACTGGACAGCCCTTCAGCAATGGAACAGCTTCAAAAAAGAGGATGATCTCTGGCAGCCTTTCAAACAGAGGACTGTCCCCCATAAAAGAGGGTCACGTGACCAACCTTCATATGTGCATATACATCCATACACATATGCAAACACAATCACTCACACATACCACAACACATCAGTGTGGGATCTTAGGCTATAGGCACAAGAAACAAAGATTAGAAAATTAAAAGTTTAATAGGAAAATACAGAATGTATTCACACGGCTGTGATGGCAGCAACTCCCTATCTTTGTCAGGGAAAATCCTAAAAATCATTCATCTTAGAACAGCTCATGGCTTTTAATTTTTACACACAGAGTTCTTTTGATTTGTTTTTTACTGTGCAAAAAGATTTGCAGTCTTTATTTCAATACAGTCCTGGGGGATAGATCAATAATATCTCCACTGCTCAGCTGAAGACATGAGACTGGGAATAGGTGACTTACCCAATAATACCCCAGAAGCCCATGGCTAAGCAACCAGTTGGATCCCCAGTCTCCCAGTTTCAGTGCCAAATATCAGACCACACTGTTTTCAATGCCTTGTCAATCCAGAACAATGAAATGTGATTCCTTCTAGAATTGCATATTGATAGCCAGCACTGTTGATATGTAAAACAGAAATCCTTCTATTCATGGATATTTTCCCTTCACTGTGAAAGAGCTTTAAAGAAGACAGGAATGTGCCTGCCCCTTCACCCAGCTCTCTGTGCAGGAGAGCAGAATGAAAACATGCTGCAAATGGGCGTCTAGCAAAATAGCCATGTGATTGTTTCTCCACATAGCCAGAGCTCTCTATTGCCTTCCACCCCAAACCCATGATCTCCGTGCAACGAGCGGAGAGATTTAGGAGAGTGCCAAGGATGCAAACTTTTCACTGCATGTACTACATCCTGCGTACACTGATTCTACACTGGTGTATCTCTGGAATGGTATAAAGTGGTCCTACCAGAACCAGCATCAATTCAGCAATCTCAGCCTGGACCCCAGAACCTGGGCAGGACTACCACCAAAATGACATCAACATAATGCTCCCTTCCTACCTCTATCATTTAACTTTCCCACAATACAAGAGAAAGATATGACATCAGAGGCATTGTGGGAAATTAAAATGGTGGCTTTTAGCGCCCCCCCCCCATCTACTGTCAATGGCTGCCAATTTACAACTGCCAGGTAAGTCTGGTGCAGCCCATTGTCAAAGAAGGCCCACTAGAAGGCATTTTGCCAATGTTCCCCTCAAATCTAGACATGTTCTTGAGTCCTAACATGTTTAGTGGTTGCCACCTATTTTCTGACAGGGTCACTATGCCTTTAACAGTTGCACAACAGATACGGCACATTCTGTATCTCTGTACCTCTGCCTCATAAGGAAAACCATGCCGGATCAGATCAATGGTCCATCCAGTCCCGCAATCTATTCACATGGTGTCAAATGAGCTGTCCACAGGAATCATAGAAGCACAGCAGCATAGAATAGTAGGCCAATGAAGGCCATCAAGTCCAACCCCCAGCTGTTGCAGGACACCCAGTTACACCATCCCACTCAGATGGATCCCACAAGAGGGATGGGTACAAGACCTCCACCTGTCCAATCTCCTCAGCAACTGGTATATGCAGACGTGCCTCCTCTCATAACAGAAGCAGCACATCGCTGCTTGATAGCCTCCTTCTCCATGAACTTGTCCAATCCCCATTTAAAGCCATCCAAATTGGTGGCCTGTTGAAATTCTGCATGTGATTTCCCTTCTAAAATCTAGGTTTCTGACACACACACATCTCAAAAGGTGACAACTCTGCTTTTAGTGTCTCTTACCATGTGACTCAGAATTCTTGATTTCTGCACCTGCTCCTACTGGTGGCTGCTCTGTTGGGGCCTAATGAAACTAGAAGTCTGTCAACGTTTGACTTCCAAGTTTTGTTATGGTTTGATATTAGATAAAATACCATAATAACCTGCACAGAGAGCCCTTCATCATTTGAATTCTCAGTGTGTTCCTGCCATACCAGCAGAATTAGTTGTATAAATTCAGCAACACCCCCGAATTTAAGTTGTGGTGTCCTGTGTAAAGTAGAAAGAGTAGTATTTATGCATATGGCCATGTTTCGTGAGACATATTTGAAAGGGGGGCAATTAGCTCTGTGGCTCTTTGTCTGCATCTTGTTAAAGGAAGGGATGGATTAATTGTGCATGGGAAGCCTAGTGCTGGAGGGAGGGAGGTGTAGGATTTTATTAGCCACAAGACATTAGCTGTGGTGGGGGTTTGGCAACAGGAGGTGGATTGCACCAAATCCCTTTTGGAGGGAGCGTTTTAGAAAGAGACAAGTCTATGGCTGAGTATGTAGGACCCAGGGAGCTGTCTGTCAGTTCTGTGTTCAGCATGATGGTCCTCATTGGAAGCATGTATGCTGCCTCCTCCCCTCTCTGAGCTGAGCTGGGTCAATTTTCACTGCATGCCATTGAACTTGTACTGGATATGCATAAAAAGGGGGAAGTGGGGCCCCCAGCTTCCAGTTGCTGAAAGCCGTCGTGATTGGTGAGAAATGATGTCATGTGCAAGGGACCCCTGTCTCGGGTAGCGACCGGGGAGGCGAAGGAGAGCACCAGCGGCGAGGGAGGGAGAACAGAGGATATGGGGGATGTGCGGTGAATGTTCTTCTCTCTGAAGTTTGACCTGAGCAGATGAACAGCTAGCAAGTGTCAGGAAAACATTGTCTCCGCTCTTTGATAAAAAAAAAAGAGGTATGCAGCATCCCCAGAGGAGCTCTGCAGTGCGCTCCTCGCAGGTTTGGTGACAGGTGGCTGACTTTCCCGGTCTTTGCCTGGATCCCTCCCTCTGGAAGGCAGCAAAGTGGTACAATAGAAGGAATCCCAGACGTAACACGGAATGGCAATTGAAGGGGCTGCTTCAGAAGCCAGAGTTGCCCTTTTGTTTATCTTTTTGGGTGGGAGCTGAGAAAATGAACTGCTCTGTTTTAAGCCAGGGTATAAGGCTAGAGTGGAGCCTTCCTGCATGGCATGAAGCTGGAGTGACTGGACTGGCAGAACGTGTGCTCTGAGAATCCGTGCTGGACCAGAGTAGAAAGAATATCATAGTTCAGAGTGTGGGCCAGGGAAGGATGAGAACTTTGGCCAGAGTTTGGAAGCACAAAGACAGGAAGTTTCCAGATGGAAGGTTTCTAGTGTTACTGATTAGATAGCACTGCAAAGTGCATTTTTTGAGGTTTTTTGTTAGCAGATTTTCTCTGGTAAGAGAAAAGGAGAAAGGGTGTGTGGGAGAAGCAGGAGGGTTGTGAATGGAAGTAGACATCCTCTGCAAACTATTCATCCCCACCACCACCACAAAATCCCATGAATGAGACAGATGAAAGCCTTATCTGGAAGCATACTAGGTCTAAATACCAACAGCTGTCTCATGAAAAGATAAGGCAAAGCTGCAGGGTTAGGGGAAGTTGCATCTGGCACTGGAGGCAGCATATAAGCCATCCCGAGACATTTGTAGGGGACAGGATAGAAAAACTTTTAATAAATAAATAAATACAAAACCACATAACTAGCAGCCATTGCTGGTATATCCATCATAAATTCACTTATCCCTCCTTTAAAACTGATTGAGGTGGTGGCGATAACTACATTTAATGAAAGTGAACGCCATAGTTTAACTATGCACTGTATGGAGAAGTACTTCCTTTTGTCTGTGCTGAATTTCACACCAGTCAGTTTCATGGGGTGACCCCTGCTTCTAGTAAGCTGAAGAGCTCAGATCCCATCAGCAGTGATGTCAAATTAGGATTTGTTTTGTCCTAATATGCCTCTCTTCACACTTGTTTATCTTGAGCTGCATTTGCCTTTTTAATGCCCATTCTCCCAATGCAGTAAGATCCTTTTAGATCTCTTTAGTGTTCCTTTTTGTTTTAATCCACTCAATAATTTGATATTCTCAGCACACTTGGCCACCACACTGCTCAAACCTAACTGGAAATGACCTGGGGGAAAATTACAAAGCACCAAACCCAGTGCAGATGCTTAGGTGCCTCTGATGTGAGAACTGTCCGCATGTTGGGCTGAATATGGCTCACTAGGCTGACCCAGTCGACTGACTGTGGATGTGTCCAGTGATGCTTCTCCACAAATCCACCCCCCTCATAGAAGAGAGGGGAAGGAGAAAGGAAGATTACTCGGGGACTGGCTGAGGAATCTTTCACTCCTACCTCACCTTCCTTTTAAAAGCCCATAAAGAATATTTGAGTTCTTTAAGAGAGGTACTATATAGACCAAGCGATTCTTTTGTTATCAGTTTGTCAATAAGGTGTAGAGTTCATCTCATGCTGACACTGTTGACCCAGTTTCTCTGATTTATTGCCTGAAAACATCAGTTCAGGCACAGATCTCTGTCCTACATCTTCTGCAGTTCAGACAGATGCAGTGCACTCATCTGGCTTTTCTGGAATCTCCTTATTCTCCTTTAGCACTTTTTTATTCACTTATCGCTGAGCAGCCAAGTTACCTTCCTAACCACTTTCCCATTTCTGGAAAAGATTTTTGGATTGTAGGTCTTAATATTTTTAGTGCTATGGACCTCTTGCTTGCTTGCTGCATACTTTATTGTCTGCCTGCATTTCTTCTGCACAAAACCATAGTACATTTTTGTTCTCCATATTTGGGCAAGGTTTTCTTTTATGAAAGAAGCTTTTTTTCTTCTCTTCCTTCTTGTCTTCTCATTAATCATGCTGGTGACCTGTTCCATTTTGCAATACATTTTTTGATTTTCAGTATACAGTCTAGCTGAGCATCTACTACTGTGATTCTGAATAATCCCAAAGCATCCTGGAGAAACTTGACTTTCTTGGCTTTCCCTTTCAGCTTCCTTTTCCACCAGTCTCCAAGCTGTTGAAAAGTTTCCTCATTTGAAAGAAATGACTGTTTCTGACTTCCCTGGCAATTTTCCACTTATATATGAATTAATGCTACTAACCTACGAGAGATAATAGAAGAGAGCTAATATAAAACTGAATGTGTATTATATTTGCATTAGCAACATGGAAAATTTGTCATGTATGAAAAATGCTTGATCCCAATGATGTTATTTTTCCCAAGCATGCAATATGGTTCAGGTCCATATTTAGTCATATTTAGAGTAGATCCACTGAAATCAATGGGACTTCAATGAATTGTAACTAAGTCCTATTGAAATCAATCCCTAATGATTTCTAAGGTTCTACTCCAGGTATGACTGAAATTGAATCCAACTCATTGATGCCTGAATGACAGGCAAATGGCCTTTTCCAGCTTGGAGGTGATAAAGAAATGTGGCTAGTACTAGTTGCATTTTTGTGTGTAAACAATCTTTGTGCCCGAAAAGTCATAGTCAGAACACAGCTAGAGAATGATGGAGCTTAAGCAAACTTTCTCCAGTGTTCTAACTCAGCTAGTTGTCACTTGCTGTTTCATATTTAAAGCATGTCATATTTGGAGCACGCCAAGACATAACTCTAGATTCAAGGTTGGAGTGACATATCTCCTGTTCACCCAATCAAATCAGGCCTATCTGGAGAATTTGCAAAGGAGAAAAGGGACAATTGATTGCAGAAAATAACAAGAAGATCTGAGAGAGGAATTTTTAGTTCTAAGAAGGCATCCGGCCCTAAATAAAACAGTGATTGGCAGGGCTGTGCTGACATGACTGCAGATAGCTGTCTCATGCACAAATCTTGACAACCTACACAAAAATAAAATCATAGGCCAGGGTTTTCTTAAAAGTAGCCAGTGACTTTGGAGTTGAATTCAAGTTCATTATAGAATGGAATTGCCGATGATCAGCACTATGAAAATCGAGCAGTTTCAAATTATTGTACACGATCCAGACTGCTCTTTGAAAGCCACCATAATTTAGGCTTGCCCTGGAATTTCTATCTTGTCTCCAGAATTTCCAATATCTTTTCCCATTCAGCTGCCAGAGATTTTACAAGCAACTTAATTGGGCTAGATGATGTGTTGGGGACTGTGTGAGCACTAGCAGAACAGTGCCCCTCCCTGTACTTTTCCCACCAGTGTAAGGTTGGATAAAACCCCATAACTTGCACAGGACTTCTCTTAGGATAGCTGTGCATCCTCTTTTACAGAGGACTTTCTTTGAAGGGCTGCCAGAGGACTGTCCTCTGTTTGAAAGGTGCCCTCTGTTTGAACCGCTGTCCAGTCCAAGACTGAATTAATGATATGGAATCCTAAGAAGGGAGAGGAGCAAGTCACCGTCTTCCAAAGTTATGGTAAGATCCATCTGTTCTATTTCGCTTGAAATTATAATTATAATTTCCACATTTGCACTTATAAATTAGCATGTGACAAAATATACTAGTTGCTGTACTTAAAAAAAACCAAAAAACCAATGCTGTACTTTAAAAAACCCAAAAAACTTCTTTTTATTTATTTATTTATTTATTTATTTATTTTGGCACTCCAGCAATTCTACTCTACTTTGCCTCCCACTTCCATTCCCCAGCGCTGATCTATGCAACTATAAGGGCTAGAAAGGTTTTGTTCCGGGTTGGTTGTTTGACTTAATGCAAGTGAGATTCTGAGGCAGCCACAGTAAAACAGTAGTATACACACTGGCATATTAGTAGGAAACCTTTCAGGGACTAGATTTGGCAAGCATGTCGGGAGGTGGATGGAGTGCAGAATCATGGCTAAGGAACTGGCATTGTTCCTCTGTCTGGGGAACCCGTTCTATTGCCAATCAATTTCACTGGGTGACTCACAGCTGTAATATTATAAGAGGGGTTCAGTGAAAACTTCTGTTCACTATATCCCCACTATTAATGACATACTTTTCTATGTTTATTTCGTTCTTTGGTGGCACTCTGCTGGTATAAACTATAATTGGGCTTTTTTATTTTAAGGGCTGCCGTCCTTCCTGGTTTTTCCTTTTAAAGCATGGCTACTTCCTCAGTATATGTCTGTCACATACCCATGATGCACAGAAATAAAATCATGCCATTGGCCTTCAAAGGGATTTGCAGAACTGCCTTTCCTTCTCTTATCAGATATCTTCCAGAAGAGTTAGACTAGAACTCCCATCGTCCTGCTGGCCAGGGATGATGGGAGATGTAGTCCAGCACACCTGGAGAGCACCAGTTGAATTATACTTGGAGAGATCAATCTGGGAAGGCCCTCAGTGTGGCCCAAGACAGGTCAATTTACGGCAGACAAGGCTAGGAAACTGCTGTCATTTTCACCCCTGGAGCATCTGGTCCTGTGAATTGAGAGCTAATGGATCTTGTGGCATTTCCTTTTCCTATTAAATGCGTTCCAAAGCACCTCACAACAGCAGCTCATTCCACATTGTGCAAATGGGGAGCTTCTTCTTAGATGGGAGCTGAGCTCGCCCTGGGCACCATTATATGTCTCTGCATGTTGCCTCCTGGAATGAAAGGAATTGCTCATTTCTCAGGTGCATTCCCCACATTCCTGGCTTTGTGAGCACAGGCAGGAATGCTGACCTTACTGACCATGGGAAAGCCGGCTCTCTGCTGTAGGGAAGCAGGTCCCAGAGATCAAGAAAGGGAGGAGGAAGTCAGAGCAAAAGGTCCTTTCATCTCTTCAGGGTCTCCAGCTACACAGAGGTCCTGTGCTGGCAACTTGGGAGGCCTCATGGACAGACCAAGGCACAGGAGAATACATTTTCTTCTGCTCAACGATTCCAGAAAGGGGACTGGATCAGTGGGGCTGGGAGGGAGAACTGGGGCTCAGAAGGACACGGAGCAAAATGTTTCCTTTGAGAAAGCATAATAATTCATCCAAGGTTTAATGGCCAAGACCGCTCAGTGGGACCAAGCACAGCCTAGCTGTCCTGTGGGAAATGTGGTTTAAAGTGTGGCACTTCCTCTCTCCCACTGATTTGGTGCTGCCCCTTAACCTCACTGATGCATATCATCAAGTAGAAATGTAGTGATAGAGGGAGGGAATTCCTTAAGCATAATTTTTAAGGAGCAAGCCAAGTATATTGCATCCTACATTTGCCTTGTGCAAACTGGAGTAACCCCATCTTGAAATGCAAGGGGGATTAACACTAAAATCACTCCTAGGGGTAGGAGAGAAAGAGAAAAAGTGTCAGTACACACTCCTGCCTCATGGGAACTCAGTACCACTTACTGCACATTAAACTACTCAGTATTCAAAACATCAGATTTTATATAGGGTGAGAGAATCACAAGGAAAGACAGTGAAATGAAAACATATGCATGTTTGCACACACATACACTATGGCACAGTGACCATGTACCAATCAATGGCTTGGCGATGCAATATTTTCAACAAGTCTGAAAGTTCAGGTTCAAACAGGGACAGTTCAGACATTTAGTGAGGTTATTACTGTGCTACTCCTCAGATTAAATGATAGGCTGCGAGAAAGTTGTTAAACAGCAGCTGTTTGGCCAGGGGAAATACATGGGAGAAGCAAGAAGGATGGGGATCAGGGTAATTATCTCTCCCCCACAAAGCCACCCCTCCCTTACTCCTTGAACTCCAAACAGCCACTCTTCCAACCCATCCCTTTCTCCAGAATACTGTCATCCTTGTATCTGGTTGCACAAGTGATGATGATCATAACAACCAAGAACAAAGTGTCTAGTGGCACCTTAAAGATGAACAAATTTATTCTGGCATAAGGTTTTCTGAATGCTGTTTGCTTCAACTTGTATTAACAGCAGATTGGCAGGTTTATGTGCACATACTGGGGTGGAGTGGGAAGATGAGATGTAAACACTCTTATCAGAGGGAACTGGAGAGTAAAAAAGTACATACAGTGATGATTGCCTTATAAAGTTGCCATTCATAAAAGGGTGTTGGGTGATAACATAAGCACAACTATAGTGATGGGCCAATTCACATAGATGGTGTGCTTTTAAAAAATTCTTTGTTTTCATTCAAACCATAAGAAATAGAGTTAAATTTCTTGGTGAGTTGTATTTCAGCAATGTTGCAGTGATACCTATTTTTGGGATTCCTGGATTCAAGAATGGGCACCTTAAGGTCATTGACAGAGAGTCCTGTGAGTTTGAAATGTTCCCTTGAACATTGCCATTCAAGCACAGTGAAGACTCCCACCTCATTAACCCTAAGTGTCCATTCTCAGGCTCTCCGTCTCTCTAGAGTAGCTGAAAGTATAGGGAAAGTATAAAGTGGTTTAAGTCTGGGTTCTAGGAAGAGGAAGCTGCACCAAAACAAGGGAGCCTTCTATATTAGCAAAAAAAGAGGAAGAAATGTATGACCAAAAAAGAAGACAAAAGAAGAGAGAAATTTGCATAATATCAGCATATGCTAATTTATATGTATAGATGCAAGTTTAGACATAATTGCTGTAATTCAAACAGGAGCAAGTACATTTCACTGCAGTGCTTAAGCCTGTGACTGGAGTGTCCAGTTGCTGACTGTTGATGAGCAACTTCAAGACCCCTCTTGTTCTTGCTCTTGCCTTATTTTTAAACTGGACAGGATGGGCCTTCAAACAGAGGACTGTCCTCCACAAAATGGTGAGACGCATGGTTATCCAGATACATATGAATGCACTTGTCCTTTTGTGAAATGTGAGCCTGGGAGAGGAGGGGCAGCCTGATGCCATGTCCTGCAATTGGAGACGAACAATCCACATTTCTGGGTAACGCTGCAGTAGTTACAGGATGATCTGGCACAGATGCTGATAATACGGGGATGTGATGTATCTAGCACAGTTTGCACCTGCCTGCCTTGTTCTCCTGATGCTGTTCATATCCAATGGAACAAGAACAACCTTTGCCAGCCTAATTACTGTGCAAAGTGGACTCCCTGCATTTGTTGCCAGCCAGGCAGCCAGTACATTTCTGCTCCCCGCCTGAGATGGCTGTTTTCCTGATGGTTGTTCTGCCTTATCTCAGCTTCCCAACACCTAATGAGCAATCTGCACTTGACAGCAAATGAAACTGCCTTGCGAATGCTCGAGAGTCGGGGCGGAAAAGGGCAGGTGCATGCACACGTGCACATGTGGTGGCTGTGCTCTTGTCGCACCACTGAAACATACCTCTGGGGTGTTTGCATCGTACCAAAAGAGCATGGTTTGTCTCGGTGTCACATGCATCACTGGCCACTGCTCCATCCCCGGGTGGGGGGAAACTGGGCACATCTGAAGGAACCCTGCTTAATAGGCAGACCCTCAAGCCAAGGCAGTTTTCTGCTTAGTTGCAGTCCCTCCCCAGGGCCAAAACAAAATGTGCCCTAGCTGTGTTTCCTTACTGTTATAACAGCTGCAGCATCCCCCTCCCCCTCTCCTGCTCTTCCGTCCCCCTCGCCCTCATACCCAAGACAGAGGTAGGGGAGCTTGGCTCTCTGTAGGGAGACAGCAGCACTCAGGCTTCCCCATAAGAGAGACAAACGGCCAGGGAAGAGCTCCTCATAAAGGACCTGGGGGGTCCCTTTTGCCCTCCCTGCTACCCCGTCTCTCATCTGGTGCATCAGGGAGAGGTGGCTTTTGTGGTGGGGATGATACCATCCAGCCGCATGTTAGAAGCTGCTGTAAGAAGATGTTAGGCCCAGAACGGAGGCAAGGGGAGAATGCCTCCACATATCCACAGTTAGCCGGGTGCATAAACATCTCATTGTATGTTAACAGTCATAGCACAAAGCAAATGAAAACGGCTTCCACATGATGGCTGTAAAGCTGGTGCATTGAACCCCTTCCAGCCTGAACTGCCAACCTGCCCTCCAGATGTGCTGGACTGCAACTTCCAGAATTCCCAGCCAGCATTCGCAGCCACTGGAACTTGGCCTTCAGCTCAGGCTGAAAGTGCTGCAGTGCTCCCCATGTACAACTATCCCACGGAGGCCACTTTCTATCGTTTCACGTTGTGCCTATTAACGTGCAAAGAGATGTTTATGTGCAGGGCTCACTGTGTGGACACACAGAAGTATAGCCTCCTAGGTTTCCACAACATACAAGCACCACGGAGAAGCAGGTTTCTACCATCCTCTTTTACGGATGGAAAAGTAAGGTCACCCATTCACCCATGATCTAATAAATGCAGTATACTAACAAAGGGAACACAGGTTAATGAGGAACAATGACGTAGGATAGGGTAGTAGCAGAGCAGTTGGGCTACCCCATTCTCTTCCACCCTTGACTATGCATTTAAAGGACAGGGGGGCATTTAAATATTAGAATTCTCATCCACATTATTCTCCTGGAAGATACCACTTGATGCCTCTGAGATTCAGGAACTAAGGATGGAAGCAAATTCAAATGCTACACTGGCTGATAAGCCATGCTGGAGTAACTGAGGGCAGATGCAAAATTATTTGGTACCTATAAGTGAACTGGGGCTTTTACAAGAGCTCAGCTGGCACTTGGGCACTGTGGCAACCTCATCTTAACAATCCTTCCATGGTGTCAGAGCTAGAGCTGCAAGACTTCACTGTTCAGATCGGGTTTTAAATTGTGCCTGATTAATATTGGGTACTATTCCTCAGATTTCCATTCACAATCACCAGACTCATTATAAAGCTGTCACAGCCAACCCCTTGGAAGAAGAGAGAAAGTAGACAACCTGACATTTGTGGTCATATGGATTAACTTTCATCATATTCTGATGCTCAGGCAGTTGCCAGAGGTCCTTGTTTTTCAGGAAGCACAGAGATACTAGGCCTTTTGAAGGTGAATGTCCAGGCCGATAGTAGCAACTTATACTCTCCAGATGTTTGGACTAGAGCTCCTGTAACCCCTGACCATAGGCTATGCTGGGTGAGCATATAGTATATAGTGACTGGGTTCGAACAACATAATCCTCCACACTCAAGGTTGTTGAGCCTGGGTTGTTGTTGAAACAAGTGTTATCATGTTGTCTGAATCCAGATGCTCTAACAAACCATGGCTTGTTAACCATGAACAACCCATTAAGAGAACCCATGGTTTATTTCTGGGTCGTGAACTATGGGTTGTAACAAACTTTTTTAAAAGTTTTAAAACTTCAGAGCTTTAAAACTTTCAAACTTTTAAAAAAGTTTGTTAGCACGGCTTTGTTCTGACAACACAATAACCTATGTTTCTACAACGATCCCCATTTGACAACAATTCACACTCAACCCATTCTCAACCCTTAACTGTTGTCTGAACACAGCCTTAGTGACATCCGCCCAAGAGCCCATAAAGAGATATAAATATTGTCAGCATGCTCATTCCATGGTCATAAAACTAACCCATGAAGTCTACACAGGCCTTTCATTACATTCCCAACTGTCTTCTTATGCTTACTCACAATGCAAGTGTGGACTTTCTATTGCTGTCTGTGCCTTAAACTCAAGAAATACAACCAAGCAGTAGTGTGCAGCTGCAGATGACCTGTGTTCTTTGGTCATGTGAAAAGGCTGGCTGTTGCTGCTAACAGTACTATGAACAGCTATCAGGTATTAGCACATAAAGGAGACCCCTGCTTTCCTGGATCTTTAGAGTTATAGCAGCATTTTGCACATGTTCAGGATGTATATAAACTGAGTGCATAGAGGGGGAGGAGTATTGCACCCACTCTCTCCACCTCTGACCTCCAGATGCTGCTTGGTAAATCAACTCCCCGGGCAGTGCTAGCTATCAAAAATATCCAGGTCTCAGGAAGAGAGAACAAAAAGAAAAAAACATTAAAAAAAATATCCACGCATTTGTATATGGTAATTTATATAGTCAGGGCATGCATGTGTCTTTAAAGGACCTTTTTTTCCTAAAGACACCCATATTTGTAAAAAGGATTATATGAAGAGGAAGATATTTGATTTCAGAAAGAAAACCACAGGCAGATTGATTTAGGCGGGGTGGGGGGAGCAGGAAGAGAGACACCTGCACCAGGTAATCCAAAAGAGCAGATGCAACAGAGATCATCAAGGCCTTTGTACCTTTCTCTCAGCAAGTGCCATAGACAGCAGGGTGATGGGGCAGATGGTGTCCCAGAAATTTGGGGCTCCAACTTTAGCCTCTATCATGTCCTTTAGAGTCAGCCATCTGTGTAGAATGAAGACACAAGGCATCATGGCTCTGAGCTCTGTCTCTGACGTATGTGTGAGCACAGAAAATGGCCCAGGGTATGGTGATGATACCACTCTAATGGCAGAAAGTGAAGAGGAACTAAAGAGCCTCTTGATGCGGGTGAAGGAGGAGAGTGCAAAAGTTGGCTTGAAACTCAACATTAAGAAAACTAAGGTCATGGCATCCGGTCCTCTCACTTCCTGGCAAATATATGGGGAAGAAATGGAGGTAGTGACAATTTTTATTTTCCTGGGCTCTAAGATCACCACAGATGCGGACTGCAGCCAAGAAAATAAAAGACGCTTGCTCCTGGGGAGGAAAGTTATGGCAAATCTAGACAGCATACTAAAAAGCAGAGACATCACCCTGCCACCAAAAGTGCGTATAGTCAAGGCTATGTTTTTCCCAGTTGCAATGTATGGCTGTGAAAGCTGGACCATAAGGAAGGCTGAGCGCCGAAGGATTGAGACCTTTGAATTGTGGTGCTGGCGGAGACTCCTGCGAGTCCCTTGGACCGCAAGGCAATCAAACTGGTCAGTCCTAGAGGAGATCAACCCTGACTGCTCTTTAGAAGGCCAGATCCTGAAGATGAAACTCAAATACTTTGGCCACCTAATGAGAAGGAAGGACTCCCTGGAGAAGAGCCTAATGCTGGGAACAAAAGATGGCAAAAGAAGAAGGGGATGGCAGAGGATGAGGTGGCTGGATGGAGTCACTGAAGCAGTTGGTGTGAGCTTGAGTGGACTCCGGGAGATGGTGGAGGACAGAAAGGCCTGGAGGAACGTTGTCCATGGGGTTGCAATGGGTCGGACACGACTTCGCAACTAACAACAACAACAACAATGGTCTGAATAGGCATGTTACAAGAACCTTGCTGAAGCCAAGTAGGTCTGGATTAGGTCAGGCCCTGCCCTGGATGGGTCTCCAGAGAACCTCATGTACTCTGCCTTGAATTCCACAGAAAAAGGTGATTTATTTAAAAAATTGAGAGATAAATGGAATGATTCATGACAATGATGAACTTTTTGATGTGAGAAATGAGCCCACAGGTCTATGCATACAGATTCTGTTCACCCTGAACTGATGCAGTGAGGTCAGGAGCAGAGCGAGCGTTCCCAATCCACTTCTTTCTCCATGTGCGTCCTCTATACATAGTCTAAATGTGTGTAAAGGGCTCTAGTCAATATCTGAAAACTTAATCTTCCTGACTGTGTCTTCCGTGTCTTGCTACTGAATGTCCCCAGAGGGGAGCCCACGCAGCCTACAATGCACTTAATATAGGATAGTATATTATCAGTAACTAGTTAACGACACAAGAGCACTGAAAGGCCAATGGGAAGCAGAATCCCCTTCTTCTAGGTCAAATAAAAAAACACACTGCTGCTTCCCCAAAGAATTTACTGTGTAAAGAAAAACAGAACAGGAGATGGGAAAGAGGGGAGGTATTTGCACACGGTCAAGTGATTGATCTGGGAATGACTTTCCGTATGTCCCAGCCCTTATATACAGTGTGTACTTCCTCCTTCAATGGCAGTTCTGAAAAACACTCCTTTAAGAGGATTTGCCTCCAAAGCTGGGCAGGGCATCAGCAAAGAGTAAATAGTACCAGGACTGGGTGTCCACTTAGTTATTGGCAAAAAAGAGGAAATGTATCACACTGAAAGAGGAGAAAGGAGAATACAGATTTTTATAACATTCACATATAGATGCAAATGGAGAAATAACTGCTATAATTTAAATAGAACTACAGTACATTTCTCTATCGTGGTGATGATTGTGACCAGGCAATCTGTGTGCTGCTCGATTTGCCGCTTGTATGCTGATTACAGGCAATGCCAAGGCACCTGCTTTTCCTTTCTCATGGTGTTTTGCTTTAAACTGGACATGGACTGGACAGATCTCCAATTAGAGAGCACCTTAAAGCAGAGGACTTCCCTCTGACAGGCCCACAAACATAGGACTGCCCCTCTGTGAAGCTGGCCACTTTATAAGGGGCCATTCCACTACAGTATGCAGGATCGGGATAATCTTGAACAGATACAGGCCAAGAGATTGCATATGAGGCAGCAGGAGCAAGGAGGAAAGTGGGAAGGCTGCGTCAGCAGAAAAAAATAGAAGGAAAGTCGTAAGAGGAGAACATTAGCAGGGTTATATCAGAGTAGTATTACATTACAGAAGACAACACTCAGGGACGCATTCCGTTATTGCATGTCGTATCCTGGAGGAGTTGGACGTACATCCAGTGCACATTCAAGCCCTGTCACCTACAAATGCCTGCAGATTCGTTGCATGCTGTCTTCTCCTGTCTGCCCGAAATGCAAGTGCTGACAGCAAGATCAGTCGCACTTTGACAGGCCTGGTACAAGATAGTTTGTCGCTGAAGTGAGTGACAAAATGGCACCCCTGCTCATTCTATGTGCAGGTGTTGACTGGATTGGCACTTCAGCCTTGGCAGTCAGAGAGCATCCTCTGTCACACCTGAGGCAACAGGCTAGTTTAGGGGTCCCAGGACTGGTTGTCTGTCTTTAGCAAAGGCAAACAGCTGGACTGCTCATGAGGAATAGCCAGAAAGCTGCTACTCCTGTCCCCTAACATCTGCTGCCTGAGGTATCACCCCACACTGCTTGATGGTAGGACCAGCCCAGTAAAAAAATTGTCAGACAGACCAGGCATTTCCTCCTTCAGGGTACTTGCATTGTCTGACTGCCCAGCTCTTGTTTAGTCCTCAAGCACTTAATTAAGCATATGGGAAACTCTCCTCCGCATTCACTCTTAGTACATATATTATCGATGTAAGTACATCAGTAGGTAGGTATAACAATTATTTTTCCACTCTTCCTTATGAAGAATAAGCTTAAAAAGGACTCCCAGTGATCTCCCATGAAGACCCTGATTAGAGTCTTACTTACTGGGTGCATCCAGTTCACTGAGCCCCTTGGGCAATTTGTAAGACATCTGTGACCATGCAAGAACAAAGAGGACTGTTGAAACCGTGTTTGAAAATTACATGGGAGATTTGCTCAAGCTATTCTAATGTAATGATTTTGGACCCTAGAGCCTGACATAGTCACACACCCCCATAGAGGCTGTGATATGAGTCAATGTGAGAAATACTTTTGTTTCTTGCATCATCTCCATGCTATTCTCTTTATAGTATCTTAACAGGCAGCGATTCTTTACAGAAGAGATCCTCATTGTAACAAAACATTTGCAGAATTGATGGGGCATAATACAAGAAATGCTACACTGTAGGAAGTGTCCTCCTATTTTGGTACACTCTGACCTCAAGATCTCATAGCGGAAACATACAAGTCAGACAAAGATGAATGAGCAAAGGGAACATTACAATTACTGCACTTTATAGAGTAGAGATTGTTGCAGAGGTCTGACCACACTTGAGACAGAAAACAACCACAAGCTTTCAAGAGGATCTTTCCTTAATATTAACAGGCATCTTCTTGTTACAGCTCCAACGAGGCAAAGTAAGTAGGCAAAAGTGAAACGAAAAACGACGATTCCCTAGATGCATTAACCAATTAAAGCTTGGTTGATTCTTACTTAGAGGATTACAGGCATCTTTTGCAGGGTGGTTGGATCGCAGAAACCAAGGTCACCTTTACACTCCGCTTGCCTTGCAACTCAAATAGACAGCTGATCTCAACGGTTGTGCTTCTGATGGGGAGGACAGGAGGCTGAGGCACCACCAAGATGCCTCGTATCTTGTTGGTACTGGTCTCCTCCCCCTCCACCCCCCCCACTCCACCCCGGAAAGCCCATCCAACCTCTTCTCCAAGGTCATGTTTAAAATCTCAGAGATGGTTCTTTCAGTGCTGGCTGCAAATGGGGGAGGTGCTCTCACTTACTATGAAGTTGCACTAAGTCTCTGTGGTCAAAGCCAAAATACCAAATAATTCTGTGACTGTTTAGATGCTATCTAGTGGGTATAGCTCTGCACTACTCATGGTTTTTACACTATTTTTTCTCCCCTCCACAGAGTAGGTTTTAATTAGTGGCTGTTGCTTATTCCAGTAGGGATGATGGCCCAGTTCTTATACAATCCAGAGTTGTTCTGTTTATTTACTTTGTAAGAGGGCTCAGAATTGTGATCAGAGATTTTTGTTTCAAGCCTTACAACGATTTGCAAATACTAATCCACACAACTGTCTAATTCCATCTTCCCCTCCACAGTATGATATAGTGTAAAGGGGCTTTGTAGCTATCCAGTCAACCAACCCCCCCCCCTCCCCTGCTTGGAACAGGCAATCCAGAGCTCTAGTGTCTCAGTAAACATTTGTCCAGTCTCTGCTTGAAGACTTCTAATGAGAGACAGCCCATCATTCCTTGATGTAATTGGTTCATTGTCTAACTGCTCTTACTTCTTCCCCCAGCCAGAATCTACCTACCTCTGTTAGGGCAGTAAGGGCCAATTCTGTGTCCTCCTATATGTGACAGTCTTTCGGGTTGCTATCATGTTCCTCTCAAATCTGTCTTCTCTAAGCTAAACATACATAATTCCTTCACACTTTCCTCATATGACATGTTTTCCACCCTCCCCCCAGACCAATCTTTGATGCTCTCCTTTGAACCTGTTCCATTTTGTCTACACTCTTCTTGAAGTCTGGTTGCTGAGAACTGGATGAGCTACTCTAGATAAGTACCATCTCCTGTACTGAGTGCCAGACTAGTACAGAACAAAGTGGAACTATAACTTGGAAAATACAGTTCTATCAAACAGGGCCTTAAATATCAATTGGTCTTCTTTGAAGTAACGTCATACTATTGGCTCATGTTCAGCTTGGGATTGACCACAATTTGGAGTTCCTGTTCACAAGTACTATTCCCAAGCCAGGTATCCTCATCCTGTACCTGAGCATTTGATTTTTTTATTTTTCCCTAAATGTAGAACTTTGCATTTGTCTCTGTTGAATTTAATTTTGTTGATTTCAGCCCTGATTTTGATTCCATCAAATTCTTCTAAAGCATTAGTAATACCTTTCAGGTTTGACTCATCTGCAAATGTGATAGAGATCCCCTCCAGTCTTTCATCTAGGTTGCTGATTAAAATGTTGAAAAATACAGGGCCCTGCAGAGAACTCTGAATTACCTTTGCGGCCCTGAGACACAGTGAAGGGAGAGATATAAAAGCTAATAATAATAATAATAATAATAATAATAATAATAATAATAATAATAATAGTAGTAGTAGTAGTAGTAGTAGTACTACTTGGAACCTCCCTCCAGTTTAAATGATGAGCTATTTTTAGGAATAGTTTTCAAAGCAGCTCTGAATCCACTGTGATGCTATCATCTAGCCTACATCACCTCTTTGCTAACCAAATATCACAGGGAACTTTGTCAAATGCTTTTCTGAAATCTTTACCTCATCAAAAAAGAAACAAAATTAGTCTTGCTAGAATATCACTCTAGCTGGCCTTTATTTGGAGTGTCAGAAAAAGCTGATTTTCACTTTTCTCCTTTGTTCTTCTCTTTTTCTGTCTCTCTTAAGTGTTGAAATGCAGCTACTTTTCATCCTGAAACAGATAACTTAATTAACCAGAAGTTTATCTTTCCTTCTGTGAGAAGGATAATTTTTTTCCTTCTATGCTGCATTCTTTCCTTTTTCATTTCTTTATTCAGCATGATCTGCACACCTGTTAAAATGAAGCTTCAAATTCCTTCTGAGATTTCAATTGCAAAACATTATTTCAGGCAAATTGCAATGATCAGGTCATTTTAAAGAAAATACATTTCCTTTCTCTTTGTAATCTGTACTGACGATCAGAGATGTCCACCCCAGCAGGCTTTTACATTAAAATGCAATTTAACAAACAGGGGTTGGCATCTATCCTAACCCTTAATTTATAGTGGAACAAGAGATCAAGCTAAAAATATTTACAAATTTTTTCTACAAATTGGTGGTGTCATGTCCTTAATAAAGTGGTGTTATGAGGAAGGCAATGGAAATGCAAGGTAAGTGGTAAGAAGGAACTAATAAGATCAACGATTAAGCCTTCCTAATTATATAATTGTGTCATTTTTCTTACGAAGTAAAGGTGGTGGTGGGGAAGCATTGTTTTCTTTCTTCACAAGATAATTGCATAACAACAACAACAACAACAAAAGAAAGGCCTTGATAGTATGAGTCACAAAATATTTTTCTTTACTTAATTTTTATACTGCCTAATAGCAGAAGCTCTCTAGGCAGTTCATAATATGCACCACAATCATGTAATCTTTGCCTACAGAGAATCTAAGATTAGGAGCATTAGCCACTGCGCCTTGCATGGGTCTTAGGATACCTTTCCCAAACTCTCTATGGCAGAGGTGGACAACCTTTTTCTGCCAAGGGCTACATTTCCTCATGTGGAATCTGTCAGGGATTGCCGATGGGGGCAAAGCCACCAGGTCATCCCTGCTCTTTCTCTTTCTGCCAAAGAGGTCACCAAACTTTTCCAGACTCATGAGCATATTTAAGAAACTATTGTGGGCAACCACCACAAAATGTCCCCTGCAGAGGATGTAGCTAGTTACAACATGGCTGCTGTGGGGGCTTGGCTAGTCAAGGATGTGTTTGTGTCTGTGGAGAGAAAGAGCAAAGCTAAAAGCTGGGAAAGAAGGGGAAATGGAAAGAGTTGCTTCTTGGCTGCCTAGTCTTCAGCCCACACATTTCTTTGCCTTTTGCCCTCTCTTCACTCCAAGCTTTGGCTTTATTATTTTTGACACCCCCCCCCCCAATCTCTTTGTTTTCAATTCCTCTCCTTTCCCAATTTAGCCTTCTGTCTTTCCCTTCCTAGCCTTGCATTTCTCTCCAGTTCACCACTTTATCTTGCTGTTTCTCTCCCCTTCTAGCACCTAACCTTGCTCTTTCTCTACCCTTTTTCTTCCTTTCTTTTCCTGTCCACATAGCAGCTGAGCAGCAACAGAATCAGGAATAGGAAGGAGAACTTGGGTTCCCTACCACTGGAAAGGGAGTGAAGAGCTCTACAGCTGCCGCTGGGGATACCTATGGGCACCACCCACATGGCCTACAGGCACCACATTGGGAATTTCTGTTTTGTCACTTCCTTTTGGCACTTTTCTTTCTCCCCACTCCTTCCTGCCCAAGTGGATTGCCAGGGAAGGGACAAATGGCTTTTGTCAAAGGTCTAAACTGATTGCATGCAGGCGGTTTTTGAAATTCGGCTGAAGGATGCAGGAAGTTAAGCTGTGGCCTAAGGTCTACAGGCTGACCACTGTTGTTCTATGGAACTTGCTACTTAGGGGTTGATCGTTTGATTTTTGAGATATATCACAAATTGATATCACAGGAAGTACATGAGTCAACCCAGTGGAACTGTCAAGGATTGCCTTCTGTAAATTCTATCTTTTGACACCTCAGCAGATCAGTTGTTGAACCCAAATCTTTTTACTGTAGGGCTTTCAAACTTCTAATGTGACTATTTCTGTGTATGCAATCCCAGTTACTATAGTTGAGAAGTCATTGGCTATGATTCAAAGCTATATTACCATAAGGCTGCAGTATTTCCTTGTGTCTTTCATGTTATTAAGAAGTAAGAGAAGCCTTTAGCTTCTCTGAAGCAAATCAGGAAGTATCTCTTTCACATTACCCAAAGAGCAGTGTAGGACAATATTCCTTTAAGAGACTTAGTGGTTAAGAAGCTGAACTATAAATTCAGAAGCACTTGGTTTAACTCTTGCCTCTTCCATGATCCCACCAGGCCACTCTTTCTCAGCATCAGATCCTTTGCAATATATATAAAATAATGACATAATCTTCTAATATATGTAAGACATGGTTTGCATGCCATAGTTAGCTTGGGGCACTATTCTAAACAAACCCTGGGGAGCTGTGAACAAGCACGCAATAGTTGCAGAATGTTGGATGAAGAACAAGCTAGGAGTTGGAAGTCTGGGTTGTTATTTCCTCAAGAAACTCCAATCGTGGGTTCACATGTTATGTCCTTGGAACTCAATGGGAGCGGGCAGGCAGGTGGGAACCCACATGCTTGCTTATTCCCATCTCACTGTCATCAACCCATGGTTAACAACTGTATGCTGCTTTCAGTATGTGAACCTGGTCTCTGCCTTACCTTTCAGTACAGATGTGGAGCCTCTTTTAGCCCATGGGCTGGATTCAGTTTTACAGAAACTTTTGGCGGATGCATTCCAGTGATGTGTAGGGTGAAAGGCAAAGGGATGGGACCAAAAGACCAAAATTACCAGCATATTTTAGCTTAAAGCACTTAATGCCAGTAACCAAATGCTATGGAGAAGTATTTCAACCTCATGCAGAAGGGTAGGGGAATGTGCAAAAACCAGGAAAGCACACTGGTCTTAGGTTTGTTGTAAAGATTGCTGCTACGTGATGTATGTGGAGTGCTTGCAAATGCTTTGATGATGATTCCATACAATGTGCCTTGAATAAATATTAAGTCTTCTCAAAGATAAACTGTTGGTGCCCCCAGTCTCCAGCTTATGTGCAGGCCTACAACATTAGGTTTGGGTGCTCTGCTCTAGGAGGAATGTCCACATGTGCATAGGCTTTCTTGCCTCTCTCAGCAATTAGCCCTTTGCCCTTCCAAGGTATCCCACCCATTCCCCTTTGCAACGTCCAGTGTAACTCTGTGGTTGGTCTCCCTTCCATTTACATATGCTCCCTGCTGTCATCATATTTCGCCACCAGTCATCATTTGCTGTTTTTGCCCCCACATGAATGATGGGATGATTTCTGGGCTTGGTCTGAATGCAACTGGGTGCTGCATGTCATCAGACCCTGTGTTTGCACCTGGTCCCTGTTTCCCCCGCTCCATGGAGTTCACAGCATATTTCAGAGGTGGGCAAGGATGGTTTAGACTGGGGAAATGTCTGGGGTTGGGGAAGGAGAGAGAGTCCTGAGGGACTGTACCTAGCTAAAGTTTGTCATACTCTTAAAAGGTTACCTTTTCCAGTCTATGCCGTTAGACAGGAAGATGACAGAAGAGGCGTTCTACCTATGATGTAAGACAGCCTCTTCCAGCCTAGCACCCTCCAGAGGTGTTAATTAATTCCCATCATCTTCCACCAGTATGACAGTTCTCCAGGAACCAGTTTGGGAAAGGGTGATGTAAGTGGTTGCTGAGAACTTATACTCAGATCTTAAAGACTGGCAGATGCCCTTACAGGGACGAGGCAGAACTGGGAATCACGGCAGTTTGGTTCAGTTTAGTTAGTGGTCTGACTCAGGGAAGTTGATTCTTGCAATGAAGCTGTTTGCCAGGGCAATGTTGCCTGAGCCACTCACAAATTAGGGGATACTACAGGGTCCCTGCACAAAACCAGAGAGGTATAGTCAGGTAGAATTTGTTTCTGGACTTAATGGCCTTACAGGCCCACCTTTTTACAGGACAATATATATTAGTTTGATTTTTTCAAAATGTGGTAAACCAGCCCTATTCCTCTTGTTCAGTCTGCCAAAGCAGGGCCATAGGCACTGCCCCAAAGTCCTGTCCTGACATCACTACTAAAAACTGAGTTCAAATTACAGGTTTTGGGGAAGGAGAGGCTCGCTGTGAACTCTTTTGAAATCCAGTGTGGTGCAGTGGTTAAGAGTACTAGACTGGGACTCAAGAGATCTGGGTTCTAAGTGCCACTTAGTCATGAAGGCCACTGGGTGATGTTGGACCACTCACTGCCTCTCAGCCTAACCTACTTCATAGGGTTGTGTTGCTGCTGCTGTGAGGAGGAGAAACATATAAAGCAGGCACCTTGGGTTCCTTATGAAAGCAAGAAAGGTGGAATGAACATGCAATGAAATCATAACAAAAGAGATTTTGCCATCTGCACCAACCTTGACGTCTGTGCACTGAGAGAACAGACTGTGAACTACTAACTATCTGAGGGCCACAAATCCTATGGAAATATTCAATATTGCTAACATCAGTATTCTTGTAGATTTGTATTCTCTTTACTGTCCCGGCCCTTCTCTGACCAATTTCCTGTTTGTAAGACTGCAATTTCCTGTTTGTAAGCTTGCAGTTTCCTGAATGGGAAATATATCCACATTACTGCTTTGTCACAGATACATTCATGCTGCTCCAGAGTTGGTAATCCCAATTTATGCTTTCTGTTATTCAGTTAGGTCTCTGAATCTATTCAAGTAAGTGCAGGTGCAAAGCCCAACCTGGGTGATCTTCACTGCAAACAGCTGCACAGTACAGTTATAAACTCTGCATGCCCCACACAGGGGAAGAAACAATGTCACTGCACATAATGATGTGTCAGCATCAAATTGCACTGAGTTCTAGGTAGAAAGACTAACCTGAACAGTGTTATTATAACAGGTGAATGGCCATTCATTGCCCAAAATTCAGATTCTTGCCTTCGGCCTCTAAGGCAGGAACAGGTAGACTTCAGGCTTATGTAATTTAGCAATGACAGGAAGAAAGTGACTGTGGGGTTGTGCTGAAAATGTTGCACTGGTGCATGGCTGCTGTGAAAAAGGCAAACTCCATGTTAGGCATAATTAGAAAAGGGAGAAAAATCTTGCCACTCATACACAAATGTATGGGGCGACTGCTGCACTAAAAAAGGAGAATGTGCAGAAGAGGAGAACTAAAATGAAAATGGGGCTGGAACAACTCCCCTATGAGGAAAGATTGCAACAGGAGGGGCTTTTCTGCTTAGGAAAAAGACAAGTGAGGAGAGACATGAACGGAGTGTACAGAGTTTTGCACTGTGCAGAAAATATGAATAGGGAGACATTTTTCTCCCTCTCCTGTAATGCAAGAACCAGGTTCATCCCATGATGCTGATTGGTGGGAGATTCAGGATAGATAACAGTACTTCTTTACACAGTGCATATTTAAACTATGGAATTCACTGCCGCAGGATGTAGTGATGGCCACCAGTTTGGATGGCTTTAAAGGGCATTGGACAAATTAATGGTGGAGAAAGTTATCAGTGGCTATTGGTCCTGATGGCTACATTCTACCTCCAGATCAGAGGTAGTATGCCCATCTTCACCAGTTGCTGGGGAGCATGGGAGGGACTCCTGTGGGCAGCTGGTAGAACAGGATGTGAACACTGGAAGAGATGAACTTTGATTTGATTCAGCACAGCCCTTCTTATGTTCGTATGGGCTATTTATGGGTATTTACTAGAACCCTGACATCCATCAACTGAAGGAAACTTGCTTAAGAATTAAAGAATTCTGAGCCCAGGAGTGTTTGCTGGGGCTAGACCTGAAAGAAGCTCACAGGCCTTCCACCCAGAGCCACTCCTGATTACCCCCAAACTTTCTTGATTTCATTACTATAATTTCAGGCAACTACAGCAGGGAAGTAATTTTGTTGCTACCAACAAGAACTAATAGGGAGTCAAAGAAAGCCTCACTGATCTATTGCACATCACCCTGAGATGTGGTAGATCCAGTTCTCAGTGCTGTCCACGCTTGCTCCGAGGAATCACTTCAAAGAACTAGAGGCACACCTAAGTCCTGTTAGTATCCCTGAGGTTTACGTAGAGACATCCCTACTTCTCTTGGTATCCTGCCCAGCAATGTGGCTAAACGAGTGGCTCACATGGTAGAAGTGGGCCAGACACAGTCCCTTCTTGGCGTGTAGCACTTCTTTCAGTAGAAGTGAGAGCACAACTGGTCAGTGGAGAAACACTGGGCTGAATGAATGGAGGAGCAGACCAAATTGATTTGGCCTCCTGCTTTAATAGGGCAGATCCCTGCTCATTGTCTGGGAAGAAGTGGTCTTTGACACACCACTCCCATTCTTTTGTAGCACTGAGCTAATTACTGCCTGCTGCCGCCATCAGTCCCTCCTTCTGTTTCCACAATGTTTGCCTTTATAGCACTGCTCCAGCCAGCCAGCCCCTGCTGGAGAGAAAGCATTGTAAGATCTAAACTTTCGGTAGCGCACACTGGGTCACATATTTTCCCTATTGACACACATTCTGCAGCACATACCACCGGCTTTGTTATCAGCACTCTGCTTGTTTGCTGGGAAAGGGTGGTAGTGGAGTGGATGACCCAACATTTCCTTCCTTTCCTGGAAGCTGTGTTTTTTTAGAGTATTGCGTTACATCTCTGATAAGCTCGTTTCACAACAAACAGCCCCCTCTCATGCTTTTCTCAGCAGAGATACACACAGCAGTGGAGAGGTGAGGAACAGGGAGGTTTAGGATTATTTCCCTGTTCCTTGGGCATCGTTGCCCAACCCCTCAATGATACAGTTAGTTGGCTCTTGATTGCATACAGGGCTGGGAACAGGTTGTGGTTTGTGAGTGCAGAAGGGGAATAAATTTGATCGTGGCTGCAAAACGTGCCCAGCTCAGCTGCTGGGATATTTGCTAGAAAAGAGTCCACCACTCAGCAAGATCTAAGGGATGGTTTATGTATTATGGCCTGGCCACCAAAAAAAGCACTTACCTTTGCTGTGCATGCAGACATGTGCATGGAGATGTTAAAATGCTCCTTGCCACATGCATCTTGTGCAAACTTGTCACACCAGCATGTGGCTCACATTGCACAGAGCTAAAGATCACAGAAATCGGTCTTCCTTAGCTGGGTGCCCTACTGGCTGAGGTGGGGGGGGGGTGTTGCCAGAAATTGTAGATCAACAATCTGGAGGGTGGCAAGTTGGCAAAAGCTCATCTAAATGTTGGCACTTCTATCTGCAGCATTGCAGCAGTAATTTCATTAGATGGTGCCAAAGTAGGGTTGGTCCCTACTGGGTTTATGATTTTTGACTGAAATCCTTCTTATCCTGTTACTGTTTTTCTCTTCCCAGATTTACACCAGGTCTGTGTACCTAATGAAATGATATTTAGGAAAGCTGAATGTGAATACCTCGTATACAGGTGAAAGATTGTAATCCCAATCCATTTGACCAGTTTAGTTCTGTTTTCAGCTATCAGAATTCTTTCTGATATACTTTTCAGGAAGTGGCTAGCATCCGAGATAAGCTTACAAATGTGACACAGTGTTTACAACCCCCTCCCTCACTCCCCCCCCCACCCTGCCACACACTTGTTATCTTGTACTTGTGATGAACTAAGTTGTACAGAGAATCCCGTATTCTGTCTCTTACCTTCTACTTAGTCTTCATCTCTGAACCATCCCTTGTACAGTCTTAGGCATCAGGCCTACCTGGTGCCAGATGTAGAAGGAGATGTTCAGGCTTTGAATACTTTTCTGGTCAACTAGACCTGGTGGGAAAGTAGATCTCATGTATGTGTTGGGGAGGCAATTAATGCACGTTCTTGAGAAGACTCAGGATGTAGTAAATCACACCTATTAGTGATAACCCATGATGTCTGTTATATCTCACATTTTTTAATGCAAGATGGAGTCCATGCCTGTTACAAATCAATGTCAATGCAAGAGGATAAGTGTGTTAATTAGAGCATCTGTGATTGTCATAATTTGCATGCATAATAATCAGATTGGTGTCTCTTTCTCTCTGTATAACCAAGGAATGCTATATGCACACAGGTCTTTTCTTTATGGGGCCCAGCTACTGGTTGCTTTCAGGCAGGGGTCCTCAAACTTTTTCAATATTGGGCCAGTTGAAAGGCGGCAGTTACACACACGGGCTGGTGAGGGGGGGTGCCTGGGCGTGTGGGCCAGTGAGGCATCATTGGGTGTGCGCAAGGTGGCGTTGGGTGTGTGCGGTGGCAACTCACTCGCACAGAGTGTTCAAAACCATCTCCAAGTGAGCAAGCCACTGGTGAGCGTGTGTGCGCGGGGGAGGCAGACGGCAGCAGTGGCTTGCTTGCTCGCTCGCTCGCTCGATGGTTTTGAACTCACTGGGAGATCTCCCGACAAGTCCAAAACCATCTCCAAGTAAGCGAGCCACCGCGGCGCAGGCCGGATGAAAGGGCTTGATGGGCCGGATCCATCCTGTGGGCCGTAGTTTGAGGACCCATGCTTTCAGGGGACACCCTGTCACTTCCAGCGCTCTCTCCTGCAACTGCTGATGTGCAGGCCTTATTAAACCTACCTACTTGGCTGAACCTAAACACAGGATGAAGTTATTTTTCTTCTACACTGATTAAGACTACCTTCTACTTCCAGACATTTAATGCTATGTAATCTCATATGATAGGACATTTTATATCACCTCACATTTGACATGTCTAGTATTTTTATTGAAACTATTTTTAGCTATTTCAATTGTTTTAAATTTTGTATATTGATTTTATGTGGTATTTTAGTATTTGAATTTGTGCTTTGTAATTTTAGGATTTCTTTTGTGAACTACCCAGACAGGTTTAGCTATAGAAATGGGGGGGGGGGGGCACACACCACAACAGAAATGCAGCCCCTAAGAATTTCTCCGAAATTGAATTTAGCTCTCAGACTGTAAGATGTTCCCCATTCTTATTACAGATAAATAAGAAAGGGACTCATCTTGAAGCACTCGCACTATTAATCGATAGAAGCTTAAATCAAGTTGCAACCACTTTCTACACATAACATTTCAGGTGGGAAACAACATACAATTGCTTCACATCAAGTGCACAAGTGATTTATATCACAGTAATGAGCAACCAGCTTCTGTCTGGAGTGTGATTGCATTCCCCATCAAAAGCATTTTGAAAGATTAACTTCTAAGTACATATTGCATGTCACTAAAGAAAACACACTGTGTTGCATGCAAACATTTTACATGCCACATAGAAAATCAAAGTCTAAATGCTGAGAATTCAGTGTGATAAAGAAATACAGTGTCGTGTGGGCCAAAAAGGCAATGTTGACTTGGAAGTCTGGTATTACTCATACATTCACTATACAACATAGCAACTAATACACTACATGAACTTCCAAACAAATGCAATTGGAGGGTGTGGACGTGGAACACACCTGAGCTTATGTCTCAGCAGGGGCAATGCTAGATAATATAATGATCTAAGATGCAGGCCTGTAGGATAACTGTCCAACCCCCCCCCCAAAAAAAAGCAAAAAGATGTATATATGCTGCTTTACATATGTTGTAAAGAATGTGTGTTTGTTTAAAGGACCTTTTCTCATAAAGGCACCCCTATTTATAAAAAGGGATGTAGGAACAGGGGAGAGGAGGGCATTTATGTTTTGCAGGGTACCCAAGGCAGAAGATTCATCAGAGTGGAGTTAGCGGAAGGTGAAGCACATGTGGGCAAACAGCTAATTGAAAAGGATCAGATAACTGGTGTCCTGCAACAGCAGTGGCTTGGACCCAGTGGCCTTCCTGGCTCCTTCCAATTCTACTATTCTGTGATTTTATGATTCCATCAACAGCGGGGCCCTTCATCAAGTGTCCATGTTGAACAAGTGGTGGGGTAGCTGGGCCACAGAGATTTGGAGCACCCAGTGAAAGATTTGGGGCTCCAGCAGTAGTGGGCTGCTCCCCAGTATTGCCTCTGTGTCTGAGGCTACAGTGAATCACCACAGACAAACAATAGCTATGCTAATTAAAAATCCACAGATGCTCCTCAAGGTGAGGTTATTATTCCTTTGCTTATTAATATAGTAGCAGGTTTGCATGGCTGCAGTCCAGGGTGTGTTGGCTTCTTCCCTCAAAACTCACCATTCAAGGATTTTAATAGCTCAGTGCAAGGCATAGTCATTTGAGGATCAGATGAGTCACCTAGTTTATGATTCCTTAGGATTAAAGAAATGTTTTCAAAGCTTTTTGGACTGCTGATTTCCTGTATAGGACATGTAGTATAATGAGAACTTGTTTTTAATTAAGACATCTTTCATCAAAGCCATAGCCTTCACTTTAAACTTTCAAGCAGAGATAGGCTAAATGGAAGATTCAACATCTCCCAATGTGAGATGTTGGTGGATACATGCGTGAGCTTAGATGTTTGAGGAACGAGCATCTTGCGTCTCTTGTTGTCCTGGAGCTTTCTAGAAGTTATTATCCCCACTTTAAACCAAGAGGACATGGAGTTAGCAGGAAATTTGTGATTATGGATTATATTCAACCGTCACTTAAGATTCTTCCGGATATTATAGGCAACAAAGCATGCATTTCTGTGGGGTAGCAGGCTTTGTCCCCCTGGGCATCTTCAGACACAAGCCAGGCAGCCATCTAGACAGCTTCCTATAACCTGTTGTTCTTCATATGTAGCTGGGTTTGTTTGACTCAGCTGACATGATCTGCCATGGATCAACCCCAGCTACAAGTGGCAAATGCCTCGCTACCCTTGCCAAGCCGCAGGTCAGTGCCACTGCCAGTCACTCCAAAGTGCCCAAGCAGTCATTGGTGGCTGCCAGAGGCTTCCCACCCCTCCCCATTGATTTTAGGCTCCCCAGAGCAGTGGGGAGCACAGGAGCTGGGACTGCTTCAGCTGGCCTTCTATCTGACTTCACCAGTCTCTGCCCAACATGGTGTGCTACAGTGGTAAGGAATAGAGATCCCAAAACTGCTCTCATCACCTCCACTAGCCCTTTTGGGTACAGGGTAGCAGCAGAGGGCAGAGATCGCACCCAGCTAGCTGGGTACCCCGCTGACAGAAGCAATCTCTGCTCCCCCATCCTGCACCACGGCCACAAGCCCAAAAGAGCTCATGGAGGTTGCGCAAGGCAGAGATGACTTCAGTGGGCTGAGTGGTCAGCCCGTTGAAGCAATTCCTGAGCCCCTGCTCCTTCCTTCCCTGTTGCCACTGCAAGAACGAGCTCATTCTTCCTCCTGCGGGAGGAGGCAAGGACCCCAAACCACCCAATCGTCTGTTAGGAGCATCATGGGCCCTGGTGCAAACGGCCCACATTGCATGGCTTGTCCCACAGGGCGCCTGGCCATGCTGTGCACGCTGCGCCACCATCCGAACCCTGCCACTGTCACAGAGTATGTCTGTGGCAGAGACCCTTATTCCCAGCCTGGCACAAGGGCACCCATTCCCCCGTCCTCTGTTGCATTCTCTCTGGCACAGAGCTCATACAAGTGAGTGCCAGGTGCCTGTTCTGTCCAGTGGTTGAATCAGAGGATGCTGGTGATTCAGACCGATGGACTTTCTCCACCCCTTCCAGCAGTCACAGACCCAGCCAGAGCTCTGTCCTGCCTAGGTGCTTGTCAGTCTCACATTCAGATTAAAGAGAGTAATAGATTTCCTCTTAACCCACATCCCTTTGAAGCATATCCTAGTGTGGAAGCGGAAGACAGAGTCACAGGTGAATCACAGATAATGAGCAGGTAAAAGCTTCATGCAGGTTTCCTCCCTGCACAGCAGAGCGTGTTGAGGCCTGCAGCCCGCCAGCCAGGAATACACCTCTGTGCTCGGGAGGACGCAATCTGCAGGATGCGGGCACTCCAGCGCAGGGGAAGGCAGCTTTGTTGTACGGTGTCCTCCCTCCCCAAGAGGAACTTGTCTCCAAAGTGCTCCAGACACATCCATCTTCCCTTGCCAGCCAAATTCCCCAAGGGCTATGGAGACATCAGCAGCATTAATGAACTCCAGTGCTTTACTTTGCACAGAATATCAGCTCCTTCCAAGTGGATGATTTCTTTTTAGTTAACCCACATGAGGCTCTGTGGAACAATGTTATTATTGTGATTAAAACACATTGCTGCAATGGTGATTTTTGGCATGGCACGTTCACAAGTCTCTGTTTTTTCCCCTCTGCCATTCCCTGGCTTGACATCTGGGAATGTGTCACACCGCCCCTATAGCCCTTCATCAATTAATCCAGATTAATCCATTCATCCAATGAACAGTAGTTTTCCCTGATCACAATTTAAGGGAGAACATTTCTTGTTGAACTCAGAGAAAAAGAATAAATTGTGCCAGTGGTTTGATACATGCAGGAAAAAGGCAAGGGGAAGACAGAACTACTGTACAAAGGGAAAACTTGGATGCAAGTGTCGAGAACTTCTCAGATCACAGACTGATTACTCCAAAATTAGAGGAGATTTTTAATTTTGATGATCAGAAGAAATTTGTTCTTTATTAAAGCCTCCAGTAGTTTCCTAATTTTTCCATGCAAGTTCAAGAATTTCCCAGAGGCACCATTTCAGATTTTGGGAGGCTTTGTGGGGTATGACATGCAGTAAAGGCTACAGCCCTGTTCTTGGATACAGTTAATATTTCTGTTTTAAATTACTTTTATTGGAATTTAGATTATTTTAAAGTCATCCTGGGAATTTGTTGAAAAGCAGGAAGATATAAACTCTTAAAACGAACAGTAACAACAACAAAACCCAAGGAAAAAAGCAGGATTTAATAGTGTTTGCTATTGTTATTTTCTAGTTTGAAGAAGTCAGCTGTTTTAAGGCACAAGCCAATGCATGTTTACTCAAAAGTAAGTTCCACTGTACTCTGTGGTAATATTGCACTTGTAGTATTTTTCATTATTTATACTAACAGATATATGCAATAATAGAAATGAAAAGGGAGGAGAACAGAATAAAGACTTACATGGTTTGAAAAATATAAATTTTACATTGTTAAGTGGTAAAAATCTGTCAAGGACAAAAAGGAGCTTCTGATAATTGAATTACATCCCTCTTGTTAGAGTGCTGGTCAAGAAAAGAGATCATTGTTTCCCTTGCCCCACCCTGACACCCTTCTTTTGAAGTGGGGGAACATGCTTTCTTTCTTCATAGCCACCTTATAGCCATTTAATTGTCTAGCATAATAGCAGGGAGCTGACCCAAGCTATCATCAGTGAGATACCCACCTGTCCAGCCTTAAAATGGTACCCTGATTTTCTTCAATCAGTTCTGCCGTTGTGCAGATCACAGTTTCCCCAGGAAATTAGTCTCAAGAGGTGCACCAGAACAATCCGGACTTTCCACCTTTGCAAGTTCCTGAGCTGGGCGATGCTGACTAGGGCTGCCAGGAGTTGAAGCCAAACCACCTGGAACACCACAAGGTGCCCACTCCTGTCCTAAGGCTTTGAGCCAGAGCAAAATAACCCGGGAGGGTATCCCTTACTCCCAATCACATTGTGCTATGTTTCTATTACACTTTTCATCTTTGCTAGATTTCATCACAGAATGTGCCCTAGGGACATAAAGCTAGAAAAGAAGTAAGACAACCTCTCGCCTAAACATTATCAAGGAAGGAAAATCCCGTAATTTCAAAGCATTGAAGGGCTTAGGACCCAGGCCACACAAACCTACCCAGTTGCTTTGTTTTTCATCCGAGGGCCTTCTTTGAGCACCTTGGGGAGCTGACCTGGAGCTTCAAGCATCTGAGTCCAGTTGCTATTTAATAGCTTCAGTCTGGAGAAATGTGGGAAATGGCCCCCAGCCACCTGGTGGTGCTTGGCACTGGGACATTGCTGCTGCCTGCCACTGTGCTCGATCGTGGTTTTATTTTTATGCTACTGGGAAGGCTATGTGAGTTGCCCACCCCTGCATGATCCCTGACACACTTGGGCTTTAAAAAAAAGCCTTGCGCCTTGATTTTTTTTTTTTTTTTTTTAAAGCTGTAATCTTTGAAACCTTTACAGCACCCTCTTCCAACCCGGTGCCCTGCAGAGATGGTGACTGTAACTCCCATCTTTGCCCGTCCGTTGCCATACGGGTTGGTGGAAGCTGCAGCCCAAGACATCTGGAGGGCACAAGGCTGGGGATGGCCGCTCTCAGTTCATTCGCAGATCAGCCTTGGCCAGCTCACCTCACCTCACCTGACTTGTAAAGGGTGACCGCAAAGCCGGGCTTTGCAAAGCAGCCCAGTAGGCATGAGTACCGTGAGGCACGTCATGCTTTCTGAAGAATATGGCCTCTGTGTCTACAAGAAATACCTATGCACACACATATGGGATCTCTCTTTAAGAGTAAAGTGAACAAAACTGACCAATATGCATCATTATCCCTCAGGATCTCCATTCTAGAGACAGGTGGAAATGGAAGTGAGAAGCACTTACCGTACTAGGCCTGGCCCACCATCACTTAGTAAGTTAGTGGCAAGGCAAATAGGGCCGTCTTCCATTTTCTGTGTCCTGTTACAATTTCTTCATGGCAGATCCCCCCCCCCCACACACACACACCCTTTTTACCCTTTCCCTTTTCTTTGTCTTCAAACCAGCTGCCCTGGAATCTCCCCCAACTTCAGAAGGGTTCACTTTTTGAGCAGACAGCAAACATGGACTGAAATAATCAGATAGGAACCTATTTTTGCACGTGGCAAGTGCACATCTCGGAGTCTGCCATTCCAAATGATATGCAATCCTTCTTTCCTACTCTAGCCAAGGAGGAGGCGGCAGAACACTGGAGAGCCCGGGGAGAAGACAGCGGGGATGGAACTCAGTGGCAGATCTCATGCTTCGCCTGTATGTGCACTGGATTTTTCTCCAAAATCTTCTGTGGAGAACTAGTATGGTTCGTGCTAAGATTTAAATGCCTGGGTTTAAAGTCTCCATCACCTCTGGAAACTCACTTGGAAATGCTGTGGCTGTCACTTTCAGCTCAAACTACCTCACAGAGTTGTGAGGATAAAAGGAGCAGGGACCAAACAAGGTGCCCCAAGCTCCTTCTCAGAGGAGAGACTGGCTAAAAATGCCACGCATAAATATGCTACAGTTGCTGAAGGTGCTGCTGCTTTTAAATGGAGGAAAAGAAATCCCTTTGCTTTACAATAAGGGCACATGATCCTAGAATGGTAGTGAGCAAGTCTAATGAGCAAGCCTTAGTCTGTGTGGTTGGGTTTCATAATTTGCCAAGGAAGTCTGAGCATAAAGACTAGTGTAGGGCATACCTGGCTAGCTGGCATTAAATCCTTCACTATGCTGAGCCCCAGCCAAGCCCCAGCCTCCCAGAAGAGGGCAGGAACTACCAGGCTTCAAATGAACCAGTCAGCATCTGCGCAGGGTCTTCAAACCAATGGACAGCCATCATTGCCACCTGGCCAGCCAAGATATAAAAGGGGACTGGACCGTGTGCTCTGGGTTGTTTGTGGTTAAACTGTTCTTGAGAATAACATTCATTTTCCCCCCTCTCACTCTTGTGCTCAATTGGGCTGAGTATGCCAAGACCAGACACAATTCTTTACTTGCCAAAAAGCAAAATATTTTGATCACTCTAACAAAGTGGTAAGATCAAGTTCCTGTATAAAACAAACTATGTTTTGTCTGGCAAAAAGTAATATAGAAAGTTGCTTTGTTCCAGGGAAGGCCGCTGGTCTGTCAAGCTGAGCACTGCTTGCATGAGCCTTCCCCAGCCTGGTGCCCTCCGGATGCCTTAACCAACAGCTCCCAGCAGTCCTGCCTATTTGGCTGTGCTAGCAGGACTGCACAGAAACAGTTCTTTTCAACTTATTTGTAAATGATCTGGAAGTAGGAGGAAGTAGTGAAGGGACCAGGTTTGCACATGGCACCAGAATGACCAAAACCATAAGAAACTCCAAAAGGGATCTCACCAAGCTGGGGGAATGGGCATCCAAACAGCAAATGTGTTCAGTCTAAGTAAGTGTACAGTAATGCATGCTGGCACAAAAAATACCAATTACAAGTACACAGTGATAGTATTGGAACTAGCAGTGACAGAGCAAAAAGGGATCTTGGGGTGGTAGTGGACAACTCAATGAAAATGTCAGCCTGATGTGCAGCTGCTGTAAAAAGAAGGCAAACTTCATCCTAGGCGTAATTAAGAATGGAACAGAAAATAGATCTGCCAAGATATCACTCCTCTTGTATAAATCCTTGGTGTGACCGTGCTTAGAGTATTGTGTTCAGTTCTGGTCACTTCACCTGAATAAGGAAATTATTGAATTGGGGAAAAATACAGAAAAGGGCAGAAAAAATTATCAAGGAGCTGGAGCTCTTCCCTATGAGAAGAGACTGTAAAAACTGGGAATGTTCAGCTCAGTAAAAGAGTGAACTAGAGGAAACATGAAAGAAGCGTTTAAAATTATGCACAGAGTAGAAAAAGTAGAGAGGGAAACATTTTTCTCACTTTCCCACAACACTCAAACCCAGGGTCATCCCATGAAGCTGACTGGAGGAAGGTTTAGGAAAGACAAGAGAAAGTAATTCTTCACACAAAATATAAATTATGAGATTCACTGCCATGGGATGGTCACACATCGAGAAGGCTTTAAAAGGGGATTGGACAGGTTCATGGAAGTAGAACCTATCTGAGGCTACTAGTCTTACTGGCTATGTGCTTCCCTCTTTACCAGAGGTTGCATGCCTGCTGTGGAGCTCGGGCAGGTGGAGGTCTTGTACCCGTGTTGCTTGAGTGATCCTGTGAATAGCTGGTTGGCTCCATGTGTACAGAATGCTGGAATAGATGGACTGATCAGCGTGACATTTCTGTATTTCTGTGTTTCTACAAATTAGCAATGGTGGCAGGCAAAAATAAATTTAAGCATAATTTTACACAAGAACAGGGATGCTGTCAGAAAGACAACTTTTGACTTTCCACTTTTAAATGCTTTTTAGTGGTAAGAAACAAGGCATTGGAAGACGTGGGAAAACACAGGAGAATTGTGAAAGGAAGGCAGTGTTATCTGCCTTCCCCCACCCTGAAACCACTGTAATATCCCATAAATTAAGTAGGGTTAGGGATAGGAACAAAAGTGTGGAGGGAACATTCCTATGGAAAGAGTTCCATAATTTTAGTTCCACTATCTGCCTACCTAACCTCAGAAAGTGGAAGTGCTCAGAAGAGGGCCTCTGACAGTGATTCGAACGGTGGGGCAAGATCATGTGGAAGAAGACAGCCTTCAGTGCACTTTGTTCCGTAAGTTACATCACCCAGTTTGGGAACATGTGTTCCAATAACTGCCGGCTTTGATCATTTCAAAAGGAGGATCAGCCATTGCTCTTCCAATCCAAACATGCTCTGCTGCAATCTGAGATCTTATTACAGCAGGTACGGCTCAACCCAACGAAGGCTGCATGATACCTCTTCCGTTCCATTTTAAGAATTTCAGGCTGCAGACTAAAACTAGGGCATTTCATCATGGGCAGCTAGCAATATATTTTCTTCATCCTCCCACATACTTTAAAAAACCTGAACATTATTACCTGAAAAAGAATTATGGGAAACTCATTACTTTGTGGTTTTTCACTTGGTCCTAATAGAGATATTTTGCCACATTTATTGGTTTTTGATGATGGTGGTGGGAAACCCCTAAAAGGAAAACGTATCTACCTGCATTTCATTTCCTCTCTGCCTAAGATTTCTAAGTGTGCACCTGAACATATGCACAGTAAACAGGATTGTGAGGAAACGATTATCACACAACTACACTTGCCAGAGAACTAGAATTTGCAGTGTGTCCCTTTAAGTGTAAACTTCATAGTGGCCATTAGTTTGTTGCAGCACAATGTGTGAAAAGGCCATAAATATTAGCAAGCTAGACCAAGTGCAAAAAATGGACATGGCTCTTAGATGACTATGGTTGTTGAACAGATGCTGGGTTTGTAGGAATGTTGCATTTTGCACTTAGAAGAAGCCAAGGTTGATCAGACAGGCCAGAGAAGCCAAGGATTATGAGAGCTGCATCTGGGAGCCACCAGGTTTGAGAAAGCTACACTAGAATGGGAGTTGACAACCTGGGGCACTTTCGATGTTGTGGACTACAACTCCCAGAATACCTGAGGCACAGGTCATGCTGGTTGGGGCTTATGGGAGTTGCACTTGAAAGCATTTGGAGGGCACCATATTGCTTACCCCAGACTTGGAAAAAATTAGAGGTGTGACATAAATCCCCCTTGAATCAGTAAGAATTGCTTAGTGTTACTTTGGAATGCCCAATATATATTTGGATTTCAGTCAAGGAATTAAGTGAAATTTGGGAGCATAGATTTTTCTTTGTTAAAAGGCACATGCAGTGTTTAACTTTTCACCTTGAGATTCCCAGCTTTTCCTTTTCTCCCCTTGGGGGAAGCAATAAACTGACTCTTGGGCCTGAGTCTAAAGTAATTAACCTGAGAACAGTTTAAGGTGTTACTAGGGAGTGCTGCTTAACCATGACCTGCAGCCTCCCCATGACCTCTGATACCCACCAGGAATTCTTTAAAGTGAAATGGCTGTTTATAATAAATAGCCAATTAGTGGGAGGGTTGGGGAGAGGCCGGACTCTCTCAGCCACTTTTCCAGCTGGTCAACTTGCTCCAATCTGGCCTCCACAATTATGTGACCCCAGGGCATCCTGGGTTTCATGCTAATGGTCATACCCCTTCCCTCACTACCTCCTCTCCATTTCTGTATCTACATGCACATGCATTTCTCTTTGTGGCTGCCACTCAATTCATTTAGGAGAAGAGCACTTTGAGACCATATTTGTTACTATCTATTCATTTTGATGTATATCAGGTTCTGTCCCGAAGGCTCCAGATTTTTAATGAGATACATTTAAATATAAGATATCATTTAAAATATGAAAAGAAATTCAATCTGATATGGGCACATTTGGAATTTTAAGAAAGCTTTGTGGGCATGCTCACAAAATGGCTGTCATGTCACAAAGTGTTCATAATCTAGTACACAAACTCAGGGGACTAAAATAAAAATATTTAAATACTAAGAATCTAACTACAAAGCCAAGGAGAGGGCAGAGCTCCAAAGCACAAAACCACACTTTTTGTTGTTGTTAGTCGCGAAGTCATGTCCGACCCATCGCGAACCCATGGACCACATTCCTCCAGGCCTTCCTGTCCTCCACCATCCCCCAGAGTCCACTCAAGCTCATACCAACTGCTTCAGTGACTCCATCTAGCCACCTCATCCTCTGCCGTCCCCTTTTTCTTTTGCCATCTATTGTTCCCCAGCATTAGGCTCTTCTCCAGGGAGTCCTTCCTTCTCATTAGGCCAAAGTATTTGAGTTTCATCTTCAGGATCTGGCCTTCTAAAGAGCAGTCAGGGTTGATCTCCTCTAGAACTGACCAGTTTGATTGCCTTGTGGTCCAAGGGACTCGCAGGAGTCTCCTCCAGCACCACAATTCAAAGGCATCAATCCTTCGGTGCTCAGCCTTCCTTATGCTCCAGCTTTCACAGCCATGCATTGCAACTGGGAAAACCATAGCCTTGACTGTACGCACTTTTGTTGGCAGGGTGATGTCTCTGCTTTTTAGTATGCTGTCTAGATTTGCCATAACTTTCCTCCCCAGGAGCAAGCGTCTTTTAATTTCTTGGCTGCAGTCCCCATCTGCGGTGATCTTGGAGCCCAGGAAAATAAAATCTGTCACTACCTCCATTTCTTCCCCATCTATTTGCCAGGAAGTGAGAGGACTGGGTGCCATGATCTTAGTTTTCTTAATGTTGAGTTTCAAGCCAACTTTTGCACTCTCCTCCTTCACCCGCATCAAGAGGCTTTTTAGTTCCTCTTCACTTTCTGCCATGAGAGTGGTACCATTTGCATATCTGAGGTTGTTGATATTTCTCCCAGCAATCTTAATTCCAACTGGTGATTCATCTAGGCCCACCTTTCTCATGATGTGCTCTGCATTTAAGTTAAATAGGCAGGGTGACAATATACAGCCTTGCCGAACTCCTTTCCCAATTTTGAACCACTCAGTAGTTCCATATCCAGTTCTCACTGTTGCTTCTTGACCTTCATACAGGTTTCTCAAGAGACAAATAAGACAGTCTGGTACTCCCATCTCTTTAAGAACTTGCCACAATTTGTTGTGATCCACACACAAAACCCCATGGACAGTACCAAAGAAACTGCACCTTAGAATCTAAATAAAAATGGCATGGGAAGGAAGCATTTCATTTTGCAGCAAACCAGCATCCCAATTACCATATTTTTTGCTCTATAAGATGCACTTTTCCCCCCTCAAAAGTAAGGGGAAATGTCTGTGCATCTTATAGAGCGAATGTGTGTGTGCCCGACGCCCGGGACGCTGCCGGCCCGCCTGCACCATGTGGCACCACCGGCCAGCACGCGCTCGGCACGTGCTGCTCCGCCCCCCCACCCCCCAGACGCAGGTGAAAGCTGTGCCACTCAGAGGGAGGCGTGTGGAGGAGGAGGAGCTTTAACCTGCCGGCCGCACGGAGAGACAGATTGCTCACCCCCACCGCCCAGGAAGACCTGCCGCCGCTGCACCGTCAGGAAGACCACCGCTGGCACGCTGCCGGCCCAGCTGCACCACACCTGGCCGGCACGCGTTCGGCGTGCCCTGCTCCACCCCCCTCCTCCGGCGCAGGTGAGAGCTGTTAATCACAGGTCGGTGTGTGTTTTCAAATGGAAACCCATCTTTTTATGAAGCCCATGGGGAAGTGATGGGGAATGTGCCTGTGATTATCAGGAAGCTTTCCTTGGATCCCTCCTCTAAAAACTAGGTGCGTCTTATGGTCAGATGCATCTTATAGAGCGAAAAATACGGTAAATCATCAGCAGGAAAAGAGGTGCTGGGAGCCTAAGGGTGCCAGGACACAGGGCATGTTCAGATGTCCTGGACTTCAAGTCCTGCCAGCATGGCCTATGCTCAGGAATGCTGGGAACCAACAACCAAAACATCTGGAGAACTACCTTCTGTATACCCTGGCATGGAGAAGATCAGGGAATGAGGAAAATAGTCAAGTAGAAGCTGGAGTTTTTGTTTTCTTGATGAAGTTCCAGTTTCATATTGCCAGTTGAAACGGAAAGACTTCTTTGCTAGACTGTTTGCATTTCTAATTCAGATCTCTTGCATTTTCTTATTTTTCTTATTTTAATTCAAGCTGCATTTCAGATGTTTTACAACATCAAAGTGTTTTAGAAATTGAACCAACAGAGTTAGAAGGAAGCTCCATTATGTTTAAGAGCATTTACTCCTAAATTATTGGATTGCAGGCATACTGATCCTGCCAAATTGGGAATTGTGCTATGCACTGCTGCTGTTTAGCATGTGTATACACACTGTCATAAATTCCTGCACTTCAAAATTTACTGCCACACCATTGCCAGACCCTGAGAGCATTCTATGACTTTAAGAGCTCAGTAGTGCGTGCTGGGAGTTGTAGGCCTTTTTTCTGTCCAAATAGGATTGTACTCACAGTCTTATGCACACTCACCTGAGAGTCCTAAGCATAGAAGGACCTGCTTTTGAGTAAGCATGTAAAAGATTGGGATGCACAAGACTGTGAGTTTGCATGCTGCCCTATGGTACACATGTCAATTCCTACTGTACTTAGTTGGGTTTAACACTACAGTCCTCCTATGTAAACTTACTTGGAAGTAAATCTTATTGAACAAAGAAGAACTTATTGTCGAGTAAATATGCAATGGATTGTACTACACATCAGTGGCCAAGCTTTTCTGAAAGTAGCAGCTTGATTGTAGGATGCTCAGCCCTCAGAGAATTCAGCTCAGCTGTTTGACAGGGTCCTGAACTAAAGCAAGATTGCCCTTTCTGGGGGGAACTGGAAGGAATCGTAGTCCTTCTAAGTGATGATACCTAGCATTTCTTTAAAAAGCAGCTCTTGGAAACTGTTGATTAATCACCAATAACTTAATATGATCTGTAGAGAGGGGACAATCATAACACTCTATATTAAACACTACTAAACACTTCCAAAAGAAAACTCAGCCACAATCTAAGCTAACTTTCTCTCTCCTCTTAACCATCCAGGTCCTGCAGGGGAGTGGGAGAACAGTCCTTCTGGCACTGTGGTCTATAAGTCGCTCCACCCTCCAGAAGCTGGAGTGAACGGTGGCCTTGGTACCAGGTCAGGGGTTGCCAAACTGTAAATTCTTTGGAGCAGACTCATCTCATTCATTCATTCATTTAATTTTTATAACACCCGTTAGAATGACTCTCTGAGCAGTTTACATCTTATCAGAAGAATCACAGAAAGGATAGGAATAAAGGATGACGTGCTGTCATGATAAAAACAAAAGTAAGTAGGGCAGGGTGGACATGTTGTATAAGACTTTGGCAGAGTCTTTAAAAGCCTGCCTGTCCTGTGCCAGATACGCTTGGACCTCAGATGCACCTGTGAAAGGATTGCAGGTGCTTGGAGTGGGTGGGGGTGCTTACACAACACCTGTCTGCAACATGCTTGCTATTGGGCACAGCGGAGTTTCGGGAGCCAAACAACATCCAGCAATAAAAGCAATGCAGCCTCAGGTAGATGGGGTAACCTAACATTCATTGTCCTCCTCTGCAGGCCTGGAGGATGGTCCAAATCTCAACTGCAGCAGCAAAAGTTCCTTTTCTAAACTGTATGTCTTGTCTCTCAGTAATATTCTTTCCCCTTGCCCAGATTTAATTAATGCAGATGTAATATGGTTTAGCAATAGGGAGGCATCTGTAATAGCCTTTTACTGTTGATTTCCTGCTGGAAGAAATAGCCGTAGTTTGGCATTAAATCTATTTGCCACATCCATTTGTTCTGCATATCTCAAAGCAAGGAAGTCCAAGTCTTAAAAACTGTTTTTGTAGTTATCAGCAGCTCTGAGCAAATCAACGTTTTCTTGATCCCTCTTCCCGCTTGTGTTTTCTTGTGCAGTGAGCAGCATAGCCTGAGTTAGTCAGGGGACACTATTTTCTTATTTTTCTGTTTAAACGCACCAGTGTAACTATTGTGTTTTTGGGCTCCAATTATTATTTAGCCTGCAGTGGTTGGCCTGCAATTTCCAGCATCCTTCATAATTCTCCAAGCTGGATACAACTGTTGGGGGTGGGGTGGGGTGGGGTGGGGGAGTACAATCCAACAGCACTGGGGAGACCTGGCACCCCATCACTGATATAGGCAAAGTATTACCACCAGCCTCCCAGGTACTTTCCCAAAAATCCACATATTTTCCACCTCACTCAGAAGGATGAAAAAATATTTAAACTGAAAGGGGGAAAACAGGCAGGCAGTAACTTTTTACCTAAGGTAATCATCTAGCCGAGGCAGACACCAGTGAAATGTGGGCATACTAGCCAGTTGCCTATTTTACCTTGATGGTTGGTCCAGCCTTGATCTTCACAGGCAGTGCCATGAATGCCAAAATCTATAAGTGATTATGACTGCTAGACAGGCCATACTGATCAGGTGCAGAATGTGGAGAAGGAAGTGAGAAAGCGATGTAAATCAGGAAGATTAATTACTAGAGCAGTGTGCATGAAGCTGAAACCCAAGGCTGCTTGCAAGAGGTTTCAGGTGACTGATGCAAAAGTTTCCTAGCTCAGCATCAGCTCTGGAGGGGAACAGAACTGCTCTTTCATTTGACCTTACTGGCCTTATTTGACCCAACACACAGGAGACTTGCAAGACTTGCAAAGTTAAGTTGAGAGAAGCTAATGGAGATTTCTGTTTTGCCCCACCAACCAGCAAATAGCTGGGTGTCATGCCCAATAAGCAGTCTGGTGTTTTCCAGATATTTTTGTCACTAAATCCCATCATTTCCTGTCAGTATGGCTCATGGTCAGAAATGCTGGGAATTGTAATTTAAAACATCTGGCGGGCACCAGATTGGAGAAGGCTGTGTGTAAGTACAAGCCTCTCCTCAGACAATGCTTGTCTTGGAAGTTGTTGGTATTTCTCCAGCTCAGAGCTGCTGCGTAGGGGAAGAAAACTTGGCAGGGAGCCCCACTGATCTCTGTCAGCCTGTTTCAAGCTGGTATTCACATATGCAGGCTTCTGAGAAGAGGGCAACATTTGTGCAAGTATGAGAAATGCAACTTCCAGCCACTGTCTACAGACCTGCAAACGATATCAGAAGTGACTGCAACGTGCAGATGAAACAGAAGCATTGAAGTTATTATGGCAATGAAACAGGAGAAGTGATGTAGTGAATCAGGGCTCACGGGGATAAAGCACCAGGATTTTTTGATTAGCAAGGATGATGGTATCATCTACCACTGCCACCCACCTCTCTCAGATTTTTCCTTTTTCCTCTGAGTTTAGCTGTAATCCTCACAGTAACTGGGCGTAAATGGATTTTCTAAGCAACAATATATTGTTATATATTGCAGCTGCCTGCATTTCCGGACTTTCCTTAGGAGTGTGGCCGTGGGGAGCATCATGAGCACTTGCGCTTGAAAATATCCCATTCCACCTCTGAATAAAATGCAATTACAGTGAGGATGGAGAGGGTGAGCACCATAAGTATAACAACAAAGTTTAATCCCATACAAAGCAAAGGCAACCATGTTGGCCATAAGAAAAATGCCAAAATCCATTTAATGTAATACCTTTATTCAACTAACTCACAGTTTACCAAAAACAAAAGGGAAAGAAACATTTTGAGAATTCCAGGTCTTAAAAGCTTACACACTTTTGTTATCTTTGATGTGGCCTAGTAAAAAAATTACATTATATAGATTTTAGCGTTTATTTTGGCATCCTTAGCTTTTGCCAAGCGCTTCTAAAAAGGAAGTAGAGGTAATAATAAAATAAAAATTCTGCAGAAACATACAATCTTGGTGCAGACATTCACAAAATGTGCAACTGAATACATTGGAGAGGAGAGGAGGCCACATTTTCAAGAGCCTGTTTGTCTAGGAAATGATGTGCACATACTGAGACGTGTAAGCTGTCTTTGTGCAATCTGCAGCAAGCCAAAATGAGTCTGTTTGTGGGGTGTTGGGTGCACAGGTGGTGTTCCCAGTCAACATACTTTCATTAGGATATCTGAAGGGATCTCTCTCCCCATTCCCTGCCACTCCACCAATATTGACTCAGCAACACACCAAAGGTCTCTGTCCACAGAATCAGACACCTGATTCCTGGTCACATGGAGACCATTCTCCACACAAATAGCTGAAGGGCATAGTAGATTGTGGTGGGTGGGGTGTCACTTTAATTGCACCTGCATTGTAAGTCTGGATAGGGCTGTAATATAGCAGTGATATATGTGGGATCTTATATACTTTCTGGTATATGCATATCAGACCCTTTGCAAAAGGAACCTTGAAGAAGATGGTCAGGGGAGATCTTGACCTCTACCCATCCCACCCCAATCCAGCATGTGCTGTACCCTTCCTTCATGAATGTCATGAATGAATAAATATCTGCACAGTCTGATCTGATTAGCCATATTTTATGAGCTCCCTCTGAAGATGTGCAAACACAAGCCGTTCTTTCCAAGGAAGCCAGAAGTAGGTGGAATGGAATCCCTGCTTTTGATTATGCGTTGAGCAACAGTCCAAGGCAGAGGAAAACAGTGGTAGGATGTGAGCCCACTCTCTAAGACTTCCGTTCATTTAGTCCAGTCTTGCCCACGTTGGTATCCACCAAATGTGTCGGGCTGGAACTCTTCTCATCCATCATGGGAATGATGGAATTGCAGTCCAACACATCTGGCAGGCACATCTGGTTGAGGAAGTCTGACAATGGAGTAAAAGAAACAAAAATGACCTACTTTGGGACTTCTTTGCTATGCAAGCCCTAGAACTGTGCCCTTGCCCTGCTTCCAAAGGATTCTTTGGCCTTGCTCAGAAGGAGTTTATGTATGACAGTTATAAGCAGTCCTCCTTCAACTTGTCTACTCGCAGAACCCTCCCGCTAGCAGGCCAGGAGGCTGCCAGGCTTGGGATGGGCTGCTTTAGCAAGTTCAGAATCCCTGACACCAGTGGGACCTCCTTTTGTCACCCCCATGTTGCAGACCGTGGGGAGGAGGACCAGGCTTGCCTCCGCCTTGCCTACAGCCTCCTTGTGAGTCAGTGGCTGAGTGAGATCCGGGTGTCTGCCTACCCATCTTAGCTACTACACTCTTTCAGGAAGTAGTTTCCACTGTGTGTACCCCCCAGCCCTGGCCCAAGGTGTCCCGCCACCTGAGATGAGGATACGTGCTGCCATGGCCACCTCCTACTCTTTCCTCCTCTCCCAGCTGCTCTGCACCTCTCCCCCGTACTACTTCCTCCTTGCACCACTTCCCAGTTGCCTGGCTCTTGTTAGAATGTCATCAGACCTCGTGGGAGCCTGGCTGGCCAGCTATCGCAAAGGCTTGGCTGGCAGGCTGGAGTCCCACAGCCATAAAGCTCAGGATAAGGGAGGGCGTGTGGCATAAAGGAAGCAGGCCTGGTAGCTGCTCTAGGACCCTCCTTTGCTGTACCAAATGCCTCAAGGAGAGGAGGAGACAAGCCTCCTGGTGTGGGCAAGTAGGAAAGCACACCAATGGCTTGGCTGCCTGATGCAAGTTCCTCAGGGAGCCTCATGGCAGGGCAGGCTCTGCCTCTTTTGAAAATGCCAGCAGGTGCTGGTTTAAGGAGAAGAGAAGGCTTGTGAGCCTCTTGCAATATTACAAACAAATGAAGCAGAGTTAGTCATCTCCATCACTACTGCCCTTGCAATTCCCCTGCCATTCCAGTCCTGCTTCCTCCTACAGCCCTGACAGACTTTTGCTATGTTCTCCACCCTTTTCCCCTCCCCAAGGTAGCAACAAGGAACTGCAGTTTTGATATCCCAGAAACTCTGTTCTCCCTACTGTAACTTTTCCCTGCTCTTCCTCCTCCACTCCTTTCCTTCAGCCCTTGTATTACTTCCAAATGCCTACTGAGATGCATCAAAGAAAACCAGCATTTGCTGAAGATGTCGTTCTACTGCATGGGGGACAAAATAGAACCGTCTTGCTGGTGTCTGCCAGGGATTCTCCAACTGTCCTGCAAAGAAGCTTTCAAGAATTCCAGAGAAAATACTCAGAGCCTTTCCAAGGGAAGTAAGGCAAAACAAGTATCAACTAAACTGGTGAGCATAGTCCTGTGTCCTTTGCAGGACCATAGTTGGTAGTTGTAAAGAAAAGAGAGGTGGCACCTGCTTAAGCATCTCCACGAAATACTTGAAGCCTTAAGAAAGAGAGATCCCCGAGCTGTTATCCTCCATGGGGATGAAACCTATTATACTGAGCCAGCCATTTCCAAGCAAATGCACATGGATCCCTCCCTCGCTGTACAATCACCTCATTTAAACCATGGTACATGCCAGCATGTGCCAGTCACTATTCACCTAACTACCCAATTAAACATTGGTTAGTCAAGTCATCTGATCGTAGGCAGCTTGGCTTGCTTGAGGAGGGAACTTTCAGATAATGCCACGACAGGCCTTATCTGTGGGTTGTTTCCCCCTCAACCAAGCCATGCTCCCTAGGATCAGGCAACATGGGAAGCTGCACCTGGACAGGTAATTAGGCTAACGGTGCCTGTCACATGCCAACATGCTGCATCGTTAACCAGCTCACCACGGAGTGGCTCAGTCGTAGTGACTGCAAGCCAGACCATTGCATCTGATTGGGCTACAACGAATTCCAAAGCCTAATTTAGAAAGAGCCCTACTAGATCAGACCAAAGGTCTGCCTGGTCCACCATTCTGTTCATACAATAGCCAGCTAGTGACCTGTAGAAAGCCCACAAAGAAGATTTTTATGCAAGCAGCGTCCTTATGGTCATGTTCCCAGCAACTGGTGAACATTGGCTTACTGCCTCCAGCAGCAATATATAGCCTTATTCTCCATGAATTTTTCTAATCCCCTTTGAGTCATTCCAGTTGGTGGCCATCACTACACCTTGCAGTAGTAAATTCCTTAGTTTAACAATGTGTTACATGAAGAAGTATTTTTTGTCTCCTGAATCTTCCACCCTTCGGCTTCATGGGATGGCCCCCATGTTTAGTATTATAAGAGATGAAAAACTTACCTCTGTCCAGTTTCTCCATACCAAGCAAACTTTATGCACTCCCATCACCTTCTCCAGTTTTCCTAAGCTAAACAGTCCCAAAGATTGTAAGTTTCCTTGCAGGAAAATTGCTGCAGCCCCTTGATCCTTTTCCCCCTTTCTGTGCCTTGACAATATCATTTCAGAGGTATAGTTACTAGAACCCTACACAGTATTTCAAGTTGTTGTACCATACATTTGTGTAAGGGTGTTATGATATCGGCAGTTGTATTCCTAATGATCCCCAACATGGGATTTGCCTTTTTCCCCCAGCAGCTGCACACTAGTTTGGTGATTTCGTTGTGCTATCTATCACAACCTCAAGATCTCTTTCTTAGTGGCCACCAGCAAAGATCCCATCAATGCATAAATTAAGTTGACATTTTTTGCTCCAATGTGTACCACTTTACACTTGCTTTAATGGAATGCCATTTAGCTTTTTAAAGCCCATTCCCCACAGTTTGGGAGAATCCCTTTGGAGCTCTTCATGATCCCTTTATGTTTAAAGAAGCCTAAATAATTTGGGGTCATCAGCAAACTTGGCTAACTCTCTATTCTATAGGCAGAAGTTAGCAACATTATTCCTGCACAATGAAAACTGGGAGATGCAGGAAATGCACAGCAAAAAGACAGTGCGCTGTTTGGGAGACAAAGGCTTCAATCCTAAGCCCCTAGTGCTAAAAGATGAAAATCATAAGTACACTGAGTATACCACCTGAAAGTATCTAATACAAAAACATTACCTAATTTCTTTCTGCCTTTATTATCTACTTACCAAGGTACCCATATAATCCACCTAAGGATGAAGACAGGTATCCAAGTAATACCCTGGATACCACCCAATAGCCAAATCTCTGTGAGCAGCTGAAGCATGATGGCTTCCAGGAGGTTTATGCTGCAGCACAGAAATAGGCATCTTGTGGTGCTCCAGTTGTCACAGGATTACAGCTCCTATCATCCCTGACCATTGGCGATGTTGACTAGGGCTGATGGGAGTTATAGCCCAAAACGTCTGAAGGAGAACAAGTTGTCTGTACCTGTACTAGCACCTCACATACTTGAAATCAAGTGCTGTTCTCAAAAACAAGTTAGCAGCAGTAGTACCACTATGAAAAGAATGAAGAAATAGGTGATGCCCTGTAGCACTTCCGTCTTCTTCCTATCCCAGATTGCTTTGCCCAGACAGGTGAGGGTTACAGGCCAAAAACACATTCCCCAGTAGATTTGGTTTTCTGGCGTGCAGAATTTATTGCCTAGAAAAAGGAAAGTGTGACAGGGAAAACAAACAGAGCAGCTGTAATAACAGGAGGGTCAAGGGCAGAAGAAGATTGCACAGATCTGACTTGCACCTCAAAGAATACTGGACAATCCTGTTGATTCAGCTCAAGCAGGCTCCTTGACCTGCCTGTGGTAGAACTATAAGGAATCCTCATTCCCCTGGATCTGATGCTGCGGCCTACAATATACTCCTACAGAAATGCCTGGGATGAGCATGGCACTGAAAAGAATGGTCTCATTTTTAAGCAAGATCTCTTCCTCATACCGTATGCGAAGTATAATAGCTGGACAGGGAGAATGCTGAGGTCAGAACCATCCAGATTAAATTCACTGGAGCAAACCACTATCCATACACATCTGGCTTGTCTAACCGAAAAGGAATGTGGCCACTCTGGAGTGCCGATCGCTTGCTTTCTTGGAAACAACATACTGTGTGCAAAATGAACATTTGCAGCAAATCTCGTTATATGCTAGAAACCTTGCCAGGGAAAGTCCTATTGACATGGTATAGTTCTACAGCTACCACACTTGCGTGCGCACACGCACGCACACACACTTTAAATTAGGCACCTTATTACTTATGCAGATTTCTGTCAAATGCTGGAATATGCCACTGATGAATGTGCACTCAGAGCACTTTGGAGCCTCCCTTTGCATGTGCCAATGCTTCCCATTAGCTTCTATTATCGTGCAATAAGGAAACAAGAAGTGTGAGATGTTTGAGGGTCCTTGGGCAAGAGCTCCTCAGTGGTCTTCTCTCTGTCCCTTCTGACCACCACCGTTCCCAGCTGTTCTTGGACCTCAGTTAGCAAGCAGGCAGTGCTACCTGCTGCTGCTGCTCCTAACCACCAGCTTGGCTCCCCCTAACCACCAGAGGGAGAGGCAGGTAAACAGGCAGGTTGCAATGGTGAAGAGGAAGAGCAAGCCCAGACACTCTTGCCAGTAGGTCCCTGTTGAAGAACGGGCCCTCGGCAGGCCGACTCTGGGCACGTGCCCTGAGATGAGCGATGGGACGCATGCATAGCCAAGACGAGGAGGCAGTGGCAAGTGGCAATGAAGGTGGCAGCCTTGTTATCATCATTGGATGCTGTTTGTTTCAGATGTCTTGCCCCAAAGTCCCCTCCTGCTCTTCAAACAGGACTCCCAAAGTAGTGTTCATAACGCAAGTACAAGCAAAAGTTCTCAATGAAACAGGAAGAGTCAGAGACAACTTGAGACACTTGGCTGCCTGAGGCAAAGCACAAGATGGCCTACAGCAGTGGGCTGGACTGGAAAGTGAATGTCGCTTTGAAACCAGCAACAAGACACCATGCCAAAGAGGTTCTGTCCTCCAATGGGAGGGAATGGCCAGGAGGCGCCCTCCTGCTGCCTGAGGGAGCTATCTCCCTCTTCCTGGAAGACCTGGTCACAAAAGAGGCCATCACTATGGCACAGCGGCACTGCAACCAAGATTGAAAAGGCCTGGGCAGATGCAAAGGGCACAGAAGAAGGTGCAGATTCAGTCCCAGGAGAACCTCCAAGCCAGTGAACCACCACTCTCTGGCAGCTGCTTGCTCAAACTTTCTTCCAAATACTCTCCACAGTACAAAAAACAAAGAGCTCTCTGAGATAACCATCCCCAAACTTTAGCCATGCTGGATGGAGATGATGGAAGTTGTAGTCCACCACATGTGGAGGGCACCAGGTTGGGGGAGGCTGCTTTAAGGGCACCAGGGTTGGACCAGTTTGCACATTCTTCCACACAGAGGGGGGGGGGTTTGACTTTGGCTCAAGTAAGATGACGTCGCTTAGGTCTCCACTGTAAAGGTGGAACTCCATTCGTACATTGCATCCTTTTGTGGGCTGAATAGGCACCTGATGTGCAAACTGGCTATTACAAAAATGGTGACCATGAGCCAGTATGAAGGAGGCATCAAAATCAGCAAAGAGCAGGAATGTAGCCCTGTTTCAAGCCAAACAACTACTTGAGCAGATTGTTTCACCACAACAAAGGCCAAAATAATAAAGAAGGATCTCACTTTCAGGTGGCCTGATAAGGGCAGTTCCATGTGTCTTGCATATAGATGGAAATAAAAAGCCATGCAAGCTTGGAGAAACCATTCAAAAAGAATACTGACGCCTAAGACATAAAGGAGATCCTAATCTATGCTTAATTACAAAGCAAGGAAAATAGTTGAAAATAAGAAACAAACAACCCATGGAACTCCCTGCCTCAGGTTATAATTAAAGGAGGGAGTTTATGAGCTTCTTTGAAGAGTGTGAATGAGATTGTTGCTGTTAGTGGTTGTTGTTGGTTGCATTATACCTTTTCTAAAGCATTCCACACAGGGTGATGTTCAAGACACTTTGCAAGGCTAGCTGGCTCTTCCAGCAATTTTCAGTGTTCCTAAGAGAATGATGCAATATGCATAATCACCTTTCCAAAAGGTGCTTAGAACCAATAGCCTGTCAGGTGTGAATTTGATAATACTCTTTACGGTCCACCTCTTTTGAGTACATCCAGTTGCACATAAATCAGGTACCTCCACATCAAGGTGCTTTCAGAAGGGCTATATTTGGGCAGAGCTTGGAGTTTGCTGGCTTGATTCGGAGCACAGACAACTTCGTGCCTATTTTTGCTTTTTAACTGGAAGCCCTGTTGGCATCAGCCCGGCTCCACTTGGGGGAAAAACTCCAGTACCTTTCTGAGCCTCCTAAGAAAATGTGCTTACATGAAGATGCCCCTTTTGGAGGCCCCCTTTAATTCTTATAATGTTTCTGTCATCAGGAAAAACTGGGGGAAGGTATGGGTGCTGGTTCCAATTTTGTTGTTGTTGTTGTTGTTGTCATTGTTGCCTAGGGGCAAGATTAGGCAATATATTCTCAGTGAGTCCCCAGCCCTGGCTCCTTTCCCTCTTTGCAACAGTTAATGCTGCCTGTTGCTTAATTGGCCTTTTGCATTCCATTAAGATGAATTGGCCTGAATGGGAGTCACCATCCTCTGTATGCTGGTTCCGTGCCACACAATTTGCCCAATTGCCTTCCTGGTGCAAGTTTCCTCGTGTCATTGACCTCAGTGCAGCAAAGGGTGGCTGGGAACCACACCAGAGTCCGACAACAAGCCATGGACTCTGGGATGGGCAGGAGCCACCCTTCTGCATATTTTGCTGGGTTCAGACAACACAGGAAGCCACGGACCATGAAGTAATTAGGTAAATTGTGCAGCACGTGACCAACACACGGGAGGCAAGATAAAGAAGCCACTGTGGCTTCTTTCCTCCTTTTGAACATACAAGCCAAGACAGTGCGTTTGCGGCAAGGAGAGAATTTGAATCCTTAGGAATCAGGTTCAGTGATTTTACCTTTGGAAATATAATAGCTCATCCTGCATTTGGGCTTCCCAGAGCCATCAGACAGGCCTTTGGTCTGATCCAGCTGGGCTCTTTATATGCTCTTAAATGTACTGTTGTACTCAGTCGTGCAAATCAAGTGTATTTAGGAACTCATCCTTTTCTTTTTCAGTGCTGTAATCCCATGGGCAGGATAAAGGGACTTCGATACCGAAAATGCCACTGACCTGTGCAGTGGCCATGGGCAAGTCAGTCTCCATGGATACATTTCTCTCATCCGTTCCTGGAAGTTATTCCTCAGTGTTATCCTGATCTGGACTGGAACCTTTATACCACAAGTGGACAACCAGTGGCCATGCAGATGTTTTGGCCTACAGCTTCCACTTGCCAGAGCTAGCATAACCAATGGTGAGGGATCATGGGAGATGCAATGCAAAATATCTGCCCACCTCTCTTTACACCTTTCTCTAGTTAGCAGATAAGTATAGCAATACCTGTCAGTCAGTTGGCACCTGATATTGTTCAGAGATAAATTGCAGGCAATGCATGATACAAAAGGTTCTGCCGTGGCTTTCCATGGCCATAGAGGGAAAATAAGCCATGATGACTTGTTCTGCTCCCCCCACACATACATGCACACATGTGCCCTGGTCATGTGCTGCATAATTACCATTGGCTGCATGGCTTGTTGTGCTGTGTGATCTTGGCAAGTGTGGCTTGTGGCTGTAGTTAACAAGCCACCCGGGACCCTACAATAGGCCATGGGAATCATCCACCTGGCTGGATTCAAGGATCATTACTGCAAAGGGTCATTATGCAAATATTCCAGGCACCCAACTGACACATGCATGAGTGTGTGTGTGTGGTGGGAATAGCTACCACCACTTATCCCTCTCCTGCTAATAATGTGAACCAGTCCACTGAAACAGGAATCGGGTTCAGTGTTCCTTGAACAACAATGTGGAAATCATTGCCACCAGCCAGGATCACAACTGAGAAAGACCCCGTCCGGAGCCAATGTGGGTATTTGTGACTGTATCAGATGGAGAGGCAGCACATTCCCTTGTTTTAATTGAAAGCTGGTGCTGTGGGTTTGGCTTAATCCACCCTTCTCCTCCTTCATTAGATAATGTCTCGCTGAAACCACACTCTGCAAGCTCACAGCATTCCAATCTGCTGATCCCAAGTGGCAGCCCACTGGGGCTGCTCTCTGCTGTGTGAGCAATACATGTGCTGATGGGGCAGAAACAATACAGCCAGGCCCTTCTCGTGCTGCTTCCCACTCCCAGCCTCTCCTGCCGCTCTGCTGTGACTGGGGCATGTCCCCAAGTGAGGCACAGAGCAGCCAGGAGATGCTGCCAGCCGAGCTTCAAAATACTGGGGAAATCTGAACCTTTCCATGTGAGAATTGTGAGCTCTGCTGCTGGGAAAGCAAGTCATTGCAGGGAAACAGGAAGAGGGGGAAAGGTGGTGGGGTGGCCCTTTTAAGAAAGAACAGGGAGAAATTCTTTGCAAAACAGGATGGAGGGATAGCAGAGATGGAAATGGTGACCAGGAGCACAAGTATCCATGAGGCATATTCTGGGGGATGGAAAGAATGTGTGAAGAAGTGCTGAGCTGGCACAATAATATCTGGAAATGCATGTCCATATTGAAGAAAAGGAAAGGGGGAAAAATATCGATGAAAGGGAGCCGAGCAGCAAATAAACAGGATCTTCATTTTAAGCATTGCTCCCCTGACAGGAATTAGCATGACATAGTGAATATGATTTCTCTGTGCTGTTTATGTCGCAGGCTGGCTATGCATTTAGGAGGAAAGCAGCATGGAAGGAAGCATAGGATTACATGGTTACATCCTCTGTTCATTGGGGCATCTATGTGTGTATCTAGATTCTCTCATTCCATTCTGGGTTTTGACCTGGCTATGGGACCAAATCTTCCTTGGCCATCCTGATGGATTACCTTTATTGAGAGAGGGACAGTGGATTCTGTTCACTCTCATTGGCTTTCAGTACCATTGACCATAGTTTTCTCCTGGATCGGCTCTGCAGACTGGGCATTGGAAGACTGTGTCACAGTGGTTCCAGTCACACCTGTGGCATTGATTTCAGTGAGTAAAATGGGATGATTTCTCCATGGCCCCTAAGCAAGTAAGTTATGGGGTTCCACAGGATACCATCCTGGCCTCAGTGACGTAAGCAGACATCGGGGGATTCGAAGCAAAGTATGTTGTTGACATAAAATTCTATCTTAATCAGATGAGGCTGTGCATTTCCTGGATCAGCACACAGAGTCATTGATAGGCTGGATGAGGGCCAGTAAACTGAAGCGGAATCCTGTCAAGGCAGAAGCCCAGTAAGTGGTTCTGAAGTCCGGGTGATAGGCTCATTGCCTGTTCTGGATGGAGTTGCACTCCCTTTGGGAGCTCAGGATTGTAGTCAGGGGATACGCCAAGATCCATCCTTGCCTCGCGGGTCCCGAGTGACTGCAGAGTGCCTTTTGCCACGTTCACCAACTACAGCTTCACCTGGAGAAAGATAGCTTGGCTATAGTGGTAGAGGTGCCAGTCATCTGAGCACTGGAGTACTGCAGTGCACTCTATGTGAGGCTACCCTTAAGGCTGGTCTGGAAGTCAGGACTAGAATATATTGCAGCAGCTCAGCCGTTGTTAGGAGCTTCCCCTTTCAATATGAAGTAATTTTGCTAAGGGAACTGCACTGGCTGCTGATTTACTGGTAGGACAGGCTTAAGATTTTCTTACAGCTATATAAAGGCCTGAGCAATGTGGGACCCAGATACTCCAGGGAGTACTTTCTCTCCTCCCAGCTGCCTGCTCACCAAGTTCACTGAATGGCAGGCTCCTTGTGGTTCCACACAGACCTAAAGTCCATCCATAGCTGACCCAGAGAAGAACCTTCATTGTAGCCACTCCATTTCTGTGGAATTCCCTGCCCCCGGAGGTCAGGCAGACAGCAACATCATATTGTTCCTGGCATTTCCTGGAAGCATCTTCACTGCAGCAAGCTTCCCAGTTTTTATTGATTCTGTTTAACATATTGTTTTATTGTTCGTATCTGTTTTATCCTGTTATTGATCAGCACTCAGGAATCTGGTTAGATGTGGAGTGATATTGAAAAAACACTTTTTAAAATTGCCTAGCAGCAGTAGCATGGTACAAGCAGGAAGCTTCTGACAGTCACCCCAAGATCCACTTGGGCACAGTGAGGGAAGTGGCCAGCAACACTTGTCCCGTGGCAGCTTGGCAAGAGCACCAGGGATGCTTTTGCTGCTCTTGCCAAGTGACTCTGTGGCTATTCAGGGCAACCCAGAGGTTGTGGTGTCATCTGGCCTTTGGGTGACATCTGGCCTTCCTGGTGTAGCTAGCAAACCCTCCAGCATCGACCATGGTATCCTTCTGGATAGGCTAGCGGGATTGGGGGTTGGAGGCACTGCCTTGCAGTGGTTCCACTCCTATCTCAATGGCCGATTCCAGAAGGTGGTGCTGGGGGACTATGGGTCTGCGCCATGGCAGTTATGCCATGGAGTCCTGCAGGGATCCATTTTGTCCCCTCTGCTATTCAACATCTACATGAAACCGCTGGGAGTGGTCATTAGGAGGTGTGGGCTGAGGAATCATCAGTACACTGATGATACCCAGCTCTACCTCTCGTTTTCTACCAATCCAGGTGAGGCAGTGGCTGTACTGAACCAGTGCCTGGCCGAGGTAATGGGCTGGATGAGGGCCAATAAACTGAAGCTCAATCCAGACAAGACAGAGGTCCTGTTGGTTGGCGGATCGGGCTCCAGGGAAGGGGGCCTTGACCTTGTCCTGAATGGGGTTGCACTCCCTCTTTGGGACAAGGTCCGCAGCTTGGGAGTGCTCCTCGACCCAGAGCTTTCACTTGAAGCTCAGATGACAGCGGTGGCAAGGAGTGCTTTCTTTCAGCTTCAGCTGATCCATCAGCTGCGTCCCTATCTGGAGAACGACTGCCTGGCGACAGTGAAACACACGTTGGTAACTTCCCGATTAGACTTCTGCAACACGCTCTACGTGGGGCTGCCCTTGAATACGGTCCGGATACTTCAATTGGTGCAAAACAGAGCTGCCAGGCTACTGATGGGGACTGGGCATTATGTTCACATGACTCCAGTCCTCCGTCAACTCCACTGGCTCCCCACTGAAGTCTGGGCCCAATTCAAGGTGTTGGTTATTACCTATAAAGCCCTTAACAGCTTGGGTCCTGGTTACCTAAAGCAGCGCTTACATCCATATGTGCCCTCCCACTCCTTGAGATCAGCGGGAGAGGCCCTTCTCCGGGAACCTTCTGTGAAGGATATTAGGAGGGTAAGTACCCGGAGGAGGGCTTTCTCTGCGGTGGCACCCAACCTATGGAATGCGCTCCCCAGAGAGGTCCACCTGGCGCCGTCATTATATGTTTTTCAGCACCAGGCCAAGACCTTTTTATTTAAACGGCATTTTAATTGTTAGCTTATTTATTGATTTTATTTCTTTGGCCAGGGTGCTTCCAATTATATTGTTTTTATATGATTATATGTATTTATTTGTTTATTGTTGTAAGCCGCCCCGAGGCTTCAGCGAATGGGGCAGCATAGAAGTTTACTAAATAAACAAATAAATAAAAATAAATACAGCAAGCCTTGGGCTGTTGGACTTATAAGCCACCCCAGTTTAGCTATAGAGGGTGTGCACAACATGACAAACCCCCTGCCATGCTTTATAAGCTGGGAGGATGGGCAGGTTGTGTTGTGTGCACACATTCACAGTGTTATTTTCAGCATCTTTATTCCAGAAAGAGGTTTAAATGAAATCCTCTTTTCAGTTCATTGTTTACATTCTTTAGTTGCTTTATCTGTTTATTGCTCACTATTCTGGAATCATTGTAGATCTGGAACAGTAGGCCAATGCTGTAAGTAAGCAAGCAAGGAATGAAGCAAGCAAGCAAGCATGCAAGCAAATAAATAAATAAAGGCACTTCTTTACAGTTTTCTGTTTGTGAGAATGTAAACGTGTGTGCAGATTAGCTGTTACTGGGATTACAAGGTTCTCTGCTTCTTACACTTTCAGGATGTGCCTCAGCTACCGGGGAGGAGGCAGGGCTGCACTCTAGGCCTTCTTCATCAGCCTAGCGCCTTTTTATCTGACAGCACCAGTAATTGCTGTCTCCCAGCCAGATTGGATAAATGGCTTTATTTCCCCTGTATTGAGATACGCTCTCCATGTCTGCCACTGTGTACTCATCAGCTGCGCATGTATGAGGGGGCTGTAATGATGCTTCCGTTTTATAAATCCTCTTTCCAAACTCGAATGACATGGGCAAAAAAGAGAGAGAAATTCCTGTGCAAAATGGCTCACAAGCTCATTTATACAAGCTTATGGTGAGCAAGGGGGAGCAGAGGATGAGGTAAAAGGAAAAGGTCAACAGAGCTCTTACTCTTGCCATGATGTTTGGTCCTTGGTGGGGGTTTTTTGCACCAGGGATACAGCAGAACTACAGGCCTGAGGCCAAATCTCTCCCCCAGGTCCCAATCCAGTTCTCTAAATTTTCCCAGAAGGTCATGCCCCCCTCTCCTGACCTCACCTCTTTCCCCCTAACCTCCAATCTTCTGGTGATTTCCTGGCCTTTTTACAGTTTTTCACCCACACTGAAAGGTCAAAATGCCTGTCTCAGGGCTCATGGTGACTGGCAGTAAGAGCTTCCAGTTAAATGGTGCTGTTATTTTTGCTCCTGTGCCTTGGGCTCACCATGGCCAGTGGCCCTGCCCTTTTGTCTTCAGTCAAACCCACCAGCCACATCCACCCCTCCAAAAAAACAACTTCTCCAAACTGGGATGGCTTTTGGATTCCCCTCCTCTGTCTTACACCTGTATTACACTTTCCAGCCAGTGCCTGCTTTGTCCTCTTGTCAAAGTGATCTGAATCTGAAAACATGTAAATGACTGTAAAGTATATAAACAAAGCATATTCTTCAGATAGAATGATTTGCCAATGCAAACAGAAGCCAGAACTGAGTTTTTGTGGGGAAGAATTTGGATATTTGAGGGCACAGAATATCATGCCAGTCTTTTCTTATGCTTCCCTGATGGCTACCCTGTCCTGAGGAAGGAGGCCTAGAGTCATGATGAATACACTTTACAGGAAGGCTGAACAAAGAACTGGTCTCTGGCTCCACATGTAAAACCAAATATCCCAACTACTAGAGTTACAGGCCTCCAGCTTTGTTGCTGTGCCAAGCATCTGCAATTCATTTCCAAGAGGGGCATCCCAGGATCCTCAACAGTGCCACAAGGGATATTGTGATGCAGCCCAAATATGGCTGTGCACAATTCAAAGAGTTGTGCCGTAGCATCTTTACAGCCTGAGAAGGATCCAGTGGTATCCTGCTAGATATGGTGACCCATGTGCCTCACTAGGCAGAGGGCAGTCTGTTACTTGTAGGGTGATCAGAGACAGTTCCTGAGTTGAAAGCATCCTTTACTGGAAGGCTTGTTCAAGTCCAGTTTCAGGCCGAGAACCATCTGAACAAAGAGCTGAGCTTTGATGTTGCCCATCAACTCTCCACACCTGGATGGCAAACTGAGCAAGCAAACAGGACATCCAGCCGCACTCCTCCTCATTATAGGAAGATACCTTGTGCTTTTATGAAAATCATATTTTTCTTAAATTTGCACTTATACATATGGATTCACACAATCACATTCTGGGGCGATCTGTCTTCTATTGGTGACACATTTCTTCTTCTTAGGAGATGCATCAGTGGCTGCTCTATTCTTGGATCATACAATTATTCCACCTAGCTGACCCTGCAATCCCAACCTTCAGATTTCTTCATGGCACCAGCCCCTGTCCCAGTGTTCCTATCACACATGAGCTGGTGGAGACCAGGTTCCCCTATTGCCACCTCCTGTGAGATTTCCGTTTCAAATGCACCATCACGGGGACACTCCCTCCTCCACCAACACCACCTCGTCTGCAACAGAGAGACAGACGGGACCGCTGTGTGAGACTGCCACAGCCATTCGAAGAAGGCAGGACGGTCTTTGCTTTATCAGCTCATTGCAGATTCCCACAAAACATTTGAAAGGAGAGAAAGGTTTTTCCCAGTGGTGTCTTATCAGACTGTGGAGCCTGGGATGCTGCTTTGTTTCAGCTCATGTTCCAATTAAAGATGGAAATGACATTCAAGTGAACAATTGCTAATTCTCAGAAGATTATCTGCGTCTGACAGCTGCCCCAGTGCCTCCGTCTTGCTTGAGAACACACACAGTTTGTGATGCAGGCCTCTTGCTCTTTCTGTTGGGCGAATCCCTGGCACAGTGAAGGCATGCTTCCCTAGCTTTTCTTGTCGTTGCTCATCCAAGGTGCTTACGCAGAAACAAGAGTTATAATCCCCCAGCCACTGGGAGACTCACCCTCCATGTCATATGAGCAAACAATCACTCTTTCTGTACATTATTTTTCCTTACTCCCATGAGATCTAGAAATGTTTTATTTAACTCAATCACAACTTGAAAGAGTTAGGATTCTAACGAAGCCACCATAATCTCTGGTTTCATGCTCCGCCTCCACTTTCATGCTCCAGTCATGGAACTGCATGTTTCCAAGACTTTGACATCCCTAGACTTATTTAGAGGTTTGGATGAATAAATACAGCAGGGACGGGCAACTTCCATCAGCCACTTTCGCACACCTCTCCACCAGTGAATGTATTGGTGCCACCACTGCCGCATTTGCCACCACAGTGGTGGCAGCAGAAATAATACTGATTTTGCAGGCAACAAGCATACATACAAACATTATTTCCCAGCAGAATCCACTCCCATCATGCTCCCAGGAGCATCATTCTGCTTGCATACAAGGCGCACAATCCCATGTAGCTTACTTCCCTGCAAAATCACTGCAATTGTTGCTTATGTAGCACCAACTCAGTGGCCACAGCAGCAAGAATACATAGTGGGGGCCACACAGTTGGCCACGGAGCTGTGTGGCCCACCCTGTAGGGCTGTTGCTCTCACTGGAGAGAGTGAAGCAGCTGCCTCAAGCACTAGGGGTTGTATTGGTGCCCTGCACTCCCTATATTAGCCTGATGCCCTCAGTGGTAGTAGTGAATGTTGCTACATCATGAGTGTGGAAGAAAGATTCAGTTGCCAATCCAGCTGGCTTTTGTACATGGAATGGGGAGGCCTGTCCTTTACCTTTGGCATAGAGGTTGGAAGCAGGGCCTAGATGTATGAAACTAGTTCCACCATCTGCAATGTGGGGATTTATTCACTGTTTAGCTCTCTGAGATTGCCTTCCAGAGGCCAAATCTTTCCAATGGACAGGACTGCAGTGTCCATGTAAATACCTGACTAATATATCCAATGAAGACATCTGCAGGCTTACAACATGCATTTAAGCCTGGTACTATCAACCTCCTGCCTCCCTGAATTTTTAAATAGATGAACAGGGGTTATAATACTGAACTGAGCATGTATTTGGAGGTAATTGATCATTTCCTCCCAGGCAGCACATGTGATATATTTTTAAGTGGCTGTTGCTTAAAAGTCTGTCATCTGGATCCACCTAGAGTAATTGATCAGGGCAGTCACACCCTCTGCACAATATAGTCCCTCACCTGTATATAGGTGCCAGAATATGGTGGTTGAGATGGGTTCAGTCTGGTGCAGTTTTATTCCTACAGGAATGTTCTTATGTGAATACAGGGAGTCTGGTGGTGCCCCACTTTGAGTGTGCAGGGTTATTTCAAACCAGGTTGGCCTTTGTTTGCTTTTGCAAAGAGGACAAAAGATGATATACTGATTTGCATGAAATGTGCATAGACTATAATCTGTATGTCAAGATGCATAGGTACAAATTGTTATAATTTGATGGAAACACAGTTCATCTCATCAACTGTGACCAGGTGACCCATGTGCCTGCTTAGTCTGCTGTCCAGGTGCTGCTGGTGGGCATCTTCAAAATCCAGCATGAGTTAACAAGTTTGTCAGCTGCAGAATCCCAGTGGGCACAGCAATTCATGCCAGATGCTAGAGCAGACATCCTTCTCCACCCACAGGGGAGATCTGCACTGGTTGGAACAGCCCTTCACCCTGGAAAGCCCAGTTACACTTGCAGAAAGCAGCTTTATAAACTTAAATCCACTGCTGGCACTTGGAATGCCCAATTTCAGATCTTTCTGCTGCCAAGGACAGGGCAGGGGTGGGACGGAGACAAGCTGCATTTGCTGAAGCAACGGCTGTTCATCAGCAAGGGAGACCCTGGAATCCCACATTCTCACACGTCATGCTAGCCTGGAGTTCCCCTGCATTGAAACTGAGGGAAAATAAAGAAGACAAACTGTTGCAACTCTGATTCATCAGACACCTCTTGCCCCAGCCAGCATGAGCCAGAAGAGCTTTGGAAATGGCAGTCAGTTTACCTTTACCCTATAGGATAGAAACAGGCCTCTTGATGACTAGATGCTAGCCCAGTACATCTGGAAGAGGCCTCGTTTGGAGAAGGCTGCCTTACATTAATGAAGTAAAACATTTTAGCATGTCTAGGAGCTATACTCCAAAATCTCAGAAGCCAGCATTTCCCCCCAAATGCAGAGCGATTCTCAAACCATTCTTCCAACCCACCCTGAGCTTTCTTCAAAGCTCAGTGCTTTGGCCCTGAATGGTTTCCTGCTGGTGTAAAGGAAGGTACTATCTCGTCTTCACAGGCTGCCTTTCCTGCCATCCTCATTATTACTTTAGTTCCTGGATCTTTCATCATGGATGGAGTCCAGGAGAGCTTCAGCAGATGCCTGCAGGGCCAAGCATACTATTAGGCAGAGTGAGGCATCTGCCTCCGGCAGCTGATTTTGGGGAACCTGAAAGGGCAGCCAAGGGTTGGTTATTTAATTAATTATTGTATTTGTACTCCTGGGGAGAGGCAGATGTGGTCTCTTTTGTCTCAGAGACCAACACAAAGTGGGTAGCCTTGGTTACTAAGGGGAGTGTGTGTGTGTAGGGGTGCTATTTGCCATTTTGCCTCAGGCAATGGCATGTCTTAGGCTGGATTTGGCAGGAGGCTGGGGCTACCATGAATCCCTTGGCTTGCCCACACTCCAACAGTTGTCTTTCTGCCTTAGGGATATTTGTGACACTTGACTCTTCCCTTGTGTAGGTTTGCACACAGTCTGCTACCAATTACCAAAGGTGGCACAAACTACATGGTAGGTCATTGCTTATTGTTACCTATTGTTTCAGATTTGTGCTTTACTTCCAGGAATGTTTTTCCTCCCATGAAAATATGTTTATGTATGAACAAAGCAGGGACAGCAAGCTCTTCTCCTTCTCCATCTAAGGGCCAAATTCTTCTTTGGGAAGGGTCTTGGGGCCCACATTTGAGCAAGAGAGCGGGGCTAAGAACACAAGCCAGGGCCAAGGACTGATGTAATTCATGATTTGGACATTTTCCCAAAATGCTTACAAAACAGAACCCTATTCTAAGCAAGTCAACTCCAAACTAAGCTCCAGTGCACCAGCTTTGGTGTCTGCAAAGGCACATCTCTATTCTGTGCAGGGAATTTAACACTTCATTGCCCTTAAATACCCTCTTATCTCTGATCACTGATTAGAGAAAGCAGGGGAAGAAGCTTGGAGAATCCAGGGGCCACATCTGACCCAGGGGCTGGCAGATGCTCATCCCTGTGTTAAAGTGATAATAAGCTTTCTTGCAATTAGTCTGCCTTCTTCAACCTTGTGCCTCCAGATACTTAGATTAGTGTTCACATCATTGCCAGACAGCACAGCCATTGTCTTTCTGCTTCTCCTTCATTAGCACAGCCTTTCTACTTTTTTAATAGAGTAATTGGAAAATTACTTGGGGTTCCTTAAAAACAAAACCCAACTGGGTAAAAAGCAGTTCCTGATCAATGTGATAGCATTTTGAATTAATTAATTAACTAGCTAACTTCTGATAGCAAGCACCATCTTAAAAATTGTCTTTGCTCAACACATGTGCCTGTCATCTAAAGTGAAAGGAAACATGCTCTAAGCTTCAGAAATACTGTTTTTCTCATGTGCAAAAGAATCCAAGCTTAATAGACAGATGGTGATGATGTTGGTTACAATATATTACATTTCTATCCCTCCCTCTTTTCCTTTTGTGAGAAACCAAAGACAGTTTATATAGTTCCATTTTCTCCTCACAATAATAACAAATACACTGTTGTTATATTAGGTTAGGCTGAAAGTAAAGGACTGGCCCAAAGTCACCCAGTGTGTTTTCTGGCCTAGTGGAGACTAGAATCTGGAACTCCCAGGTCCCCAGTCCGACAGTCTCACCAGCATGCTGCACTCATTCTCGACTGGAAAAAACCTCATCTCAGATTAATTGACAAAATTAATGCAGCAAATGGATTGAAATTTCTTCAGACACAAGGAGACCTGCTACATTCAAACAATTGCACCTATCTTTTCTGGTAATTTATATTATCAGGTACTTCAAGATGTCCTGTCAAGTCCTTCCCCCTGTTGCTGTTATGTGCTGCCAAGCCATCTCTGTTTTATGGTGACCCCATGAATAAGTGCCCTCCAGAATGTCATGCCCATGACAGCCCTGTTCAGCTGTTCTAAGTTCAAGGTTGCACCTTCCTCTAGGAAGTCAATCCATCTCATATTTAGTCTTCCTTTTCTTCTTCTGCCTTCAACTTGGCCCAGAAAGATGGTCTTCTCCAGTGTCTTCCCATGGTGTGTCTGAAGTAAGACAACCTCAGTTTTGTCATTTTTGCTTCTAGGAAAACCCTGGCTTGATTTGATCTAGGACCAATGAGTTCAACTATGAGTCCAGGGTATTCACAAAACTCTCCTCTATCTCCATGTTATGAAGACATCGATGTTCTTCCTGTCAGTTTCCTTCACTGGTCTGCTTTCATACCCACACATTGTGATTGGGAATATAATAGTATGGATGGTCTTGGCCTTGGTCTCCAGTGAAATGTCTTTACATTTGATTATCTTTTCTAGTTCCTTCATTGCTATCCAAATCTCAGTCTTCTTCAAATTTCTTGGCTGCAGTCTTCTTTTGAATTGATGACTGAGTTGAGGTTTATGCAATTTCAATTTCTTCATTGTTTTTTTTCTTCCCCCCCCCTTTTTATTTTTTTTTACAGAACATAAATACAAACTGTTGAAATACAATACATATCAAAATGTATCAATAATATTAGCATCTACAATCCAACTGATAACTAAAAACACAACACAAAAAAAATTGTGCGCCCACTCCCCAGGAGACCAGTTTATATCTCCATTTCACTTCATACAATATAACAATCAACAATATATAATATACTTTAGTTATACCCATATCCCCAATTTCTTCATTGTTGATAGTAAAGGTCTGTAATTCTTCTGTGGTCATGATTTTTATTTTCTTAATTTCTTTTTTTACTTTCTTCAGGAGTAATCTCAAGTCATTGCTACTGCCAGTAGTATGGTGCCATCTGCATATCTTGGATGATTGGTGTGAATGTTGCCAATTTTCTCTTCTTTCTCTGATTCTAATTCAGCTTTCCTCATAATATGTTTTGAATACAGATTGTACAGAAAAGGAGATAAAATGCATCCTTGTCTGATACCTTTGCTTAAGGGAAATAATTCTGTATTCTGTCCTCAGAGAAGCTTCCTGTCCATGAAACAGGTTGTGTATCAGGACAATCAAGTACTGAGGCACCCCCATTTCCTTCAGGACCATCCATAGCTTCTCATGATCCACACAGTCAAATGCTTTGCTGTAGTCTATAAAGCATAGAACAATCTTTTTATGAAAAAATGGCATGCTGCAGTAGGCAGTGTATATTTGATTTCTAATGCCTCTTCTTTTTTGGAACCCATCTTGAATGTCAGAAATTTCTTGATCCATATAGGGTAATATTCTTGTTGGTGGTCTTTTTCAGCCCTTTTGATATTAAGAATTCATGGTCACTACTGCAATCCAGTCTTGTTTTGGCAGCAAGAATTCAGCTTCTCCATCTCTTACTTCCAGTTATATAATCTACTTGACCTTCTGGTGATGTCCATGTATCTGACAAGTTGCTTGAAGTATGTATTTATGATAAACAGATGTTTGGCTTCCCAGAATTCTATGAGCTGCTCTCCTGCTTTGTTTCTGATCCCTAGGCCACAATACCCTACAACATTGGATTCTGCTTTGTTTTCTACTTTTGTATTCCAGTACCTAGGATTAGCAGCAAGTCTTGTTTTGGTGTGTTATCAATTTCCTCTAGACACCTCCATATAAATGTTTTCAATCTCTTCCTCTTCAGCATCTGTTGTTGGAGCATAAATTTGAATGATGGTTATGTTGATAGGTTTTCCACAAATTCTGACTGGCATTATTCCGCTGGATTTTGCATTGTAGCTCCCGTGCTACATCTTGCCTCAGTATCAGAGCCACTCTCTTTCTTCTGGGGTTGTCATTTCCACAGTAAAGCACTTAGTTTTACTGAGACTGAAAATATCCCATTCCAGTCCACTTTAGGTTGTTCGCACCAAGTACTGTGATGTTTGACTGCTCCATTTCCTGCTTTACAGTGCTCCCCTTGTCTTGATTCATACTTCTCACGTTCCATGTTCCAATTGTTTGTGCAGTGCAGCATCGGACTTTCCTTTCACCTGTGTGCATGTCAACCACTAGACTTCCTTTCAGCTTTGATCTAGTTGCATCGCTGGTGACAATGCTCGTCCTTTGCTCTTCCCCAGAAGCTTGTTGAGTACCTTTCACCTTGGGTGGATGGGTGGGTAGGTGTGGGGAAGGTCTCATCTTCTGGCACTAGCACTCCTTTCATTTTGGATTGTTTTGCCATAGGACTTTCAAGGGAAGATGATTCTGCTGATGTGATACATCTTAGTCAGGTGTCTCTGCTTTGAGCATTCCACCTAGGGTGATCCTGCTACAAGCCCAGTGTAGTGAGACAGTCTGTCCTCTGTTTTTTTTTTGTTTTTTTTTTCTCGGCACACTTTTTCTACAGTATAGATATATGTTTGGGTGCAATAATAAATATTCAATTTGATTTTAGCAGAGTGGGGAATGAAAAACAAAATAGAGGCAAAATTACTCCAAACCAGTTTCAAGTGGAGGAATAGAGTGCCCACTTAGATAGGCAAAACAAAGGCTGTTACTTTGCATTAAAAATCCATATACTAATTTATATGCATAGATGCTCATATAACATTCTGTGGCACTGCTCAGTGAGCTCTCCTGGTGCTGACTGGTGTTAATTGACTTTGAGGCTTTGGCTTTTCTCCTTTCTTAGGTTTCTATAAGCCGGACTTGAACTGGGTAGTCCTTCAAATAGAGGACTGCCCTATCTAGAGGCCCTCTCTGTATGCATGGTCATTCCAAGGAAGAAAGCATTTGACAAACAGAACACTCAAGTGCATTGGGTCAGGACCAGCACAGTGGACCAGTACTAAAAAGTCATCTTCTTTCTCATTGAGAGTCACTTACTTGAAGGGAAAGGAGCCCCAATTTATTTTATTATTTTATTTGGTTTGCTTTACTTCTGTGCTGCCCTATAACCTGAGGGTTCTCTGGATGGCTTACAAATTCTAGCCAGCAAAACAATACAATCAATAAAATAGATAAAAGCAATAAAACTAATAAACATAAATTTATCCAATATGATAAAACATCATACAGACTCCCAAGCTGCATACCCTGTCCCTTAGGGGGAGGGCAACTCTCTCCAAAGCCAGGCGAATATCACTCACCCAGTCAGCCAGCCCACCCACCAGCACCACTTCTGCCTTATCTGGATTGAGCTCAATTTATTGGCCCTCACCCAGTCCATCACACTGTCCAGACACCTGTTTAAAGCAGTCACCACCTCACCTGGATTGGATGAGTATGAGAGGTCGAGCTGGGTTATTGCTGTACTGATGACTCCCCAGTCAGTCAAACCTCCAGATGACCTCTCCCGGGGTTTCATGTAGATATGGAACATAAATGCCATGGTTCAGAGCCACAATCCGCCAACAACATCATCTGGAATCAGCCAGACTAGACTGAGGAATTGTAGCTGCTTCCTGAGGGAGCCTCACTAAAAGAATCTCATGCCCGAGTTCCTAGGAATGCAAAATTCACTCTTATGTCAGGGAATTCTCTCTGGATGAAAAAGGTCTGCTGAACTGTCTTGCAGAAGGGATGTCTCCTGATCAATTTACAGTTCAGAAGGACAGCCAGACAGTGAGGGACCTGCAGCATCATGCTCATACTTCCCAGGTGGGCTCTGACTTGCTTCAATAAACCAGCATCCCCCAGTATGGTCCCCCTCAGATGTTTTGGACTTCAGCTGGAAGCGGAGTCCAAAATGACTAGAAGGCATCAGGCTGGAGAAGGCTGCAATAAACAGCTAACCACAGTTTGTCCAGATTCAGACACAAAACGGGGAGGGGGATGACCAGCCTGAGGCTCATTCATAGAATCCAAAATGAATAATTTAGGATTTCATTCCAAAGAAGCCACTTTGTTGTTCCTTGGGCATGACAGACTGCAGGTCATTGGTGATGGACCCCTGCCTTGTGGCTGCATGGAGAGAGACCAAAGACAGGGGAGTAGGTTACGCATGTATTGCAAAGTGATGATTTAGGGTTATGTGTGAATGAGACCAAATGCAGATCACATATACATGCAGCAAAATCTTTTCCTTGTAGGGGGTTTGACATCTCAGAAGTATACCTGAGTATAGGCTACCTCTGTGTCTGGCCCTTTTCTTTCCGTTCAGTGTTTTTGCTTGACTCTACAACTTAGTGCACCCTCACTACAACTTCACTTGATTTCCTGTAAATTGGAGGCTAAGTGCCATGTTTGAGGTCTGCTGAACTGAGCTAAGCCAATTACTCTGAAGTCACAATCCAATCCAGAGTTAAGTGTGCTCAAGTTCATTTCTTTCAAGGAGCATAAACACACACAGCTTTGTGTATTGCACTGTTGTTTTCAGCATCTCAGAGTCAATGGATCCTAACTTGGAATGTGCTTGCTGCTAGTTAGGAAAATTTACTTGGTAAGGAAGGAACTGATTGGTACCTAAAGGCACTTGGCCACAGAGGCATCTGGTAGGGTTCCACCATGCTAAGAGGTGCAGGCATTTTTTTTCTGTCCAGGTGTGCATAGGATAGTACCCACGCAAAAGTTATAATATTACCTGTTGCTAAAAGTGGCAGATAACAAACAGAAAAGCAAACTGAATAGTCCAGGCCCCATCATCATCATCATCAAATTATTTTATTTTTTAATTTTATTTTATTTCACTTAATTTTATTTCACTTTATTGGATTTGTTTGAAAGCCACCTGTTACAATCACAATTCCCGGGCAGCCATTGCAATAAAAATATCAATAAGTAACATTAGGTAAGATGACACAATTGAAATATCATAATTAATAAAACAGGATAAAATCACAATATTGTTGTTTAGCAAAGTCGCGTCTGACCCATCACTACCCCATGGACAACTTTCCTCCATGCAAAATCACAATATAAGTAATTAAATAGAAATAAAACATAAAATTAATATATTTAAACCAGTGCAATTGATAGAGATGGTCTAAGAAGTGCCATAGATGTGCCAAAACAGAAGGCACCTAAAACTCAGCAAGGTAGGCACCTGGCGAATCTCCACCAGTAGAGTGTTCCATGACTGGGGTACCACCACAGAAAACACCCTCCTCCTTGCAGCCTCCCCCTTAACCTGCTTAAAGAAAAGTAGGATGAAAACAGACTTTGAAAACAGCCTGAACTCTTCAAATGATTCAGAACAGGGCAGCACGGTTACTAATGAGGACCAGTTCTTATTAACATGCTTGTCCGTCAGTCGCACTGCCTGCCCACTTGGGACATTGCACTACAGTAGTCCAATGTGGAGGTGACAAGAAAAATGGCCACGGAAAGACTACTCTCATAAAAGTAGGAGATAATTAGTAAATCAGCAGGAGCTGATAAAAGGCACTCCTGGCAACCAGGTCCACCTGGGCAGTTAGGGAGAGCTCAGGGTCCAGGAGCATCCCCAGCCTATGAACCCTGTTTGTAGGGGGAGTGCAACCCCATCCAAGACAGATTTACAATCTCCCAGTTGAAATGGAAGTTGACCTTAGAGTCTAAAACCAGATCAAGCATACACATTTCCTCTTTCCCTGACAAGGACGCTTCCAATAGGCTCCAAGGTTTTCATGTTTACTCTAATTTTCAGAATGTTTACGAGTGTTTCCAAAATGAAGGAAATCACTCTAATACAAGTCATGTGAAATTTGTTGCCAGTGTTAAGATAAGAGCAGCATTACCATACCATAATATATCTGATATGATATTCTTAAGACCGCTGAACTGTATTTGTACATCTGAAGGTTCCCCCCTCCCTTTTGTTCCTAGTACATCTTTTTCTACATTCCCTCAATGCAAGTAAGTTTTGTTGGAGCCCATGATCACCCTTCTGCAAAGCTTGACTCCAATACTTCTACATTTGTACTGTCAAATTTTCAGGATTTTCTGCTACTCTGTGTAGGCTTCTAAATGTCATGACAGGTGACATTGAGTAACAAAGCACACACATAAGGAAAATGTACAGGGTGGAAATGGCAGCCTGAGCGGAGTGCACACATCGCCATCATGCACCACTGTGCAGTTTTGTCCACCACCCTGCAAAATTCCTGCAGTCACAGAACCCATGCAAATAGTGGCCATCCTTTGATTCCCTACCCTTCCTAATTTCTTAACAGTGATGTGGCCTTAAGTGCACATCTTTGGGACTATGCGATTTCTATGCTCTGTTCTGATAATGTTTAGACTTAAACCTAGTAGTAATTTACTTGGCAGTAGCTTGTACTTATAATGTCAGAAATCTAAACAGATCAAAGGCCCTTTAAGAGCTAGCTAAGGAGCAATTTTTCTTGGGGACAAGGACACAATCATTGCCCATAGTGCATCTTAAAGGCATAGTCTATCTGTGCCTAAATAATATGAGCAGCCTTATCTCCTGCAGGATCCAACATACGATTAGAAAAATGGTCCATTAAACCCAGTATCTTTTTGCCTCCACAGTGACCAGATGCTTTAGGAAACTTCCGCACTTCTGTGAGAGGGGTCCAAGGCCACTCAGCAGCGAGTCTCAGAGAACTCAGAGACTTACTCCAGTGAATGTGTTTAGAATCATGCTGTACATCACTGAACATTTTCGTTTGAAATGTGAATAATTTCTTCTAGGCTTTTTGAGGGAGACACGAGGGAGCCTTTGACACAGCCAAAATGACTGTTCTCCAGCAGAAGGTACAATCTGATCTGGACAGCATGATATGCACTGGCAAGATTTTGAACTCACTCTCCCTTTCACTGTGTAGATAAACTAGAAAACTGTCCTGGTCAGATCTGCTGAACTAGCTCCTTTCTGCAAAGCAAAAGTGATTTCAGAAGGTGTTACTATGTAGCACAGAAGAGGGTAGACTTCAGCCTTCCAGAATTTATTTTGTTCCGGCATACTAAAGTGAGCAGGATTAGATACCTAAACTTGGCAGAAATTAGTCTAGGATGAGTGTTTTCCTCCTTCAATATTAACCTACTTGAAAAAAGGAAGAATATGTTCCTAATTTCCCCCAAAAAAGAAGAGGATGAAATTCAAATAATGTGTCCTAGAATGGAGTTGGAGATACACCTCCCTGGACCATAAGGTCATATACAGCACTCCTTCTTTATGAGCCACCTTTAAAAGAAGTGAGGAGGGGAAGGGCCTTCTCAGCTGTGGCACCCCAACTCTGGAAACAGCTATCCAGGAATGTGCACCTGGTGCCAAGACTTTATATATTTCAGCATCAGGTCAAAACCTTTTTATCCTTCTGTTTTTTTAATTGTTGCATAGGTGGTTGTGATTTTATACTGGTTTTTATCGTGCTGATGATTGGTTATTGCAGATTAGTTTCCTATGTTGAGTATCATTATCTACTAGTTTAATTGCTTATTATTCCTGATTTTTTAAATGATCACTGGGGATGTGCCATTGTTGTTATGTTTCAAATCACTGTACACTGTTCTGAGAGCATCTAGAACAGTCTGTAAAAACTTTTGAAAAATAAATAAAATATTTATGTATTCTTACATTCCTGTTCCATCTTTATTTTCCTCTCGTGAGAAACCAAAGGTGGCTTTCATAAGTCCTCTTCTCCATTTTTGTCCTCACAACAAACCTGTGAGATAGGTTAGGCTGAGAGTCTGACTGGCCCAGAGTGAGCTAAATGGCCGAGTGGGGGATTGAACCCACATCTCCCAAGTCCCAATCAAACCCTCTAACCACTGCGCCACACTGGCTCTCACACTGGGTATCCAGCAAAATACTGGATGCATATTTTCTGTACGTTCTCATAATTCTTTGCATGACTTCACAGCTCATTAGAATGAAGTAAGCCTATACAAACATAGAAAAGCTGGTGCAGTGTGGCATTTCATATTGAACTGGGACTGAGGAAAGCTAGGTTCACGTCCCCACTTGGCCATGAAGCTTGCAGGGTGACTTTGGGATGAGTCACTGACTCTTACCTTAACCTACATCACAAGGCTAAAGGATAAAGAGGAGGGGGACCATTATGCCACCTAAGGCTCCTTGGAGGAAAAGGAGGGATAGAAAGGTGACAAATAAATACACTCAAGTACCATTCACACATGCAGTTTTTGCATACCCAATCAAGAACTCCAGATGTTGAGATGCCTTGCTAGGCTCTGCCTGGATAAAAGCCTTCTGCGTCCCATTTGAAAATAACCTGCCATTAGTCCCTCCCTGCTGCTTGAAGTGCTTGGTAATGCTGTCTCCAGGATCTCAGATGCCCTTCCCCCTTCGGTGTGTGGCGTCTTTAGCAGGACTTGCTGCCAGCCTGGGGCGCGGGAGCGGGGGCGGGGGGAGAGATGACGGATGGCTGAGGGGAGGAGGAGGAGGAGAGGGCTGGAGGCAACAGCTGCTTCAGGGGATTATTAACGATCAGGGAATGATGGGAAATGGGAAGATCAATTGAAACAAAAGAGTTCAATAGTTAAAAGAAACATTTGCAGAGTAATGAGAGTCCATTTCTTCAGCCCAACTGTTGGAAACACATCCTGTTAAACATCAATTATCTTAGCTTGCAAATGCATTAAAGGAATGAAGCATCATCCACTGGGAAGATACTTAGACCAAATGCCCTCCCTCCAGCAGGCCTCTCCTGAAAGGCCTGATTCAGGGAAAGCAAGTTTACGTCGCTTAATCCGCAACTGTTTTCCACTGCAAGGGCAGCAAACTGCAGTGTCTGCACCTGTGACATCACACCACACATGTGTAGGCATTATGTGCTGTCATGTTTGTTTTTTCACTGTGAAGTACATCAAGCAGTCTGGTTCAAGCAGGACATTCCTCAGCAGACACGATTTTCCTGCTTCCAGCCCCCATCTCTTTAAACCAATCTATACTGCAGACTTAAGGTGGTGACGGGCCTTCTTTCCACGGTTGGCAAAAGAATGGTAGGAGATATAGTGCCTTTTCCTCTCCAGATATGCATAGGATTGCACCCATCTGTTGCCTCAAATGGAGCTGGTGCAACTAAAGACAACACTTTTCACAGCAAGCAGTCATCAGCTCTTGGACTTGTCTGTCTCCCCATTCAAGCCAAGGTGGCCACTTGCAAAAAGAAGAAAACATGATACAGAGGTGCATGGATATTTGCATGTGTTGATGCGCATGTAAAAATAATTATGAAAATGTAAATAAAAACACAGTCCATCACACCATGGTGTAGGTGATAGAAAGCTTCAAGGCCCAGTTCTTCCTTCTTAAGAGATAAGACAGCTCTTCAAACAGAGGACTCCTTCAAATAAACAAGCAACTTTTCAAATAGCAACTTTTTGAACAGAGGACTGTCCTATGTAAAGGTGGACATTGACCAACTTTCCTACCCTGATGGTGTTTTATCCTAAAGGAAGTTGTTTCCTTCCCCATGATGAACGGTATGGTTAGCTGGCCCTGCATCTGGCAAAAGAAACCTTTGGCCTTGACAAGCATTCAATATAGCATGAGTAAGGATCTAGTGGCTGCTCTGTTAATGTAAAAAGCAACAAAATGAGCATCTTTGTTGGTGCCACATGTGCATCTGCATGTCCTTGATGCAAGGGATGTTTCCTGTGGAAAAATCTTTCCTCTAAGCCAATTGAACCTTCCCAGTGGCAAGAGAAATGCATGGCCCAATTCCCTGCAGAATTAATGCACTCTTGAATAGTAAATAACTAGCTGATGATGTGCAGAGGCTACAATCAGAGATAAATGAGTCTGCCCCCCACTGTGAGCTTTCCAAACAAATGCGGGGTGGGGTGGACCTCAAGAAAAAAACAAGAGGACAAAGTGAAGAGTCCACTTTAGCTTGTTGACAAGAGCAACATCCTTCCTGGGGAAAAATTTTCCTATTTCCCAAGTGATGGCTTTGCTACTAGCTTATAGTTCAAACTGAAAGGGATGTGTGTGGTCTACAGGAAAAAAATAGGTGGAAGATGAAACCCTCCTTCACTGTTGGTGTTATGGATAAGGTTGAAAATCCAGGTTTGAACCCAAGGCTTTCCTAGTTGATGCATTCCCTTTTCATTCCAACATCTGGAATCTGAATGTGAAACCTTCATTATTTATTTATTTATTTAGGAAACTTCTATGCTGCCCCATTCACCGAAGCCTCGGGGCGGCTCACAAACATAAATAAACTTCCTTAAAATAATATAAATTAACAGTATAAATTAAGTCGCCCTGGCCAAAGAATAAAATGAATAAATACTATTAACAATTAAAATGACATTTGAATAAAAAGGTCTTAGTAAGCCTACCTGCTAGATGTCAAGGCAGGTCTCTTTGGCTTTTTAAATGGAAGCAACATTTGCAAACTTTCCATGCTTGCAAAGAAAAAGAACAAGAAATAGAGAGTTCTTGAAAAAAAACTTGCATAAAATGTTAATATGATCAAAACTTAAGGCTCCTGAATTTTGGGACATTTGGTAGTTGGGGTTGATCTTTGATAAAATACAGGTGTTTTTGTGCTACAGAATTATGAATATAAAATTCAAAAATTTAATCTTGCATTTTGAATTATGCAGATGTTTATATTCTAGCCTCCTCCCATCCTGCTACACAATCTGATCTGCAGGTTATTGCTTGGGCAGAAACTTAAATCAGGGTGCTTCCAAAGACATCCAACTGTGGGATTTACTTCCTTCCCACAGACTAGGGCCTGACCAGGCATTGACCTTGCCCTCAAAACTAGTGTCCAGGACTCTGGATCTATTCCAGAGCCCTCCATTGATACCAATGGAAGGGGTTTTCATTTATCAGTTTAATTGCTAAGCAGGAAGCAATTTTCAAGGAGGATTACAGCTGGAGAGTGAAGGGTCAACTTTCTCCACATGCTGCAACTCACCCACCCCCAAATTTCTTGCCCAGCCTGACAATTAAGCTGAGGAGAAACATTTTCTATTGATTTGGGATGATCTAGGTCAGGGTGCAAATGAATTAAAGAATTTATTTGTAATTATTTGGATGAGAAATGAATTGGCTGGCTTGACCTTCTGTGACATGTAAATACATCCTAGTAAGTATTTCTAAGTATGGATTTATAAATGCAAATTATTATATGCAGATTTCTGCAGATTTTTGTCCTATGGCCCTGGATTCCAAATCTTTTACATCCCTTGCTATGCCCCTGCCAAGGGCGGTTTCCTTGTGCTTTCCCAAGAAGGCTGGGCTTACCTGGAAGCACCTGGCATCATGCCTCGTACATTTGCAGGGTGGCAGGTCCAGTCTCCTTCAGAGCATATACTGTAGCATGAGAGGGAAACGCTTTTCTTTCTGTCTCAGTGGCACCACTATCTCCAAGCGCATCCTAAGCCTGCAGGGGTCCGTAAGATTGCTGAGGAAGCATATATGATGTAGAAAAGAGCTTGACTTTTGTCCAAGCTAGAGTTTCAGATCTTGAAGGTTCAGTCACTGCTTGTAAAATGCAAACTGCAGGGAAAAGAGAAATTATACTACAGAAAAGAGGTGAATTTCCTCTTAGTAGAAACTGCTAATCAGTGATATTGACTGGGTTGGATTAGATTACCCATATAATGCCATCATTCCAGCTTCAAGGCACACCTTGCCTCTGCCATAGGCTGGGCTGCTGGGCAAAGCTGTGGATCTGGGGGAATCCAGAGCCACCTAATTTTAGCTGTTCCTGTTTTGCTGATTCCCTAGATCTCCCTAGATTAGTCACTTTTGCTTGGGATTTATCTGCAGCCTCCCAGTGCAGGATTGTGTCTTTTATTCACTCGAAAGAAGGAAGGAACCTATAAGTAATCCAAAATGAATGAAATAAATGAATAACACTAAGTGGTCCGTGTGTCCTCACATGGTATGGGCAGAACTTTCCTCTTCCACCCAGAAAGCAATGCCTGATATGAAAAGGGTAATAGGTGCGAGGCACAAAATAGGCAGAAGGTGCTGGGGGTTCTCAGGGCCAGCCCTACCGCTGGGCACAGTGAGGCCGTCACTTCAGGAGGCAAAGGCTGGGAGGAGGCAGCAAAGCACTGGAGGGAGCACTGGGGGGCACACGGTCTGTTTTGGACCCCCTCAGCCATCCTGCTGCCTTCAGGTGCGGTGAAGGATGCTGCCCCACTGCCAATGTCCAAGAAAGATTCAGCTGCCAGCCCATCCCGCCTCTGCACATGAAATGGAAGTGACAGCATCCAGTACTTTGCCACAGACAGCAAAAGGCCTTGCATCAGTCCTAAAGTGGCCAGCAGCCTATATGTGAGGCAGCAGTGCAAGGGACTACAGCAGTCCACCTGGCAGAGGTGTTTGCCCGCCACAAATGTCAAGGGTTGATGGTAGCCTGGCTTTAAACAAATGCCCTGGAACGTGTGAATGCAAAATTCAGAAGCCGAGTGTGTACAAGATAAGCTTGGGTTTCTAAGTATGCCTCCAGTTCATTATTCAGCCACCCGGCTTTTTGCTTTAAGAGAACAACCCCATCTTGAGTCCAAAAAGTTTCAGCAATGCACAGAATACCATTTCGAAGCCCATTCCCTACCTGAATTTCCAATCTTAAATCATTTAGTAAGGGCTAGTAAATGCCTTGGCCCGTCCAAGCATGAAATACAAAGCACTCTCTATCTCTTTACATCCTGTTCCCTGAGTAGCCATCTCTCCACGTGAAGCCTTTTATATCTCTTCCTACTCCTTCCCTGGCCAGTCAAGAAAGCCCTGGTGAATAAGCCCTGCGTAAAATCCTTCACTAAATCATTCTTGAGGAAAAGCTGTCTGCATTTTTTTCCCTTAAACTCCACTCCCACCACGGCTTTGCTCAGAAGGAGCTTGTGTTACCTTTAAAAGAGAAATGTGATTTGGGGTAATGAATTTCACTAAAAAAGGAGCCAGTTCTTCAACTACTCCTGTAGGAAGCTCCCAATTCTAAGCGCTCTCTCGCTCGCTCTCTCTCTCTCTCTCTCTCTCTCTCTCTCTCTCTCTCTCTCTCTCTGTCGCATGTGCGTGAGAGAGGGGCGGGGGTGGAGGCACGCATGCACAACCCAGCACTGGGGAATTTAAGAATGGTTGTGAGCTTCAAAAGGTTCTTAGGCTTCTCAGTCAAATTATTCTGCTCGGTAGCTGTTGTACAAAACAAATCAAACAGCTCTGCCAACTGCTGCTGTCCAAGGTCTCTGGTCACCAATTTTCTCCTCTGATACCAGCAATATTCAGGGAGAGAATATGCTCTGCAGTTGTAAGAGGCAGAAGGGCCAAGGAGAAGTTTAAGCTAGGACATTCCACCTGGACTGCTGTGCTTCCCAGGACCAGAGCTAGCTAAAATTCAGGTCTTTCTTTACTCTTTTCAGCCATTATTCCATAACTGCAAAGAAAAGTTACATAGTGTAACATAATTTTGATAAACAGCAATACAATACAGGACCTTCGATACCCCTTTTGGGCTTGTGTACAGGGCATATTCCCAACCTAGCTACACTAATTAAGGTAGGAGTAACAACCTCAACATAAAATCAGCAAGTTTCCCTTAAGTTCAGATTTCAGAACAGTCATTCTCATCATTGTATGTATGTATGTATTTTTACATTTATATACCACTCCCATAGCCCTTCAGGGCTCTCTTGATGGTGTACAGCCCAGAATGCATATATAGCAATAAAAGGGAACTAACCATAACATTCACACAACACAACACACTCGATAGCTAATTACAGCAGTCAGTAAAATTATATCAGGCACAGCGGTGATAGAAACAGTTATTAAAATTTTAAAAGAATATAATATATTAATTCAGTAGTTCTTAAAATGTCTGGTATATAAGCATTTCTTTGCCTGACCCTGGGAAGATAACAATGAAGGTGCCAGATGTACTTTCCTGGGGAACATATTCCATAGGTGGGCGCAAGCACTGAAAAGGCCCTTCTCCTGTTTGCCACCCGCTCACTTCTTTAGGGGGCAGTTGTCTGAGAAGGAACTCTGCAGCTGATCTTAGTGGTCAGGTAGGAACATATGGGCACGAACAATGAATTTCCATCCATTGTTGTGAGCAGAACAGTCCACTGGGAAATCAACGTTCTCTACACTATGTTGCTATCTGAGCTGTTAGAGCTTTTGAGGAAGGTATTTGTGGGTGCTGTTCATCTCTAATGCACTCTGTGCCAGCCTGGAGATGCAGCCCCCCACCCCCCAAAAAGGACGGCAGCTCTCGTAAGTGGCCCATTTGTCTTCTCTGGGACATTAACTGTGATGATTTGTCAGATATAGGAGAGTGACAGGCTTGTGCAAATTACCCAGAGGAGGGGAGGGCTCCATTGCTGTGCTTATTCAATCTGGAACAACCCTGACCTGCTGACAAAGGCAGAGTTATTTTTAAAAAGCTACAAGTCAGCAGAAATCTCCTTAGCAGCTTTTGCTGCTGCTGCTGCTGCTACTGCAGCAGCTGCTGCTGCTGCTGCTTCTTGTATAAATTAGCCTGTGGAAAGTGATATTAGCCAAGTGGATTATGGCTTCAAACGGGCTAGCTGAGAAAAACCTGCATCAGTGACTCCCCCTTTCTTACCGCCTGGGGCTTGTTATCCCTGGACGCAAAGGGGTGCTATCCCCAACCTTCCTCGCTGAGCTCCTTGGCAAGGAGAGCAATCTGAGGCAAGGCAGGTGGGGTGCTTGCAAGCAGCGAGAGCCCCTGCGGCAGGGCCAGTGGCAACACTGGACATGGCTGGGCACCTGCCAAAGCCCCCCACCATGACTCTTTGCTGCCAGAAGCAAAGAACAAGTTGGTGCCCCCTCCCAGTCCTTATTCAGAAACCTCCTGGACTAGCAGATGCACCATTTCTTAGCACGGATTATGGGATGGCATCCTCCAGTGAACCTGAAACCAGGAAGCTCCCTTCTGGGACACAGAGCAAACCCCAGGGCGCAACAATCTCTCTTCCAGCATCTTTCTGTCACCTCCCAGCATGTGTCACCTGAAATGGCTGCTTCGCTCTCCCTCGTGGTAGGGCCCGCCCTAGCCCACTGCGCAGTGGTGACTAAGCCCCACTTCATTGTTTTCAACAGGAGTCTGTTGTGACAGGCCCTGTCCAGGAATTCCAGACGGAACCAATGCTGGAGGGGGTGTTGCACAGCACAGCAGCCTGATCTACAGATAAGCTACACACCTGACAAGCAAGCAGGCTTACAATGGGTTGCTCTGAAATCCTCTAGCACCGTGTTGCCCCTCCTCCAGGCTTCCTCCCATATTTTTCCGAGTCTATACAGACCCTCCCCATATGAAAGAGCATATGTTTATGTGCAGAAAGTCCCAAACCAATCTTCAGCATCTCCAGGTAGGACTAGAAAAGATTCCCACCTGAAAACCCGGAGTGCAGTTGCCATCTCTGATGGTCCCATGTGGTGGCTCTCACAGACCTTCCGTGCAGCCCAGGTAGGTATCCTGCTGCCAGATTCCTCCCTCCAATTCTTATGCAAATTCTACTTCTCCAGGTGTGCCCTTCAGCCATACGGTGGGCTGGGCAGGTGTGCACATGAGGATGATGTGTCCTGCATGCCATCTCCCCACGCATATCACATTCCGCCACAGCCTGCCGAGCAGCAGCCTTGGGGAAGCACAACGGGGACGATGGTGCTCAGGGATCATCATGCCTGCTTGCTGCTCTCCCCGTGACTGCTGCACTCCTCACATTCTACTAGGCCCCTGTCTGGCAGGCTGGGCTAAGTTTAATTCACACAGGGAGGGTGGTGTGCAGGGAGGGTCCTCTTGGTCAAGGTTATTAAGGGGCAGTTCACACATAACCCATGGGTTGTCAGAGATGAATGGGAACCACCTCTGCCTTTGATCAACAACCCACACTTGACTTGCTGGGCTGTTTGAGCTAAATAGCTACTGGGTTTTCAGCCTTTAAACAACCCAGTGCTTTGAGTTTGTACATCATGCTCAACAACCCATGAGCCGTCCAGTCATAGACGGGTGATTAAAAGCAGAAGTGGCAGCCATGCTGGAAGCAGCATGCCTGCTCTCTCTTGCTCACATGCAACAGCTCACGGGCTTTTAAAACCTTGGGTTATCATTGCATGTGAACCAAGTCCCAGGTGAACAATTAAAATGTTCCCTACATCTGAAGCAGTTAACCTCCTAGGAAGGTTAGGCAGCTGGGCCATTGGATGGCACAAAGTACTAAAGGAGGATCAGGGAACTGCAGAGAAGCGGAATGAATTCGGTATGTCTCCCACTAATATATCTCAATGTTGACTTCACCTCCAAAGGACAAGAAAATTTCTTTCTGTAGGATTACTGTCTGGAGTTCAGCAGCGGTTGTGCGTTTGCAGACAGGTAGCCCTTAGAAAATGCCTCGGGCAGTCGCATTTTTAGAGATTACCATTCTGTAGATCAGGAGCAGGCAGATTTCAGGCTTTTGTGATCTATTTTGGGTTTTGCTAGAAGCTCCAAAGTCCAACATGTAATTCATAGTGGCACAGAGGGGTAAAGCAACAAGGTGCCTCAAAGCACATGCTGAGCCCAAGGAAATAAATGTTGGTACAAGAGCTGAACAAAAATCCACTATTATTTCTCCCCACCCACATCTGTCTTGGTTTCAAAAGCTTAATTTAAGGGACACATGCACCTAAGCCTTGTTGTTGCTATGGTCAAATGATTGCAGCCAGAAAATCGTGGTTAAAACCACCCAGAAATCGATCCATAGATTCAAATCTATCTTATTTATTCATTTAAAACATTTATATGCCGTCCTTCATGACTACATCTCGGGATGGCTTAAGTGTGGTTGTTCTCACTGAAATTAAGCCTGGATTAGGGTTTCATATTTGAAAAGGATGCTTTATCATTCGAAAGGGATGGTGAACAGTGATAGAGTCATGTTATGGCAGGATCTAAACTCATGGACAGGGCTGGGCCAGAGCCAGGGTAAGCTGCAGCCTGGAATGACGTTTTTTACACTTTTACTCATGGAAAGGGTATGTTGAAATAAATTATCAGTATAATATTGTAGGATGTATCTCATAAGCAAGAACCAATAGGGAATTGGAATCCTGCTTATTCCCAGAAAAATAAGTGGCTAAACCATTCTGCTGTAACTTTTCCAAGCATATGTGCTCATAAACCTTTAAAGGAATTTTGTGAATGCCAAAGTTTACATTGGAATGACTCCAATCAGCTCCTTGTCTTTAGAGAGTACTCTTTTTGATAGATTTACCAATCCTCAGATTCGAAAGTCATTATGGGTTTCCTCTTGGTGTATTCCAAGTTTAGTAGAAGGAAAAATCAACAAATGAAAGAATCAATGGAAAGTAAAATTGAATTAACTAAGGGCTTTTCCAGATGATAGTTTTTTAGCACACCAGAAAGCATAGACAATTAAATTATTGCAGAGAATCCAAAATAACTTTCTCTAAGTTGTCATTCAGTAATTGCTGATGAATCCAGATGTCTTTTCTCAGCATAATTCTTTTGCTGCAAGGGAGTCTCTTTTCCAGTATTTTATTTCTGAGGAAAACTGTCACTGCCTTCTAGCTAGTCTTCCAGAATCACAGAATAGTTGAGTTGGAAGGGGCCTAGAAGGTCAGAGGCCAACCCCTGCATTTGATGCAAACTACCAAGTTACACCACCCCATTCAGATGGCTCCCCAGCTGCATCTAGAATGCCTCTAGCGTGGGAAAGCCCATGACCTCTCTAGCTAAGAGGTATCTTGGGCAGGAGGTTAGAGGAGGGAAAAGGAATAGCAGAGAATGAAAAGGGATGTGAGTGAAACAGTGCGAAAGAGGCAGAGAAGGGAGAGCCCTGCACACTACCTGCATAAAACCTCCAAAATAGTTTCCCTGAGAAAAGGTGCATCTCAGCTGAAGAGAACTATAGAACAGTAGAGTTGGAAGGGGCTAGAAGGCCATCAGGTCCAACCCTGACGCAGTGCAGGACCACAAGTTAAACCATCCCTCTCAGGTGGCTGTTCAGTTGCATCTTGGATGCCTTTAGTGTGGGAGAGCCTGCAACCTCCCTAAGTAATTTGTTCCATTTTATACTGCTCTAATATTTTTCCTGATATCTAGCTGGAACCTAGCTTCCTGCAATGTGAGCCTGTTATTTCATGTCTGGCATTCTGGGATGATTGAGAAGAGATCCTGCTCTTCCTCTTTGTGACAGCCTTTCAAGAACTTGAAGAGTGCTATCATATCTCCTCTCAGTCTTCCCGTCTTGAGGCTACAAATGTCCGGTTCTTTCAAGCTGCTCTCTTAGGGCTTTGCTTCCAGTCCCTGGATCATCCGTGTTGCCCTCCTCTGAACCCTTTCCAGCTTGTCTGCATCTTTCTTAAACTGTGCTGCCCAGAACTGGACAGAGTACTCCAGGTGAGGCCTAACCAACACTGAGTAAAGGAGAACTAGTACGTCATGGGATTTGGAACTGATACTCTATTAATGCAGCCTAGTATAGCATTTCCATTGCAAGTCGTGCATTCCAGGTGGTGCGAGTGTCATGAGCACTCACTGGAGAGTGTCAAAAGATGCGCAACTCTGTGCAAGGCCTATGCATAATTTCTGAAAGCTGTTTCATTTTATACTGTTGCTTTTTGAAGACTAAGCACTTTCTTACTAGAGGAGAACTCGGGAACATCAAGTGAACCTGCATGGTGGGAGATTCACGATGGACAAGAGGCAGTATTTTCTTGCAGAGCCTATGGTGGTGCCTCAGATAAAAGGGGATTAGACAAATTTGTGGAAGTGAGGGCTATCCATAGCTACTATTCCTGAGGCAGCATGCCTCTGTATGCCATTGGCAGGGAAACATGAGTATTGTTGTACTCACGTCCTGTTTGTGGATTTCCCATGGACATCTGGTTGAACACTGTACAGACTGGATGCTGGGCATGACAGCCCTTTGCGCTATTCCAGCAGCTCTCTTCACATGTTCTAGGAACATAGGAAGATGTTCTAGGAACACAGAAAGCTGCCTAAGGCTGAGAGACCTCATTCGTCCATCCAGCCAACTGTTGTTGAGTGACAGTGGCTTCCTAGCTTTCCGGGAAGGATCTTTGTTCTTATCCTACCTGGATGGCAACTGGGCCCTTCTGCACAAAAAGCAAGTGCTCTCCCCGCTGAGCTACAGCTCCTTCCTATAATGTCCTTGAGTTCTTACTAGTGAAGCACTAGTGAATTGATCCCTTTGGGCAAAGGAAATGGCAGAAACCAGTCTTGCTATGCCTTTCTCCAGCAGCAGTGCACTCAACATTTCAAAGAATCTCCAAATCAAGGACATGGGCCAAACTACGCAAGATGTTATTCACATCTGTAGCTCGAAACTTCTAAAAAAATCAAAGAGAAAGATAGATCAGGTCCATGATGTAGGTGAGGGAGGGCATTGACCCTATGGCTCCACATAATTTGAATTGGGAGCTCTCACCTGCAGCAGAAGGACTGTTCCCATTGGTGCCAATTCCCAACCTGCTGCCAAAAAATGAAATAAAATACAAATGTGTTTCTTCCGTTCACCAAGAGCTCCATCCATCCCTTCTTTGGCTGCTTCCTGTCTCAGAATTTGAGCTGCTCAGCACCTCTGTGCCTTAGGCCCTATGGCTAAATATCATGGAGGAAGGCCCCTTTAGTTCAGTGACAGAACACCTGCCGTGAGGTCAGGAGCTGGAAGGGCAGCAAGTTTCACTGCTCACCTCCTCCCAGCCCCAGTCCAGAGATCCCACTGCCATCTTCAGCCAGTGCAAGTGGCAGTGCACACCACCCCAGTCCCTGGAGCTCCTTGCCACCTCCAGCAGGTACTCCAGAAAGCCACACCTACCACTTCCCTGCCATGTTATTGCTGCAGTGAGAAAACGCCTGGTGAGGTCATTCAGAGCACCTGCAGGCCTTCTGTTGGGGTGCAGCTCACAGAGTGAACACCTCACAATATTTCAGCCATGTGCTGAGATCTGTGAGGACCCCAAGGCAGGAGACTGGAGTTCCCTGCTGCTGGTGCTACAGAACCCTCCCTCCTTCCCTGCCATTCCCCCCTTCTGATCTGGAGAGCCCCTTCAGTGATGGCAGCAGGGAGGAAGGGTTCCTTCCACTGTGGCACAGGCTGCTTTGCTTCAGCCTGAAAAAGAACCTTTGCAGTCCTGCCTAGACTAGCTAGGTCAGACTGGGAAAGACGACTGCCTGGAATCCTGGACAGCCACTGCCAGTCTCTGCTGACATAGCCGAGCTGTTTCAGAGCAAAGGTCTTCTTCCAGTGCCTCTTCCAGTTCCAGACCACTGATGTAGTGACTTGGCTGTAACACCTGCAAGATTTTGTGTTAGATTTGTTCCTGTGTTGGCTGCTTTCACGCTAAATACTTTAGTGTACAATGTTACATTTTCATTTCTTCCCTGACATCTCCTTAAACAATTCAGTGGTCCTGCTTTGATATAATGATTAATTCAGTCTGAAATACAATAATGTAAGCATAGTAGGTTAGCCTCCCACCACCCACGGTAAAAATGAAAGATACCTTGTGTGGATCCTGTATCGGGCTAAAACTCAGTAATGATGTTTATTCACTAGGCAACATTTTAAGAGGCAAAACTTTCCCAGTCCTGTATCTGCATGCTAGGGAAAAGATGACGTGTCAGTTTTTAGTTATGTAGGTCCTAAAGGCACAAGACCCCTGGCAGAAAAAATATGGCAACCTTTGATATATCCCCTTAAGTCTGGGTGCTTCCTAATTCAGGGGTTCATTCTATCTCTAATTGGCATGCTGATTAAGAACCTACATTCATCCCAGTTACAAAAACCTGTTCAGAAAATTAAGTCAAAGAGGTATCTCATATCTGCTGATACTAAAAGATAGAGGACATGTTCCAGAAACATCTGTAGAGCATTTTGTAACAAGGATAGATGTAGCTTTTCAGCATACCAAGTGGGGGTACATCCAGGGAAACCCTGATCACCATGTTCTGACATGACAGTAAGAGTCTCCACAAACCTGCTAACCCGGCCATGCAACATCGGTAGAGTCAAAAGTGGTTGTTTGAGAGCTTGATGCTTCCAGCTCCTGACCTTGCACAGCTTCAAGAGGCAGTTCTCTGATTTCTTTGCCTGTTTTTGTATCTGGATTATACAGGCAAGCCGGCAGAGTTCAGAAGTCCCCTGAGTGGCCGCTTTTCTGCACAAGTTACAGAAGGTCCTTGGACCTCATGAGCAGCTGGTGTGAAGCTGTAATTACCTTAATTAGCTTTGGGATTGCATTCCATCCCAGTGCCAATTTCGTTTCTACAGTAACCAGACTGAGAGGTGTGTGCGCCCCAGCAGGAAAAAAATGTTTTCACTTGCCTGGAAGGAAGATCTGAAAGATTAGAAAAGAAGCAACATGGGTGCTGATGCCAAGGTACCGGTGTGATTTCAGCCTGCACAATATTGGATCAAAAAAGCGGACCCTTCACTGAGCATGGGGCTGTTGAAAGGTAATTGTTGGCACATTGAGCATGTACTGCTTCCTGTGAGTGCACAGCAGCAACTTCTTGATCAGAGATTTGTGAAAAAAGTCATACCCAAGAAGTCAAGGTCAATTGTATATCCTAGCTGTATTTATCTACTAAATGTAGTTGCCAACTTTTTTTCTGACAGGGCTCCCATGTGTTTAAAATAAAAAATACAACATGGTTCACCCAGAAGAAATGTGGTTGCATTGCCCCGGCACCTGCCAGTAACGGTGCCTTTGCAAGTTACCTGACATATTGATAATATTTTGTTTCAGGTGTTGTTTCACTTCATCTCTATATCAAGAAAATAACCATGGCATTTCTAAATGGCAGACAGCTCTTAAACCTACAGGCACAGAAATCCTATCAGAAAAGAATATGGCAAAAGTAAGTTGCAACGACTGGGGAAGTGTCACTTAATGAGGTTTTTCCCCATTTAACAATGTGGTGCTACTAAAAAGGCAACAGATCTATTCAGTGTGAAGATGAGTGTATCTGAAAAGATAGCACTGTACTTGCTACAGTATAATTTCAAAGGATTGTAATCACCTGAGTGCTAGAAGGGTGAATGACACTGGTATAAAAATACAAGAAAATGGATGCACTTCCCCACAGCTCTGTAGAGCAGAAGATCCTTCTTCAGAGCATTTCTGTGGTCTCATCTTTTTAAGTGACCCAGTTTCTTGATGCTATTTTACTCTGATATTAGGAAAGCACATTCCAAGGAGGCTCTTCTAAACACAGAGGGGGGCTACATCAAGTGCACTGCTCTGAGTAAAGATGCATGCAAGAGCTTCATGGTTGACCCAGGACATTTTGCTGCATAGGGTGAGGGACAAGGCTCCCCCCAAAGTCAACCACAAGGACAATTCAGGATGCAATTCTATGCATGTTTTAGACAGAAAAAAGTACTTCGAGTTGGAGGGTCATCCATGGCTGATTCTTCTGATTCAGTTTTATGCACATGAGACCCTTCTGGGATAAAACAAGTATCTGGATCAAATCAGCTGCGTAGCTGCTCTCTGACAATAGAAAGTTGTCCTTCGGTGAGTACAACCCTCTGCCCCAGCTACAACACCAGTATGCCACGTGGGACAGCCACCACCACAGGGTAGCCTGTTGTCCATGTATTTAATTTCTTATTATGGCTCTAGTATTTTATTCCTTATTATGGGGATGTCGTGTGCCAAGATATCCTGGTCTGGTCAGCAAGAGCAAAGGCCAACATCAACCAGCCAGAGGAGCAGTTTGCCTCTGACAGGGTTATCCTTTATGGCAACTGATTCAAAGAACAGCCAGGTGTACATGTGTGAATAAAACAAAAGAGGCAGATGTCAGAGCTGGATGCAGCCCAAAGGAGCTTCCCACATGAAGAGCTACACCTGCGCCTCCCCTGTCTCCCAGGTGGGATAGTTCTCTATTATGGTAGGCAGGGTGAGTCAGAGCTTATATCTGGAGGCTGCTGGACACAGGATGGACAGAGGAGCTTCATCTCATTTAATAGTTATACTAAGCTAAAGCCGGTGGAGGCACAGCTGGGTAATTAGCATGTGATTAGCATCTGAGACCATTCTAGGGGATTTACTGGTGTACACACACACACACACACACACACACACACACACTTCTTCTTTCTCCTAACCTTTGAATGAGATGGCTCTGAGTCAGTTGCCTTTGCAGTCTCTGACTCAAAGAGCTTCCTTTCTCTTTGCACCCAGATGTGCAGAGGTCAACAGCTGGGGGTGAGGGGGGCAGTCTGCTTGCATCCCCATTCAGAAAGCACAAGAGAGCTCCCATGGAGACACATCATCCCAGTATCCTGATCTATTATCACTCCTTCCTCAAATCCTACACTCTGGCCAAGAATTGCCTTAAGGCAACCCACAGTGATAGCTCCGTTCCAAAAGCCTGACAGCAAAACCCATTACAGTACAAAACTGGAGGGTTTATGGCAATTAGACAGTCATCAGTGACAGATAAGCTCCAGTAAATGGATTCTAAACAACCAACTGGCGCACTTTGTGATAATTTATGTAATTTATGTACCGTACCTATGGAAAAGTTTCACTCAGAGTATGCAAAGAAGCTTCAGTTCCTTGTGCTCTCCCCTACCACAAAAAGATGAGCTGTTTCTTCCATAAAAGCTCATATGGCCTGTCCTGCAAATTTAGCCCCTCCTTTGGAGCTTGAGCCTCCAAAATGCCCCTTAAAACGGAGTCCTCATTGCTATGCAGCCCATGCTCTGCTAACTGGGTAATTGCTAGAATCATCTCCCACCCACTGGCTCCTCTCTGGCAGCCACATTCCCAGTTCCACCTTTTCCTGGCTCCAAGAATTTTCCAGAGACAAAATGCAGCCAGTCGCCCATTGAGTTTGGAGAGGTTGAGTTACGTTCACAGAGGCCTGTGGGAGTGTTTAGTCTGAGATGCTCATAAAGGACTGAACTGTGCTCTGTGCTGCTGCAGATGCACTGAGCCATTGAAGGCTGCTTGGTGAAGGCCCTGGATCACACAGAAAGACTGGTCTTTGTTCTCAGCAGGCCTGTAACTCCTTCCAGAGCGCCACTCTGCTCCCTGTTAGATACTGTGTTAGCAAAACTTGGCGTCTGAGGGTTTCAATATGGTTGTTAACTTTATATATTTTGTGAACTCTGGTAGTTAAATAAATATCTGGTGCCATGGTGAGTTGCAGGCAGCCTTTGGATGTGAGAGCACAGAGGTGGGGGTGGTGCCGGGTACATTGCTTGTGATTTCAGTTGATGAACAGGTCTAAGAATCCCTGGGTTCTAGATACGATTTGAAAATGCCTTGCTTTTCAGGATGCATTCAGATACCCAACTGGCGTTCAAGAACTTCTAAGGCATGGAATATGATCCTTCCTGCTCTGGAAAAGATGTCACTGCTCCTCCTTAGAGTCGCCTGAAGGAAGAAACCATTGGAGGAGGATGCAAGCCTCCAACCATGGGAGCCCTGGACATTGGTAACTCTCTACATGAGTCATTTCCAAATTAGGGGCTAGAAGAAATGTGGCGGCACTCCTGTGGGGCATCGGCTCCTACTCACAAGAGGCAATTGCTCACTACATCTCTGCAAGATGTAGAAGTATGTAGAGCTCCAGCCATTTCTCCCACAAACTAGCCCCTGCTCCAGACATTTCATGTTGCCCCACAAGTAGCACAAATCTTAGGATATCATTATAGCTTCACAGGATTTCACATGCAAAGGAACTACCCCCTTCCCTCAGTGCGGTTTCTTCCTGAACATATTGCCAGAATAGGATAGGACCCCAAGCTACTGCCAAAACTGTAAACCAACTGCACCATCTGATCTTGTTTTTTTCCCTCCTGACAAACCAGTGGGTACTTGCCTTCCTGCAGTTTGCATGTGTAAGCTGGAAAAATGAAGCTGAAGTGCTCAGGAGGATAGGAGAAGTACCCTTACATCATTAACCACGCTGACTCAGAAAGGCATTCCACTAAGTCCAGTGAAGCTCCACTCACTTTAGGCAAAGGGTCATAGTGGCAGGGTCATCACCTCTTGGCCTTTGTAGCAATGTACCAGCCAGGCAGAAAGTGAAAGGTGGTTCCCCTCTTTCCTCCACCCCTTGCCTTCAGTGGCTGTGAAATTATGCATCAGTTCTTGAACTGGCATAATTTCCATGTCTGCTTTGGATGTGGGAGAGGTGTTGGGGTAACAGTCCTGTAGATTCCTGACCACCTGTCACACATACACTCCAACTGGGATGGCCAGAGCAGCAGAAAAAAACTCCTCTTCTATCCAGGGGAGTCCCAAGACAGGTCACTAATAAAACCAAAGCCTGAAAAACCAGGACTGATTCCATGCTTGACCCCCACCCCCTCCATTGTAACCTGCAGATACAATTGCGAATCCATTGCATTCTCATACTTTTCCACCTCATTTTGCCACCATTCTTCTCAATTTCTGAGAGGGGTTTTGTTTTTGGTATTTATGTCTCTTGTGTTATCGCTGCATAAGCTTTTCCAGTGGAATAAAAAGTCACACACTATTCTTATACCTGGTAGGAGTTGTTGAACCTGCAAAACAAGTTTGGTAGTAGTTTTACAGCAGCTATGCCACCTGAGGTAGCTGAAGAAACTGCATAAATACATAGAATGAATGAATGAATGAATGAATGAATGTCTTAATTAGACTTATTATCTATTCTACCCTACTTTGGTGTCAATTTTCACTATTCCCTATCCTTCACTTTCTATGACCTCAGCTGCTTCATCTGTGATTACTTTTCTGTCAATTTCTGAATAGCCACTTTCCGTTTTGCATTTTTATTTTTCAGTGTGAATTAAAAAACAGTTTCAGGGATATTTCAGTGTGCACCTGAGCACAAATGAGCCTGATTTTTTTCCTTCTGTACCCCTTGCACTTATGAAGCTGTGACCTACTACAAAGTGTATCTTCCTAGTTTATCGTTTTTACCTTTGTGTTTGTGAGACACAAACAGTCTCACAAGAAGGGTGACAAGACAAAGTGTGACATGGAGGCATCTGGAAAGTTTGGTCAGATTTTTTGGAGATTAGATGGAGGTGACAGAAATTTCAGATCATCAATTACTTTGAGGCCTGAGTTTGTGAAACATTCAGCCATGGTCACAAAGTGTTTAATGCCCCTAAAACTACCTCTTACCTCTTCAATGTTAGCACCTAAAACATTTCAAAAGACACTTTGCACAGATACCAACCAGGGATGATGTGCCAACCACACAGAGAACTTCAGCTGTGGGGCAGTACAGGAATGAATGAAAGAATGAGATTTCACATCATGTGAGATTGTTTCAAAAATTGCATTGTGCCTGACAATTGCAGGCACCACCCAACTCACCGTGCTCTTTAACATTGCTATGCAGACAAGAATAGTGATTTGCAGTCTCTATGACAGGCATACTGAAGCATTGCTAAACATTTGGAAAAGGAATGATAATCCCACCTTTCAAAAAACAACTGAAGAACATTGCCTTGGAAGCCCAAAGAATCCCCTATGTGGATGCGCCACTCCTCGGCTCCCCGTTCATGTATGCCATGAAAGAATCATATTCCTTCACATTTTGGCAGACTTATAGCACATTTTATCTGCTGCTGCCACCCATTTTCTGTTCATTTACTAGCTGCAGTTGCAGTAACAGATGCTAATGCTCTGTCCATCTGGAAGTTGCAAACTGCCATGTGAGAGCCTTGTCCTACACTGGTATCTATGATGATCTGAATTAACTATCGTAATTCACAGAGAGAGAGAGAGAGAGAGAGAGAGAGAGAGAGAGCGCGCGCACGCGCGCGCGCGCACGCGCAAGCCAAGTACAGGTCAAAAAACTTCTAAGCATATGATTAGCAGTAGCAAAGCAGCAACATTTCATACCCAAAGGTATTTCTAAATAGATTTTATGACCTTTTCCGAAAACTCAGGGGACAGTATCATTGATGAACCTGGACAAATCCTAATTAAGAAATGCAAGTCTTGTTCAACATGAAACCAAGACTGTAATCCAGTAATGCAGGACTGGAGAACCTCTCTTGGCTTAATGGTAGAACATATTTTTGGAGCAGGTCTTAGGGCTAGAGGTGGGAAGCACAGATGCTGAACAACTCCTCAACAGGCCTGCATGAATTGGAATGTCTAAGAATCTGGCACACGGATTCACCGGTGGACCAGTTTTTCCTAAGTCATACAGATTCCATGGAACTGCACACTTTTTTTAAAATTCTGTATTTTTATACAAATTTAGTTGCAGAAAAATATATAAAAACAAAAGCAAGTTTCTGCCATTGGCTGAAGTGCAAAACACACATTCTTAGGGGATTTGTCTGCATTTTCAGGAATGCAGATATGTGTAAGCATAAATTCGCACAAATGCATTTCTGCAAAACCCAGTTACATCAATGAGTGGACAACAGAATGAAAGGCCCCTGGTAATCCATGACATGTAGATGGAATGAGATTTACAGTATCGGTAGGTCAGTACCAAAAGCAAAATGGGGGCAAGGATCAAAGAAAAAGATACCAAAAAATCCTCCATGTTGTAATTTAAGCCCAGAAAACAAGCCTGAGAAGAGGCATTTCAGCCATGTGGAATGGGAAAAAACTGCAGGAAAGTCAGGAAACCACCGCAAGATTGGCCCTTAGGAGAGAGGGAATCAAGCTATCTGAGGACCCCAGGAGACCTGACTTTGGGTTGCAAACCTTAGGTTTCCTTTCTCTGTGGAAATGCTTCAGAATAAATCTGTATATGATTTATTGTACTATGAAACTAGGAATGTTTCAGCAAGAGGTCTCCTTACCACCTGGAAATGTTGAAGATAACATTTACAGAAAAGTGGGATTTAGTATGTTAATACAATACAAAGAGTTTAGTTGCAAAGGACAAATTTTAAAATCCTTTGGAAACTATGGACCCTAAACAGGGTTTCATCTAAGGTGCAGTTTGTGTGTGCAATGCTGCAATTCTGGACTGCATACAAGATTTCATTTCCTGATAATCTTGGTTTTCATGTTATTAAACAGTGAGCTTCTGGTCCTTAAGGCTGTGAATTTATGCTTGAAGATCTGGGACGTAGCTTCAATGAAGGCTCAGAAGCCAGAAGGAAGAAGCATGTTACTAAGATTTCCCGTGATCTGAGCTGGGGCAGAGGGACATCCCATGCTTTGCAAAACTCCTCCTTGTTCTACACATGACTGCAGAAGTAGAATAAACCATGCAAACTGAGAAAAAGTGTGCCATTTATATATGATGCAGAATTTAAATTCTCTCCCTGCAGAATTTTCTTTTTTATTATTTAATGTACACATAGGCCTGGCAGGAGCTTCCTCACCTCGATTAATAGGAGAAGGTTCCTCGTGGGAATTACATTTGTAGTATATGTTTATGCTATGCAGGCTCTTCAGCTGCCTCTGGGGGAGTAGTTGGACCTTACATGGACAGAAACACTTCCAGGCATCCTAGCAGACAGTAGAACTTAGGAAGCCAGGGCCTCCCCTTCAACAGCCTCAGAATGTCCTCTGAATGAAGGTCTCCATATGGAACAACATCACATACAGATGACCAAGGCTAGTACTAAGGCCAGCATTATGGGACATTTGCTAAGGTCCACATCCTAGCAGGGCACTCGCTGTTGATCTCCTTTCGCCCACACCAAGTGGCAAGAGTACCAAAGGGGGAGAGCCTCCAGTTCCCTTGTTTTCTCATGCTGGGCAGTTATAGAGATTGGGCATAGAGCAGGAGAGCAAGAAGTGGGCAAAGGAAGTAGGCATCCTTACTTAGGGCATCCCATCCTAGTAACCCCTCCTCCTCTCAAATTCTGGAACCATCACTGCATATGGCACAGCACTATTCACCATCTGATTAGCAGATTTCGTGACAAGTGTTAGGCACTACTAGAGCTGATGTGGTGGTTCCAGTATTAGGCCAGGGCCAGGGGACAACTGGTTCAAATCCCTGCTCAGCCACGAAGCTCTCAATTTGCAGGGCTTTAAAAGGGGACTGAATAAATTCCTGGAGGAGAAGGCTATTGATGGCTACGAGTCCTGATAGCTACATGCTACTCTAATATAAGATGCAGGATGTCTGTGTAGACCAGTTGCTGGTGACAGGGGAGAAAAACACCTTTGGAGAGTCCATTGGGGATGTGCAATCAAAAGAGCACCTACCATCTATTTAGACATACACAAAATACATGTGGCATGTAGGCAGCCTCCAAAGGGACTACAAGGATGGAGTCTGTACAAGATTTATTTTTATTTATTTATTAAAACACTTCTATGCCGCCCCTTGCCGAAGCCTCGGGGCGGCTTACAACACAATAAAATACAATAAAATACAAAAATAACAAAATAAAATTAACAATATAAAATAAATAACAGTGCAAACAGGTTGGAGGAGGGCTGGGAGATTAGGGGAGGATCATGTAGGCAGCCAGTTTGCCCCTGTGTGAACCAAGTGCTGGACTAAATGGAACCTGGTTCTTAGGTTCGTATCATAACCAGGGAGTTCTTGCTATTACCCCGAAAACTGTTTTCAGCGGCAGAGATCAGCATGAAATGTATGAAGTAGCAGAGACAAGAGTGCCAACTGAGAATGTGCCTTCCCCATATCTAAGTTCTGTTGGAGGTAGAGGAAAATGCCCAAGTTGCACTGAGACTCTGAGCTGGAGCCAGATTTAGGTACAGGCTATATATGAAACAGAACAAGTTCTACCAACTTCTGAGATGGTAGAATGGATTGCTCCATTTCAGACCACGTGTGTTTGCATATGATTGTGTGCATGTGTTTGTGGGGGTGTATTTTTAAAGGCTAATCTACATTTATGAAGAAATGCATACACACAAAACTCCCTGCCTGTCTTTCCAGGCAATTCTGTAGCAGCGATTCAAAAGCGGCACTCCACCCACCCTCACGTCTGCAGCCTGAGAGCGTAGTACACTCTGCTCAGCCGCCTCAGGATCCCACCAGCCCACTCAGCTACGTACTTTAGAGACGAGTGAAGGGAAGGAAATTCTGCAAAGTGCCACATCCCCCTTGAGGGTACTCTATCAGGGGCACAGGCCAGGGGCAGGCCGAGCTGAAGCCAAAAGTGAATGAGCCACCCCATCTCTCTTTGTATCTTGCTCGCTCACTCTCACGCTCTCTTTCTGCCATCCCCCGTTCTCCTTATTTCTGCCATGTCCTTTTCACTTTCTTTTTCCGGCTCAACTCCTTCCTTCTTTCCTTCCTTCCTTGCTTCCTTGCTTCCTTCCACCTCTTTTCTTTTTCTGTCTGCTGTCCCTTCTCTCTCCCTCTTTCTGCCACACTCTCTGGTTCTCTCTTTGTACCACTCCCCTTTTCTCTTTACTCCAGCCATGCCCTCATGTGTCTCCCCCGACACACACTCCCATCCCCCCCTTACAGACACGGAGCCTCATGTAACTAGGTTGCGGCCTTCGGGTTGCAGGGTGTCCAACCGTATTTTAAGCCGTCTAAGTCTTGTGGCACCTCTGTGTTCACTCCAAGAATGGCTTTTTCCCCTTTTCTGAACAATGCCCAATGCCGAGAGCTTCTGACTTCCTTTATCCAGCTCCAGCCTCGTGGTGAATCACAGGAGTGCAGCCCGGGCAGGCTTCAGCTGTGTTGTTCCTCTTTGACCAGCCCTATCCCACCATCAGTTCCTGCTTGAACATGAGCTTGGGCGCTGTCTGTCAAAGTCTACTGCCCACCAAATCCCGTGTGTTCTGGAGTGGCTCTCCGTGCTATGCACTTAGAAAATATATCCCTGTTAGCAACGTACATCAGATACTTGAAGGCACCCATTTGTTAGGCTTCCTATCGGGAACATTGTTCATGTTCATCTGCTTGTTTAGTCTCCTTCTCTTCCCCCAGTAGTCTGCCTCTGGGATGAGTAAGAAGGCAAGTCCCTTGACTCCTACTCCATGTGGTTTACAGTGATGAAATAGGCAGGCATGTGCGTATTGTTGATGTTATGATTGTTGCTGCTGCTGCTACCACGGGTAATACTGTTTCTAGGGAAGTCTGTCTCATAGTGGCGAGTCTCTCAGGAGCTCCAGCCCACATACAATGCATGATGAAAATGTGAGGAGGAAATGTGGACTCTGGTGCAGGGGTCAAGCATTTGATTCTTCCTGAGCACAACTATGCGCAGTTACCCTGCCTTCTCTGCCTGTCTGCCTGTCTTTCCCACACTCCTGCCCCTTTCTCTAGGGTTAAACAAATGCATTTCCAGTCCAAATTGCCTTGGCACATGTCTATCCATTATTCTGTTCCATTCTATTTTCATATTAACCTGTTTTTTTTTAAAAAAAAAAGACAATTATCAATACATATTTAAATATGTAGTAAGCATATTTAGATTTCTGAGAATTGTTTTGCAGCATTCACAGAACTGTAAAATCTGGTGGGTAGTTAAGGGTCAACCTCCCCCTTCATCCAAAAGGTGGGGATCAGGTTTTTTATGCAGGATGTTACAGAGCTTTTATTCCTCAGACTGCTCCTGGATTGAAATAAGAGATGTGCTAATGGGTGAATGAATGGCATGTCTTCTCTTTCATTGCGAGAAGCTGGTCCATATGTGCAACACAAGTCCCCCCCCCCCACCTCCCCTGCCATGCCTGTTTGATCAGATGACTTAGCTTCTTTCAACTGCACAGGACTAATCCTAAATTGTTATTGTGTCCCTTCCGGGCAATGAAGCAAATATTTCCCTTGCCAATCTGTGCCACCAGATGTGGCCCTCCAAGATGAGGTACTCGCAAGCCACTCCATAAATCTGGATATCTTTGGTTCTAGAATCTCCCAAAGAGAATTGTAGGACGGTTCCAAGTTCAGTGCCTGGCATCCTGAATTAAAGGATCTCAGCTGGCAGGACATGAATGCCTCCTGGACAAGTGCCAAGGTCGAATCCAAGTGAGAAACTCCTCTCTCAATCCCAGTGTATGGAAGCACAGGTGTGTCAGAATCTGCTAAATCTTATTCCACTTGTTTTGCATTGTCAAGCATCTTTCATTCTATCATTCACTCACTGATTAAATCAGAGTTTATTTTTTTACTTTCTTTCTAGTTATAATAATTCACACTACCGATAGTGTGAATTAGTACAAATCTCCTCTTCTCAAAGTGAAAAACCATGGGAAAATGGGAATCTTAATTAATCTTAATTAATAAGGGAATCTACCTGGAAGTTTCACTTATATATTCTGGCATGGATCACAACACTGAAAAGGCATTTCCCTTTCATTCAGACTTTCTGGCTGTACAGCACATGGTTCAAGTCACTTAGGTTGAGACTGCAATCCTATGTTCAAATACCTGGGGATAAGCTTTGCTGAATACACTGGGACTTATTTCTGAGCACATGGTTAGGACTGTACAGTTCGTTTACTCACTCCACTCCTTGTCTGACTGCCAAAATTTATCACAGACACTTTGATCCCTTTTGCTTCCTTTTTGGGTCAGAAAATAAATTGGTTCACCAGTCTGAACATTCCCAAAAAAGCAATGTGTGTGTGTATGAGAGAGAGAGAGAGAGAGAGATTAGGAGCATTTTGGTTGTGATGAATCATTCAAGAAGCTGGAACACAGAGGACTTTCACAGAGATTGCCAGATCTGCAGTTCCATAAGTATGAGCCTGTGAGCCCCAAAGCAGTTAAGCTTTGCAAGTGGATATGAGATGATACATTAAGCTCCAAACTAAACTAGAACAGGAGCCATGTTTGGATCTCCCCACATCTTAATATTTTCCTGAAAGAAGTCCCATGTTACTCCAATCTGGATTTGGGTTATGTGTCTCAGGCACCGGATACACAGAGCAGATTAAATCCATTTGTCTGCATTTCACAGATTGTCAAGCATCTTTTGTCCTATCCTCAGTTCATGGATAGAATCCGCTTTCTTGTATGAGAATGTCATCAATTTGCAAACGGGCATTAGCACAAATGTGTATTAGTGCAAAAAGCACACTCACACGAGTGCACATTTTTGCAAATCTCTCCTCCTCCCAAGTTAAAAAATTGTCTGCAAGCCCACAGGATCTGTGTGACTTAAAAAAAGCTACCTGGCTGCAGAATCAGATACACAAAAACTCCATCTCATTTGAATCCCTTGTGGATTTCTTCAACATCCCTCCTCAGGGAGGGGATCTAAACTCTTCCCCCCTCCCCTCCCCGACACACACACACACACACACACACCACAATCCTGATCACAATCTCCCCTCCCCAGGAGCAGCAACTGAGTCAAATGAATGATTCAAACGATCAGTCATACGGAGGGCATTAGTAGTCCCTCAAGGAGATTCCAGTGGGGAACCTGCACCAGAGCCCTTCTGTGTATCAGGGAGCAGCATCATGCCATTCGTTCACTGATGCATTAACCACTGCTGGGGCACATGGTAATGACTAAAGCACAGTTTCCATTGTGTTGAAAAAGTGATCTTGTGCCACATACAAATGTGATTGTGGGAGAAGGAGAAGCAGTTGGAAAAGGGATGTGTGCAGACAGCCTTTTAAAAAGGGGTTTTTTCCCATCCAAACTATGTACAAATGTGAAGCTGTGGGCAAGTAAGACTTTTTTTTAAAGGAAGGGGGATGGACAACTCTTCCTACAATCTTAAAGAAAGTCATGGAGAAGGAGAAGGGGATGGGGAGAGAAGTTGAGCAGGTGATGGCGTTTCTTGCCGCTCATCTCCTACAGGATCACTATCCTGGTGTCCCTCCACTCAAAAGTAATTCCCAAAAGCAAGTGCAGCCCCTCACCCAAGCTGACTTACCCAAAACTTCAGGCTATTGAAGAAAAAGTCATTTACTTCTGAGTGAGTGTCACCGAAGACAATACGACTTACTTCTGAGTCGACATAACAATGGACAATTGACTGATTGTTCTTTACAGGGAATGGGGGTGGGTGGGGAAGCAGTGTTGCATTTACTCTGCAGTGTATTGGGAAGTCTGAAAGAAAGAAGCCATGGTGGGCATGGGGCAGGAGACAGGGAAGCTTCAGATGGCCCTCAGGCCTGTCTCCTTCCCAGAGATGCGGCTGCTTCATCAAAGCTGCTGGGACGCTTCCTCTGGTGGCATCTCTCCCCCACCACCGACAACTCTCCAGCCCACCAAAGCCATTCTGCCCCCCCCCCACCCCAGGACAGCACCATAAGTCTAGCATACGTTGGATTATTTACCTTGGGAAAAATACAGAGTATAAAAACACTGTGGAATAACTGATCCGAAGAAATCTAGGATATAACAGCAGAAATAGTATGAGGAGGCTGCGACACACCAGTGAACCAGGCATTACAAACTGGTGGGAAGGCCGAGTGTAGAGACCCCCCCCCCCACCCCAAGAAGATATAAAGTAGATGTTTCAAGGTGACTGTCTGTAATGATGCCCTTTTGTTTTATCGTTTCAGCTCCATCAGCTCACATTTCCATGCCATCCTGGACAACCACTGCAAATCACAGGAAACACAGAAATCAAGTTTCCTAAAAATTTCTTACTTTCCCATACTGCTGGGACAGAAACCAGTTCATCGCAGATTCTCAAGAAAAGAATTCTGTCAGGTACAAGCCAGCTCTACCCCATCCTTGCCCAGACTAGTGCCCTTGAGAAGTGCAGGGTCTGAAGTTATGGGCCATGCTAGCTGGGAATGATGGGCATTGTACTCCAATGCATCTAGATAAATGGAGCACTCATTAATATTTACAAATGTACACATTCTTTTAAATTAACCAGCTGTTTCCAGGTCAAGACATGGTCAAATTAAGTAGCTTTTCCATACCCTTTTGACCACTAAAAGTCCATTGTTACGACACTGGAAGGAAAAATGTTCACCTCTATAATGTAATGGGCTGCGAACCTAATGAGAGTTTGGACATTCGAACAGATGACATATCGACCCCAATCTCAAATGGATACATATTTATATACTTGGTTTGCCTTTGCTGAAGTTTACATATAACTGATATATTCAAATCAATATAGATAAAGATTATTTAGATAGGTAGATTTAGACTCTCCTCTTTTTCCTTCCCCTTGCAGTTTTGTTTTGTTGGAATTTACAATTTGTAAAAAAAAAAAAAAAAAATGCACCAGGTTGGTGAAAGCTGCCATACTCTATCCTCAATATCCAAATTAAAACTGTCCTGCCATGAATGAACAGCCTGAAGAGAAGAATTTATCACCTCTCTCTCTCTCTCTCTCTCTCTCTCTCTCTCTCTCTCTCTCTCTCTCTGTGTGTGTGTGTGTGTGTGTGTTTGTGTCCATCCCTCTCTCTTTTTCATCTGTCAGCTATCTAATCTGTCAATATAGCAGTGAATCCAGATTTATGCTGGATCAGCTGCACTGATGGAAGTGAATTTCCTGCCACCTCCTTTCCACATGATCCCTTCCAGCCCCCTGAGAAGACTTCAGGAAGAGTAAGGAGAGTCTGTTGAATGGGGTGAGTTGTGATGCAAAGGGAGAAAGCATCCCTGAACCAAAAGACAGAGGAACCTTCCATGACCTCTTGTGAAAGTCCCTGTCTCTTACAGAAGATGGATCTGGAGTGAGCCCATATACTACAAAGCTACAGCAAATTTCAGTTGATTTAAACCTCTTAGTCTCTGCTGTGGAACTACAAAGTTAAACTTCTGTAACAATTCTCAAAATTTTGTTCCACATCCGTATCCTGCTTATGGTTACTTGTAGGGAAGAGGCCATGATTTCAAACTGGTTGAAGTTTGTAAGGTGCACATATGTATACTTGAGCAAATTGGCTGGTATCTATTTTTGCATGTGTAGATTTCTCCCTGTATTTCACTACAGAGATTCTAGGTGCGCATGCAAAGTATATGTGGATTTCCTCCTTTGTAAAGAACAGAGAAATGGGTGGTTCTGCAAATGTATCGCCTTTCTCAGCTTTCCTAGATTCTATTCAGGATATGCCCCAAGCTCTTCCTTTTACTATTATGGAACTAAAAGCAGTGCACTCTGCTTGTTTGCTACAGGGCAAGGCTGATCTCAAGCACCTGTAACCATGTCTCACCTGTACTGCTTACACTAACATGCATCATCTGGATAGACATCATGTTGCAGCTGGAGGAGATTTCAAAACATTTCTCACCTGCCATTCTATCCACCGGAGTCTTCTCACAGACAGTGGATCAGAGCACCAGAGCAGATGCTGTGGGGTGTAGACTTAATTGTGCCGAACCTTGTGCTGTGCTAAAGAGGGGCAACTCAAAAAGGTGACATGTAACTATTCTCCACTCAATTCTGTCTCACAAAGCAGTACACAAACTACCCCAGCAGCTGAGAAAATATGAAAGACATACCTGTGAGTGGTACTTGGGTTGCACAAGTCTTAGCTGATGGTCATGTGAGCCTTGTGTCTCCCCAGCTTTGCTTTGATCATACTTGGTGCAATTGCACAGTATTTGTGACAGCAATTAATAGGGTGGGTAGAACTAGAAAGCTGACAAGAACCCGAATATTCCCTGGTTGGAGATGCACGACAGTATTTCAGGGAATAGAATGCAATTCATAATGGTGATCATGGCTTGGAGTGTGAGGTCGCATCTCACCTGCACCTCCAGTAAACAGGACTGGCAGGTTTCTGTTTTGAACCTTCAAAACCTGTCTGACAAGACTGAGCAGAAGCAGTACAAGAGAAGCTGGTGTCTACCCAGTGAGAATAAACCCTCCTAAGGTCTCTCAGCTCATTCAAACCCATTGTTTGTTTTCATCCCAGAATATCCTAACCACTTACAGGTTAAATGTGTACTCCAATACTGAAGCATTGAAAAGGCGTGGGCAGCCAAACATATGTGGGTTGATGCAACAGGAACATGGATCCTCCCCGACATTTAGGATCTGGGGAACATTTTAGCTTGTAACAGTCTATGGGGTAGATAGGCTGGCTTCAGCTGAAGAATGTGCTTGCAATTTATGACTATGACAACTGTGTCAATGGTCTTCAGAAGAAGCCGCGCCTATTCCTATTGCAATAATTTACCCCTCTGGAAGAGAATGAGTTATCAGGGAAAATTAGCTGTTCCCCCTGATATTAAGTCACTCGAGGCTGTGAATCAGCTGCCCCAACATCTGACTCTGAAGGACGCTGTGATGTGTTGGTGAGAGATGGAGGCTCACAGTGGGACACTTCGTAGAGCTGAAGCCAAGCCTGGGTGGTTCAGTGGCTCGGTTTGTAGGCACCAAGCGGTTTCCATCCCAGGGATAAATCAGACCTCCCAAGCACTGGTCTGCTGCTGGCCCCTCTCTACCTCTTTTCTTCCTGGAAAAAAATTAAGCTGGATAGTTTGGCAGAGGGGCAGGTGGTGCGCAGGGAGGGAGGGAGGGAGGGATTTCCCTGAGGTTCTGTATTTCAGCCTTATGCAGGTTGGAGGAAGGTGATTACCTAGTGGTCCCTTCCCACAAAACATGTTTTGGAGCAAATTCCCATCACCATACTGGGGTGAGAGCCAAGGGAACGCTGCCAGGCATGTTTGTGCAGAGAGTGAAATTGCCCATTGCATCACGGAGAGGAGGGGAGGGAGGGGAAGGCCAGGCCTGCATTTCCCGGACAGGGACTCTGCACATGCGGAACCCAGGCCGGGCCTGCTGCAAAGACACATCTGTGTTCAGTCTCTGCCCTTGTGTGTGATTCACCCAATTACCATAATGCTAATATTTATTAGCCAGGCTCATTATCCAATGGAAGCAAGCACAACCCCATTTTGGAAAAACACATTTTCAGGCTTCCTCTGCCAGCTGTCCCTGCTGGGAAGGAACAGTCCCTGCTTTGCAGCGAGAGAGGAGTCTAATTTCCACACAGACCTGCCAACAAGCCTTTTCCTGGTCCCATGGATTTAGCCTATGTTTAAAACTGGAGTCTCTGTTTTTTCCCTCATCGCATGTCCCTGTTTGCTCCACTAAAGCTGGCAGCAAGACTCTCGCTGAGCAAGACAGAAAGGCACGCAGAAAGGAAGAGAGGCAGGCAGAATTATTGGCCTGATTTTCAGCTAGGACTTTTCAAATTGCAGCTCCTGTGAACTCTAATCTAGTACCAGCAAGAGTGATTTTTTCCCTGAGTGCAGTAGATTAAGTGGGGTGGGAATGAGCTGTGCAGCAGAAGGCAGAATTCACTGTGCTGCTGTTCATTATACTATTGCATGTCCTCCTCTTTTCCAGGTGATGTAATTTTCCA